>NW_027331978.1:1796995-2409352 GCF_048418815.1 Hemitrygon akajei | reverse complement strand
AAGCATTAATAATAGCTTTTAAAAAGTTCTTAAGTAGTTTACTTAAATACATTGAGTCCTAACCCCGGCACTTTAACATATCTTACTCCTAGCGGTTGAATTGTAAAGCCGAATGGCATTGGGGAGCATTGATCTCTTCATCCTGTCTGAGGAGCATTGCATCGATAGCAACCTGTCGCTGAAACTGCTTCTCTGTCTCTGGATGGTGCTATGTAGAGGATGTTCAGGGTTTTCCATAATTGACCGTAGCCTACTCAGCGCCCTTCGCTCTGCTGCCGATGTTATACTCTCCAGTACTTTGCCCACGACAGAGCCCGCCTTCCTTACCAGCTTATTAAGACGTGCGGCGTCCCTCTTCTTAATGTTGCCTCCTCAAGACGCCACCACAAAGAAGAGGGCGCTCTCTTGTTGCGAAATGCATGATGCTATAATTTTATATACAGTTTGTAAATAAATAATAGGACTATATGTAGATGGATCTTTTGAGATTTCCCCTTTAGGTAACAGGTATGTTTTACCTTCTGTCGAAAATTCACGTACTTTTTCCACGATTTTTGAGAAACCTGTCGATATGTATTGGTATGCACGGATGAAGGCAAACTATGTTTATAGCAATAATTATGAATATTATTACTTCCAGTACTTATCTCTGCTGAGGCTATTGTTAATCTGGTGCGTCAAACTTAATTTCAGTGTTCTATGTGAAACTTTTTATTTTTTTTCCTGGCCTGATAATTCTGTTTTTGTGGCTTTGTATATTTCATGTATCTAACTAGTCTGGCTTTGTAAGCACTGAACTTTGATTTTAGTCAATCTGTAAACTTTACAGTACGATTGTTAGGTTGCTCGCATCTTGTATTTCCTCAGTATTGCTGATATTTCGGTAGCTTTTCTCTTAATCATCTTGCTCTGGTTATCCTTTTTATATCTATTAGTCGCACTACTTCTGCTCTTAAGATTATAATTTTGTTTCTTAATCTCTACTTCCATTTTGTTTTTCTGCTGTCATCATTCAGCGTTGAGTTTCAAATAAGGAGTTCCTCTATTTTGTCGTTAAAGTAATTGTGTGTTTCTTCAAATGTTTCAAGTTTTCCGAAAGGTTTTAATAACACTTTTTAATGGTTTTGGAACTAAGGATACTAATTGTAGTAGATTTGCGATTGGAAATCTTGTCCATTCTTGCTTGATATAAGACCAGCCGCTCAACGGTCCGTGGTCTCCGTTGTCAGTTTCTCCTCTTCATGATGCGCCATACATTTTCAATAGGAGATAGATCTGGACTGGCAGCAGGCCAGTCAAGCACACGCACTTTGTGTCTACAAAGCCACGCTGTTGTAGACCGTGCAGAATGTAGTCTGGTATTGTCCTGCTGAAATAAGCATGGACGTCCCGGGAAGAGACGTCGCCCTGATGGCAACATATGTCTCTCTAAAATCCTAATATATTCCTCAGAGTCAATGTTACCTTCACATACATGCGACACACCCATGCCTTGGGCACTGATGCACGCCCATACCACCACAGATGCTGGCGTTTGCACCTTTGGCTGATAACAATCAGGATGGTCGTTTTCATCTTTGGCACGGAGAACTCGACGCTCGTTTTTTCCGAAAACTAGCTGAAATGTGGACTCATCTGACCACAGCACACGGTTCCACAGTCTTTTGGTCCATCTGAGATGAGCTCGGGCCCAAAGAACTCACTGGCGTTTCTGCATAGAGTTGATGTATGGCTTCCTCCTTGCGTAATACAGTTTCAAGTTGCACTTCTGGATGCAGCGATGGACTGTGTTAAGTGCCAATGGTTTTCCGAAGTACTCCCGAGCCCAGGTGGCTATAATTGTCACAGTAACATGACGGCTTCTCAGGCAGTGCCGCCTGAGGGCTCGAAGATCACGCACATTCAACAGTGGTTTCCGACCTTGCCCTTTACGCACTGAGATGTCTCTGAATTCTCTGAATCTTTTCACAATATTATGTACTGTAGATGTTGAAAGACCTAAATTCTCTGCAATCTTGCGTTGGGAAATGTTCTTTTTGAACTGACTAACAATTCTCTCACGAATTTTGGCACAAAGGGGTGAGCCACGTCCCATCCTTGCTTGCAAAGTCTGAGCCTTTGATGGATGCTACTTTTATACCCAGTCATGATACCTCACCTGCTCCCAATTAGCCTGATTAATGTGGAGTCTTCCAAACCGGTGTTACTTGAATATTCTGTGCACTTCTCAATCTTATTTTAACTCTGTCCCAACTTTTGTTGAGTGTGTTGCAGCCATCAAATTCTAAATTTGTGTATATTTACAAAATATAATTAAGTTGTTCAGTAAAACTACTGAAAATCTTTTCTTTGTACTTTTGTCAGTTAAATAAAGGTTCACGTGAATTTAACATGTTACAGATCATTGTTTTTATTGCATTTTGGAAAATATACCAACTTTTCTAGAAAGGGGGTTTGTACTTTCATGGAAGGATATTGTACTATAAACTGTTGATGATGTTTGTCCCTGTCTCCTTCCATGTCAGTCTCAAGTTCCCTTACTCGATAGTGTACACACATTATAACCGTGTTTACTTCTAATGGCCATATCAAGCGTGTCGTTCTTCTCTGAACTGCCTTGGTGGTATGAGTTGTAAGTGGACTGCTCTCCTGAGAAACACATGAATGAATCACTGGCTGTGATGTTCGTGGGCAACTTTGAATGCTTGTGGTATCTTTTTCGTTTTTTTTGTCCAGTGCACCACCAGCGGTTCGCTTCCTGTCATGCCCGGCCCTAACCTTAGGCATGAGCTGATGATCCCAGGCAGCAACTGTATCACTCCGTTCCATAGCTATCTCTCCATTTTGAAAGCGAAAGGGTGCTGATTTTTATATCGATAGCCAGGTTTCAGATTCAACTCGGCCAGACATGGGAAGCAGAAGTTGACCAGAGCACAGCCTAATCTGGGTACAGACGTATCTGGATTTGTTTCAGGACCAGGGAGGGCAGCGGATTTGGAGGAGAGCCGCGGTTGGTTTTATACCAATAGATGCCTTCTCCAGGCACCTTACTCCCCAGAACCCAGACGTTACTGCAGAACTCGAAACCAAGCACCGGCTCCTCACCTGTCCTCTGTGTCGATGCGGCTGAGAGGCTCACCGTCCGACGAGTTCTTCAAATTGTCTCCAGATGCACAGCTTTCCTACTTTGGTTGTTTGTTTTTCCATCCTTGTGTGTATTTTTTTTATTATTAATGATGTTATTGTATTTCTTTATAACTGCTGTCAATGTCCGGAAGATAATGAATGTAGACTAATATTGTGGTGATATACAGTGGCGTGCAAAGGTTTGGGCACCCTTGGTCAAAATTTCTGTTACTGTGAATAGTTAAGCGAGTAAAAGATGACCTGATTTACAAAAGACATAAGTTAAAGATGACACTTTTTTTAAATATTTTAAGAAAGATGGCTTTTTTAACTTCCATCTTTGACAGTTTCAAAATAACAAAAAAAGTAAAAGGGCCCGAAGCAAACGTTTGGGCATCCTGCATGGTCAGAACTTAGTAACACCCCCTTTGGCAAGTATCGCATCTTGCAAACACTTTCTGTAGCCAGCTAAGAGTCTTTCAATTCTTGTTTGGGGATTTTCGCTCATTCTTCCTTGCAAAAGACATCAAGTTCTGTGAGATTCTTGGGCCGTCTTGCATGCGCTGCTCTTTTGAGGTCTATCCGCAGATTCCCGATGTTGTTTAGGTCGGGGGGACTGTGAGGGCCATGGCAGAACCTTCAGCCTGTGCCTCTTGAGGTAGTCCATAGTGGCTCTTGAGGTGTGTTTAGGATCATCATCCTGTTGTAGAAGCCATCCTCTTTCATCATCAGCTTTTATACAGACGGTATGATGTTTGCTTCCAGATTTTGCTGGTATTTAATTAAATTATTTCTTCCCTCTACCAGTGCAATTTTCCCCGTGATAGTGGTTGCAACATAAGCCCAAAGCATGTTCGACCAACCCCAGTGCTTAACAGTTGGGGGAGTGTTCTTTTCATGAAATTCTGCACCTTTTTTTCTCCAAACATACCTTTGCTCATTGCGGCCAAAAAGCTCTATTTCATCTTCATCAGTCCACAGGACTTGTTTCCAAAATGCGTCAGGGTTGGTTAGATGTTCCTTTGCAAATCTACGACGCTGAATTTTGTGGTGAGGATGCAAGAAAGATTTGCTTCTCATGACTCTTCCATGAAGGTGATATTTTTGCAGGTGTTGCTGCAGAGTAGAACAGTGCACCACCACTCCAGAGTCTGCTAAATCTTCCTGAAGGTCTATTGCAATCAAATGGGGGTTTTGATTTGCCTTTCCAGAAATCCTACGAGCTGTTCTCTGGGAAAGTTTTCATGGTCTTTCAGACCCTAACTTGACAACCACCGTTCCTGTTAACTGCCATTTTTTAATTACATTGCGAACTGATTAAACGGCTACCTGAAAATGCACTGCTTTCTTCTTATAGCCTTCCACTGCTTTGAGGGAACAATTTAATTTAATTTTCAGACTGCTAGGCAGTTGCGTCGAGGAGCCCATGGCTGCTGGTTGTTGGGACAAGTATTGAGAAGTCAGGCTATTTATAAAGCTTTGAAATTTACATCACCTGGCCTTTCCTAACGATATCTCTGAACAAGCCATAGCCCCAACAAAATAATTAAGGTCTGAGAACTTGGTAAATGTTATCTGAGAGGTCAAATTTCTTGGGGGGCACAAACTTTTGCATGGTTCTTCTTTCCTTTATTTCACTCTAAAATTGTACAAAACAGAAATGATACACTAATCTTGCTTAAAATTTTGAAAATAATGTTTCCTCTTTCACTTCATGACTTTTGAGATCAGTTCATCTTTTAATCACTTAACTATTCATAGTATCAGAAATTTTGACCAGGAGTGCCCAAACTTTTGCATTCAACTGTATGTGTGTGTGTGTATATATATATTTCTGTTTATGTATATATATTTGTGTGTATGTGCGTGTACGTATGTGTGTAAGTATGTATGTGTGTACCTGTTACATATCTTGCAATGCATAAGTATAAGATTTCCTACTCGTGCTGTGGATTTTAAGTGCGTGTGTGTGTGTAGAAATATAACGATATAAACATCTAACAATTACAGCACGGAAACAGGCCATCTTGGCCCTTCTAGTCCGTGCCGAACGGTTACTCTCACCTAGGCCCACTGGCCCGCACTCAGCCCATAACCCTCCATTCCTTTTCTGTCCATATACCTATCCAATTTTACTTTAAATGACAATACCGAACCTGCCTCTACCACTTCTACTGGAAGCTCGTTCCACACAGCTACCACTCTCTGAGTAAAGAAATTCCCCCTCGTGTTACCCTTAAGCTTTTGCCCTTTAACTCTCAACTCATGTCTTCTTGTTTGAATCTCCCCTACTATCAATGGAAAAAAGCCTATCCACGTCAACTCTATCTATCTCCCTCGTAATTTTAAACACCCCTATCAAGTCCCCTCTCAATCTTCTACGCTCCAAAGAATAAAGAACTAACTTGTTCAACCTTTCTCTGTAATTTATCTGCTGAAACCCAAGTTACATTCTAGTAAATCGCCTCTGTACTCGTTCTATGTTGTTGACATCTTTCCTATAATTTGACTACAAGAACTGTACATAATACTCCAAATTTTCCCTCACCAATGCCTTGTACAATTTTAACATTACATCCTATACTCAGTGCTCTGAGTTGTAAAGGCCAGCATACCAAAAGCTTTCTTCACCACCCTATCCACATGAGATTCCACCTTCAGGGAACTATGTACCATTATTCTTGGATCACTCTGTTCTACTGCATTCTTTAATGCCCTACCATTTACCATGTATGTCCTATTTTGATTATTCCTACCAAAATGTAGCAACTCACACTTATCAGCATTAAACTCCGGCTGCCATCGTTCAGCCCACTCTTCTAACAGGCCGAAATTCCTCTGCAAGCTTGGAAAACCTAGTTCATTATCCACAACGCCACCTATCTTAGTATCATCTGCATACTTTCTAATCCAATTTACCACCCCATCATCCAGATTATTAATGTATATGACAAACAACATTGGACCCAGTACAGATCCCTGAGGCACTCCACCAGACACCGGCCTCTAACCTGACAAACAGTTATCCACCACTACTCTCTGGCATCTCCCATCCAGCCACTGTTGAATCCATTTTAGTACTTCAATATTAATACCTAACGATTGAACCTTCCTTACTAACCTTACGTGTAGAACCGTGTCAAAGGCCTCACTGAAGTCTATATAGACAACATCCACTGCTTTACCCTCAACAACCTTCCTAGTAACCTCTTTAAAAATGAATAAGATTTGTTAAACATGACCTTCCACGCACAAATCCATATTGACTGTTCCTAATCAGACCCTGTCTATCCAGGTAATTATATATGCCATCTCTAACACTACGTTCCATTAATTTACCCACCACTGACGTCAAACTTATAGGCCGATAATTGCTAGGTTTACACTTAGAAACCCTTTTAAACAATGGAACCACATGAGCAATACGCACATCCTCCGGCACCATCCCCGTTTTTAATGACATTTGAAATATTTCTGTCGGAGCCTCTGCTATTTCTACACTAACTTCCCTCAAGGTCCTAGGGAATATCCTGTCAGGACATGGAAACTTATCCACTTTCATATTCTTTAAAAGCGCCAGAACTTTCTCTTCCTTAATCATCATAGTTTCCATAACTTCCCTACTTGTTTCCCTTACCTGACACATTTCAATATCCTTCTCCTTAGTGAATACAGAAGAAAATAAATTGTTCAAAATCTCCCCCATCTCTTTCGGCTCTACACATAGCTGTCCACTTTGATTCTCTAAGGAAGCAATATTATCCCTCACTATCCTTTTGCTATTAATATATCTGTAGAAACCCTTCGGATTTATTTTCACCTTACTTGCCAAAGCAACCTCGTATCTTCTTTTAGCTTTTCTAATTTCTTTCTTAAGATTCTTTTTTACATTCTTTATATTCCTCGAGCACCTCATTTACTCCATGCTGCCTACATTTATTGTAGATATCTCTCTTTTTCCGAACCAAGTTGCCAATATCCGTTGAAAACCATGGCTCTCTCAAACGTTTAGCCTTTCCTTTCAACCTAACATCCTGTCGCCGTTGTACTGGAAGTAGCTGTGGATTCGCTGGCGTGTGCACGCTTTGTCCCTCTGATGACCCGCGACAGTTTGGCCCTCGCTGTTGGTAGGGCTGCCTTGTCGTCTTCTCCGAAGGCGGAGTCACGGGTCCTCAGCAGCGCACGGACCTCCATGGTCATCCATGGCTTCTATTTACCGCGTATAGTGACGGTATTGGACAAAGTGATATCATCAATGCAATTGCTGATGTAGCTGGTCACTGATGCTGTGTACTCCTCTAAGCTGGTAGAGTCGCCATCAGTTGCAGCCTCCCTGAACATGTGCCAGTTAGTGTGCTCAAAGCGGTCTTAAACAGCAGAGATGGCTCCTGCTGGCCAGGTTTTCACGTACTTCTGAACTGGTCTGGAGCGCCTGACGATGCTGGGATTAGCATAACAGAAATGTGGTCTGAGTAACCGAGGTGGGGTCGAGGCTCTGCTCGGTACGCGTCGGGGATGTTTGTATAAACCAGTTGCAACGCGTTCTCCCCCCACCCCCCCACCCCCGTTGCAAAGTTCACATACTGATGGAATTTGAGGAGCACTGACTTAAGATTCGTGTGGTTAAAATCACCGGTGACAATATACAGTCCATCAGGGTGTGCGTTCTGCAGTTCGCCAATAGCACCGTACAGTTCACAGAGCGCTTCCTTAGCATTAGCGCTGGGTGGGTGGGGGGGGGGGGGATGGGGGGCATGTACGCACCGAGTATAAGAGCAGAGTTGAATTCCCGTGGCGAATAAAATGGTCCGCATCTAACAGCCACAAACTGCACTAGCGATGAGCAGTGTCTGGAAACCAGCACAGAGTTCTTACACCATTCCGTGTAGATGTAAATACACACACCTCCACCGCGAGTCTTACCGGAGCGAGCCGCATCCCTGTCTGCTCGAAACAAGGCGAGCCCGTCTAATTGAATGGCAGCGTCGGAAATTCCCTCAGTGAACCATGTTTCTATAAAGACGTACGCACAGCAGACTCTGTACTCCCGCCGAGTATTTAGTTGTAGTCGGATGTAGTCCAGGGAGCGGACACTGGAGAGCAGAATGGACGGGAGAGCCGGCCGGTTCGGGTTCGCTTTTTGCCTGACACGGACCCTGCCCGCTTGCCTCGCTTCCGCTTCCTCACACATCGCTTACGACGTCTCCATCTCCGTCTACCAGCATCAGGCGAGTCCGAGGATTGTAGGCACGTTCCCCTCAGCAAGCCGAGGTCACGTAATTCAGCCAGCAGATCTTTGTGAAGGTTTGTTTTTTGGACGATTGTAGTAGTGTCTAGCGATGGTAGATAGTCGCTCTGTTATCCATGTTCCCTGATCCAAATTTGTGCATTCATACTTAAATTAGAAAATTAAATTTAAGTAACACCAGGTCTGAAAAGCCGCTGCTGCCGTGCCGCGCCGCCTCTGAACACCAAATCCGCAATGTCCTCTCTCGCAGTGAGCTCTACAACAAGCTGCTCTACCAAGCTATCTCCTGAACATCGGACACATTCCCGGGCTTGCAGTCCTATCCCGACCTGATTTTCCCAACTACCCGCATATTCAAGTCCCCATTATCACTGTAACATTCAGTGAATGTTACAATCAGGTTTATTAATGTTGACATATGTATGCCGCCACTTTTTTTTTGCAGCAACAGTGTACAGCAAAACACAAGGTTAGCATAAGTTCCGAAAACAAATGCATAGTTGAAAAGTTGAATATCAAGCTCATGGGCATGCGTTCCCGGGCCATTCAGAAGTCTGACGGTGGATGGGAATAAACTGTTCTTAGAACCATGAATGACGATCTCTGAATCCTTTCCAATGGCAGTAACGTGAAGAGATCGTGTTTTGTGTGGCGAAACTCCTTACTGATGGATGCTCTCTACTTCAGGCAGTCTCTTAAAGATACATTAATGGTGGAGAATATTATACCCGTCGTGAAACAGGGTAAACACTCTCTAAATACTTGCGATCCTGTCGTTTACAGACACCATTTCAAGATATGACGAGGGCAGTGTGAACGCATCCTGCCATAGACCTTTGAAAATTTGCAAGAGAATTTTGGTGACTGTCCAAATCTTCTCCGGCTGCTAATGAAGTCTTGCGTGCCTTCCTCGTGATCACATCATCAAATTGGTGGACCCAGATAGATCCTCTGCCATGGATCTATCCATGAGGATAGATGAGGACAGGTGTATTCTCATAAAGTTCCTCACTCTTTCGCCATGGCAGTCTATGAGGACTGGTGTATTCTCTCGCTTTCCCGATTCCTGAAGTCCAGAATAAATGTCTCGGCCCTGCTGACCTTGAAAAGGAGGCTATTGTTGTGGGAACGTCCACTCTGCTGATCTATCTCACTCCTGTACACCTCTCCCTCGCCATCTGATGTTTTACCATGAGAGGTACTAACTTCTGTTGCACTTATTGTGTTTCAGTTTTGCACAGCCATGCAATCGCGAGTTGTGCAATCACGAGTGTTGACAGAAAGGAGCAGTGGGCTGAGCATGCGCATTTGAGGAGCCCTTGCTTTGAATGTCAGCGAGGAGATGTCATTGCTGAACTGCACTGACGGTGGGCTCTCAACAATGACGTCAAGGATCCAGTTACACGTGGTGCTACAGGGGCTGATTGATTAGTGCCGACGGGATAATGCCGAACTATAATCGATAAACAACAGCCTGACCTATGATTTGCTGCTGTCTATGTACTGTACTGACTGAAGTGTCTGTTACAGCGGTAAACAAATGCCAGCATGCCATTGTATTTGCTCGGGCAGGGGTTAATTCTGGGTATAACGAATCCCTGGAATCATCGGACCTCAGTTCCCTCTCTCAGTGTGTCCATCATTTCGGGCCGACCCTGTCTTAAAGCGCACCTGTCTTGTTGCCGTAATTCATTTGAAAAAGTGCCTTGTTCCGTTTGTGCTTTCCTTTCAAATGTATTACGCTCACTGGATAAATCTTAATCCCAGTGAAAGAAAAATGCATGGAAACAGACGTAAACGAGTAGGTTCCTGTTAATAAAATGCGTTCGATAGCCCTCTAAACATTTTAGATCACCAGCGCTGGGGGCAATAATCCAGCTACTGATGGCAGTCAGCGGATCAGGCGGCAACCATGGAGGGAAATGGGCAGCGGAGATTTTGGGTGGAAGCCCTTCATTAGACTGAAAGTTAAAGGATCGGTATGAAAAGGTGGAGAACGCTCTGGCAGGTGAGACGTGTTGAGGAAGACGGGGGATTTTGGGTGGAAGCCCTTCATTAGACTGAAAGTTAAAGGATCGGTATGAAAAGGTGGAGAACGCTCTGGCAGGTGAGAAGCGTTGAGGAAGGCGGGGGATTTTGGGTGTAGGTAGCATCAGAGACTTATAGCGATGCAGCTGGGTGCGACCAAAGGCTGAAAACAATGGGATGTGAATGGACAGGAATGTGGATAAAGGAAGTGGGGAGGGTAGATCGGGACAATGGAATGAGGGAAGACAGTGGCGGAATGTTGTTTGTTTGGCAGAAGAGGAACATTGGGAAAGCAAAAGAAACAGGGAGATGAGGGCTGGGCTTGCTCTAGGAATTACTTGGTCAAAAAGACCATAAGGTCATCAACAAAGAAGCAGTATTGAAACATTCCATACTTAGAGACCGCGATCCGGCTAGTGAGAAATGGGTGGGTTGTGCACTATATCTCTAAGTAATAAAAAGTCTCCCACTTTCTACCTGTAACTTTTGACACCCTACTAGTCCATAAGATATGAAAATACGATTTAGATATCCTCACTAACATGGTCTCGACAGATGTATCTGGCAATGAAGTCCGCGATTCATCATCATTTTGCTGAAGAGTTTCCCCCTCATGCTGTCTGAAAGGGATGACATTTTATTCCGGGTTGCATTGCAGAGAACGTCCACTCTGTCGAGCTTGTTCAATGTTCGATAGGTTTCAAAGAGATTCTTCTGACTTGGCGAGTATAGGCCGAGAGCCACCAGACTCATCTCATACGTTAACACTTCCATACCAGGGATCATTCTCGTGAACTTCCACGACAACTTCTCCAATGATAGCACACCGTTTCCTAGAGATGAGCCCCAATGCTCCAAGTTATGTAATCCCTTTGAGTTTGTATTCTGGTACTCCGGAAAGGAATGCCGACAGTGCATTTGCCTTCATTCCCACGGACACAACCTGCACGTTAAATTTAGGAAACCGTGTACAACGATTCCGAAATCCTTTACACCTCCAATGTCTGGATTTGTTTCTTATTTAGAAAATAGACTACGATTGTATTCCTTCCACCAAATTGCAGGACCAAACAGTTCCCGAAGTTATATTCCATCTGTCACTTATTTGCCCAATCTCCAAGTCAGAGCAAGCACTCTACTTCCTCAACAATCGCAATCACTCCACCTGACTGTGTATTGCCTGCAAAACGGACCACAAAGCTATAATTTCCGTCAACTGAATCACTGATATATAAAGTAAATTCAGGCTGTCCCAACAACGACCCCTGTGGAACACCAGTCATCACCGGCAGCAACTATGAAAGCTCCATTTAATTCCTACCTTGCTTCCTGCCATTCATCTATCCAGCAAGACATCCATCTTACATAACCAAAGTGTAGTATCTGGTTCAGCAGTCTCCGATGCTCCATCTTGTCAGAGGCCTTAGGAAAATCAAACTGGATAATAGGCATTGAACTTCCTCTGTCTTTTCTGTCTGCTATTTTTCTCAAAACCTTCTAACAGGTTTATCAGGCCCTATTTTCCCTTCAGAAGGCCATGATAAGAATCGGCCTATGTTATCACATGTTTCCCTGTACCCGGAACCTCATCTGTAATAATGGAGAACTACATGTTTCCAGTCACTGAGATCAGGCTACCTGACCTGTATTTTGCCTACCCACCTTATAAGGGATTGGAGTGGACTGACATTGATATTTCCTGCTCATCCAGACTCTTTTCAAAATCCAGTGATTATTGAAAGTTCAGCGCTAATGCCTCCACAGTCTCTCAGCTACCCCTTTCAGAGCACTGTGATCTCGTCTAACGAACTTCATATCTTTCAGCCTTCCAAACACCTACTGCTCAGTAATAGCAACTGCAGTCACTTGTGTCTACTGTAGTCTCGGACGACTGGCACACTGGTGGTGCCCTTCACGGTGGGGAATGTTTGAATTATCTGGAGCCATCTGCCATTTCCTTGTTCCCCGATTCAGAGCAAAGAGCGGTTATACAGGCTGTGCTATTACTGAGCGTGTGGCTGAAGTCCAGAGTGTGATTAGACAATGGAATGTTAGTAGGGGAGTTGAAGGAGGATGGTGGGGGGGAGAGGAATGTTACTGGGTACATTATTAAGGGCTGTGTGGAGTAGCCATGTGAGATTACACTAGTTATACAATACAAGGATAAGTGGATGAAGCAGAGTTTGTAAACCCATTAGTTCGGTTCAGTATTAATGCGTGCCTGGTGCGAGGAAGTGACATTATGCGTGGTATTAATGTGTGTACGGAGAGAAGGAAGTGTGACATTAGACAGCGAAATTAAAGGGTTTTCTAAGAGAAGTTGAGTGTAATGATACTCATTGGCGGATTAATAGGTGCATGGAGGGAGTAGATGTTAGGGGACCGGATACGTTAATCGCAGTGTGGAGGGAGAACAGAATGGTGTTGTAATAATAGTGTAGTAATCGTTGGGTGGCGAAAGGCGATGTCGAAATTAGACTGGGGATATTACTGGCTGGGTAATGGGATGGGAAGTTTAAGACGCGGCATTAACCCGTTTGTATTGGGAGTGGAGACTCACTTCCGATTCTCAGCAGGTCAGGCAACGTCAATAGCAATGAATAAACAGTTGATGGCTCCGGCCGAAACCCTTCATCAGAACTGAAAAGGAAAGTAGAAAATGCCAGAAAAAGAAGATCGGGGTAGGACGAGGAGGGCGAAAAGCTAGAAGCTCGTAGATGAATTACATGGGTGGGGCGGGGGTGGGAGGGCGATACGAGTGGACACCTATGCATGGGGGCGGAGGAGGTAGCGGAAGTACTTAGTGAATACTTTGCTTCCGTATTCTCCGGGGGAAAAAAACCTTGCCAATTGTGGGGATGACTTAACAGCGGACAGAAACACTTTAGCATATAGTCATTAAGAAAGTTGATGGGCTAGAGCTTTTGATAAGTATTAAGTTAATTATGTCACCCGGACCTGATGAAATATAACCCAGGCTATTGTGGGAAGCGAGGAGATTGCTGACCCTATTACCATGATGATTGCGTCATCAATAGAGATGGGAGACGTACTGGAGGATTGGAGACTTTCCTTGTTTAAGAAAGAGAGCAGAGATAACTCAGGAAATTATAGAGCAGCGAATCTGACTTCGGTGGTGGTCAGGTTGTTGGAGAAGATCCTGACAGGCAGGAATTGTGAGCATTTGGAGAGGCTTAACCAGCATAACCTTGTCGAGGGCAGATCGTGCCTTACGAGCCTGATTGAATTCTTTGAGGAAGTAACCAGATACATTGATGAAGGTAGAGCAGTGGATGTAGTGTATATGGATTTCAGTAAGGCATCTAAAAAGGAACCCCATAAAAGCCCCCTTCAAAAAATAAGGAAGCATGAGATCCAGTGAGACCTTGCTTTGTGGATCCATAATTGGCTTGCAAGGGTGGTTATAGCTGGTTCGTATTCTGCATGGAGGTCGATGACCTGTGGTGTTACACAGCGATCTGCTCTGGAACCCGTCCCCTTTGTGATTTTTATCAATGCTTGGGATGAAGAAGTGGAAAGGTGGGTTAGTAAGTTTGTTGGTGACACAAAGGCTGTGGATAGTCAGGAGGGTTGTCCGAGGTTAAAACAGGACATCGATAGAATGCAGATTTGGACTGAGAAGTGGCAGGTCGACCTCAACCCAGATAAGCGTGAAGTGGTTCATATTGGTAGGTCAAATCTGAAGACAGAATATAATAGTAATGGTAAGACACTTGGCAGTGTGGAGGATCTGGGTGATCTTGGGGTGTGAGTCCATCGGACACTCAAAGCTGCAGCGCAGGTTGACAGTGTTGTTAAGAATGCATCGTTGTGGCATTCATCAACAGTGGGATAGAGTTCAACAGCCGTAAGGTGATATTACAGCTAAATCTTGGTCAGACTCCACTTGGAGTACTGTGTTCAGTTTTGGTCACCTCACTGGAGGAAGGATGTAGATGCTGCAAAGAGAGTACAGAAGAGATGTAAAAGAATGTTGCCTGGATTAGAGAGCGTGCGATAGAGAAAGGGTAGAGTGAACTTGGCCTTTATCCTTGGAGCGACGGCGGATGAGAGGTGACCTGATAGGTGTGTATAAGACGATGAAGGACATTGATCGTGTGGATAGCCAAAGGCTTTTTTCCCTGTGATGAATTGGCCAACACGAGGGGACATAGCTTTAAGATGCTTGAAGATAGGCACCGATGGGAAGTCATTTCACACAGAGAGTGGGGGGTGTGTGAAATACACCGCTAACGACAGTGGTGGAGACAGATACAACAGTGTCTCTTAAGAGCCTCTTAGAGAGGTACACGAGCGTAGGAAAAAAGCTGGAGAAATACTCGACAGTTTCTAGTTTACATGGTCGGAACATCATTGTTGGCCGAAGGGCCGGTAATATGCTGTACATTTCTATGTTGCATGTTCTGTGCTCTAAGAGGCCTGGAGTTGATAAGTGGAAAGGGCTAGGGTATGGAGAAGAAGGGATCTGATAAACTGGTGTGAATAGTGGAAGAAAGGAAAGGAGGAGAGCGCCAGGAGGAGGTGATAGGCAGGTGAGGAGAAGAGGTAATAGGCAAAGGTACAAAGATGGAGAAGAGGGAAGGGCGAAACGGACATAATAGAGAATAGAAATTTCAGTGTTTATCATAGGTTACCTTGTCGGAATACGAGGCCTTGCTTGTCCAGCTTGACAGCAGGCTCATAATGGCAGAAGATGAGGCCATGAACCAACATATCGGAGGGTGAACTAGACTAGAATTAAAATGGTTGGTGACCAGGAAATTCCGCTTTTAGTGGACAGAGCTGAGGTGCTCGACAAAGCGTAAATTAAATTGATCAAAGGTTTCTATGCGTTCGGTATCTTCGTAAGTCTGAATGCTATGTTAGAATAAAGTTCTTCAGGATATTAGAGGAACGTACAACCAACAGGTTTTTAAAATATATTTATGTTGGAAGCTCTATAAACGATACAATTTCCAGAGTCCAGCAGAACAGCCCAATCACAGCGTAACATTGATCTTTAATCATAAAGTCAAAGGCAAAGGCCATACAGCCAAGGAATGGACATGATCAACAATAACGACCATGACACCGAAGTGTCAGCCTGAGAGTGTTTCACAACAACATTCACTGACTTCTCCAATCGTCATTTCCTCGTCTTTGAGATTTTGCAATTTCTAGTCAGACTATCCATACCTCATCACAATTGGGATTTTAGTTAAATTACATCATGTTTATTTTTACCCCCAGCTGTTGGAAGACACGTCAGCCTTGTGTAGTATTGAATATTCAGTGTGCTGGAGCGAGTGTAAATGAATGACCGTGTAGATTCATCAGCTCAGAGTTTCTTCAGCGAGATCGCGGGCAGGGGGAAGACAGGCTGAATATCACACAACATGCTTGAAACATTTTACCGAGCAAGGAAGATATATTTCATGGTCATTGCCGTCATTGGTGTGCCCGGTAAGGACCGACGTTTCTGTGTGCGCGGTGTTTGGACTCGTTCAGTTACCGACAACGTTGTGATGCCGGTGTATCAGTGAGTGCGGTGCAGGCATTGTGACAGAACTCTGTGTTCGTTCAGAAGTTGCCGTGCAGTTTAATCCGTGTCCCCAGCGAAAATAAACGGGCAGTTGAAACAGATGTAGAGAGGAAGAACCTGGAAAATAGATTCATTTTGTGGTTTCACGGCAGCCAGTTCTGGTTTATCAATGCAAAGCCGCTGTCAAGGTAAATTCCGATACCCTTGCGCGCTCGGCACCTTTACGATGACCGATAGCGCAACATGCTTTGAATTCAAATGTCAAGGTCTGGCGCTGTGTTTGAAGAAACTGCTGCAAGTTTGAAGGGAATGCGGGAGGCGGATCGCCGCTGAGGTTCAGGAGAGAGCGTTAGACATCATTTGGGAGTCAGTTTCCGAACAATCAGGAGTTTCGAAAATTCAGGTAAGTGTCTGCGTGCGTTTCAGTGTACCAGCGTTTGCCTCCGCACCCTATTATCTATGAGAGTGAAGAGAGAGTTCAGAGCCAACATAGCGGTGAACCTTAGACGGGGTGAGGTTCATACGATACTCTGCTCTGGAAAAATAAGCACCGAAGCATTTAGATTAATGCTGCAGTAATTTGGAGCAACCCTTAAAAGAGGCAGACGTTGTGGAATTGAAAGGTTTAAGCACTGAGGTGCAAAATATCTGAAACGTTCAGCAGGTCAGCCAAAGTGTAAAAGGAAGACGCTCATGGGAAGATTCAGATCAGACGCCTTGACATCGTGTGAAGCAACCTGGGTCAAGAGCATCGTGTGAAGGGACCTGGGTCAAGAGTAGTTGCAGAGTGTAAAACGACGAGGGCGGGAAACAAACGGGAGTCGAGGAAGACTTGCGAACAGCGGAAGTCTGCAAAAGGGAAGTATGATGCTTGGAACTTTGAGCATTATAAATGGACAGAGTCACGGGAAGGGGTATTCGCTATGTGGGGGGAAATGGCAGAACATAAGTAACAGGATCGCTGCAATCACCATTGTTGGGAACGGTGTTGAGTTATCCAGGTTATGCTTCAGTTGATAACTGGTAGTTGCAGGTCCTTCAGAGATCAGTTGGCAATTCCTCCTTCCCAAACTCCTTCTCTTCCAGTGCCGAGTAACGTGTCCGAGTACCCAGCATGCAGCCGTGTGAGAGTCATCTGCGATCCCCGCTTACAACCTTTTAAACCTCAAGAAATGAGCTGCAGGGAAACTTTGATTATTCTTAATCTGCAGCTTATCTCTGCCCCGAGACGCATGGAGCAATTCATTCATTCTTTCTGCTGTTCCCCCAGTGAATTTAGTGGCGATTCAGACTCTGTGCCGGGGAAGGTGCGGACTCTCCGCCTGCACCACTCGCTACTTGGTAGTCATGGCAACGACGGATCTACTAACCATCATCTTTGATGTCATACTGTGGCGGGTCAGTTATTATTTTTTCCCCGGGACTTTCCTGGACATCACCCCCGTATGCAGTCTGATCTCTGCCGTTGGATTTGCAGCCACAGAAAGTTCTGTCTGGTTCACTGTCACATTTACGTTTGATCGGTTTGTCGCCATCTGTCGCCAGAAACTGAAACCAAAATATTGCACCGGGAAAACTGCGGGTCTGATTCTGTCTACAACCGGCCTTCTGCTCTGTTTTAAAAATGTTCCCTACTTCTTCAGATACCGTCCTGTGCAAGTGACAGAAAATATACCCTGGGACTGTATCATAAAGCCAGGCTATTATACGGATCCCGGGTGGGTGGGATATAACTGGTTATCTACCGTTCTAACGCCATTACTCCCGTTCGTGTTAATACTCCTGTTTAATGGTCTGACAGTCAAGCACATTTTAGCGACTAGTCGCGTCCGTAAGGGGCTGAGGAGTCAAAGCAAGGCGGAGGAATGCAGAGACCCGGAGATGGAGAGCAGGAGGAGGTCTGTGATCTTACTTCTCACTATCTCCGGAAGCTTCATCATCCTGTGGTCGGTAAAAGTTGCCGAATTCCTTTATTACATCATTTCCGGATTGGATCAAAATAATTACAACGATTCTGAATACATATTTGTACACTCTGGAGAGATGCTGATGATATTAAGTTGCTGCATAAACACTTTTATTTATGGGGTGACTCAGTCCAAGTTCAGAAACGAGTTCATCAATGCAGTAAAATATCCGCTCTTGTCAATTATTCTACTCATTAATAAACTAAAAATCTGAATTCTTCTCACAGGCGGCCTCAGTGTTTTCTAGCTTGACACTACATCAGAGAACGTGGCAGTGGGGACAATAATCATGGTTTAGAGCCAGAGAGAGTCTCGGCACAAGAACAGGCTCTTTGATACTCACAGACACTGCCCTCCACCTCCTACCAATTACTAAACTCCTGCAAACACATTTTCTTTTCACCTTTCCCATTCTCGTTACATTTCGATAATGAATCTCGCATCCCATTGTAAATGCTCATCGGTCAAGTGACCTACGTAGCCTCTGCCTCTCCGTGAAGGAGAGTAAACGGGCGCCTAGCTATCACAAGGACACCTGATGAAATTCACTCCGAGTGCGCCGGAGATGAGATCGGGCCTGGTCCATGCTCAGAGTGAGAAGGCAGCGTCGCAAAGAGATTTAGCCGATTGCATCCGACATAGGCACATCCTTCAACACCATATGAGCAGACATCATGGGTGTGTACAGAGATCTTAACTTCAACTGTGACTGCACCTGTGTCCAATGAGTCGGTATAAAATTGTGATGACTGTACCTGCACAGCTTCGAATTATCCTCTGAAGAAAGGCTATTTCCAAATATGGCTTCCATGCCCTTGTGAGGAAGGAACCTTGGTGTTTTCTTTAGGTGGAGGATGTTACAAAGAACCTTAATCAACGCAGCGTGGCAGAGGTCGTCGATAGGCGCTTTGTTAAGGATTTGGGCGAAGATCCGATGGTGAACTCGGATGGCAAATGACATGGGATACGACCATTATCCACAGCATACACAAGCATAATTGGGTCATTCATTATATGGAGCTTTTCTGCCTTTCTTTCTTAGGGGATCTGTTTCTCAACCGTAAACCCCCTCCTTCCTCCAGAAATCGTTTCCCCATCACCAATCAACCGTTTCCTTATCAAGTCACAATGGCTTTTGACCTCTCGGTCATCTGCGGCATCAAGTTCTAGCTCTCTGCAAATGAATGTCAATGCAGCATTCCCTTTATTTACTACCGAATTAACCCGCGAGATAGACTTCATGATATCCAGAACTAACACTTTAGTACAAATGAATCTCTTATTTATGAGTTCTCTCCCCATTTAGAAACTTTTTTTCCTGCGCATTTCCTCCTTCCAAAGTCCATACCCCACAGCTCCAGATTCTGTATTCCACCGGTCACTTCTTAGGCCACTCCGGCAAATTGAAAACCCTTCTCTAGATCCCCTGTCGGAGACACTGTTTGTCTTTGCAAGTACATCCTACCCATCTGAATCGTATCGGTTAGCTGACCCGCCACTGTTGTAAACGTTATCTGCCAGCAGCCCACTGTCTTATTTCCGGTTTTCGTACATAACGACACAATAGCTATCTCCCGAATACATTACCGATACGTAGGGCTCATATATCACCCCGAAGGGCAGAGCAATCTTTTCTCTTGTTAATAGCTTAGAATTGAGATAACCATGAGATGAGTGCAATCATTAATAATTCCAAAAATTCGACCTTTCTAATACCGATATGTTTCAGATAGCATAGTCCCCTACAGTAAGCTCACAAACTATATCCATCTGAGGAGAAAATATTGATAAAATCACTTAACAGTTCGAACATTTCATGTGGCTCTGCAAATTGATCACGGATAACGCTAACATTGTCTATTCCTTCCACCAACAGATCTAAAATAAATTGTTTCAGTTTCTCTTTTATCTTTTCTGCAAGGAGTATATTATGGCCAAGTATTAATTTTCAGTCCCTTATGTTCCACAAGGAAATGGCTTGATCCCAGCAGCCAATATACGACACATATCTCCTTTATTTTTCATGACTATTGCCGAAAGAGCTGACCAGGTTTAGTCTGCGCTGCCCATTACTCTGCCACCAGTGCCTCCTTAAGAGCTCCACCCTTGTCCAGAATCCTTTAGTTATATTACATCGGATAGTTCATACCTTAAACCATCGGAATTAGTGTTCGCATCGTTTAGGTATTTGACTTCAATGTCTGTTACAGAGGTACGCAAAAGGTTGGGCACCCCTGGTCAACACTTCTATTACTGTGAATAGTTAAGTGAGTAGAAAATGAACTTTAGAAAATAAAGTTAAAGCTGAAACATTCTTTTCAATATTTTAAACAAGATTGGTGTATTATTTTTGTTTTCTACAATTTTAATATGAAAAAAAGGAAAGGAGCACCATGTGGGCACCACAAGAGATCTGAGCTCTCAGATAACTTTTACCAAGTTCTCAGACCTTAATTTGCTTGTTAGAGCTATGGTATGTTCACAAGCATTGTTATGAAAGGCCAGGTGATGCCAATTCCAAAGCTTTATAAATACCCTGACGTACAAAAAAAGCAAGATCCAGCTTTTTTGTAAGTCTTGATTTGACCACAGCATCTGCAGTGTACTTTGTGATTTATAAATACCCTGACTGTTCATTACTTGTCCCAAAAATCAGCAGCCATGGGCTCCTCTAAGCAGCTGCCTAGCACTCTGAAAGTTAAAACAAACGATGCCCACAAAGCAAGAGAAGGGTATTAGAAGATAGCAAAGTGTTTTCCTCAGTTCTTGATATAATTAAGAAATGGCAGTTGCAGGAACGGTGGAGGTCAAGTTGAGGTCTGGAAGACGAAGAAAACTTTCCGAGAGATCTGCTCGTAGGATTGCTAGAAAGACAAATCAGGATCCCCGTTTGACAGAAAAAGACCTTCAAGAAGAAGTTCTGGTCACCGAATTATAGGAAAAATATCAACAAAATAGAGACAGTACAGAGGAGATTTACTAGAATGTTAGCTAGGTTTCAGCACCTAAGTTATAGGGAAAGGTTGAACAAGTTAGGTCTTTATTCTTTGGAGCGTAGAAGGTTGAAGGGGGACTCGATAGAGGTATTTAAAATTATGAGGGGGACAGATAGAGTTGACGTGGATTGGCTTTTTCCATTGAGAGTAGTGGAGATTCAAAAAGAGGACATGAGTTGAGAGTTAGGGGGCAAAAGTTTAGGGGTAACACGAGGGGGAACTTCTTTACTCAGAGAGTAGTGGCTGTGTGGAACGAGCTTCCAGTGGAAGTGGGAGAGGCAGTTTCGATATTGTCATTAAAAAAAAATTGGATAGGTGTATGGACGGGAAAGGAATGGAGGGTTATGGACTGAGTGTAGGTCGGTGGGATTAGGTGAGAGTAAGCGTTCGGCACAATCCAGAAGGGCCAAGATAGCCTGTTTTGGTGCTGTAAATGTTATATGGTTATACATTTAACATTTAGTAGACTATGGAGTGGCGGTGCATTATTCTTCTACGCAGCGACACCTGCACAAATATGACCTTCATGGAAGAGTCATCGGAAGAAAACCTTTCCTGCGTCCTCACCACAAAATTCAGCATCAGAAGTTAGAAGTTTGCAAAGGAACATCTGAGCAAGCCTGATTGCATTTAGGAAATAAGTCCTGTGCACTGATGAAGTTAAAATAGAAAGTTCTAGCCACAATGAGCAGAAGTATGTTTGGAGGGAAAAGTGTGCAGAATTTCATGAAAAAAGCACCTCTCCAACTGTAAAGCACGGGGGTAGATCAATCATGCTTTGGGCTTGTGTTGCAGCCAGTGGCACGTGGAACATTTCACTGGTAGAGGCAAGAATGAATTCAATTAAATACCAGCAAATTCTGGAAGCAAACATCACACCGTCTGTTAAAAAAACTGAAGATGAAAGGATAATAGCTTCTACAACAGGTCAATGATCCTAAAACACACCTCAGAATCCTCAAGAGGCGCAAGCTGAAGTTCGGCTGCATCTGGTTAGCTCTGGTTTCCCTATACTAGGAATGGAATCGAGGAGTTGAAGAGGGTACAAACTATTGCCCGGAATGGAGGGCGTGTGGTGGGACAAACGTGGTTTGTTTTCTCTGAAGCCGTGGAGATTGAGGCACAATCTGATAGAGGTTTATAAGATTATGAGCAGTGCAGATGAAGTAGGCAGACAGTATCTCTTTTGAGGGGTTGAAATCTCTAATACCAGAGGGCATACATTCAGTGTGAGAGGGGGTAAGTTCAAAGGAGAAAGGCAACGACTGTGTGAAAGGCAAGTTCTTTTACACAGATTTGTTGGTGCCTGAAATGAGCACCTTGGATTTGGTAGAGGCAGATACATCAGGGATATTTAAGAGCCCCTGCAATAGACATGTGAATGTGAGGAAAGCAGAGGGGTACGGACATTGTGTGTACAAAATAGATTAGTTCAGTTTGCCATCTGATTACTGATCCACTTGGCCACTTTCAAAGAGCTAAAAACATTGTGGGCTGAAGATAGATATTATTCTATGTTCTATAACATTGTTCAGTCTACAATGTTTCAATGTGATTTTCGGTTCATTGTGTTGTTTTACCATACCAAAATCTCCAGAACTTCTTTCAGCATTTTGGCCGTATTTGCAAAGCCATTCCACATTTCTACTATGGACTCCCTCGTCACCTTCTGGGACTGAGAGCCTTTCCCCATCACCAGACTGAGGAAGAGCGGGGAATCCTCTGTCGGAGTTCCCTTCTGTGTGAGTTCTGTGATTTCCTGAAGACATGGAATGTGTTAAGTGACAGACTGAGTGAAAGAGAATGGAGAAGACAGTACCTGCTCTGTTATGGGACGTCCCAGTGACTTTGAGCACAGGAACAGTCACTGGGCAGCCTCTTCAGCCATTCTGAAAATTTCTGGGCTCAGTCACTAGCAGCAAAGCACTGACTGTGGAAATTACAAATCAGAATATTATTAGAGTCACAGCAAACAAAACAGAGAAACAGGCCTTTTGGCCCATATAGTCCACGCCAAAATGGTAGTTTATGCTTTGCCCCAACTGCCTGCATCAAACACCTCCGTACATCTCCCATTCTGTACTCATCAGAACTTCACAAATGTTGAAAATTAAATTTGCAACTACCACATACGATGTCAGCTCATTCCATCTCTGAGTGAAGAAGCTCACCCCTCTGTCATGGTCCGGTCCCTGAAATCCATATTCCGGTTCTCGGTCCGGTCCATTTTCCTTATTCCAGGTTTTCCGGGTTTACACAGTTTCTGTTGAGGCAGCTGAATCTTATTCGGGCTAGCCTCACAAATAGCTTCAGGATTCAGCCTCTGGCTGCTGGATTGTCCTGTCCTGATCCCTTGTCTGTATCCCTTCCCTTCGCCTTCCTCCTGGAGCATAGCCTCGCCTCTGCCTAAAGCCTGGCCTTCCTTCTCCTCGCCTCTGCCTGAGGCCTTGCCTTGCCTCGCCTCGCCTCGCCACTGTCTGGAGCCTTGCATCGCCTTGCCTGTGTCTGGAGTCTCGCCCTGTTTGGAACTGTCTGTCCGTGTCCACGCCTTCGTTAGGTAGGTCCGGCTGTTCTGCCGCCACCTAGCGTTGGGAACTGCCTCGTCATGTGCAGCGTTCTGTGTTATGAGTCCCGGCCCTACGTTTAGTATCCAAGGAGGGGTCCCGGCTCGGTGTATCATGTTCCTGTCTCTCCCTCGACCAGGTCAAGGCTTCGGGGTCTCTTCCATTTCTAGCCACGTCCTAGCCCCTTGTCCTGTCCAAGCCACGGCTTTATGCTCTCGTCCTGTCCATGTGCCTCGCCCAGGCCAGGAGTACCTTGCCCAGCCCGGTATTGGGGTTCCCTGGTCCTGTGCTGGCGTTCCCTTGTCTTGTCCAGGAGTCTCACGTCCAGTCCAGTCACATCTCCTCGCCTGGTTCTGGAGTCCGAGCCCGAGTCAAGACCCAGGTTCTGGGTCGTTGTCCAGACTCTGGCTCGGAGTCCAAACCCAGTCTCCTAGCTCCCAGTTCCATGTCCTGGTTCTGGTATCCTCGTCAAGTCCTAGCCCAGGCCTGGAATCCTTTTCTCGTCTGGGGCCTGTGTCATGTCGTGCGTCCTTTCCTTCCGCACTTCCCCTGCTTCCGTCTCATGACTAGTCCTGTTCCTGGTGGTTCAGCGTCTGTGTCTTGCTTTTGGGTCCACTCTCAACGCCCTCCTTATGACACTCTCAGGTTCCCCTAAAATATATCCCCACTCACCCTTAACCTAAAGACTGTGTGAAGAGTGAAGGCGGGTGGTGAAGGGGGATGGTGCGCGAGGGTGGACACAACTGTAGGGGGTAAGGGGAGAGCAACTGCAAGATGGAAACATGGAGTGTCTAGACTTACCATTTGAATGCAAGTAATTGTTTGAACTTACTTGCTGCAAAGATGCTAATTATACCCTGTACATTCTCAACGAAATTATTGATATCGATGAAAAGCAGCAATGAGTGTAGCCCGGGTAAACACCATTAGGCCCGGGCCTCGAGTCCAATACACAGATCCCACCATCACTCTCTGCTTCCTACCATCAAGACAACTCTGCATCCAGTGAGCCAGCTCTCCCTGGATCCCGTGTGATCTGACTTTCCACAGCAACTTACCACGTGAACCTTATCAAAGGCCTCACTGATGCCCATATCGGCCCCGATCCTGGGACAGAGGTGTCACCGATCAGAGGGCATGGATTTAAGCAGAGGATAAAGAGGTTTAGAGGGATCTGAGGAGGAGATTTGTCACTCAGAGGGTAGCTGAAATCTGGAACACACTGCCCGAGGTGGTGGTGGAGGCAGGTCCCTTCACAACATTTACGAAGAGGATGAGCATTGAAACTGCCGAGATACAGTCGGCTATGAACCAAGTGCTGATAAATGGGACCAGTGTAGACAGTGGGTGGATGGTCAGAACAGGTATGGCCGGCCAAAGGCCTGTTTCCGTGCTGTGTGATCCACCACTCCGGACATGCTAAATTAACGATGGTGGCACCGCAAGGCATTGATTTCAAATCTCCACAACCCTCTCCAACCTGAAGTAAACAGACTGCACCACTTTGTCACCACTGTGAATATCTGATTCTGTCAAGGTAAGATACAGAATGGACACTTCAGCTAAACAACTGGCAATTGGTGAAGTTTCTGTGTCTTCTTCCACTAATATTGTTTTCTTACAGTAAAAACAACCCTCTCACTGCGTCAGAATCAGTGATTAAATCCGGCCCCAAACACTGTGCTTTCATCCCTGCACATTGTAACTTGAACCATCTCACTGAGGGTCTGATGGAGACACAACCCCTGCCCTTTGCACATGTGATCACATTTCCCCCTGCTTCTGACATTTCAAATACCCTCAGAATAGTTTTCTGATTCAGTCTGAAGGTTACGGTACATTCAGCTCATCGCCAGGCGTGACAAACCATGTCTTCCCACAGATGGTTCCACCTGTTGGTGTGTCCTCTTTCCTCCACCTCCAGGGAAGCTGCATCTCCACACAAACTCCTCACTGGAGACGACTGTCTGTACCCGTGACACAGGAAATCACATCTCTGTCACTCTCCTGATACCGTGCCTGACCTGCTCACCTCCGGGTATCCTCCCTCAACAAGCTTCTTCCTCAGTCACCATCTTTGGAATATTAAAAGAACAACTCAAACGATACATTAGACAGCACGTGTACTCCTTCACTGCTGCCCAGTAAAAAAAAACTCTGTCCTCAGCCCCTTCCTTTTTCTCTTTCCTTTGCAAACTCCAGATGTGCCATCAGATCTGAATCCACTGTAAGGACATTTATATCTCACAGGAGGATGTACAAACTCCCGTCGTTCTCTGACGCAGAGGTCACAGTCACACCTTCCACTTGCCAATCCGCACTCGCAGCCCATGACACACAGATATCCCAGATTCTGGGGCTTTGTAACAAACACAGTGTTAACAGCAAAATTAGACAATTATTATTATGTATAGAGAATTTTTGCTTCCTGAAGGAATTCGCGAGCTGTCTGATCGAATGGATCAGATCCTCCCTTGTTGAAAACTTAATTTGTCACGTATCCATCCTTCCCGGGTCATGGAATGTCCAATCATCCCACTTTCTCCCAATAACATCGCCACCACCACGCCTACTGCTCCACATCTTTCCCATCACTCACTCCGCACACTCACGTCCCCCCATAACCTCTCCCCGCACACATAGACAGATTACCTTCACTCCAAACCTCCTCCCAGCTTTGAGAACCACAACTAAGTGATCCCACAGACCGTGGTCGGACTCAAAGCTCCAACGGGGGCAACCGGCCCCCGATTTACACAGACCAGATCAGACCTGCCGCCCGAACAGGAGAGTCACCGGCAAACCCTGGGATCGGCACTGCTCCTGCAGCGGCCGGAGGTTTAAGCAGCGCCCCTGCGCGTCGCCAAAGGCTACTACAGCGCCAACAGCGTCCGGAGGTTTCCGCAGCGACCCTGGGCGTCGCCGGAGGTTACTACAGCGCCACCAGCGGCTGGGGACTGACAGCGGAGATGGTTCAGCTGTCGGTCCTTTCACTGGGAGACGTCCAATATCCACATCGGCACCATCCAACCAACTCTGGGCGAACTATGAACTATGATAACTATCAAACATAATTCCTCTCAGCCATCAGCATTCTGATTGATTTTCTGTCTTTTAGAAGAAAGGGTACCTATGGTCTACATTGTCAGAATATTTAGTTTCCCAGGAGACAAAGATTGCAGGGACGATAGCTCTTCTATTGCCTAATACACTGTGTCCAGCCAGCTGACAATTCTGGTTTACATTAGTAAAACAGTTGGTTATCAGAATACGAGACCGTTAAGTGACGGAAGCCACCTCAAACCACATCATCTTGAGAAAGATTCGCCACAAGATTTGGGGTTTTGTGACTAACCTCGAAACAAACAGCACGCTGCCCACTCCACCAGCAACACGACACTGCAGGGCACATTAAATGGGTCTTTACATAACCTAACACTGGATTCAGTGATGACACTCGTGATTAATGTTGCTGTCCCACTGCAATAATCAGAAACATCCTATAAGGAACATTCGCCCACGGGTGACATCAGACCGGCTCCTCCACATGTCTGACGTCGCAAGTAGATACTCCTCACCGGGATCTTTCGTGACGTGAGCAGTACCTTACAGCAAAAGCGCGTTGCAGTACTCGCGCTTGTTTGGTTTAACGGCTGAGCTACTAATCACGGGCCCCTCCCAAACTCAGCCTCTCTCCCCACAGCGAACAGAGGACTCACGAGCTAAGCTATTCCCATTGGTGTGAAGCGATGTCAGTCACTGATTACACCCAGTAGCGGAGGCAGACCTGCCGAGAGGACGTTAACCCCGCTGAACTGTAGCCAGCTCCCGCTCCAAACTTACGTCAAAGCGGGAAAAAATATTAAAGTAGATATCTGTTTTTTTAAATTCATTTCCATTTCCCTCCGAGGTAAGTTGTTTGCGTTTGTGAAACGTCTCCTGCGGCCAGAGTCTGATGAAAGGCTGAGAGGTAGGAGGAGACTGCTCCGTCCGTCGGCAGAAGAAGGAGGGAGAGGGGAATTTTATTGAAAGGATGAAGGTGGTGTGAGAGAGGGCGGACAGGATGTTTGTACCGGTGGGCAGAGGAGGGGCTCAGCTGTGGAAATGTCTGAGCCCACAGTGGTGTCGAGCAGAGTGATTCACCACATTGGGGGCAAACACCGGCAGACTGTTGACCTGCAGGTGGGGTCCATGATCCGGGCAAAGTGATAATTATTTGGCGTCACCTACGGCCGGAGTCTGATGTATCCCTGAGAGGTAGGAGGAGACCGCTCGGCCCATCGGAGATTCCAGCTCCCCGGGGTGGCGAGACGGAGGGAGGGATCCCGGCCGATGAAGAATGGAGGGGAAATTTTATGGAAAGTATGATGGTGAGAGAGAGGGCGGTCAGGATGTTTGTCCCGGTGGGGACAGGAGGGTCTCATCTGTGGAAATGTTTGAGCCCACAGTGGATGCGAGCAAAGGGGTTCACCACATTAGGGGGCAAACGACGGCAGACTGTTGACCTGCAAGTGGGGCCTACGGTCCGGACAAAGTGTGGATGGCAGGGGTGTTGGGGGGGGCAGGATATTTCGGCCTGGGGTCTTATTGGATGGGCTATATGAGCCCATAGGAATGGTCTTCTTCTGTTCCTGTTGTCTGTGTGATTAAAGGGAAGGTGTGAACAGACCCTTTTTCGGCCGGCAGGATGTCCCAGTGGGTCTTAAAGGAACCTGTGCTTGGAGCCTAGTTGTTCCTAAACTGTGTCAACAATTTGTCTGAAGCACCAAATACAACATTTCCAAGGCTGTTATTCACACAAAATGTGTACTTTTATATTGATCGTGACATAAAATGTGTATTTTTATGTTAATCATGACATAAAATGTGTATTTATGCATTGTTAATGACAGAAATATCAAATTTATATATTGTTAATAGCATAAAACTTGTATTTCTATATTGTTACATACAGAGAATTGTATAATTTCCGTGTTCCGTGTTCCGTGTGTTATCTGAATGTATTTACCTGTGACGCTGCTACAAGTCAGTGTTTCTCTGCACCTGTACCTTCCCGTACTTGTGCACTTGGCAATAAAATTCAACAGGACCTGAGAAAACTAATTGAGATTTGATTAGTGATGATCATCTTGGCAGCTCGGTAGGTCAATTGTAAAGAGACAGTACGCTGTTAAATGCCAGACCCTGAACAGTGTTAATAAACAGAGGGATCTTGGATCCAAGTTCACAGTTCCCTGAAAGGGACCACACAGAATAATAGGGTGATTAAGACAGCAACTGGAATGTTTGCCTTTATTCGTCAAGGCATTGAGTTGAAAAGTCAGGAAAATATGTTGCAGCTTTATAAAACACGAATTAGGCCACAACTGGATTATTTCATACAGTTCTGGTCGCCTCATTCTAGGAAGGATGTCAAGGCTTAGGAGAGGATGCAGATAAGGTTTACCAGGGCATTGCCTGGATACTGGGGCATGAGTTATAACGAGAGGTTGGACAAACTTGGGTTGTGTTTTTCTGGAGCCCTGCTGGCTGGTGTGAGACTTCCAGAAGGATTATAGGATTACGAGAGGCATAGATAGAGTACAGAGAAAATATATTTCCCTCGAGTTGAAATTACCTATACAAAAGGCCCTGCATTTAAGGTGAGATGGGGGTTATTTTAGAAGATATGCAAGATGTGGGAGGCAAGTTCTTTTACATAGTGATGGTTGGTAGCTGGAATGTGCTGACTGGCTGATGGCAGATGCAGATACGTTAGTGGCCTTTAAGAGCTATTTACATCGGCAGATTGATGTGAGGAAAATGGAAGAATATGGCCGCTGTATAGATAAAAAAAAACGTTAGTTTAACTGAATGTTTAATTAGCAACTTTTCTGAAAGCAACACAGACAGTGTGTTGGAGAAACTCAGCAGGTCAGGCGACATCTCTGGGCAAAAGTAAACCGCTGACGTTTCAGGCCGAGACCATTCTTCAGGACTGTAATGGAAGGAGAGAAGTCAAAGAAAAAAAAAGTGTGGGAGTGGAGGAAGTAGTACAAGCTCGCAGGCGATTGGTGAAGCAAAGTGATGCACCATCAATAACTCTGAGACGTGGGTTAAGGTAGGCCTTTATTGGCTGGAAGAAAACACAAGAAACAAGTGACCATCATACAACATCCTGCAGACTGAGGAAGGGTCTGTGGCACCAATCGCCTTTATACCGGGGTCTGTGGGAGGAGCCACAGGAGCAGTCAGCAGGGGTGCGTGTCCAGACAGGTATATGCAGTTCACCACACAAAGATCCGGAATACTGACGGGTGAACGAGATAAAGGGGGAATCTGTTATGAGAGGGCAGAAACGATAGATAAAAACGAGGGGGGAGGAGCACCAGAGGGAAGTTATGGGCAGATAATGGGGAATGGTGAAGGGGGTGGCAATTACCAGAAATTCGAGACATCAATGTTCATAGTGACAGCTTGAAGGCTACCCAAAAGGAATACAAGTTGTTTCTCCTCGAATCTGAGTGTACCCTTATCACGACAATACAGGAGGCCATGGACTGACATGTCGGAATGGGAATGAGAAGTGATCTCCTATTTACGTCGTGGTTCACTGACATGCAAGAGGCCACACCGGGAACCCCGGATACAATAGGTAACCCCAACAGGAGAAATAACGATTTCTCCTTCCGGTGATCAAAATTTTCGCCTCTCCCCCTTTCCCTATTCCACATTCTGTCCTTTTTTTTCTTTACACATCTTAAAACTTTCTCAGGGCCCCCTCCTCCGTCATTTTCTCTTATTGTCCATTCTCCTCTCCTATAAGATTCTTTCTTTTCCCGCAGCTTCCCACCCTCCTGGCTTCCCTCACCCCCTTCCAGAAGGCCTCTTTGCGCTCCCACTACCTTTTAATTTAGGCATCTCCCCTCTTCCGTCTCAGTCCTGAAGAAGGGGCTCGGTCGAAATGTCGTCTGCCAACTCTTTTCTGCAGATGCTACCTGACCTGCCGAGTTCCTCAAGAATTTTGTAAGCTTTCATTTCATTGTGGAGTAACACAGAGGTTAGAGTGTTTTTGTGACAGGGAATGCAATGAAGAATCACCAGACTGAACCCTGGAGAGGCCGGGTCATCATGCAAATAAATATAAAACGCGATAAGCCTTTAATTTAGAGAACCGAGGACGAATAAGTGAACACATTGAAATGCACAACATCAGCAGCGGTTGAACCAATGAAAAATGGTGTGGATTCTTCGGGACTGAAATGGGGGTAAATGTCTCTAACTCCGAGGGTGGTGAATGTTTGTGAATCCCCACCTGAGAAGGCAGTAAAGATTCATGATGGTCCTCGCGTAAAACTGAGGTCGGCAGATGTGTGGGATCGAGGAAATGAGGATCGGGCAGAAACATGTGGCTGAGATGGGAGCGCAGCCGCCATCTTGTTGATCGTTCGATGGGCTGAATGGCCACCTCCTGCTGTTTCTCCCTTGGTGATGTTACATTCTTACTCTCCAGTGAGGCAGGGGGAATGCGTATAGAAGTTAGTGTTTGTAAACATTGAACTGATTTGAAAAGAACCTGCACATTTCAGGTCTGGGTGTAAACTGTATGGCGGTCTGGTATGGGGGCCGAACCCGTAAATCGTTGACCCAAGAGTGGAGAAAGGGGGACGAAACGGAGGTGTAATTATGAAATAATGTGGAAAATGCTGCAGGTGGGTCATGCGCATTTGAGGGGCGAAGAGAAGAGTCACCAGTTTAGGAGGGAGACCTTCAGCCCGTCATTTCATCCCGCTCCATTTTCCCATTTTAGCGCATAACTACAACATCTGCGGGTTTGTTTATCATGGTTGTGCATTTTAATCTTTCTTCCGTTCTGTCAAGGCAATGAGATCCAGATCTGTCACGCCTTCTCGTTGTGGGTGGGTATTTTTTTTTTCTTGACTCATTTCACTGCCACGAATGCGGTGCATTTAATGTTTCCTGATGTACGACCGTATTTATGGGAGAATTAAGCCTTTCCATTGATCTGTGTGTCTCGAAAATGTGTACACTTCAGTTCAGCCTCCTTCCAGAAGATTCAAATCTGCAAACAAGGTTCTCTAATATTTCCACCAAAATAAAATAGGGAGTAGAATTATTATTATTATTATTATTATTATTATTATTATTATTATTATTATTATTATTATTATTATTATTATTATTATTATACAACTCTGTGCTCCTGCAGGGGTGTCAAACTCATTTTAGGTCACGGGCCGGATTGAGCAAAATGCAGCTTCATGCGGGCCGGATCAGTCGGACGCGTGCGAACGTAGCTTTCGTTGCCTCCGTTTTTTCAGCCTGCTCTCATGTGTCTCAATCTCTGCTATAACTACAAAGTGTTTCACTTTACAAATTCCGTTTCTTAAGAAGAAGACTGCCGAGGAAGACTGCCGAATAAACACTAAATACCCTGAAAACCTGGTACCTGAATAAACTCAGCATTAGCCATATCATACGCCATAGGCGCTTCGATTACTGGGGCCAGCTTTAATAGTAATTAGATATTATCTCGTGGGCCAAAGATAATTCCACCGCGGGCCTTGAGTTTGACATATATGGTCTATGGTCTATGCTCTTTGCTCCGCCTCCAAAAGCCCCGCCCCGGCTCTGATGACGCGGGGGCTCAAATTGCGTATGCTCAGTCTTGGTTTTCTTTCCGTTCTGAGTTGAAGCGCATCGTCGCGGGGAGACGGGGGTAGGATCGCTGTCTGCGAGGCAAATACATCAAGTTCCCACCGGTGAGTAGTTGAGGCCCTTCCGAGCGGGCATATTTGAGTCCCGTTAATTCAATCAAACTGGCGGGTCGGTCCGGGTTGTAGGACCTTCACAGCCAACCGCCTGAGACGTGCCGCCGCTCAGCACTTGTTGCTTTAGCCCGAGGAACGGGTAGTGTGGTGATGCCGGGACTGCAATCATCAGATGCGCTGTACCTGGGGAAATTCGGCCTGTTGTGTTCTTGCAGCCGGAGGTTAAACGGAGTAATCGCGTTTGCGGGACGCTGTTCCATGTGTATGGGTAGTTTTATCTTTCAGCAGTTCAGACATGGCAGATTTCTGACGTCCCCTCTTTCTGTGTGGGCAGTTTTTTTTTCTTGACTCCATTCCACTGTTAGGGCCCGCCGAAGCGCAGCGAATGTTTCCGGGTACATAACCCTATTAATGCGAGAATTAAGCCTTTTCCTCTTGCCTGTTCCTCAAAAATTTGTACACTTCGGTGAAATCGCCCTCCCGAAGTTCCGGAGCTGAAACTCAGACTGTATAATGTTTCCCACACAATTTAAGTGAGGAATGGTTTATTATTGCCATGTACTAACGTACAGTGAAAATTCTGCTTTACATACCATCCACACAGATCAATATGTTACAACTTCTTGTTCAATTTCCTTCCAGCCTGTACCTCACCACGTCAATGATATATGTCAACAATCTTTTTTCTAACCTTTGTCTCATTCTCAAGTATTGTACTGCACTTTTACTTTACTATGTTTTCCAGGAACTGTGTTTCTTTGTTCGATTAATTGATGTTTAATTGAATACAGCACGAGGCAGGGTAAAGGCAGCCATTAAGCCATTTAAATTTTAATTTCAGCCTTACAAAATGGCTTCTGTGCTGATTTTTGTCACAATGAAACGCAGAGCATATTATGTTGTGTTTGTTATTTCCTTTCTCGATGATTTTCGGTGAACCACTTCCTCCGTTTTCAGGGTAACAGCCCTCGGTAGCTGCAAGAAATGTTGCACACATTTATCGCTCTGTGGTCACCGCTTCTTAGCGTAGAGAAAGTGGCCTCGGGAGCAACTGCAACAGAGAGATAGTGGGAGGAAAGGATGCTGTGAGCATTGACCGTATGGAATGTATTACACACGAGTAGGAATGGACTGAGAACTAACAAATTAGGAGGGGTGGGGCTGGCATTACACAGATCTGTTGAACAGTATTGGGCGCCCCCAACATTTTGCAGTCAGATAATATCTGTGCAGTAAAAGAGAGAGAGAGAGAGAGAGAGAGAGAGAGAGAGAGAGAGAGAGAGAGAGAGAGAGAGAGAGAGAGAGAGAGAGAGAGGAGAGACAATGTTCTTTAGCAGGAATTTTGAAGTAAGATGGATAGACGATCATTAGGTTCAGTTCTCCTTAGTTTGTGAATCGGAAATGCCAGGATCACCACGACAAATCGTCGGTCCCAAAGCGTCACTGAGCAGTCTTTGTGTAGGTTATAATACTTGTTTGCTTCCAGTTCCACCTTAATATGTGAATCAGAAGTGGCAGGAAACCCACGGCAAATCGCCGGCAGCGAAGCGTCGCAGGGGAGCTGCAATACTGGAATGGAGTCCCTGAGATTATAGAACAGGCAGTATACAAGCTCTACTCCAGGTTGTTCAGCTGGGTTTGAATCTCTTCAGTTTGCAGCGAAAAAGATGATCGGAGCGTTTGGACTTTGGTTGTGGGGAAATCCCCGATTACACCGCCCAGCGGAGCCGAGCTTGCCAATCATGTTGACGTTTTAGAAAGAGATAACAATGTTGACCCGACTCGATGTCAGCAAACACAGGACGATAACTGAAGTTGGATTTAGCGAATGGAGGCTTGTGACGACTGTGATGGGCGTGTTGGTATTGAAATATGTCATTCATGACTATGATTTGTTTATGAATACACATAGCACGGCTAGCAAGTTGTGATACTAAGGAGTCTTCAGGGGGTCTTGTTGATATTGCAACATGTTATCATGTATTTCAAAGAGATGTTGGTCAGTGATGGAGATAGACTGAGATACAGGAAATGGTTCTCAGCTTGGACAAGTGAAAGATGGTGCATTTTGTACAGTGAAACCGTGGTGGGCCTGGTATGCTGAATGGCGGCGCACCAAGCGTTGTGGAACAGAGCAAGCTGGGGTTACTAGGGTAACGTTCGCTGAAAGCGGACGTGCAGGTATAGAGGGTGGAAAAGAAGGCTTTATCCATGCTGGCCTTATTCAGTCAGGCATGAGTTTTGGTTTGCAGACATCGTATTGCATTTATATAAATAGCCTGTGAGGCTACACCGAGTATTCCGTACAGTTGTGGGCACCATATTGTAGGAAAACTATTATCAAGCTGGAGAGGGTGAAGAAGAGATTGATGAGGATGCTGCCTGTGCTAGACGGCCGAGTTATAGGGAGAGGTTGGTCAAGCTGGATCTTTATTCCACGGAGCACAGAAAAATTTGGGTGACGTTGAAGGTTTATAAAATCAAGCGGGAGAAAGAAATCGATAACCATCCCCTTTGTCTTGTTGACATTGGGAAAGAGGTTATTTGACTGGCTCCAGGTCTTAAGCTGTTTTCTCTGTATGACATATCAATATTGTTCCTGATGAGCCCCACCACACTGTGTCATCGGCGATTTTAATCTCAGTGTGGTTGTTGGGTGTTTGGCCATGCAGACACGTGTGAGTGGAGTGTACAACAGTGGGCTCAGCACACAGCCAAGTTCTGGATAATGGGAAGGAACAGCGGTTGTGCAACCTGACTGTCTGCGGTCTGTTAGCTAGGAAGCCCAACATCCAGTTGCGCAGTGGTTTAATTAGATGGCTGAGAAGGAATTGGTTCACCAATGTCTGTGGGACTATAGTGTTACATACCGAACTGAAATTCAGAAACAGCATTCTGACACAAGTGTCCCTGTTTTCAGTGTGTGTCAGGTCAAGGGGAATGACAGACGCTATGGCATCTGTCCTGGAGTGATGCGGTACGTACGTTTATTGGTGAGTGCCCAGTGAGTAAGGATTGGAGTTTTTGATATGTGCCGTTATCAGCCGTTCAATGCACGCCACACTGACCAGCGTCAGATCGGTTTGTTCTGAATGTGTAGAGTTCGTTGGTACAGGGATGATGGTGGCTGATTTGAAGCCGGTGAGAACGGCAGCCTGGAAGAGTGAAGTGTTGGCAATGGCCGTGAAGAGATCAATGCGCTGATGTGCACACTGTATGCGAGCTCAGCCTGGATGTTTTCTGGCCCAGCACCCTTGCAGAGGCCTTATTACGTCTTCTGTCACAGACATTGACTGCGCAGCTCTCGGGGTGGCGGGGGGTAGTTTTCGTGACTGGCTTGTGTTGTGCCTCGAAGCAGTGTTTAGAGCGCCAGGGAGGGAAGCGTTACTGGTACAGTCAAGGCTACCTTTTCCCTCACGTAGTCTGTGAAGCCCTTGATGCCCAGCTACATACACCAGGCTTCGTTTCCCAGGGTTGGGGAGTCCGATCGAAGGAATATGAGAGGTAATCTCAATACACAGAGGTAGTGAGTACCTGGAATGAGCTGTTCAGTGTTTGCATCATTGGTTATCACGTCGGGTTCAGTATCCTCACCGTGTTTGGAAATTCCTTCTCACTGTCGTCTGTCTGTGAACAGTTGAAATTAAAGAAACACTCAAGATGCTGGGGACTTGAAATCAATTTAGAAATTGTTCAAAGCCATCCGATACAGGGTGTTAGACCGGAAAAAAATATCTTTCGACAGATTATCTGTTGAGTTTTTGTTTCATTTGTAGCTTGTTAGCACACTGCCCTGGAAAGATTCAAGTCTCTTGGCAAAACGGAGTTATGTGGAACTGGGAAATTGAATTGAAAACTATCAGATGGAATTTAATACAGATAAGTGTGGGGTGTTACATTTTGGCAGTGCAAACGAGGATATGACTTACTCATTGACTAGTAGGGGGTCTGCAATGTGGGACAAAACAAATTGACATGGGAATTCAGATCCATTAAGGTGGAAGCAGAGTTATTGTCTTAAAGAGATCCCATGTTGGAAAACCCTGCTGGATTTATACAAATGTATTGTCGTATAAATAGTGTGAATGCAGTTAAGCGCTTGCCCATCTGAGGGTGAATTTGGGGCAAAAGGACAGACAGACAGACAGACATACATACTTTATTGATCCCGAGGGAAATTGGGTTTCGTTACAGCCGCACCAACCAAGAATAGTGTAGAAATATAGCAATATAAAACCATAAATAATTATATAAAAACAAGTTAATCATGCCGAGTGGAAATAGGTCCAGGACCGGCCTATTGGCTCAGGGTGTCTGACATTCCGAGGGAGGAGCTGTAAAGTTTGATGGCCACAGGCAGGAATGATTTCCTATGACTTTCAGTGTTGCATCCCGTTGGAATGAGTCTCTGGCTGAATGTACTCCTGTGCCTATCCAGTACATTATGCAGTGGATGGGAGTCATTGTCCAAGATGGCATGCAACTTGGTGAGCATCCTCTTTTCAGACACCACTGTCAGAGAGTCCAGTTCCACCCCCACAACATCACTGGTCTTACGAATGAGTTTGTTGATTCTGTTGTTGTCTGCTACACTCAGCCTGCTGCCCCAGCACACAACAGCAAACATGATAACACTGGCCACCACAGACTCGTAGAACATCCTCAGCATCGTCCGGCAGATTTTAAAGGACCTCTGTCTCCTCAGGAAATAGAGACAGATCTGACCCTTCTTGTAGACAGCCTCAGTGTTCTTTGACCAGTCCAATTTATTTTCAATTCGTATCCCCAGGTATTTGTAATCCTCCACTATGTCCACACTGACCTTTTGGATGGAAACAGGGGTCACCGGTGCCTTAGCCCTCCTCAGGCCCACCACCAGCTCCTTAGTCTTTTTCACATTAAGCTGTAGGTGATTCTGCTCAGCGTCTTCTCCCTTGCTGATGCATCCAACTATGGCAGAGTCATCAGAAAACTTCTGAAGATGGCAAGACTCTGTGGAAAAGTTGAAGTCCGTGGTGTAGATGGTGAAGAGAAAGGGAGACAGGACAGTCCGCTGTGGAGCCCCAGTGTTGCCGACCACTCTGTCTGACACACAGTGCTGCAAGCGTACGTACTGTGGTCTGCCAGTCAGTTAATCAGTAATCCATGACACCAGGGAAGCATCCACCTGCATCACTGTCATCTTCTTACCCAGCATCGCATGGCGGATGGTGTTGAATGCACTGGAGAAGTCAAAAAACATGACCCTCACAGTGCTCGCCGGCTTGTCCAGATGGGCGTAGACACGGTTCAGCAGGTAGACAATGGCATCCTCAACTCCTAGTCAGGGCTGGTAGGCGAACTGGAGGGGGTCTAAGTGTGGCCAAACCATAGGCCGGAGCTGCTCTAGAACAAGTCTCCCCAGGGTCTTCATGATATGGGAGGTCAATGCCACCGGTCTGTAGTAATTAGAGCCACGGGGGCGCGGCGTCTTCGGCACAGGGACGAGGCAGGAGTTCTTCCACAGCACAGGAACCCTCTGGAGACTCAAGCTCCGGTTGAATACATGGTGAAGTACTCTACATAGATGGGGGGGCGCAGGCCTTGAGCAGCCTGCAGCCTTGCTTGGGTGGAGACGTTTCAGCTGTATTCTCACCTGTTCAGCTGTGAAGCCCACCGTGGTGGTTTCAAATGTAGGAGGTGTGTAGTCACGTGAGCAGGGTAGGGGGCTTTGAGGAAGAGTAGGAGTGGACAGTGGAGTATGTGTTGGTTGGGAGCCGACAACAGAAGAATCATGAGGAGGATGAGCAGGGGCCACAGTGTCAAATCTGTTGAAGAACAGGTTAAGTTCGTTGGCCCTGTCCACACTGCCGTCTGCTCCTCTGTTGCTAGTTTGCAACAGTGATGGTCCTCATCCCACTCCAGACCTCTCTCATGTTGTTCTGCTGGAGTTTCCACTCAAGCTTCCTCCTATACTTGTCTTTAGACTCCTTGATCTTGGCTTTCAGGTCCCTCTGTATTGTCCTCAGCTCCTCCCTATTTCCATCTCGAAACACCCTCTTTTTAGCGTTCAGGATGTCCTTAATGTCCTTTATTACCCATGGCTTGTTATTTGAATAACAAAGGACAGTTCTTGCCGGAACATTGCAGTCCACACAGAAGTTGATGTAACCAGTGATGCACTCTGTGAGCCCATCAATGTCCTCTCCATGTGGCTCACAGAGGGCCTGCCAGTCTGTCGCCTCTAAACGATCCTGGAGTGCCTCATTAGCCTCCCCCGACCATTTCCTCACTGACCTCGAGGTTGCAGGTTTACTCTTCACCAGATGCACGTAGCAGAGTTTGAGATGCACCAAGTTGTGTTCTGACCTTCCCAGTGGTGGAAGAGTAGAAGAGCTGTACGCATCCTTAAAAAGTGAAATACTTAAGGGAATCTGAGGGGTAACTGCTTCACTCTGAGGGCAGTGCGAATGCTGAAAGAGCTCCCAGCCGTATTAGAGATGAAGGTTCAATTGTAGTATGTAAGAGATGTCTGTGTAGGTACATAGGTGAGGGTGGTCTAGAGGGCTATGGTCTGGGTGCAGGCTGATGGTACCGGACCGAACATAGCACGGAATGGACGGGCTAAGAGTCCTCTGTCTGTGCTCTAAAGGCTCTATGAATCTACATTAAACTTGAACACATAATCGACATTTGTTGCAGACGGGTTGTATCCAACAACGTGTTTTTATTTTGGACCAGCGTCTGCACTGCTGGAAGTTCTGTAGAGATGGAACCACCGTGAGATTGGCTGAATGCACCTCGACAGGGTAAATACAACCAGTGGAATTTTAGTTTCACCGTTACAAAATGGCTGAATGATCATTTCATCTTTGCCATAATAAAATTCAGAACATGTCAAGTTGAGTATTATTTCCTTTTTCAGTTATCTTTGCAAGCCACTTCCTCCGTCGCCAGGGCAACAGCTCGCTGGAGCTGCAAGGACAGTTGAACATGTTTATCTCTCTCTGTTTACTGACTCTCAGCGGAGAGACAGGGGCCTCAGCAGCCAGTGTTGATACGAGGATGCTTTGATCATTCACTGTGCGGGACGGATGATGTCTGTGCTGGAATGAAGGAACAACTAATGATTGTAGGGATTGCATTTATGCGATTCTGTGCAGTGTGTCAAACATCTTGCAATCAGTCAGTGTTTTGTGCATCAAAAGAACAAAGAAATATCCTGTACTCAGTTTCCAGTGCTATATTTTCAATGTTATATTTAAAAAATATTGTTCTTGTTACACGACGGGGAAAGTTGCTGTTAATTGACCTGGGCTTGATGACTGTCGCCAATAAAATAATGAACAAATGTGCTCAATGTAACTGAGGAGACAAGTTGAAATGTATCAGCACCCTCTTCGTGACCCAGTGTCCATGTTTCCCGGCTGATCTCCATCCAGACAAAGGATCATCAGGCCCCAGTTCTGTAATAGGTTGGTGTGGGAGTGTAAGGTTTTGAACTGGGATTAGCTGAGACACTGCCGCATATTACCGGCAGGAAAGAGCCCTGGGAGAGCTGGTGCTTGAGATACAATCTTGGGATGGAGGCTCCGGGAATATGGGACTGTCTGTGTTTGGGCTTCGGTCTACGTTTGTTCTTTTACAGATGCGGCTGGATGTTCCTCCTTCCTCAATGAAGCAGACGTCTCCGGGGGCTGGATATTGGTAGCGTGAATCTCTCAGTGTGTGATCTGGAAAAGATGTGCGAGGCTCTCGGTGCGGGCTGTGACCCTCTGAGGTTGGATCCTGGGATACCACACATGTTTTGACCCAGATAAAATGAACCGGGGATCAAGTTGTCCGGTTTTATGAGATGTTGAGCGAGTATTCCTGTTCTGTGCTCAGATGTTTGGTTCTGAATTTCCCTTGAAAGCGAAGCAGAGAATGAGTTCCCATTCCATGCCTCACAGGGAGAGGTTGTGATTAAATACGCTGTTTAGTGTTTGCACCAGTAGAAATAGCCCGGGGTTTCAGAAATCAATTCACATTTGGAAATTCCTCTTCACTGTCACCTGTCTATCTGCCAGTGGGAGTCAAAGGGAAACTCAAGATGCTGAAGATAGAACAGAACATGGAACAGTACATCACAGGAACAGGCCATTCGGCCACAATGGTTTGCCAAACCAGCTGAAAAGTATATCAACACCCACCCCAAAAATCTCCTACCTGCAAAATGTCCATATCCTCTCAATCTTCCTCACACACATCTATCTAAACGTCTCTTAAAAGCCTCCGATGTATTTGATTCCCCCACCATAACAGACAGCGCATTCCAGGCATCCACACCTCTCTGAGTAAAACAACTTACCCTCACATTTCCATTGCATTTACTCGCTCACACCTTCATTGCATGGCCTCTGATATTAGACATTTCTAACCAGCGAAAAGATGCTCCCTGTCTACTCTGTCAATGTCTTTCATAATCTTATAATCCTCTATAGATCTTCCCTCAGTCCCTACCGCTCCATGGAGAGCACCCCAAGATTTTCCACTAGAAACTGGATGAATCCATTCTGACGAAAGGTTAGGAAACTGAATCGCTATCTTTTTTCCTCTCCCCACAGCAATTCCTTACCTGCTGAGCATTTCTTGTGATTCCAGTTTCTCTTTATTACATTCACCCTGGAACATTTTATATCCTCTGTGAATGAAACAGGGCACCTGCGCTCGTTTTGTGAGAGTTAATAGAAGAGTAAAGAAACCAGATTTTTCCCAGTACATTATCCTTGTACCAAATGTCCTGTTTTTCACGGAAATGTATTCAGTACAGTTGTTGCTAACAAGGTTCACAAAATAAGCTGAGGAATCATAAGCTTTATGCGTGTGGAACAGTGATGGCCCTGGGCCTGTGTCAGTGCAGTTCACAGGGATAGTGTTCGGGGTGGGGGGGGGGGTGGGTAGATAGGGCGGGAGTGATTATTTACACCAACTGAATAGCAACAAGTCTGGATGCAGTGAGAATGTAGAGGATGCCTTCATTAGACGGAGAGTCTGGGATCTGACAGTATTGCCGCAGAAATAAAGAAGCTTCACTTAAAAACTGAGCTGAGAGAAATTGCTTCAGCCAAAGGTTGGGGGAATGTGAAGTTTGATGTCACAGAGGGTGGTGGAGGCTATCGTTGGGTATATTCACATTTTGGGTTGCTAAATAGGTTGAGTGTTATAGCAGGGAAGCGAGAATAAGGTGTTGAAAATAAAATCTTCCATGAATGATTGAGCAACAGACTAGAATGACCGAGTCATCCAATTCTACTCCGATGTATTATGACTTGTATCTTATACTATGACTGAGCGATGACTTCATTGTATCCCATGACAAACAAGAGAAAATCGTCAGACGCTGGAAATCCAAGCAACACACACAAAATGCTGGAAGAACTCAGCAGGCCAGGCAGCGTCTATTGAAGAGAGCAGCGTCGACATACAGATGCTGCCTAGCCTGATGAGTTCCTCCAGCATTTCGTGTGTGTTCCTTTGCATCCCATGTCAGGCTTTGTAAAGTGTGAGGGACAGTTACAGATTTCTTCACTCGGATCATGATATATGCGTTCAATATTTAAATTTCAGTTTAATGCTTTGTTCTCATTTGTATTAGTAACATACTCTATTCTCTCTGGTTAAAGTTAGACCTGCGGTGAGAGGTTTATTGGAAGAAAAGCCAACGACTGGAAGTAAACCACAACTGAAGATGAGGGAACAGCAACAATTGAACCAGTCCGAGGACTGAGAGCATCAACTGGAGAGAAACCTTCATTGATTCCATTGATTCAGTCAGGAGGAAGTTTGGTGAGTCTCATTTACTCAAACACTGGTCTTTTAGACATTACATACCTGTACAAAGGAAGGTAGGAAATAGTTGGAGCGGAACTGTATAAATGTGGAAGTGCCAGTTATGCCAGTTGCAATCACTCCAGATCTGCTAATTGCTGTCAGCATCAGCTCTGTGAGGCCACGCACATTCCTCATATTGTTTGCTCAATTCAAACATCACTTCTGATGTTTCCTTGCTTGTCTGTGTTATGTCATAATAATTTCAAAACGCGGTGAGAATTTCCTCCCTTTATAAGACGCCGCAACTGCTTCCTGCTGTAGTGATTGCAAAAATGTGGAATTAACATGAACGACAGCAACATAGATAGATAGATAGATAGATAGATAGATAGATAGATAGATAGATAGATAGATAGATAGATAGATAGATAGATAGGTAGATAGATACTTTATTCATCCCAATGGGGAAATTCAACTTTTTTTCCAATGCCCCATACACTTGTTGTAGCAAAACTAATTACATACAATACTTAACTCAGTAAAAAATATGATATGCATCTAAATCACTATCTCAAAAAGCATTAATAATAGCTTTTAAAAAGTTCTTAAGTCCTGGCGGTAGAATTGTAAAGCCTAATGGCATTGGGGAGTATTGACCTCTTCATCCTGTCTGAGGAGCATTGCATCGATAGTAACCTGTCGCTGAAACTGCTTCTCTGTCTCTGGATGGTGCTATGTAGAGGATGTTCAGAGTTATCCATAATTGACCGTAGCCTACTCAGCGCCCTTCGCTCAGCTACCGATGTTAAACTCTCCAGTACTTTGCCCACTACAGAGCCCGCCTTCCTTACCAGCTTATTAAGACGTGAGGCGTCCCTCTTCTTAATGCTTCCTCCCCAACACGCCACCACAAAGAAGAGGGCGCTCTCCAGAACATGTCATTGACTCCTCTGTCTATTGCAAGATGCAATGATATACTTGCCCTGGAGCATATCGTCGTGCAAGCCTCTGCTAAGAGCAAACCCTCTTGAAGCCAAATGTCCCACCACCACATTTCATTCAGTCCTAACTAGCAAATGCCAACCAATAATGTACATTTACGTAGCCTGGCGTCATCAAGTATCTTTCTACCAATAAATTGTCAGACCTGTGAATCTGTGATCAAGCAGAAACAGGTTTCGCAATGTTCCTGTTTGACCCTGTACCAAAGGCATGGGTTATACCTGTACTTGAGATGAACGGATGTTTTTGCAGCCAGGACTGCTGGAGCTGCCGGAGTCGGTTTAAACTCAGTCATTTCGGGATGGGAAGCAGCGTGTTGGATCAGATGATGAAGGAGATGATATTCAGTTAGATACAATGCTCAGAGGGACGGTGGGAGGTTTGGCTGTGGATAGGGCATCATGTAGTGAAAAGCAGCAACAGATCCACCCCCAACCCCGTCACTCCCTCTCTCACCCTCCTGTTTTTCTTGCCGGTGTTAATCGCGGGAGTCAGCAACTCTTTGTACCCACGGGCCAGTGAAATTAAAGCCTTTGATTCCATTCAAAGCCTAGTTTCTTTATAAAGAGTGGGGTTGAATTGTTTTCGAAATGAACATCGGGGAATGCGTAAAAAAAAATTAAATCAGATCAGTAGCAATTTCGGAGGGCTGAGTGGTCCACTTATGCATTCGGTGTGCTGTTTAGAAAAGTTCTAACAGTTTAATTAGTATAAGCCAATATAACAGCCGGATATTAATGTTATTGTGGAACTGAAAAGAAAAACTACATTGATTAACTACATACATGGAGATTTGTGTGTTAATGCTGTACCCCAGCGGGTTGCGGATCGACCATGACTCACTCGGTGAAATGGCCAGCACGGTACGGTACCGAGGGACGCGCTTACTGACTCTACAGTCTCCCCATCTACCGCGCGAACGAGCTCACCGCCCCGCCCACTGCCCACGTGCATCCTCTCGCGGAGCTTCGTCACCCTCGCGCTCCCGGGCTGACGTTGAGACGATTTGAGCATGCTGTGCGTGCCCGGTATCTGTCGCGGTGACCTGAATTTCACTTATCCCTCATTGGTGACAGCAAATAACCATTTAGCATATCAACCAATGGGGATGTGGGCTTCGTCATTTAGGAGTTACGTCCGTAGATCCCGCCACGTGTTTCCTAACCCGACTCCCGGAAAAGATCCAACAAGCCAGTTTCTTTAATGTCACTCTTCCTCAACAAGGAGTTGGCGGAGCTGTAAGGTTGACGGATTGAAGTGGGAAAACGGGGGTTTATCTCCTCTGAAGTAACGAGGACGAATAAGGCTTCAAGTCAAGTCAAGTCACTTTTATTGTTATTTCGACCATAACTGCTGGTACAGTACATAGTAAAAATGAGACAACGTTTTTCAGGACCATGGTGTTACATGACACAGTACAAAAACTAGACTGAAATACGTAAAAACAACGCAGTGAAAGCTGCACTAGACTACAGACCTACACAGGGCTGTGTAAAGTGCACAAAAATAGTACAGGCATCACAATAAATAATAAACAGGCTAAATAGGGCAAGGTGTCAGTCCATGCTCTGGGTATTGAGGATTCTGATAGCTTGGGAGAAGAAACTGTTGCATAGTCTGGTCGTGACAGCCCGAATGCTTCGGAGCATTTTCCCAGATGGCAGGAGGCAGAAGAGATTGTATGACGGGTGCATGGGGTCCTTCATAATGCTGTTTCCTTTGCGGATACAGCGTGTAGTGGAAATGTCCGTGATGGCAGGAAGAGAGACCCCGATGATCTTCTCAGCTGACCTCACTATCCGCTGCATGATCTTGCGATCTCAGATGGTGCAATTATCCGAACCTGGCAGTAATGCAGCTGCTCAGGATGCTCTCAATGCAACCCCTGTAGAATGTGATGAGGATTGGGGTTGGGAGATGGACTTTCCTCTGCCTTCGCAGAAAGTAGCGACGCTGCTGGGCATTCTTTGCTATGGAGCTGGTGTTGAGGGACCAGGTGAGATTCTCCGTCAGGTGAACACCAAAAAAGTTGGTGCTCATAACGATCTCTACCGAGGAGCCGTCGATGTTCAGTGGGGAGTGGTCGCTCCGTGCCCTCCTGAAGTCAACAACCATCTCTTTTGTTTTGTTCACATTCAGAGACAGGTTGTTGCCTCTGCACCAGTCCGTTAGCCGCTGCACCTCCTCTCTGTAAGCTGACTCGTCATTCTTGCTGATGAAACCTACCACGATCGTGTTATCGGCGAACTTGATGATGTTGTTCGAGCTATCTGTTGCAGCACAGTCGTGGGTCAGCAGAGTGAACAGCAGTGGACTGAGCACGCAGCCCTGGGGAGCCCCTGTGCTCAGTGTGATGGTTTTGGAGATGCCGTTCCCGATCCGGACTGACTGAGGCCTCCCAGTCAGGAAGTCTAGGATCCAGTTGCAGAGGGAGGTGTTCAGGCCCAGTAGGCTCAGCTTTCCAATCAGTTTCTGAGGGATGATTGTGTTGAGTGCTGAACTTAAGTCTGAACAGCATTCGAACGTATGTGTCTTTTTTGTCCAGGTGGATTAGGGCCAGGTGGATGGTGGTGGCAACAGCAGGCCCAGTGAGGGGGCAGCAGGGTCTTGATATGCCTCATGACGAGCCTCTCGAAACACTTCATGATGATGGATATGTGTGCAACGGGACGGTAGTCATTTAGGCAGGAAACTGAAGACTTCTTCGGCATGGGGACGATGTTGGCGGCCTTGAAGCACGTTGGAACGGTGGCGCTGCTCAGGGAGATGTTGAAGATGTCAGTGAGAACATCTGCTAGCTGGTCTGCACATCCTCTGAGCACTCTACCAGGGATGTCGTCTGGTCCAGCAGCCTTCCGTGGGTTGACCCTGCAAAGGGATCTTCTCACATCGGCCACGGTGGGACACATCACCTGGTCGTTTGTAGGAGGGGTGGACTTCCTCGCCGCCTCGTCATTTTCCTCCTCAAACCGGGCGTAGAAGTTATTCAGCACATTTGGGAGGGAGGCATCACTTGCATAGTCAGGTGATGTTGTCTTGTAATTGGTGATGTCCTGGATGCCCTTCCACATGCGCCGCATGCCGCCGCTGTCATGGAAGCGGCTGTGGATTCGCTGGGCGTGTGCACGCTTTGCCCCTCTGATGGCTCGGGACAGTTTGTCTCTTGCTGTTGTTAAAGCTGCCTTGTCGCCTGATCTGAAGGCGGAGTCGCGGCACCTCAGCAGCGCACGCACCTCTGCGGTATTCCATGGCTTCTGGTTGGCACGTATAGTGATGGTCTTGGACAGATTAACATCATCAATGCACTTGCTGATGTAGCTGGTCACTGATGCTGTGTACTCCTCTAACTTGATAGAGTCGCCATCGGTTGCAGCCTCCCTGAACATGTGCCAGTCAGTGTGCTCAAAGCAGTCTTGAAGAGCAGAGATGGCTCCTGCTGGCCAGGTTTTCACCTGCTTCTGAACTGGTCTGGAGCGCCTGACGAGCGGTCTGTATGCTGGGATTAGCATAACAGAGATGTGGTCTGAGTATCCGAGGAGGGGGTGGGTCTCTGCCCGGTACGCGTCGGGTATGTTTGTGTAAACCCGGTCCAACACGTTCTCCCCGCTTGTTGCAAAGTCCACATACTGATGGAATTTGGGGTGCACTGACTTAAGGTTCGCGTGGTTGAAATCACGGGCGACAATAAACAGACCATCAGGGTGTGCGTTCTGCAGATCGCTAATAGCCTCGACCATTTCATAAGCGCCTCCTTAGCATTAGCGCTGGGGGGAATGTAGACACCGAATATAAGGACCCGGTGGCTGTCTTTTGTTTGAGGTGTCTGGGTTTAAACAACGGAGTGAACAGACCCACCTTGGACCTGCAGGCTGTCCCAGTGGGTGTTGTGGGGACAGACGCTTGGAGCATGGTTGCTCCCTGTCTGCTTTAGGGACAAAATGCAACACTTACAAGTCTGATATTGACTGAATGAAAACATCTATATTTATCATGTATTCTGTTTATGATACAATCATTGTCCAATTTATGTTCGTTTAATAACCCCGGCACATGCCTGATGTCACGTGTGGGATTCCCACACCGGGATCTGACGTCACTCTGCGCCCCCACATGCCTGATATCACGTGTGGGTTCCCCCTCACCAGGATCTGAAGTCACATGTGCAATTCCTTACGTCACACTGGCGTTGAGACGGTCGAACATTACCGGCTAAGGTGACAATTACCTGACCCACCAACCCCACCCCACAGTCAACAGAGGAGTTACACTCTTCACATAGGTGTGAAGCCATGTTTATCACTGGTTACGCCCAATAGAGGAGGCAGAGCAGCTGAGAGGGCGTTACCTCCGCTGCCTTCATCTCCCGCTCTCGCATCGAACTCCCCGTCAATGCGGAACAAGCCTCAAGTAAATGTCCTGCTTTTTGATTTATTTCCACGTCCCTCCGAGGGAAGTTGGGGGGTTTGTGAAGCGACTCCTGCAGCCGGAGTCTGATGTACTGCTGAGAGGTAGGAGGAGACCACTCGGTTCATCGGCTTGATGCGGGCCCAATGGGGAGGGATCTCGGCAGAAGGGCGAGGGTGAGGGATTTTACTGTGAGGATAAAGATGGTGTGAGAGGGGGTGGACAGAGTCTGAGAGGATGTTTATTTCAGTGGTGGATCCAGGAGCAGGATGGGGGAAGGAGCCCATTCACAGTGGGGAAGGGACATGAGGGGCTCGTCTGTGGAAATGTCTGAGCCCACAGTGGTGTCGAGCAGAGGGATTCACCACTTTGCGGGTCAATCACTGGTAGACTGTTGAGCTGCAAGTGGGGCCAATGGTCTGGGTAAAGTGGTATAGAGTGGTGTTGGGGGGCAAGGATGGAACAATGTTGGGTGTGATTGAATGACAGGATAGACTGGACGGGCTGAATGGCCTGCTCCTGTTCATGCTGTCTGTGTGTTTAAAGAAAAGAATAACCACATCCTTCTTGGGCTTGCAGGATGTCCCAGTGAGTGTTGTAGGGACCGATGCTTGGAGCCCAGTTGTTCCCAAACTGTGTCAACAACTTGGCTGAGGGACCAAATCAACATTTCCAAGTCAGCCCTTGAAAGAAATGTGTATATATACACATTGTTAATGACACAAAAACAGTATTTATGACTATTGACACTATATATATATATTTGTATGATGGTTATGACATAAAACTTGTATTTCTATATTGATAATGATACAGAATTGTATAATTTATGTTCCGTGTGTTATCTGAATGTATTTGCCTGTGATCCTGCTACAAATCAGTGGTTCTCTGTACCTGAACCTTCCCTTACATGCGCACTTGACATAAATTCCACAGTTCGTGAGAAAACTCAGTGAGATTTGATTCGTGATGATTATCTTGGCACCTTTGTAGCTCAATTATAAAGAGATAGTACACCTAAATGCAACACCCTTAACTGTGTCGATGAGCAGAGGGATCAAGGAGTCCCAAGTTCATCGCTCCCTCAAAGTGGCTACACAGATTGACAGGGTGGTTAAGAAGGCAAATGACATGCTTGCCTTTATTAGTCAAGATATAGCATTTACAATTCAGGAAATTATGTTGCAGATTCATGAACCGTGAGTTTGGCCACATCTGAAGTATTTCATACATTTGTGGTTGTCTCATTCGAGGAAGGGTGTCAATGGCCCTGGACAGGGCGCGAAGAGGTTCACCAGGATATTGCCTGGATTAGAAGGCATGAGCTGTAACGTGAGGCTGGACAAACTTCGGTTGTTTTCCCTAGAGCTGCACAGACTGGGGTGAGACGATAGAGGCTCATAAGGTTACGAGACGCATAAATACAGTAGATAGAGAATAACTGTTTACCCGGGGAAGAAATGTCTAAATCAATATGTATTCACTTAAAGTGAGAGGGGTAGTTTGAAAGGAGATGTGAGGGGCAAGTGTTTTTTTTTCCACACAGAGTGGTGGGTTGCTCGAATGTGCTGCCGTGTGTGATGGTAGCGGCAGATATATTGGGGACTTTTAAAAGATGTTTAGATAGACACATGAATGTGAGGGGAAATTGTGTAGGCAGAAGGGATTAGTTCAGTTGGCGATTTGATTAATTAAATAGTTTGAGCACAACATTGTTTTCCGAAGGGCTGTTCCTTTTGTACTGTTCTATGTTCTGTGTCTCTTGCCGAAAGGTTTCGGGGTTACGCAGGCAAAATAAAAGAGTGGAAACAACAGGTCAGCTGGAGCCCAATGTGGAAAATGTGAGATCACCCACTTCTGTAGGACAAACCGAAATCCTGAGTGTGATTAAATGGAGATGGACTGAGGCGCATTTGGTAGGGAGGAAGGTCCTGCTATTCTATCTCTGTCATTCTAGAATCTTTGTACAGTAATATCTATTTTTTAATTCAGTATCTGTGTATTGTTGGAGGACCATCAGTGATTATCCTTGATCCCTTCTCTCATCTCGTTCAATCTCCTTATCCCCATCACCTCATTCAGCCTCTGTCCAGTCTGTATCCTATCACCTCAATGATACATATCAACCATCTTGTTCAAACTCTGTCCAGCCTGTATCCCACCACCTCAAACATATATATCAACCATCTTGTTCAACCTGTCCAGCCCGTATCCCACCAACTCAATGATATATATCAACCATCTTGTTCAACCTCTGTCCAGCCTGTACCCCACCAACTCAATGATATATATCAACCATCTTTTTCAACCTCTGTCCAGCCTGTACCCCACCACCTCAATTATATATATCAACCATCTTGTTCAACCTCTGTCCAGCCTGTATCCCACCAACTCAATGGTATATATCAAATGTCGTGTTCAATATCTGTCCAGCCTGTATCACAACAATGATTCTACCAACAATCGCTCTTCTGTCGCTGTCTTCATTGTGAAGTATTTTGCCTTACTGAGTCATTTCTGAAATCGGTGTTTGTTACCTGGATTACCAGAGGATTTATTCAATACAGCACGTGGTGGGTTAATGACAGCCATTCTGATTTTAGTTTCAATGTTACCAAATGTCCACTGTGTTAATCTTTGTTAGGAAACAGATTGCTAGTGGGATGCGGAGGATGTTGTGAGCACTGAATGCATCGACTGTATTACCCCTGTGTTGAAATGAAGGAAAAACTAATGAATGTGGTCATTAAAGTTGCGCAGCTTCGTTCAGGCCATCACAAACATCTTGTAATCAGTCAATAGTTGCGCAACATTTCAAGTAAAAAGAGAAAACGCTGAGAGCATTCAGCAGATCGGGCAGCATCTTGGACAGTCCAGTTCTGACACTGGGTCTTCCACAGTTTCTCTTTCCTCAGATCCAATCTGATGTACCGTTTCCAGCACTTTACTTTCAATTTTATATTAAAAGCATTTTATTCCTGTTAGCCGGTAGGACATGTGATGATTGTGTTGTGCAATATCCCATTTTCTTAACTCCAGATGTGCCACCAGTTTTGATCCCACTGTGAGAACATTTATATCTGACAGGAGGCTGTACGAACCCATGTCCTTCTCTTATGCAGAGGTCACTGACACCCTCTCTCCATTCCCAATCTGTACTCGCAGCCCATGACGGTGATGGCTGTCTAGGGTAGAACCATAGAACAGTACGGCACAGTACAGGCACTTCAGCCCTCTATGTTGTGCCGACCCATATAATCATTAAAAAAAGTACTAAACCCACACTACCCCGTAACTCTCCATTTTTCTTTCATCCATGTGCCTGTCCAAGAGGATCTTAATTACCCCGAATGTTTTAGCCTTCACCACCATCCCTGGCAAGTCATTCCGAGCACTCACAAACCTCTGTGTAAAGAACTTACGCCTGATGTCCCCCCTAAACTTCCCTCCCTTAATTTTGTACCTATGCCCTCTGATATTTGCTTTTGGTACCCTGGGAAACAAGTACTGACTATCCACCCTATCTATGCCTCTCATAATCTTGTAGACCTCTATCAAGTCCCCTCTCATTCTTCTACGCTCCAAAGAGAAAAGTCCCAGCTCTGCTAACGTTGCTTCATATGACATGTTCTCCAATCCAGGCAACATCCTGGTAAATCTCCTCTGCACCCTCTCCATAGCTTCTACATCCTTTCTATAATGAGGTGACCAGAATTGAACACAATACTCTAAGTGCGGTCTCACCAGAGATTTGTAGACTGAGACTTTGTAGGTTCTGGGACTCTGTAACAAACACAATGTTAACAGCAAGATTAGACAGTAATTAATTAATATGAAGAGAAAATTGTTGCTTCCTGACGTATCCTGTCAGATCCAATGGATCAGATCCTCCCTAGTTTACCACTTAATTTGCCCCATGTCCGTCCTCCTCGTCCAATTACTGCGTCCGATAACGCTCAATATCCCACCCTCCCTCTACTGTGCCAATCGCCCCAAATCTTTCCCAGCATTCAGCCCACATCCGCACACACAGACTGCACTTCTTCACGCAGGTCCACTCTCCCAGCAAGGGGACCCGCATCTAACTGATCCCACAATCCCGGCTCAGGCGCAAAACCGGGACTGAAAGACTGGAGAGCCCGGAGCCTCTGGCTGTTGGGAAGAGCTCGAAACCGGACATTTCCCACTGCAACCCACCCTCTATTTACACAAACCCGAGATCAGCCCCTTCCTCACCGCCGCTCGTACAGGAGTCCCGCCGGCGTCAGCTGGAGTCGGCACTGCGCCTGCGCTCTGCAGGAGGTTCACCGCGGCACCATCCGTGGCCGCAGGTCACTAGGTCAGAGCGTTTGGCTGTCCGGTTCTTTCACTGTGACACCCCGAACTCCACGTCAACTCCATCCAAACCACCCAGGGCAAACTTTAATGACCAGTAAACCATAATCGCTCTCAGTGATCAGCGATCTGAATGATTCAGTCGCTTTTAGAGGAAGGGATACCTAAGGTCGACATTGTGGAAGTGTTTAGTTTCCCAGGTGACAAGACTGTGTACGGGAGGTGTTCTGTTACCTGATGCAATCTGTGTTTTCCCTCTTGGCAATTCCAGTTAACATCAATAAAACTGTTGTTTATGAAAATCCTAAACAACGAGACTCTGCACTGACTGCAGCCACTCCATCCCAAAGCAGATCACCCTGGAGAGTCCTCCCCTCTGATGACGCATTGATCACATTGCGCATGCTCGCATTCCCGGATGGGCGCTGTTTTCCTTTCCATTCTTTGTTGAATAGGTTTCAGGGTCGGGAAAAGTCCCCTGGGCGGGGAGCCGGGGGATGGATCACTGACTGAGGGGTGAAGACATAGCTTTCCCATCGGTGAGTATTGAGACCAGTCCCGAGTGAGGAGGTCTGATGCTGGGCAGTGAGACCCGTTATCTCAATCGAACTGGCGGCCTTCGACCCGCTTCCCGGACGGAACCTGCCGGGGTCAGTCCGAGTTGTGGGACCTTCATACCAAACCGCCTGGGATGAGCTAACGCTCAGCCCCTGTTATTCTGCTCCTCGGGAGGGGTGAGGATGAGGCGATGGTGCTGGGAACACACCCATCTTTCGAAAGTTTGGACAAGGCAGTGAGATCTACATCTATCACGTCCTTTCGTTGCAGGTGGGGAATATGTTTCTCCTGACTCCATTCCACTCTTCCAACCTGCCGAAATGCAGCCTGTGTTTCTGGGTATATTACCCATTTGTGTGAGAATTTAGTCTCTTCTATTTTTCTGAGTTACTCAAAAATGTGTGCACTTCAATTAAACCTCCCTCCCGAATTTCCAGTCTATCTGATATTTCCACACAATTAAAATAAGGATCCGGTTTATTGCCACGGGAGACCCTCCACCAGTCACAGGATCCTGTGTCCCCCTCTCATTTTACCGCAGATCTGCAACATCTGCAGGTTTCATTTCAGCCCCGCCACCCCCTGCACTGATGGTGCAACAATCACTGCGCATGCTCACTGTTCCTGGATGGGCGGCAGTTTCCTTTCCATTCTGTGTTGGGATTGTCTGCGGGGTCGGGATTGGGAGAGGACCCTCGCCCCTGGGGCAGTGAATTGGGGGAACATCACCAGCACAGGTTGAACTAAATGCAGCGTGAGGCAGGGTAAAAGGAGCCAATACAGCTTCAATTTCATTATTATAGAATGTTGCCGCGTTACTCTTGCTCATAATGAAACTCACAGTACATGGTGTAGAGATTTGTTGTTTGCTTTTTTGGTTATCTTTGGTGAGCCACTGTTCAGTAACAGCCCAAGAAGGAGTGCTGCATGTTTTGTTTTTTTTAATTGTCTGATCACTGGCCCTCAGTGAAAGAGACAAGTGACGTCGTGAAAAGAGAATGAGTTGAGGAACTGGAGCTGCAGCTCGATGTCATTTGCCTCATACGGGACGCTGAGGAAGTTCAAAGTAAAAATTATCAGAGTACCTTTAAAACCACCATCCCCTTAAAACTATTCAGCAAACTCCAAGACCTGACCTCAATACATCCTTGTGCAATTGGATCCTGGATTTCCTCACTTGTCGACCCCACTCAGTTCAGATTGTCAAAAACATCTCCTCCACAATCTCCATCAGCACAGGAACACCACAGGGATGTGTACTTAGCCCCCTGTTCTACTCGCTTTACACCTGTGACTGTGTGGCTAAGTACAGCTCCAACACCATATATAAGTTTGCTGATGACGCCTCTGTTGTGCGCTCTATCAAAAGGGGTGGTGAATAATCATACAGGAGGGAGACTGAAAACCTGGCTGAGTGGAGTAATAACAACAACCTCAATATCAATAAGACCAAGAAACTGATTGTAGAATTCAGGAGAGGGAAGCCCGAGGTCCTTGAGCCAGTAATCATTGGAGAATCAGAGTTGGAGGGGGTCAGTAACTTTAAATTCTTGGGTCTCACTCTCCGCGGTCCTGTCCCAGACCCATCATATAAATATAATTGCGAAGACAGTACGACAGTGCCTCTACTTCCTCAGGAGTATGTAGAGATTCGGAATGTCATCAAAAACGTTGGCAAAGCTCTGCAGATGTGTGGTGTAAAGTCTGCTGATTGGCTGCATTACGGACTGGTCGGGGAACACCAATGCTTTTGAGCAGAAAATACTTCAAAAGGTACTGGATTTGGTCCAGTATGTCACGGGTAAAGGTCTCCCAAATATTGAGTTTATCTACATGAAATGTTGCCGTAGAACAACAGCATCCATCATCAAAGATCCTCACCGCCCAGCAATGCACTTTTCTCACCGCTGCCATCAGGTAGAAGGTACAGGAGCCTCAGGACACGCAACACCAGGTTCCAGAACAGTTACTATCCTACAAACATTTGGATGTGAATGTACAAGGCTTGACCAGTAAGTTCGCAGATGGCACAAAATTAGTGGATGGTGTTCACGGTGAAGATTATCGTAGCTTATTGGGGATCTAAATGGGCAGAGGAGGAGTAAATAGATTGAAAAACCAACGCGAGCAACAACGGTTTCGTGTAGAGGCTGGTGATTATGTGGAGGGAATTGCCAGAGGAAGTGGATGAGGCAGACCCAATTGTATAATTCCAGAAGCAGTTGGGATGTGTAGATGGAGTGAAGAGGCCGGGAGAGAAATGGGCCCATCACAGGAAATTACAACTGAATCTGCCTTCACTGGAGTATCTGGAATTATATTACAGACTCTAAACTCGTTTGTTTTTAAATTTTCAGGTCTCTTACAAATCAACCTCATTCGATATCCCCAAGTCTTTACAATTCTACCATTTAATATTTCCCCAATCTATTTTCTAGATTTAAATCATCTTAACCAGCTTACTTTATTATCGTATCTGTTCTGAGCAGAGCAAATGTAAGCTGTCTGAATGTATCAAGTTTCTCATCGTCAAAATTGTTTTCTGTCGCCTTTCTGCCCTGTCTTGAGAGCCTTTATCTTTGTGATAGTTGTGGGAGGAACCAGCCTTTTTCAAAGTACCCACCTCTATTCTCTCTGTGCCTGTGCTTCTATTTATGCAGCCCAGGATCCTTTATCCTTTTTAAACCACTTTGCAATTGGGGAGCTGTCCAGAGAGTAGTAGTTAACAATCACCTATACACCTGTTATATTCTTGTTTCCACCCCCACCAGATCACTATTTTAAGGAATGTCCAAAAGAGTTTATTGTTTATACCGTCCATTTTAAGGAGATTGACTGTTGATAATAACAGGGAATGTTTTGTCCCTAAGCCAACGGATGCTCTGATACAGGGGATGGCGATACTGTTATTTGCAAAGTACTGTAATCGTACTCTCTCTGACTCACATTCTACTTGTTTGTAATTCAGGGTATCACCGGCAGGTGGAGCATTCCTTCACCGGGACCCAAGTGTGAAGAAGACGACGACAATCAACAATACTGTCACAATCAGAATGGACAGAGGTATGAATTCAGAGATTGTGTGATAAACGAGCATTTCTGGTTTTGGAAGGGCAGCTATCAACTCCCTCCTGGTTTTCTGGGCTGCTGCGGAAAGGAGATGAACGGAGTTTCCGAAATCTGTTTTCTGTAGCCGAGCCGATAACATTGCCGGAGTTGTGAATGGCTGAGGATCAGATGACATCTCATTCTGGATAAATATGCGGTTTGCTTCAGTGTTTTAATACCCGAATCCATGTCTGTGCTGTGTACAAATGGTGAATGTGAGTTCTCAATATTTCCCTATTAAGATGATCTGATACCTGGATTTAAAATTCCCAGGATCTCTGACGGAAAACCCGGTATAGCCAATGACCAAATGTCTCAGTCCCCAGCAGACATTGTGATGGTGTTCAACTCTGATTCCGGGGGTAACAAAACAGAGATTACAGCTGGGACACAGGTCCTTCGTTCCAGCTAATTAATGCTGATCCAAATGTCTTTTGTGCTTGCTCAATTTTCCCACAGCTTTTCCAAAATTTCCCCTATAGACTTCTTCTATCCTTTTCCCTGCCCACATCCTCTCTCTTTAAATGTATTTGTGTTTACTGCCTCCTCTGGCTGCATGTAATTTATACCCATCAGCCGCCACGTGAACGAATGCCCCTTCGGTCCATTTTAAATTTCTTCCCTCAAGTCTTAGACTCCTCTACCCCGGGAAAAAGACTATGACCATCTACCTTATCTACGCCCCTGATTATTTTTATGCACGTGTGTAAGATGTTCAAGCTCCAATTATCCAGGGCAAACAGTCCCAGACGAACCACATAACAGAAAACCCAACATCCTAGTCCAGTGGCATACTGGTCATTCTCCACTAAATTCATTCCAGCTTAATCAAGTCCGTTCTATAGAACCAGAGCTCCAGAGCAGATAGTGGAGCGGGGGTGAAAATAAATAATGTTAAAAGTTCCTGCAAAGTCAGTAAGTGTCTTTGATGGTGGAAATAATCTTATGAGGTGTGTCCATTTCAATGCAAGGAGTATTGTGGCGAACGCCGACGAGCTGAGGGCCTGGACTGACACGTGAAATTACATTATAGCCATTAGTGAAACTTGGCTACAGGAGGGGCAAGACTGGCAGCTTAATGTTCCAGAGTTCCAATATTTCAAACGCGGTAGGGGCAGAGGAATGAAGGGTGGCGAGGTAGCATTGCTAGACAGGGAAAATGTTACACCAGTGTTCAGGCAGGACAGATTAGAGGGCTTGTCTACCGAAGCCATATGGGTGGAGCTGAGAAACAGGAAAGGAATTACCACATTAATGGGGTTGTATTATAGACCACCCAACATTCAGCGAGAATAGGAGGAGCAAATCTGCGGAGAGATAACAGCCAACTGCAGGGAGACAAAAAGTTGTGATTGTAGGGGATTTTAATTTTCCACACATTGATTGCAACTCCCATGCTGTTAAAGGTCTAGATGAGTTAGAGTTTGTAAAATGTGTTCGGGAAAGTTTTCTAAATCAATATATAGATGTACCAACCAGGGAGGATGCAATATTAGATCTCCCATTAGGAAATGAGTTTGGGCAGGTGACGGAAGTGTGTGTAGGGGAACACTTTGGTTCCAGTGATCATAATACCATTAGTTTCAACTTGATGATGAATAAAGATCGATCAGGTCCTCGGGTTGAGGTTCTAAACTGGAAAAAGGCCAAATTTGAAGAAATGAGAAAGGATCTAAAAACCTTGGATTGGGACAGGTTGTTCTCTGCAAGGGTGTGACTGGTAGGTGGGAGGCCTTCAAAGGAGAAATTTTGAGAGTGCAGAGTTTGTATGTTCCTGTCAGGATTAATGGCAAAGTGAATAAGAATAAGGAACCTTGGTTCTCGAGCGATATTGGAACTGTGAAAAAGAAGAAGAGAGAGATGTATGACAGGTATAGGCAACAAGGAGCAAATAAGGTGCTTGAGGAGTATAAAAAGTGCACAAAAATACTTAAGAAAGAAATCAGCAGGGCTAAAAGAAGACAAGATGTTGCTTCGGCAGTCAAGGTGGAGGATAATCTAAAGAGCTTCTACAGGTATATAAAGAGCAAAAGCATAGTAAGGAATAAAACAGGTCCTCTTATAGATCGGAGTGGTCGGCTATGCATGGAACCAAAAGAAATAGGGGAGATCTTAAAAATAGTTTTTACATCTCTATTTACTAAGGAAACTGGCATTGAGTGAACGGAAATAAGGCAAACAAGTAGTGAGGTCATGGAACCTATACAGATTGAAGAGGAGGAGGTGCTTGCTATCTTGAGGGAAAACAGAGAAGATAAATCCCCACGACCTAATAGGGTGTTCCATCGGATCTTGAACGAGACTAGTGTTGATATTGCATGGGCCCTGGCAGATGAATTTAAAATGTCGGTATCTACGGGTGAGGTGCTGGAGAATTGAAGGATAGCTCACGTTGTTCCATTGTTTAAAAAAGGATCTAAAAGTAATCCGAGAAATTACAGGCCGGTAAGTTTGACGTCATATCTTTATTTAATTTCCCAGTATCACCGGAGACCATTGCATTAAGATCCCGTGGTCATCATTCAACTGCTGTGATTTATGTGATTGGCATTACTGTGTCTATCCTGTTATTTTACTGGGAGTGAATGTGTCCAGTCACCGGCTTATCGGTATGGTCACCAAGCAGGATGTACGGTTCACAGTAACCAGCACAGTCCCACTCCAAATCTGGCCAGCCAGAGTCACGGCTCCATTGCAGTCTGAATCAGTTTTGCTCAGATCTAAATCATACTCTTATAAACTGCAATTCATCACTTATTTCAGGTAGGACATTGAAACGAGTAGGGAAAGTACTGAAGAGGTGTTTACAAGGCGGATCATCGGGGAAAGATGATCGGGACACAGGAAGCAAGGTACCGAAGCAGGGTCAGATTGAGAGCGATGTCCCAGAATGCAGTACGGCCGCAGCGGAAGTGGAGCAAATGCAGCCCAGAGACACCAATCAGGACCCTGGAGGCAGCACAAGTGAGGCGACTGCCTGTCAGCCCAGAGTCAGTGACATCAGAGACACTGATCAGGACCCTGGAACCAGCACAAGTGAGGCGACTGCCTGTCATCCCAGAGACAGTGACGTCAGAGACACTGATCAGGACCCTGGAACCAGCACAAGTGAGGTGACTGTCTGTCAACTCGGAAGCTCATTGAACACGGAATTGTCAAGTCCCCAACAAGGAGCAGGTGAGTGAAATATGAGGGTGATGTGTTTGCAGAATGTGGCAGGGAGGAGGGTAAATGCAATTCCTTGTTGGAGGGTTGGTCAGAGAGAGGGGGAATGTGTGGGTGTGGTACATGTGGTGTAGTGGGGTACCCGTTACCCCACTACAGGAACTGTACTACCTGCTCTGAGGATTTACGGGATGTGCATTGGAGGAAAGGCAGTTGTCCAGATAAGAGAATATTTCCAGGATGTGAATTAAGGGAAATGTATTTGCCAGGATGGAGAGTGTATCTCTGGGAAGCGAATGTTACCGACAGGCCCAGCATTTATTGCCGATCCAATATTGAAATAGGGGAGTGGGTCGGTTGAGGGATGGACTGGTTTGCATCAAATCTGGTCCTTCTATGAACGTAATGCCTAGAACATTGTTTGGTAGGTTTTAAGGCCAGTTGGAGATTGGGAATATATCGGTTTTAGTGTCTGTAGGCAGGTTCAAGTCATGTTTTTTTGCTGAGTTTGGTGAGAGCGGTGGGAACGAAGAATATTTGAGTTCAAGCCTACATTTTCCTTTTTATATTCACAGAGCCAGAGTTGACAATCCCTGACCTCCTGGCAGAGGGGGAGGGATATCGACTGTACCAACTGACAAAGTTCTATAGAGATAGACTCAAACAAGCAATTGAAGAAAAGGTTGAAAGACTCGGTTGGATGTTGACAAAGGAGGGACATTTCAGTAGAGAAGAAAATGAGGTGAGTGTAGTTTGTGTATTGTCACTGAACTGCTGGGAATAGTGACCAAAATTAATCTTCACGTTCTTGGCGTCCTACCTGGCAATGGAGACTTTTATTTCTGACCTGTCTCTCGCAGATCTGGTTTCAGCTGTTAAGGTGGGGAGCACTGGGAACTACAGGGTCGGCCTCAACTTTTTATCTCCCACCTGCTGTATTTATCAGTGTGATATGAGAGCAGTAGCGGCAAGTAATGGAAACTATGACAATTAAAGAGGAGGAAGTACTGGCACTTTTTAGGAATATAAAAGTGGATAAATCTCCGGATCCTGACAGGATATTCCCTTGGACCTTGAAAGAAGTTACTGTAGAAATAGCAGGGGCTCGGACAGAAATATTTCAAATGTCATTAGAAACGGGGATGGTGCCGGAGGATTGGCGTATTGCTCATGTGGCTCCATTTTCTTAAAAAAGGGTTCTGAGAGTAAACCTAGTAATTATAGGCCTGTCAGTTTGACGTCAGTGATAGGTAAATTAATGGAAAGTATTCTTAGAGATGGTATATATAATTATCTGGATAGACATGGTCTGATTAGGAATAGTCAGCATGGATTTGTACGTGGAAGGTCATGTTTGACAAATCTTATTGAATATTCTGAAGAGGTTATGTGGAAAGTTTACGAGGGTCAAGCAGTGGATGCTCTCTATATGGACTTCAGTAAGGCCTTTGACAAGGTTCCGCACGGAAGGTTAGTTAGGAAGGTTCAATCGTTGTGCATTAATATTGAAGTAGTAAAATGGATTCAACAGTGGCTAGATGGGAGATACCAGAGAGTAGTGGTGAATAACTGTTTGTCAGGTTGGAGGCCGGTGACAAGTGGTGTGCCTCAGGGATCTGTATAGGGTCCAATGTTGTTTGTCATATACATTAATGATCTGGATGATGGGGTGGTACATTGGATTAGTAAGTATGCAGATGATACTAAGGTAGGTGGCGTTGTGGATAATGAAGTAGGTTTTCAAAGCTTGCAGAGGGATTTAGGCCAGTTAGAAGTGTGGGCTGAAAGATGGCAGATGGAGTTTAATGCTGATAAGTGTGGGGTGCTACATTTTGGTAGGAATAATCCAAATAGGACATACATTGTAAATGGTAGGGCATTGAAGAATGCAGTAGAACAGAGTGATCTAGGAATAATGGTGCATAGTTCCCTGAAGGCGGAATCTCATGTGGATAGGGTGGTGAAGAAAGCTTTTGGTATGCTGGTCTTTATAAATCAGAACATTGAGTATAGGAGTTGGGATGTAATGTTAAAATTGTACAAGGCATTGGTAAGGCCGAATTTGGAGTATTGTGTACAGTTCTGGTCACCGAATGTTAGGAAAAGTATCAACATAATAGACAGAGTACAGAGAAGATTTACTAGACTGTTACCTGGGTTTTAGCACATAACTTACAGGGAAAGGCTAAACAAGTTAGGTTTTTATTCTTTGGAGCGTAGAAGGTTGAGGGGGGACTTAATAGAGGTATTTAAAATTATGAGGGGGATAGATCGAGATGACGTGGATAGGCTTTTTCCATTGAGAGTTGGGGAGTTTCAAACAAGAGGACATAATTTGAGAATTAGGGGGCAAATGTTTAAGAGTAACACGATGGGGAATTTCTTTACTCAGAGAGTGGTAGCTGTGTGGAATGAGCTTCAGGTAGAAGTGGTAGATGCAGGTTCGGTATTGTCATTTAAAGTAAAATTGGGTAGGTATATGGACAGGAAAGGAATGGAGGGTTATGGGCTGAGTGCGGGCCAGTGGGACTCGGTGGGTGTAAGCGTTCGGCACGGACTAGAAGGGCCGAGATGGCCTGTTTCCGTGCTGCAATTGTTATATGGTTATATATATCGGGACTTCGAACAGGCATTCAGTCTGAAACTGATTTCAAATCTTGTCTGCACTGTCGGGCAGATTCACCTCATCTCATTAATCCAGGATGAGTATTAAACTGACAGATTGTAAACTGAGACAACCGACTTCACTTCTGTCCTTGACAGAAGGAAACCTGCTAACCACATCCGGTCTTGGCTCCGTGAGTTCCCAAACAACGTGTGGCTTACTTGTCATAGTTATAGAAAAGAACAGCATAGAATCAGGCCTGTTGGCCCATCTATTTCCATGCTGGACTACTTAACTATGTATTCCCATTGACCTTCACCAGGCCATGGCGCTTTATACCCTCATCATTCATGGATCTATCCAGACTTTTTTTAACCGCTTGTACTGCTTGCGGTGCTAGCTAGTTTCACACTCTTAGCATCCTCTGAGTCAACAAGTTTCACCTTTGTACCCCCCTGAACTTTTCACCTTTCACCCTTTACTGATAACCTCTTGGTATAATACCTCTTTACCGCAGTACAAAATGTTGCTGCATTTATCCTGTCTATACCCCATGTAATTGTGTAAACTTCTCTCAAACCTTTCCTCAATCTTCCACGTTCCAATGAATAAAGTCCTATCCCGGTCACTCTTTTCTTATAACTTAGGTCTTCTAGTCCTGACAACATCCTTGTTTTTGTTTGTGTACTCTTTCAAACTTATTTCCAGCTGCCCTGTAGGTAAGTGAGCAGAACTGCACATAATATCCAAATTAGGCCTCACCAACGTCTTATGCAACATCATATCCCATCTATTGTACACGATATTTTCATTTATGAGGGTTAATGCGCTAAGAAACTTTCTTTCAGATCCACAACTTGAGCACATTTGCCGTCACTTTCAATGACTTATGGACCTGTATTCCCAGATCACTCTGTTCTACCACACTTTTCAGTGCCGTACCGGTCGCTGTGTAAGATCTACCCTGCTTGGTCCTTCCAAAGTGCAATTTGTCTGCATTATATTGCATCGGCCTCTTTTAAGCCCATTCTCCAGTCGGTCTAGATCACACTGCAAGCTCTTGTAGTTCTTGCAAGCGTTAGCTCTTGTTAGCTCTTGCAAGCTCTTTGTCCACTGCACCTTCCCAATGTTGGTGCCATCCGCAAACTTGCTGATTCTGTTAACCATAATTTCATCCAGATCATTGATATAGATGACAAACAACAACAGGCACAGTACCGATCCCCGTGACACTACACGAGTTACAGGCGCCAATCAGAAATGCAACAGTCTGTAGCCACACTCTGGATTCCTCCAAAAAGCCAGTGTCTAATCCAGTTTACTACCTCATCTCGGATGCTGAGCAACTGAAACTTCTTGACCGACCTGCTATGAGGGAACTTGTCAAATACCGTGCTCACATCCATGTAGACAATATCCACAAACTTGGCCACAGCATATTTCCTGGCAACTTCCTCGAAAATCTCTAAGATAGTTTAGTCGTGAAAGATCACGCACAAAGCCGATATCTCATGACCGCAAAAGTCAATAGTTTGACCTAAAAGGGATGAAGAAAGCACAAAACATTAATCTGCTGACTAGCTGATATCTCATGATCTCAGCAATCAGCAGGTTGTCCTTAAAAAAGAAGATCAATAGGTTTACCTGAAAGGGAAGGGAAAAAATGAAAAAAATAATTCTGTTAACCTGCTGAATATCTAACAAATGAGAGACAGGGGCATCCCATTTCAGGTCACTCTCCTTGGAATTCACAGACACTGATTGTCCTGTACTAGATCTGACCTACTCACCATGAGTGGTATTAGAAAATCAAGTGTGTTACACCCGTGAGTGACTCTGTTCTCGTTGGAACTCATTGGCGCTGTATGTAATGAATCAGACAGGCATTATCCAAAGACAAGAGGAGTCATCTGTAAATGTCATCTAAAATTCATCATCTGGAGACGCCTGCTTTACTGGTAAACCTTTAAATCTCTTTCACAACTGTAACTCCTCAGACATGGTAGCAGTGAAACTGAGGGATTATTTTACAGTGCAGTGGACCATCAGGGAATTATGCTGATTTGTTCCATAATTATTTTCCATTATTCGTGTTATGGAAAACCTTTCCAAATCCCTACTGGTAACTGTTCTGGGAGATCAATCATTCAAACCCGGGACATCATTCCTCTTGTTTCTCAGAGCAATGTCCTAAGCCCATCCATGTTCAGTTGCATCCTCGACTACCTTAATTCCATCATCAGTGTATGTTCTGGTCAGAGCACTCGTCTGAGTGCTACCGGTACCATGTAACCCAGTACTACCTGTCGCATGGTCGGATGGTTGGTGACTAAACCAGCTCCCCCACCAGACTGGCCTGGTGAGGAAGGTGGCTAGACACCCTGCAGGACGAAAAACAAGACCTGTCAAAGGGCGGATGACCCCTCTGTTAGGGTCAACGGCCCTCTAGAAAACAAGCGCGGAAAGCGCATCCCTCGCATCGAAGCTTGGTCTGGCCATTCACTGCAACAGAACTTCCCCCAGCCGTCCTGGACCCAACCAGGCTGCTGGATCCGGGAGGGGATGTCGAGAGGGTGGATCTGGACCGGTGCAACGCCCTACTCACCTAAAATCCACTCACGCACACGGTTCCTTTCTGAGGAGTGGGGTACCACCCCACTAAATGACTGAAAGGAACCATCATCACCCTATGGGACGGAAAGCCAGAGAGAGAGAGAGAGATGTTGCTTGAAGACGGTTCAATGTTTAATTCATAATTCCTCAGTAAATGAGGAAGCCCATGCCTACATTCAGGAAGTGATCACCATTTTACAGCATGAGTGCCAGGCAGTAGCGATCTCCATCATAAGACAGCCGCACTGACATTCCTTAATGTTCTGTTGTCTTTACACATCATAAGCCCATAAGGTATCGGAACACAAGTAGGCCATTAGGCCCATCTTCCTACTCCGCCATTACGTCATGGGTGATTTACTATCCCTCTCAACTCTATTCTCCTGCCTTCTCCCAGTGAACTTTGCTGACCAGACAAATCAAGAAGGTACCAACCTCTGTTTTATATATACCCAATGATCTGGTCTCCGCAGCTGTCAGTGCCAATGGATTCGACAGATTCACTACTCCTCGGCTAAAGAATCTCCTCATCTCTGTTCTAAATGGACGTCCCTCTATTTTGAGGCTGTTCCGTCTGGTTCTAGACTCCCGCACTTTGAAACATCATCTCCACATCCTCTCAATGCCTTTCGATATTCCACAGATTACAAATAGATTCCCCTCATCCTTCCACACTCCAGCCAGTACAGGCGCATCCAGGAATCATTCTCATCAAAATCAGGTTTAATATTACTGGTTCTGTCAGTTTGGATTCCTCTCTGGACTTTCCACAATGCATCGCGTATTTTCACTGATCAGGGGACTAAAACCGTTCACAATATACAAGTGAGGTCTGGCCAGTGCTTGTTCTTATATTCTATTCCTCTCGAAATGAACGCTAGCATTTGTTTTTGCCTTTCCTAACACCAACTCAAACTGCAAGGAATCCTGCAACAGGTCTCCTGAGACTCTTTAGAACTCTCAAAAATATTCTATGTCTTCATTATTTCTGCCAAAGTGTATGGCCATGTACCTCCCTATACTACATTCCAATTGTCACTGATTTGTCCATTTTTTCATCATTCATGTCCTGCTGCAAAATCCCTGCTTCCTCAACGCTTCCTGTCTTTCCCCATATCTTTGTAACGTGCGCAATCTAGTCCATAAAGCCTTCAAATCATTGACATAACGGAAAAAAGGAATTCTCCCAAAACCAACCACTGCAGAACACCACTGGTCACCAACATCCAACAAGAAAAAGCCCCATTTGTTCCATTCTGTGCTTCCTGACAGTCAGACAAAATCTGTCTGGAGAAAATCATGGATCCTCTATCAATGCTATTGTCTCTCTTGTCATACTGCCGTTCCCTGTCTTGTTAAACGGTGTCATGTGAGGTACCTGGTTAAAGGTCCTCGGGAAGTCCAAGTGAACAAATTGCACTGACTTTCCGTTGTCGACCCAGCATGCTGTTCTCTCAAAAAATTCCAACAGTTCTGTCAGACAAGATTCCCTTCCATGGATGTTGGCCTTTTTCTTATCATGTGCGTCCAAATACCCCGAAACATTATCCTCAATTATCGACTGCTGACGTCTTCCCAAACGCTGATCAGACTAAGTGGCCTATAGTTTAAAATGATCGGTCCTCCGGAACCATTCCAGAATCTCGTGATTCTTGAGTGATCATCACTAATGTCTCCACAATCTCTTCAGCCTCCTTTTTCAGAAGCAATCGAGTGCAGTTGATCAGGTCTTGTAGCTTTAGTTTTTGGTTTGTTGGGTGGTAGAGTTGGTCTCCTGACTTGGTGTGTCTGGGTAGTCTTGTTTTGTCTGGTGTATTTGGAGCTCCTTTCCGGGGAACGCGCTAAGACAGTAGCGCGACATTAATACGCAGCAGCCTCTCTGGACTATGGATTTGGGGATTACAAAACGTTATGTAAATTTTCTGGTGTAGTCTGTTTTGTCATATGCTTTTGTGATATCATTCTGGGGGAACGTTGTCTCATTTTTTGACTGCATTGCTTCTGTGGTTTCTAAATGACAATAAACAGAAACTGAACTGAACTTAACTGACTCATCTATCTTCAGAACTTTCAGCTTCCCGAGTGCCTTCTCCTTAATAGTGGCAGGTACACTCACTTCTGCCACTTGACATTCTCAAATATCTGGCACGTTCTAGTGTATTTTTTACAGTGAAGACTGACGCAAAATACTTACTAATACCTTTTGCCATTTCTTTGTCCCCTGACAGTACCTCTCCACTGTCATTTTCCAGTGGCCCAAAATCCACTTTCCTCTCCTTCACTCTTCATATATCAGACGGACCTCTTGTTGAGCTATTTTACGTTATTCGCTAGCCTACCTTCATTTTACATAGTTTCTCTACTTACGGCTTTTTAATTGCCTTCTGTTGGTTTGTGAAAGCATCCCAGTCCTTCAGCTTTCTACTATACTTTGTAATATTATGTCCCCTCTCCTTTGCTTTCGTGCTGCTTTGACTATCTTGTCAGCCATGGTTGATCATCCTCCCTTTAGAATAATTCTTCATCTTTGTGATCACTTGTCCTGAGCCTTCTTAATTGCTCCGAGAAACTTCAGCCATTCCCGCTCTGCCATTGTTCCTGTTAGTCATGTTCGAATATATTTTTGCCCAGGTCTTCTCCTATGCCTCTGTAATTCCTTTATCCAACTGTCGCACTGATCCATCTGACTTTACCTCCTCCCTCTCAAACTGCAGTGTGAGTTTTGCTATTTTATGATCGCTGCCTCTTAAGGGATTATTTACCTGAAGCTCCCCAATCAAATCTGGCTCAATACACAACACCAAATCCAAATCCGTCTGTCCTATCGTGGGATCAACCATAGGCTTCTCTAAAAAGCCATCTCACAGGCATTCTATAAATTTCCTCACTCAGGATTCAACACTGACCAGATTCTCCAAAGCTACCTGCATATTGAAATTCCCCATGACTATTTTCACATTCCCCTTTTTGCATACCTCTTCCCTCTCCTGTTGTAAGTTGTAGCTCACATCCTGGCTACTGTTAACAGGCCTGTATCATCAGGGTCATTTTACTTATGCAGTTTCTTAACATCTACATCGTCCAATCCGTTATCACCTCTTTCTCAGGACTTTTCATTTTTAATGACAGCAGCTTCGACCCAACACTTTCACCTACCTGCGTATCCTTTCGATTCAATATTTATCTTTTGATTTAAGCACCCAACTATAAACTTTTGTCAGCCACTATCCATTTGTTTTTGCTCTCTCTCTCCCCTCTCTTCAGTTCTTGTTGTCACATCTTGTTGATGTAATACTGCACATTGACAGACTGAGGAAATTAATCACATTGCATCTACTGCAGGGTGTCAGTAAATCCTTATTCTTTCACAATATTGATTTAGAATTTCCTTCAGTTACTGTTTCTCTGTTAATGACTGAACCCAGGGAGGATAAGGCAGCAGCCCAGTGACTGCATCTGTTCTGAAGCTACTGGGGCCATGAACAGATACTTTCCTGTACATTCTGCATGCCTGTCTGTCTGCTGCACAATAAATTCATTGTTTCCTTTTGTAGAAAGTCACTGAACTGACAGAGAAGGGAAACCGGACAGAGAGTTCCAGACTCTTCCTCAGTTTGGTGATGGGCAAAGGCTCCCGGGCCCGGAGGGCGATGTGGGAATCCTTTGTGACATGGAGGACTGAGTTACCGAAGTTGGACAGAATTCTGAGGGAAATACAGGAACTCGGTATGTTAAAACCACACACTGAACACAAAGCACATTGAGATAAATATTTTAGTTATTTTAATTATTTTAGCTCTGTTTCCATGGATGTTTTTTTTAAATATTTAAACAGGTCCTGATCCACAGGAATACATGAACATCACCCAAGGTTTATCTGAATTACCCACTCAGCTGATAGGTGAGTGATCAAATGCACAGTTCAAACCACATCTCAAATGTTAGTCTCTGACTTGGCAAAGCTTGGGAATCAAAATTCGCCATTAAACATTCGCTGATCTCTGGATTCAAGTAACAATTCAAAGAATCTCTCTTTGCAGCCTGAATATTCTACAATATATTTTTTTCTATTAATACAGCTGTTGGTTCTGCTGAATCCATGTAGACCACATCTACTACCATACCTTCATCAATTGCTTTTTGTTACCTCTTCAAAAAACTCAATTAGCCTCGTGAGGCTGGACCTTCCCTTCACAAAGCCATGTTGACCCAGACAGTAAATTCCAGGCACCCACAACTCTGTTAAAAAACTACCCACAATTGCTGTAAATTTACCCCATCTCACCTTAACCAAATGCCCTCTGGTATTAGACACCAGTCATATGTAAAAATAAACAAACAAAATACAGGCTGTCGACCCAAACTCTTATCTCTCAAACTTGCACACCTCAGTCAGATCTGTATTCTACCGCCAGAGGAAACAAAGCAAGTTTATCAAACCTCTACTTGTAGCACATGTCACCGAATCCAGGCAACACCCTGATGAACCTGTTCTGCACCCTAACCAATCCTTCCAAGAGCTCGACAATCAGAAGTGAACACAATACTCCAGATGCTCCCTGAAACCATAAGATCCAGGAGCAGAATTAAGCCATTCGGCTCAGTGAATTTGCTCTTCAATTCCTCTCTACCCCATTATCCCAGTAAACGTTGACACTTTTCCTAATCAGGAACATATCGACCTGCATTTTAAATATACTCAATGAGGTGTCTTCTTTAGACGTCTATGGCAATAATTTTACCGATTCACCACCCGCCAGCCAATAAATTTCTCCCCGTTTGGGTCCCCGGCAGCCAGGACAATTCCCCACAGTTCTCAAGCATGTTAATTTTCTGTATGAACCTCCCATGTGGGATCTTGTCAAAGACTCTGCCAGTATACAAGTAGACAATTTCCATGTGGAACTTCATCCAACACCTTTGTCACCTCCTGGAGGAACTCAATCAAGCTGGCAAGACGCAAACCCGACCCAAAGCCTTGCTACTGAACACCAAACCACCTCATACATCCTCTCTGTCATACTCCCATGGGGCAGAACATATAAAAGGCTGAAGGTATGTACCACCTGTCTAAACGATAGCTTTATTCTGCATTTATAATACTACTAAATGGTCACCTACTATGTTATTATTAGCTCTTAATAATAATAAGGCAATTTTATATCTAAAATTATTGCATCGTACATCCCGTAACTAATAACAACTCAGATAACAACTTAGATAACCACAATATACTCACAGGACAGCAGACAGAATACCGTTCGGGTTTGAACAACAGATAAAAGATTATGTAATTCTATTTCAAACCCTGTAGAAAGCAGAAATCTTTCAGTGTTATATTGTCTATCAATACAAAACACATCTGATTCTGTTCCTCGTGTGTTTAAAAGGCTCCAAATATAGATAAAATTCATACAATACTTGTGAAATTTCTGCAACATCTGATGAAGCATTCGCGTAAAATAAACGTCCTATTAACAACCACAGAGGAACGACCACTATCAAAATAAATGGAGGGATTTTCCAAAGCGACTCACTAAGCTCACTATGGTTTTGTCTAGCTTTAAGCCCACTCATAATTTACTGAAACAGACAAAATCAGGTATCTAATCAAAAGAAATTATGAATTATACCTTGACACATTTATACATTGATGATTTTAAATTATTTGTTCTTTCATCAGTAAAGCTGAAACAAATAATTCAAATAATGGAATTAATTTCCAAATATATAAGCATGAACTTTAGACTAGGAAAGTACAGAACATGATTAAACATAAAGAAAGGTGCAATAGAGCCGGTGGAATATCAAACAGAGCATCAGGATACAATGCAACAGAATATGAAACGTATATTTAGGACATCAATAAGCAAAGAAAATAGATAATCGTGTGATAAAGGAAAACCTTCCAACAAAATTTACTTCAAAGCTGAAAATCTAAATTTACTGCAAGGCTGAACAAACTTTGAATTTACATCGAGGATCAAGAAAATCTGCCAATCAGAGCTGAACAGTAAAAATATAACGAAGGTAGTAAACGCTCACTGTGCCCATATTGACGTATTGGTTTGGTATAATATCCTGGTCTGAAACGGATCCGGAAATATGCAAAGAAAAATAAGAACTTAAATAGCAATTTCTGGAAAACACCATGTGCACTGGAAAGCGCGTAAACTGATATGAACGAGGACAGTATGAGGATGATGAATAACAGATCTAAAAAAATGAGACAACAGCCAGATAAAAATTTTCAGGGTCAGGGTTAATATCGTGGATACATTTCGTGAAAGTTGTTTTTCTGCGCCAGCAGCACAATTACAGTAAAGCGTGTGCGGTGAGCGTGTATTTATGTATACAATTGTAGAAATAGAATTGTATCAGCATGACTTAATCAGTCTGATGGCCTGATGAAAGAAGCTGTCGTGGAGCCTGTTGGTCCTGGCTTTAACACTGCGGTACCATGTCCTGGATGGTAGCAGCTGGAACAGTTTGTGCTTGGTGAGACTTGGGTCCAGAATGATCCTTCGGGCACTTTTTACCCCCTGTCTCTGAAATGACCTGAATAGTAGGAAGTTCACATCTACAGATGCACTGGGCTGTCCGCACCACTCTCTGCAGAGTCCTGCGATTGAGAGAAGTACAATTCCCACACCAGGCAGTGATGCAGCCAGTCAGGATGCACAAAATTTACTGGCCCATCCCAAATGTACTCAACCATCTCAACCATCTGTTTTGCTATTTTTCTTTTTTTTTGTTCAGACTAGAGAATAAGCCAGGCAGGATGTTGGAATGCTCCTCTTGCAGGATGTGTGAAGTCAGGGAGACATCCGGTGTCCCTGACAACGACACCTGCAAGAAGTGCACCCAGCTGCAGCTCCTAACAGACCGCGTTAGGGAACTGGAGCAGGAGCTGGATGACCTCCGGATCATTCGAAAGACTGAGCAGTTTATAGATAGTAGCTTCCAGGAGGTAGTTACACCTAAGGAACAGGGCACAGGTAATTGGGTTACCGTCAGGCGAGGGAAGGGGAAAGGGCAGTTACTGCAGGGTTCCCCTGTGGCCATTCCCCTCCAGAACAGGTATACCAATTTGGATACTGTTGGGGGGAAGGATTACCTGGGACAAACTGCGGCAGCCGGATCTCTGGCACTGAATCTGGTGCTGCAGTGCAGAACGGGGGGAGGAAGAAGAGGAGAGGGGTAGTGATAGGGGACTCCATAGTCAGGGGTACAGACAGGAGATTCTATGGTCGTAACAGAGACTCCCGGATGGTTTGTTGCCTCCCGGGTGCCAGGGTCAGGAATGTCTCTGATCGCCTGCACAGCATTCTGAGGTGGGAGGGTGATCAGCCAAATTTCGTGCTACACATCGGTACCAATGCCATAGGTAGAAAGAGTCAGGGTGTCCTGAAGAGTGAGTACAGAGAGCTTGGTAAGAAGTTGAAAAACAGGACATAGAGGGTAGTAATCTCCGGATTGCTTCCTGTGCCACGTGCCAGTGAGGGTAAGAATCCGATGCTCTGGCAGATGAACACGTGGCTGAGAAACTGGAGTAGGGGGCAGGGTTTCAGATTTCTAGATCATTGGGACCTCTTCTGGGGCAGGTGGGACCTGTACAAGAGAGACGGGTTACACCTGAACTACAAGGGGACCAATATACTTGCAGGGAGGTGTGCTAGTGTTATTGGGGAGGGTTTAAACTAGATTGGCAGAGGGATGGGAACCAGAGTGCCTGAGTAGATAGTGGAACGGTGGTAAACATAAATAATGGTGGTAGTTCATGCAAAGCCACAAATAGCAAGGTTGTGGGTGGTGGTAATAATATTCTGAGGTGTGTATATTTCAAAGCGTGGAGTATTGCGGGAAAGGCAGACGAGCTGAGGGCCTGGATTGACACATGGAATTATCACATCATAGCCATTACTGAAACTTGGCTACAGGAGGGGCAGGACTGGCAGCTCAATGTTCCAGGGCTCCAATGTTTCAGACGTGATAGAGACAGAGGGATAAAGCGTGGGTGGTGGCTTTGCTAGTCAGGGAAAATATTACAGCAGTGCTTCGGCAGGACAGATTAGATGGCTTGTCTACTGAGGCCCTATGGGTGGAGTTGAGAAACCGGAAGGTATGACCACATTAATAGGGTTGTATTATGGACTACCCAATAGTTAGCGAGAATTGGAGGAGCAAATTTGCAGAGAGATAACAGACAACTGCAGGAGACAGAAATTTGTCATTGTAGAGGATTTTAATTTTCCACACATTGCTTGGGACTCCCATCCTGTTAAAGGTCTAGATGGGTTAGAGTTTGCAACATGTGTTCAGGAAAGTTTTCTAAATCAATATATAGATGTACCAACTAGGGAGGATGCAATATTAGATCTCCTATTATGAAATGAGTTAGGGCAGGTGACGGAAGTGTGTATCGGGGAACACTTTCCTTCCAGTGATAATAACGTCATTAGTTTCAACTTGATCATGGATAAAGATAGATCTGGTCCTCGGGTTGACGTTCTAAAACTGAAAAAGGCCAAATTTGAAGAAATGAGAAGGGATCTAAAAATCGTAGATTGGGACAGGTTGTTCTCTGGCAATGATGTGATTTGTAAGTGGGAGGCCTTCAAAGGAGAAATTTTGAGAGTGTAGAGTTTGTATGTTCCTGTCATGGTTGAAGGCAAAATGAATAGAAATAAAAAGCCTTGGTTATCGAGGGATATTGGGACTCTGATAAAGAAGAAGAGAGAGATGTATAACATTTATAGGCAACAGGGAGGAAGTAAGATGCTTGAGGAGTATACAAAGAGTAAGAAAATACTTAAGAAAGAAATCAGGAGGGCTAAAAGAAGACATGAGGTTGCTTTGGCAGTCAGGGAGAACGATAATTTTAAGAACGTCTACAGGTATGTTAAGAGCAAAAGGATAGTAAGGGATAAAATTGGTCCTCTTGAAGATCAGAGTGGTCGGCTATGTATGGAACCAAAAGAAATGGGGGAGATCTTAAATGGGTATATTGCATCTCTATTTACTAAGGAAACTGGAATGGAGTCTATGGAAACAAGGCAAACAAGTAGGGAGGTCATGGAAGTTATGCAGATTAAAGAGGAGGAGGTACTTTCTGTCTTGAGGCAAATCAGAGTAAATAAATCCCCAGGACCTGACGGGGTATTCCCTCGGACCTTGGAGGAAACTAATGTTGAAATTGCAGTGGCCCTGGCATAAGTATTATGTCGATATCCACGGACCGGGTGCCAGAGGATTGAAGGATAGCTCATGTAGTTCTGTTGTTTAAAAAAGGCTCAAAATGTAAGCCATGAAATTATAGGCCGGTAAGTTTGACATCGGTAGTAGGTATATTATTGGAAGGAATACTAAGGGATAAGGTCTCCAGGTATTTCGGTAGACAGGGACTTATTAGAAAAAGTCAGTATGGCTTTATGCGTCATGTTTAACCAATCCATTAGAGCTTTTCGAGGAAGTTTCCAGGAAAGTGGATGAAGGGAAAGCAGTGGATGTTATATACATGGACTTCAGAAAGGCTTTTGGCAAGGTCCCGCATGGGAGGTTAGTTAGGAAGATTCAGTCGCTAGGTATACATGGAGAGGTAGTAAATTGCATCAGACATTGGCTCAATGAAAGAAGCCAGAGAGTGGTAGTGGAAGATTGCTACTCTGAGTGAAGGCCTGTGACCAGTGATGTGCCACGGGGATCAGTGCTGGGTCCATTCTTATTTGTCATCTATATCAATGATCTGGATGATAATGTGGCAAATTGGATCAGCAAATTTGCTAATGATACAAAGATTGGAGGTGTAGTGGACAGTGAGGAAGGTTTTCAAAGCTTGCAGAGGGAACTGGACCAGTTGGGGGAATGGGATGTAAAATGGCAGATGGAGTTTAATGCGGACAAGTGTGAGGTATTGCACTTCGGAAGATCAAACCAAATTAGAACATACAAGGTAAATGGCAGAACACAGAGGAGGGCAGTAGAGCAGCGGGATCTGGGAGTATAGATACATAATTCCCTAAAAGTGGCGTCACAAGTAGATAGGGTCGTAAACAGAGCTTTTGGTACATCGGCCTTTATAAATCAAAGTACTGAGTATAAGAGTTGGAATGTAATGGTGAGGTTGTATAACACATTAGCGAGACCGAATTTGGGGTATTGTATGCAGTTTTGGTCACCGAATTACAGGAGGGATATTAATAAGGTTGAAAGAGTGCAGAGAAGGTTTACAAAGATGTTGCCCGGACTTGAGAAACTGAGTTACAGAGAAGGTTTGGATAGGTTAGGACTTTATTCCCTGGCATGTAGGAGAAAGAGAAGTGATTTGATAGAGGTGTTTAAAATTATGATGGGTATAGGTAGAGGGGATACAAGCAGGCTTTTTCCACTGAGGCTAGGGGAGAAAAAAAACAGAGGTCATGGGTTAAGGGTGAAGGGGAAAAGTTTAAAGGGAACATTGGGGCAGGTGCTTCTTCACGCAGAGAGTGGTGGGAGTGTGGAATGAGCTGCCAGCTGAAGTGGTGAATGCGGGCTCACTTTTGACATTTAAGAAAAACCTGGACAGGTATATGGATGAGAGGTGTATGGAGGGATATGGGCCAGGTGCTGGTCAGTGCGACTAGGCAGAAAAATGGTTTGGCACAGTCAGGAAGGGCTGTGCTGTAATGTTCTACGGTTCCATGTTTCTATCTGAGGTGAAAGAGGTGCTGTTGTGCCTTTTTTCACCACACAATTGATGTGTACAGACCACGTGAGGTCCTCAGTGATGTGAATGCCAAGGAACTTAAAGCTGTTCACTGTCTCAACCCCAGATCCATTGATATCAGTGGGGGTTAGCCTATCTCCATTCCTCTTGTCTTTGCGACATTGCATCCAGCTCCTTTGTCTTTGCGACATTGAGGGAGAAGTTGTTTTCTTGACACCACTGTGTCAGGCTGATGACTTCTTCTGTGTAGGCTGCCTCGTTATTACTTGAGATTTGGCCAATAAATATAGTATACTCAGCAAATTTAATTAGCAGATTGGAGCTGTGGGTGGCGACACGGTCATGCGCATACAGAGAGTAAAGGAGGGTGCTTAGGACACAGCCCTGAGGGGCTCCTGTGTTGAGGGGCAGAGGGGCAGAGATGAGGGAGCCCACTCTTACCACCTGCCGGCGATCTGACAGGAAGTCCAGGATCCAGCTGCACTAGGCAGGGTCAAGGCCGAGGTCTCTGAGCTTCTTGTCGAGCCTGGAGGGAACTATGGTGTTGAATGCTGAACTGTAGTCTAATAACATCATTCTCACATAAGCATCCCTCTTCTCCAGATGTTTAAGGAGGTGTGAAGAGCAGTGGCTATTGTGTCATCTGTTGATCGGTTGTGTAGGTAGGTGAATTGTAGGGGGTCCAGTGTGGGTGGTAACAAGCTGCAGATGCAGTCCTTGACCAGCCTCTCAAAGCATTTGCTTATTATTGAGGTGAGTGCGACAGGACTCAAACGTTCAGGCATGTTGCCTTAGTCGTTTTAGGTACAGGAACAATGGTGGATGATTTGAAGCAGGAGGGAACTCTTCACTGGGAGAGGGTGTGATTAAAAATATCCGTAAATACACCTGCCAGTTGTGCCGCGCGCATCCTGAGTACCCGCCCTGGGACGCCGTCCGGTCCCTCAACCTTGCGACTGTCCACTCGTTGGAAACACCTGCGAACTTCATCCTCAGAGATGGCCAATGTGCAGGTCGCTTTGTCGGCTCTCCTCGGGGTCTCAGTGTTGGCGATATCGAACCGAGCGTAAAGAGGCTTAGATCCTCTGGGAGACAGGGAGCGATGTTGGCAGCACCACTGCACTTAGCTCTGAAGTCTGCATTGGGGTGCAGAGCTTGCCATAAGCTGTGTGTGTTGTTGGTGGAGAGTTGTGCCTGAATACGATCTCTGTATTGTCGTTTCGCTGCCTGGATGACTTTGCACAGATCAGAGCTGAATTTCTTGAGCTCCTGCTGATCACCGGCATTGTAAGCAGTCGGTCACACGGCAAGTGCTGTTTACACGGAACCGTTGATACAAATGTTGTGGTTTGGGAAGTCCTGACCGATTTCTGAAGGGAAGCATCCCCCCTCTGTGACAATAACACACAACTGGGGGATGTTGTTATTACACAGTTGTGATAATAACAGCCGGGAACTCCCTTGGTAGCCAGAAAGGTTTATACAGCAGCACCAGGTACTCCAGATCCGGGGAACAAAAGGATTTGAGGGAATGGGCATTCCGGGGTTCCACCAAGCATTAATGATCATGAAACATACCCTAAATCCTGTTCTCTTCCCAAATATGTGTGTGTGTGTGTGTGTATGTGTGTGTGTGTGTGTGTGTGTCTGTGTGTGGGGGGGAGGGGAGGTGGGGGGAGGGTGGTAGCACTGGATGACGACACGATTGTTGGTGACTGTAGGGGCCAATTCTGGATCTGCAGACCCGGGAGCAGTTGGGACAGAGGGGCAGCTGGGATGCAGGCGCTTGGATAGTTGGATCCTTCTTGCATCCCCTCTTCTTTTCAGCAGTCGCTCTTCTGGGTTCCTCAAAATTCTTGGCTTTTCCGTGGATCAGCGGCTGCCACTCATTGACCTCCATATTTGCCTGAGAGAGCCTCTGCTTAATTTGGTCCTTGTACCTCCTGCGCGGGGCACCACGATCTCTCTTGCCCTGAGAGAGTTCTCCGTAGAGTACTGCTTTCGGTAACCTGGAGTTATCCATGCGAGACATGTGGCCTGTCAGACAGTGGATCTGGCTGAGCAGCAAAGCGGCTTCAGGGCCTGGAAGTTGAACATATAGAGCTATGCATGTCTGTGTGATTATATGAAATATTAAACTAAATAAGTAGTGCAGAAATAGAAATTTAAAAAGAGATTAGTGAAACAGTATCGATGGGTCCAATGTCCATTCAGAAACTGGATGGCAGAGGAGAAGTTGTTCTGAATCGTTGAGTGTACGCCTTACTCTGATCGTGTGCAGTAGTCCCCATGAACCAGACGGTGATGCAGCCAGTTACAATGCTCTCCAAGTTACACCTGTAGAAATATTCGAGTGATGTTGGAAACTCCTGATGAAATATAGTCACTGTTGTGCCTTCTTTGTAGCTGCATCGATATATTGGGTCCAGGTTAGATAGTGGGAGATACTGACAGCCAGGAATTTGGAATTGTTCAATCTTTCCACATCAGATCCCTTTATGAGGACTGGTGTGTTGTGTTCCCTCATCTCGCCTTTTCTGAAATCCACAATTAGCTCTATTGACATATTTTTATAACGCAAGCAGGATTCAGCACTCCGTACAAGCATATGCAAATCCAATGGGTACACATCACTGAACGAAAATGAAGGCTTAACCCATAAAACATGAAGAAACTGTCATAAAACGCTAACCAATGGAAGAGTCTGACGCCCCGTGGAAGACAGCCACACGATCTGAGGCGACTAGATGTCGACAAGGAAGCGTCGAGCCCCTGGCTCAGAGTTGGAGAACTTTTCCCAGAAACAGAAGGGATCATTGTCGCAATACAGGACAAGGTTGTTAACACATGTAGTTATCAAAAATACAGAATAAACGACCAATAGGTTCATGAAGATAAATGCTGAAAATTACAAGAGAAACCAGAAACAATCCGACTTTACAAGATCCTGCAGTAGTTTAACTGAATCTCATTACTTGCACAAGCACAGTCAAGTGGTGGACAACGTTCACAAAAACATTGCTTAAACTACAACTGATGAAAAACACCACAACTTACAGTAAGTACAAGCCTGCTCCACTTTTAGAGTCCTATCGGAGTCCTTCATATCATACTGCGTCCGATCATTATTTCAGATAGCGTAATCCATGATATGCGTTCGGATGTAATTTTACATAATAAACAAGCAAAAGCAACTTTTTAAATATATATAGCCATTTCAAACACACATAGCTTACAGAAATGAATTAGTAAAAAAATGCCAGAAATATGTTGAATTAAAAGGACAAAATGAATGACTATGGAAGACGAACAGGGTATTCGTTATCCCAATCGTAATATCATTAACTGGTATCATCCTAAAGGCTTTACAGAATAGTATTAATAAATTAGGCCCACACGGCAATACTTGTGTAAATTTTCGAAAACCCTCGATACTATACACCACGAGAATAGTCAGAATTCTCCTATCAATTGAGACATGAGTGTGCTTGGCCATGCCTGTACCTCAGGTTTTACCAGTTTAGGCTAAGATGATGATGATAATAATAATAATAATAATAATAATAATAATAATAATAACTTATTTATAAAGCACCTTTCATCCAGACGATGCCGTTCAACCGCATCACAACGTGATAAAGTGCAAACTAGAAAATGAAAGACAAAATGTGTCAGTCCTAATATACACCTCAGACTTCTTCACAGTACTGTAGTTTTAGGTGTTGAATTCTACAGTTTAGGGACATCGTCCCAAAAAAAACTCAACGCTGACCTCCCAATGATCCTTTGACCTTCTACCTTATTGTCTGCCTGCACTGCATTTTCTCGGCAACTGAAACACTGTTTCCCTGAACTATCCTGTTCCATTTTTCCTTCTAGATAGATAGATAGATAGATAGATAGATAGATAGATAGATAGATAGATAGATAGATAGATAGATAGATAGATAGATAGATGATAGATAGGTAGATAGATACTTTATTCATCCCCATGGGGAAATTCAACTTTTTTCCAATGTCCCATACACTTGTTGTAGCAAAACTAATTACATACAATACTTAACTCAGTAAAAAAAAATGTGATATGCATCTAAATCACCATCTCAAAAAGCATTAATAATAGCTTTAAAAAGTTCTTAAGTCCTGGCGGTAGAATTGTAAAGCCTAACGGCATTGGGGAGTATTGACCTCTTCATCCTGTCTGAGGAGCATTGCATCGATAGTAACCTGTCGCTGAAACTGCTTCTCTGTCTCAGGATGGTGCTATGTAGAGGATGTTCAGAGTTATCCATAATTGACCGTAGCCTACTCAGTGCCCTTCGCTCAGCTACCGATGTTAAACTCTCCAGTACTTTGCCAACGACAGAGCCCGCCTTCCTTACCAGCTTATTAAGACGTAAGGCGTCCCTCTTCTTAATGCTTCCTCCCCAACACGCCACCACAAAGAAGAGGGCGCTCTCCACAACTGACCTATAGAAAATCTTCAGCATCTCACTACAGACATTGAATGACGCCAACCTTCTTAGGAAGTACATTCGACTCTGTGCCTTCCTGCACAAGGCATCTGTGTTGGCAGTCCAGTCTAACTTCTCGTCTAACTGTACTCCCAGATACTTGTAGGTCTTAACCTGCTCCACACATTCTCCATTAATGATCACTGGCTCCATATGAGGCCTAGATCTCCTAAAGTCCACTACCATCTCCTTGGTCTTGGTGATAGATAGATAGATAGATAGATAGATAGATAGATAGATAGATAGATAGATAGATAGATAGATAGATAGATAGATAGATAGATAGATAGATAGATAGATAGATAGATAGATAGATAGATAGATAGATAGATACTTTATTCATCCCCATGGGGAAATTCAACTTTTTTTTCCAATGTCCCATACACTTGTTGTAGCAAAACTAATTACATACAATACTTAACTCAATAAAAAAATATGATATGCATCTAAATCACTGTCTCAAAAAGCATTAATAATAGCTTTAAAAAGGTTCTTAAGTCCTGGCGGTTGAATTGTAAAGCCTAATGGCATTGGGGAGTATTGACCTCTTCATCCTGTCTGAGGAGCATTGCATCGATAGTAACCTGTCGCTGAAACTGCTTCTCTGTCTCTGGATGGTGCTATGTAGAGGATGTTCAGAGTTTTCCATAATTGACCGTAGCCTACTCAGCGCCCTTCGCTCAGCTACCGATGTTAAACTCTCCAGTACTTTGCCCACGACAGAGCCCGCCTTCCTTACCAGCTTATTAAGACGTGACGCGTCCCTCTTCTTAATGCTTCCTCCCCAACACGCCACCACAAAGAAGAGGGCGCTCTCCACAACTGACCTATAGAACATCTTCAGCATCTCACTACAGACATTGAATGACGCCAACCTTCTAAGGAAGTACAGTCGACTCATTCTACGACCTCATTGCACCGATGTGATGTGATGATCTGTACGGATCGCATGCAGAAAAGTTTTCCATTTTACAGTGGTGCATGTGACAATAATAAACTAATTTACAGATTGATTGCCAATAATACAGTGCCCCTTGGTTGCTTAAGATTGTTATACCCGGGGGGTTGGCAGTGCGGATGAGCTGCCACGTCCTATTAAATGATCCCAGTGACAAGTAGCCTCTGTCCAGCTCCTGCCCTTCACGTGTGGTTCAGCCACTAAGCCTGGTAAAGCGTTTCTTCTGACAGGAGAAGGGGCAAAGTTGGGTTACTGATGCCTTACAGCCAGTCGCTTTGTTCAGATAGGGCTCATCGGCTGTGATTGGCAGCTCACCCAGGAACAAGAAAACTCTGATCTCAAAGCTCCGCTGCCTTGCAACTGTACCCCTCATGGGGAAGAGTTTGGGAGTAAACCCAGTGGGAAAATTCTTGACCGGGAACCCCTAAGTCAGTGTTAAATGGTGTTCAACGCAGACTGGCATATCCTATGACACCTCTGGTGCCAAGCTATGTCAGTCTCTGCCGATCCCTTGTGTTCATCAGATGCATGGAGAGAGGGAGCTTGCTACATCGGCAAAAGCTTCCTCTCCATATCGGAGTGTCCCGGCTTGCAGGGGCAGGACATCCACGGTCGACTCTGACAGACGGAGACATCATAAGACAGCGCCCCACACCCCAAGAGCAAGACTGATGAGTAGCATTTGCCAAGACTTCACCACCCTCTCCCACAGACACGATGTACGTCACTGAGACAGACGCTTGTGGTTTCTTCCATTATCACAGATTTCATCTTTCCATCAATCCTCCATCACTGCGATTGAAAACTACCCATTGGAATTGGAAAGCACCCATTTTCTTTCTTATCATTCCGATGGGTTATCGATCCACAACTTCAATGTGATTTTCCCCCAGACGCTGCCCGACCTGAGTATTTCCCGCATATTCTGCTCCTGTTTTGATGCAAGAGCAGTGGACACCTGTGACTCCCCAGTGTACAGCTTTGACAAAATGCACAGTGTCCTGCTCTCCATATTTCCACACCAGATCAATATTAACATCGTCTGTTAATGATGCAAGCAATGCTTTAAATATAGTGAAATGTTGTAACGGGAGTGCAGTCAGGATTGCAATAGAATATTCAAGATTCGAAAACTTTATTGTCATTCTAACTGTACATCAGCTCTGCAGGGCAGAATGAGACAGCGTTTCCCAGGAGCAATGCAATCATAACATAACAAACGCAACAATAAATAGTAAACACAACAATAAAAAGAAAAACACAACAGCCACATGTCAGTTAAAATCAAGTTACAAGTGCCCAGTGCAGTTAAAAATGTCCAAAGTAGAGTCAGATCGAGCAGCTATTTAGCAATCTGACTGCCTGTGGGAGGAAGCTGTTTAGCAGCCTTGTGGTTTTAGTTTTGATGCTCCTGTAACGTTTGCCTGATGGCAGAAGAACAAACAGTTCATGGAGAGGGTGTGCGGGGTCTTTAATGATGTACCGTGTCTTCTGGAGGCATCGACTCTGAAGGACGTCTTGGACAGAAGATAGGGAGACCCCAATAACCTTCTCTGTTCCCCTAACAACCCTCTGCAAGGTTTTCTGTCGGCAGCACTGCAGCTGGAGTTGGTACTCCACAACCTGGTGGTTGTGATGCAAAAGGTCAGCACACTCTCAACCACTCCTCTGTAGAACGTAGTTAAGATGTTAGTGGGGAGTGATGCTTGTTTAAGCTTCCTCAAAAAGTGCAATCAGGGGAATGTTCACTTTCACAAATAACTAGAACCAGAAAATGAGGATTGGACATTTCCAGGGACATCCGTTACTGTCAATGCCGGTGTCTGTGAACATAATTTTACTTTCTGTCCTAATATCCATGGAAGCATTGAATTTATTCACGTAATCTCAAACACTGAATGTTGAAATGCAGTTATAAAGTTCTTTGTCAGATGAGCCATTTAACATCTTGAATATGTTCTCTGTTCCCATGGAAGATGTTCAACAGAAACACAAGGAGACTCTGCGGGCAGAAACTGAAACACTGAAAGTGAACACGATCCTGATGACGGAGAAGGTGAAGATTTTCCAGTTGGTTGATCGATACGCTGAGCTCACGGTTATTTCTACTGTTCGAGTTCGGACACTGGTGGAACATGAGCTGCTAGCAAGAGGCAGAGACCACGAGGAGTGTAGAGAGAAACATCTCCGCGGAGAGCTGGAAAAAATCCGGACTGATCAGTTGTTCCAGAGCAGCTTTTCCCGGAGTAAATCCAAATCTGGGAGTTCAGCAGCAGTGGCGGGAGCGCCAGCGATCGGGAAAACAAAAATGGTACAAAAGATTGTTTATGACTGGGCCACGGGGATAATATACCAACAGTTCCAGTTTGTCTTCAGTTTCAAATTTCGTGATTTAAACAGTATTAACTGTCGAATAAACCTGAAGGAACTGATTCTGGATCAGCATCCTTACTTTGGGGATTTCCTGAGAGAAGTCTGGAAGAACCCAAAGGGATTGCTGTTTATATTTGATGGTTTGGATGAATTCAATGACACAATTGATTTTGCTGACAGTCGGAGAGACACAGAGGCTCAGTCCACATGCACAGATCCTGAATTCAAGTGCAAGGTGTCTGACATTGTGTACAGTTTAATCCAGGGCAAGCTGCTCCCAGGGTGTTCAGTGCTGGTGACCACCCGCCCCACTGCGTTACATTTATTGGAAAAGGCGAAGATCAGTGTCTGGGCTGAAATCCTGGGATTTGTTGATGAGGAACGGAAGAAATATTTCATCAGACATTTTGAAGATCAGACGGTGGCGGAAGCTGTTTTCAATTATGTGAAGGAGAACGAGATCCTGTACACCATGAGCTACAACCCCTCCTACTGCTGGATCCTCGCCCTGGCACTGGGCCCCTTTTTCACACAACGAGTCAGGGACCCGCAGCGAGTTCCCAAGACGATCACCCAACTGTACTCCTACTATATTTACAACATCCTGAAAAACCACGGCCGTGAGATTGAGAACCCCCGTGAAGTGTTACTCAAGGTTGGTCAGATGGCCTTCAAAGGAGTGTCCGAGAAGAAGATTGTGTTTACAGATGGAGACCTGATCAACTGCAATCTGCAGCCTTCCCAGTTCCTGTCCGGGTTCCTGATGGAGCTTTTGGAGAGAGAGGATTCTGCCCGGAGCGTGGTGTACACATTCCCACACCTCACCATCCAAGAGTTTGTAGCTGCAGTCGCACAATTCCTGAATCCACATCCTGGGGATATCCTGAAATTCCTCACAGAAGCCCACAACACAGAAGATGGGCGATTTGAGGTATTTCTCCGTTTTGTTGCTGGTCTCTCCAACCGAATGACAGCTCGGGGCCTGGAGGAGATTCTGGGTCCATTTCCTCATGAAACAACCTGCCGGGTGATTGACTGGGTGAAGGAGGAGGTTCTACACCAGATACATAACTCTGCTGGTAAAGATGATACAAGGAGCCTCCTGAACGCATTACACTACCTGTTTGAGTCTCAGAATCGTGGACTGGCTCAGGCCACACTGGGATCTGTGGAAAAACTTTCATTCTGTGAAATGCCACTGACCCCGATTGACTGCGCGGTCCTGTCTCATGTCATCGGATTCTGTAATACAATAAAACAGCTCGATTTTTGGAACTGCCGAATTCAGTGTGAAGAAATCCAATGGCTGGGAACCGGGCTGCACAAGTGCCAGGAGTTGAGGTAACCAGATTTCTCTCTCACTGTGAAATGTGAAACTGTTCCATTGTGTGGTTTCAATGTGAAGGAACTTGGGAAAAAAATGGAGTAAATCAAATTATGAAAAATTGTGACAAATGACCAAGGGTCAGTAATTCCCCAAGGACAGGAGGTTTCTGTGGTTCTTTCTGATGGGATCTGGAGACTTCATAAGATCAGTGAACAACGGCCATTGTTTTAATGGTAGTAAATCAGAGGAATGGCCGTGTTTCTTGCTTCCTGTGACACGTCTATTGACAATGTTCCTTCTCACTGTTGCTGACAGCGACACCGACAGTGACTGCAGGAGTTGAGTAGGAACTTCACACCCTCTTCCCGTTGAGGGACAAGGGAGGGTTAGCTGGCTTTCGCAGTGACAGGTAGGGAAATACCACTGTGATATTGTCCTCCTCTGCCCTTCCCTGCAAGTTGCTATCGCCATCACTCCACCTGTACCCAGTACATACTCCATACCCGATACCCAGTCACCATGTGGGCATCTTTTCTCCTGATTATGGACCTCAGTTCAGATCAACCTCTCCCATGGATCTACTTCTGCATCACCTCCTCTTGTGGGAACATCTTTACTCAACACTATACTCTTGTGGAACCTCTCTGCACAAGTCCCATTCATCCTGTGCATTCGCTTGTCCACATCCTTCCATCACCCTTTCCCCTCTGGTGATCTCTCTTCCAACCCCCGATCACTCGTCTTCATTCCGCTTCATGCTGTGGATTGTCTCTTCCCCATCCTCCATCCCCCTATGAGATCACTCTTCCCCACCCTCCTTCATCCTGTGGTATCTCTCTTCCCCATCCCCATCATCCTCTCAGGATCACTCTTCCTCATTCCCCATCACTCTATAGGGAACCCTCTTCCTTTTTCCCCTTCTTCCTGTAGGGATAATTTTGCCACCGTGTTTCCTTTGGTAATTCTCACATGAGGGACACTATACCAACTGTTGGGGAAGGAGACAGAATATGGGAAATTACAGAGTCACACTGATACACTAAATTACTGACATTTGGTAGTGACATTTGACAGTGATGAGAATTCCGATTAGTTAATTACTGAAGGGTTTCATGTTTTCTGAAATATCTGAGTGAGAGATATTCCCTCAGACCCACGGTTTCAATCTCTTTGTTCATTAGTTTGTCTCTTTGTGTTTAGACTTGGGGGGAATGACCTGGGAGATACAGGAGTGAAACTGGTGTCTGCGGCTCTGAGGAACCCGGAGTGTAAAATACAGAAACTGCGGTAAGTACCAGACTGTGGGTGATTGTGTTTGCAGTCACTGGGTATCAGACATTGGACATCAAGCTGAACAGTAATTGTGTTACTGATAAACACTGGTAATTTCCAATGTCTTCTGTCTGTATGTCTTTCACACACTCTCTCTCTCATTCCAAGGCTGAATGATGTCGGTCTCACAGATTCTGGTGCTGAGGATCTTGCCTCCGCTCTCAGTGCAAACCGAACACTGATAGAGCTGAACCTGAGTGTTAATAAACTGGGAGATTCAGGAGTGAAACTGGTGTCTGCGGCTCTGATGAACCCGGTGTGTAAAATACAGAAACTGTGGTAAGTACCAGTCTGTGGGAGATTGTGCTTACAGTCACTGGGTGTCTGACACTGAACATTAATGTGATCTGTAATTGTGTTACTGATAAACACTGGGGATTCGTACCATCTCCTGTCTCTCTGTGTCCTTCACCCTCACTCTCTCTCTCATCTCCAGGCTGTGGGATGTCGGTCTCACAGATTCTGGTGCCAAAGATCTCGCCTCCGCTCTCAGTACAAACCGATCACTAACGGAGCTGGCCCTGAGATCAAACTCGCTCACGGACCGATCTATCCCTGCTCTCCGTGGCCTCATACTGAAGGTCCCAAGTCTGGTCTCTATCGAGTGAGTCTTCCTGTTAATGTTCACGGTGATAAAATATCAGCGGATCTGTGGGTTCGCCGGTGATATTAGTTTGTCAGCGTTTTTGAAACATTAACCCCGGTCCCCTGTTACTGACACTGTTGTGTAATCTGTTTATTTCATCTTTATTCTTCCATCTGTTTCAGGCTGTTCGGGAATCGGTTCAGTGAGACCGGGGAGAAGGAACTGAGATCTCTGCAGGAACCCAGACCCGGACTGAGAGTGAACCTGTAAACATCTGAATGTGTGAACATCCCTGCCCGTGGGATGGGGACATTTTGACCGATTCCCTGCCCTCCCGTTTGATGACAACGCTCCAGTTTTAATTCCCAGTGGTTCAAACGGATCTCTTCTCACACCAAGCACTCTTTGACGTCGGAGGAGTTTGCATAGACATGCATTTCCCCTTTCTGACCAGCGGCTCTGTTTCTGCTGTATGTCATGGGTGCTCATTTAATGAGGTCTTGGGGAATTACACAGACGGAAAGAGCCAGGAGGTGTGACTCAGTCTGGGACACCAGTGTCCTGAGGTGGGAATATACTGGGAGAGTATACTTTTGTTCTCTTTGCTGATGACAGTACATTCAGCAGTCTGGCCAATATAATCATGTTAAATTGACAAATAACCTGGTAGTGACCCTCGATCTGCAGCGATCCCGGACACGGCCCTGAAGTGTGATTTTATAATAATCGGTTCCCCGATGCAGAGTGACGGTGAGAAACGGGACTGATTATTCAACCGGTCACTCGTTGTCACCTGGCAGTTAATTGTATCTGACTCTGAGTGAATCAGGAACAACTTAGTTATTCCCGCAAGTTAGCAGGTTACACATTGTTTAATTTACATTTGTCATCATAAAATCAATACATCGCTATAACTTCCTGTCTTGGTGTTGGACTTGATTTGAGGTTGCTCGGGAACCCCATCATCCACAGCGATCCAGAGCTTCTCGCAGAGGCACAGCTGAGGCGGAGGGAGGTTTGCTACCCAGGATCTCGTAACCCCCACAGCACTCACGCTGATCCCATGCTTTCTTCCCGTCTGCCCCCGCGCTCCCAAGCTCTGTCCAACTCTTAACCACAGCACAGCCTATAACCCTGCTTTTTGTGCCATCCCTTTCCCTATCTGACTGTCCCTTAAATGTCTTGAATGTATCTGCCTCAATCACGACCCTCCGCAGTGCTTTCAGACACACGCCTCTTTTTGTAAAAATAAATTATCCCTGAAATCTTTTTCCACACCGTAACCTTGCCTATTTTAACATCTCTTAAACGTTCCCAATGAATCTGCCTCTACCACCACCCCACGCATTATAGCCAACACACCAGCAGTCTGTGTAAAAAAAGAATAAACCCTGCACCTCACATATCCTTTGGAATTACCCCATCTCACCTTTAAAATGTGCCCTCTGTTATTTGACATTTCAACCGTGGGGAAAATACTGTCTGTCTGGTAGATCCATGTCTCTCATAAATTGTATAAAATTCAGCAGATCTACTCTTAGCCTCTCCCGGTCCAGAGACGACAACCCCAGTATGTCCAAATTCTCGTTATAGTGCATGCTCTCTAATCCAGGAAGCATCCTGGTTAGCACCGGCTATATCTTCTGCAAAGCCTCGATGTCTTTCCTCTGATGGGGCCACCAGAGTTAATTACAGACTAAATTTATTTTTGTAAACTCTCCATGGTAGCATCTTTCCTGAAAATCAATCAGTTCTTATCTCATTAAGTAGCCTCATGTGCAGCACCTTGTCAAATACCCTCTGAAAAAACAAGTAAACTAAATCCACTGACTCTCCTTTGTTGATGCTGATTGTTACATTCTCAAAAAAATTGCAACAGGTTTCCCATTACGGAACCTATGCAGACTTTGCCCTATTATATCACGTATCCGGACACCTCATACTCCAACATTTTCCTAACCATGAAGTAAGACTAATTGGCCTACACTTTCCTATTTTTGCCTCCCTCCTTTCTTAAGGAGTGGCGTGACATGTGTAATTTCCAATCCACAGGAACCTATTCAGATTCGAGTAGTTCACAAAGGACGCCAGTGATGTCTCCACGATCTCTGTAGCTACTCTTTCAGAAATCTGGGGTGTAGTAGAGACTGTGTTGACTGGCTGCATCACGGCTTGCTACGGAAACAGCAATGGAATCGAACCGAAAATCCTCCAAAAAATAATGGATTCGACACAGTGGTTCATGGGTTAAACACTCCAAACCATTGAGTACCCCTGAGAGAGTGGGGCTGAGAGAAACGGGCCAGTTTATGGATATACCTCAGAGAGAGTGAGACTGAGAGACACAGGCCAGTGTATGGCTATGACCCTGAGAGAATGTACAGAGACACCTGCCTCTCCCTTCCCCCATCCCACTTTCACTCTGCCTCCTCTTCTAGCTGCCTATCACTTCTCTCATGATTCTGCCTTCTTCTACAACCCATAGTGCTTTCCCCTTACATTCCTTCTTCACCTCTCCTGCCTATCCCCTTCCTGCTTCCCCTCCCCCACCTCTTGATCTTTCCTCTGATTGGCTTTTCACCTGGCACCTTCCACCCTCCCCCAACTTCTTATAGGGCCCCTGCCCCCTCGTTCTTCAGTCTTGATGAATGGTCTCTGCCCGAAACGTTGACCACTCATTTCAACGGATGCTGCCCTACCTGCTGAGTTCATCCAGCTTGTTTGTACGTGTTGAGTGTATAAATACGTCCCTGTGAGAGGAGGACTGATAGACACTGGTCAGTTTATTTATATACTCCTGAGAGAGTGAGTCTGAGAGGTACTGGTCGCTGTATGCATATACCGCTGTGACAGTGGGAATGAGTGAGCAGAGGCTGAGGACGAGCTTGCTCCCAGTGAGGTAAGGCTGGGTAAAGTCCTTTAATTAATCTAATTAGCTTAGAAGTAGGTAATGGAGGCAGCAGTTAGTGCAGTCGAGTGCTCCGTTTGCAGTATTTAGGAAGTCAGGGCGAGCTGAATTGTCCCTGATGACTACACATGTAAAAGGTGCATCCAGCTGCAGCTCCTGACAAACCGAGTTAGGGAACTGGGGCTGGACCTGGATGAACTTCTGATCATTTGCGAGGCAGAGGCAGTAATAGACAGGAGTTTCAGAGAGATAATCACCCATAAAGGTCAGGAGGCAGGTAGCTGGATGACTCAGGACGGGGAAGGGGAATAGACAGGAAGAGCAGATCACTCCTGTGGCCGTTCCCATCAACAATAAGTATACCGTTTTGGATACTGTTGGTGGAGCCGACCTACCAGGGAGAAGTTGTAGTGGCCGGGTTTCTGGCACCGAGACTAGACACTCAGCTCTGAAAGGAAGGAGGGAAAAGAGGAGAGCAGTAGTGATAGGGGATACGATAGTTAGGAGGACAGATAAGAGGTTCTGTGGGAGAGATCGATAATCTCGGATGGTCTGTCGCCTCCCTGGTGCCAGGGTCCACGATGTCTCGGATCGAGTTCTCAGTATTCTCAAGAGGGAGGGTGAGCAGCCGGATGTTGTCCATGTAGGGACCAATGACGTGGATAGGAAGAAGGAGGAGGTCCTGCAAAGAGAGTTTAGGGAGTTTGGTACAAAGTTGAAGGACAGGACCTCCAGGGTTGCAATCTCAGGATTGTTCCCCGTGCCACGTGCTAGTGAGGCTAGAAATAGGAAGATAATACAGCTAAATACTTGGCTAAGGAGATGGAGCAGCAGGGAGGGCTTAATGATTCTGGCCAATTGGGCTTCCTTCCAGGGAAAGTGGGACCTGTTCCGACGGGACGGTTTACACCTGAACTGGAAGGGGAATAATATCCTTGCGGGTAGGTTAGCTAGTGCTGCTCTGGCGGGTTTTAAACTAGATTTGCGGGGGAGGGGAACCAGAGTGTTAGAACAGATGGTAAGGTGGAGGAGGATAAAGGTTCTTGCGAGAATTGCTTGTATAGACAGAAATCAAAGGTTTGTATGTGATAAAAATGTTCTCAGGTGCCAAACTGGGGAAGAGGCGTCTGGCTTTCAAATAGAGAATGATAGGAGACAGAGAGTGAAGGAGGATAGGTAGGTGATAGAGAAGGGACCGAAGGTTTGAAATGTATATTTTAACGCAAGGAGTGTTATGTACAAAGCGGATGAGCTCACAGCGTGGATCAGTACTTGGGGATATGATGTGGTGGCCATTACAGAGATTTGGATGGCTCAGGGACAGGAATAGTTACTTCAAGTTTTTACATGTTTCAGGAAGGACAGGGAGGGAGGCAAAAGAGGTGCGGGCGTGATACTGTTGATCAGAGATAGTGTTACGGCTGCAGGAAAGGTAGAAGTCATGAAGGGATTGTCTATGGAGTCTCTGTGGGTCGCGATTAGGAACAGGAAGGGGTCAATAATGTGTGGGTGTTTACTGGGTGTTTTTATCGGCCGCTCAATAGTAGCAGGTATATGGAGGAGTAGATAGGGAAACAGATCCTGGAAAGGTGTAATAATAACAGAGTTGTCGTGTTGGGAGATTTTAATTTCCCAAATATTGATTGGTATCTCCAAACAGCAAAGGGTAGAGATGGGGTGAAGCTTATTAGGTGTGCTCAGGAAGGTTTCTTGACACAATATGTAGATAAGCCTACAAGAGGAGAGGCTGTACTTGATTTGGTATTGAGAAATAAACCTGGTCAACTGTCAGATCTCTCAGTGGGAGAGAATTTTGGAGATAGTGATCATAATTCTATCTCTTTTACCATAGCATTGGAGAGAGATTGGAACAGACAAGTCAGAAAAGCGTTCAATTGGACTAAGGGGAATTGTGTGGATATCAGGCAGGAAAATTGGAAGCTTAAATTGGAAACAGATGTTCTCAAGGAAATGTACGGAAGAAATGTGGCAAATGTTCAGGGAATATTTGTGTGAAGTTCTGCATAGGAACGTTCCAATGAGACAGGGAAGTTATGGTAGGGTGCAGGAACCGTGGAGCACAAAGGCTGTAATAAACCTGGTTAAGATGAAAAGAAGAGTTTACGAAAGGTTCAGCGAGCTAGTTAATGTTACAGATCTAGAAGATTATAAGGCTAACAGGAGGCAGCTTCAGAAGCAAATTAGGAGAGCCAGAAGGGGCCATGTGAAGGCCTTGGCGGGCAGGATTAAGGAAAACCGCAAGGCATTCTACAAGTATGTGAAGAGCAGGAGGATAAGACGTGAAAGAATAGGGCCTATCAAATGTGACAGTGGGAAAGTGTGTATGGAAACGGAGAAAATAGCAGAGGTAATTAATACTTCAGTATTCACTGTGGAAAAGGCTCTTCGTGATAATAGTGAAGACTTGCAGCAGATTGAAAAACTTGAGCATGTAGATATTAAGAAAAAGGATGTGCTGGAGCTTTTGGAAAACATCAAGTTGGATAAGTCGCCGGGCCCGGATGGAAAGTACCCCAGGATACTGTAAGAGGCGAGAGAGGAGATTGCTGAGGCAATCCCGAGGGACGGGAGAGGTTCCAGAGGATTGGAGAGTTGCGAATGTTGCTCCTTTATTCAAGAAAGGGAGTAGACATAGACCTGGAAATTATAGACCAGTGAGTCTTATCTCAGTGGTTGGTAGGTTGATGGAGATGATCCTGAGAGGCAGGATTTATGAATATTTGGAGAGGTATAATATGATTGGGAATAGTCAGCACGACTTTGTCAAAAGCAGTTCGTGCCTTACAAGCCTGATTGAATTATTTTGAGGACGTGTCTAAACATATTGATGAAAGAAGAGCGGTAGAAGTGGTGTATTTGGATTTCTGCAAGGCATTTGATAGGTACCCCATGCAAGGCTTATTTAGAAAGTACGGAGGCATGGGATCCAGGATGACATTGCTTTGTGGATCAAGAACTGGCTTGCCCACAGAAGGCAAAGAGAGGTTGTAGACGGGTCATATTCTGTATGGAGGAATGTTGCCAGTGGAGTGCCTCAAGGATTTATTCTGGGACTCCTACTCTTCGTGATTTTTATAAATGACCTGGATGAGGAAATGGAGGGATGGGTTAGTAAGTTTGCTGATATCACTAAGGTTGGAGTTGTTGTGGATAGTGTGGAGGGATGCCAGAGGTTATAGCGAGACATTGATAGGATGAAAAACTGGGCTGAGAAGTGGCAGATGGAATTAAATCCAGATAAATGTGAAGTGGTTCATTTTGGTAGGTCAAATATGATGACAGAATATAGTATTAATGGTAAGACTCTTGGCAGTGTGGACGGTCAGAGGGATCTTGGGGTCCGGGTCCGAGTCCATAGGACGTTCAACGCTGCACAGTTTGACTCAGTGGTTAAGAAGGCGTAAGGTGTATTAGCGTTAATGAATCGTGGTATTGAATTTAGGAGCCGACAGATAACATCGCAGCCATATAGGACCCTGTTCAGACCCCACTTGGAGTACTGTAAACACGAGGAAATCTGCTGATGCTGGAAATTCAAGTAACACATACAAGATGCTGGTGGAACGCAGCAGGCCAGGGAGCATCTATAGGAAGAAGTACAGACGAAGTTTCAGTCGGAGACCATTCGTAAGGACAATCTGAAAGAAACGATAGTAAGATTTGAAAGTAGGAGACGCAGGGGGAAATCCGAAATGTTAGAAGATAGGAGGGGGAGGGGTGAAGCTAAGAACTAGAAAGGTGAGTGGGAAAAGGGATACAGAGCTGGAGAAGGGAAAGGATCATGATTCGATGCCTAGGGAGAAAGAAAAGGGGAGGGGAGCAGCAGAGGGAGATGGAGAACAAGCAAGGAGTGATTGCGAGAGGAGCAAGAGAGAGAGAAAAAGGGGCAGGAATAAATAAATAAATTTGAGATGGGGTAAGAAGGGGAGGAGGGGCATTAACGGAAGTTAAATAAATGTTCATGCCATCAGGTCGGAGGGTACCCAGACGGATTATAAGATTGTTTTTCCTCCAACCTGAGTGTGGCTTCATTTTGACAGTAGAGAAGCCATGGATAGACTTATCAGAATGGGAATGGGACGTGGAATTAAAATGTGTGGCCACTGGGAGATCCTGTTTTCTCTGGCGGACAGAGCGTAGGTGTTCAGCGAAACGGTCTCCCAGTCTGCGTCGGGTCTCACCCATATATAAAAGGCCGCACCGGGAACACCGGAAGCAGTATACCACACCAGCCGACTCACAGGTGAAGCGTCGCCTCACCTGGAAGGACTGTCTGGGGCCCTGAATGGTGGTGAGGGAATAAATATAAGTACAATTGTAGCAATTGTTCCGTTTACAAGGATAAGTGCCAGGAGGGAGATTGATGGGAAAGGATGGGGGGGTGGGGGACGAGCAGACAAGGGAGTCGCGTAGGGAGCGATTCCTGCGAAAAGCAGAAGGGGGGGAGGGAAAATGTGCTTGGTAGTGGGATCCCGTTGGAGGTGACGGAAGTCACGGAGAATTATACGTTGGACCTGGAGGCTGGTGGGGTGGTAGGTGTTACGTACCCGTGACACGTAATAGTGGTGTACTTGTCACGTGACAGGTGTTGACGTTATACTGGACTTGAGGTAATGGTCTTGTGATGGTGGAGTGACGACATTTTTCCGCCAGTAGAGGTCATGTGACAGGTTTTTTTTCCAGGGTACAAAAGGAAGACCCCTCCCTGTGAGGAGGGGCAGTTCGTGGCAAGATTTGCCATGTTGACTTCATGCCACTGCGTGATTTCATGTTATGACGCAGGTTAGTTGAAAGATGGATTTTTATTTAATGCCTAAAGTTTAAAAGATCATTGCCAGCAGTTTCTTTATAATACTGCTAGTTGAGTATCAGTGGAGAGTGAAGATCGGAGTTCGGGAGTTGAAAAATCGAGGAAAGTCGATTTCGGCGGTGAAACAGGCTCGACCTTGTTTGATCCTCATTCGGAAGGAATTCGTTGACTGTGCTCGTGTTAATCCCTGTGAAATAGCAGAAAGGATTGGGAACAGTGTTGTAAAGGAAAGGTCAGTGCCTTGAAGCCGTTTCATTTTCCATCTTCGTAAATTCTCCTTGGGAAAAGTATAGTTCGACTGGGAACCGCAACGACACGACGTGAAGGAGAATTTAAATCGTCTTAAAAAGTCTCTCCCTTAAATGGACTGTAAGCATTTTGAACTTTTGCAATACTACTTTGAAAAACTGTTTTTGCAACATCGCTTTAAGAACTGTTTAAGCTGCCGCACAGCAGCTGATTTCCGGTTACGTTAGTGGGTTGTTTACTTTTGGGGGTTTGTTTTTCAATGTTTAATAAACGTTTTATTTGTTATAAAAACCCGGCCTCACTTATATATTTATTGTTGCTGAATCCGTAACAGAGGTAAGGACAAGAGGAACCCTATCCCGAGTAGGGTGGCGGGTGGATCGGGTAATGGCAGATGTGCGGGATATGAGGGAGATGCGTTTGAGAGCAGAGTTGATGGTGGACGAAGGGAAGCCCCTTTGTTTAAAATAGGAAGACATCTTCGTCCTGGAATGAAAAGCCTCATCTTGAGAGCAGATGCGGCAGAGACGGAGGAATTGTGAGAAGGGATAGCATTTTTGCAAGAGACAGGGTGGGTAGAGGTATATTCCAGGTAGCTGTTAGAGTACGTAGGCTTGTAGTAGATATCAGTAGATAGGCCTGTCTCCAGAGACGGAGACAGAAAGATCATGGAAGGGGAGGGAGGTGTCGGAAATTGACCAGGTAAATTTGAGGGCAGAGTGAAAGTTGGAGGCAATGTTAATGAAGTCAACGAGCTCAGCATGCGTGCATCTTGTTACCCCTGTTCTCCCTCACACAATATTTATTAGCTAAGTTTGTCTTTCATTTCAGAAATTCTGCTGACAATTTTTCAATCCATTCACGTCATTCACATATTCTGCGCGCTCCTATATATCAGCTCCCCGCTTTCATTATGAATGGAAGGGAGAGGCAGGCAGAAAAGAAGAAGACTGCACGAGCAGTGTGTCAAAATGCGTCACACACCTACGTTGGCAATCTTTTCAGTAATGACTGATCTTTACCGGCATGCATAGTCTTTCGATGCCAGTTCCGAAAAGCTCGCTATCGCTCTAACTTCAGGGTTTTTTTTTTCAATGTGCACGGGCTGTTTCTGACGATCTGCCTCTCAGAGAATGCGGTGTCAATGCAATTCAATTAAAAGCAGGTTTTAGACAAAATGTCCCTTGTTCACGAGTGGCAGACAATTGAAAACATTCAACATATTTTCTGCTCAATTCAAAGCTACGTTTTGAAAACTATCGCCCTGACTCTTCAAAGCCCAATAAAATACAGATATAAAGGGATTACCCTTGAACAAGAAGAACTTACAGCCTGCGGTATCAATTAAATTAGCGAGGTGGTTTTGTTCTGTAAAGACGTCGGCGCTGCAGGGTCAGATCCCCGGTAAGAGGAGAACACTGCTACTGAAGTACAGAATGATAGGAATTTAGTTCATCCCGGAGCCAGAGAATAACAGCCGTACAGAGAAAGCTGCAAAGCCATGCGCTTGAAATGGCCACTCTCAGTGATAAATGATGGCGGACAGATGATTGCTAACAAAATTATAGAATTGTAAAGCGGGGTTCCTTCTTTCTCTTTGTTACTGTGTATGCTAATCAAAATGGCTTCTTTGTTTTGCTAAAAGTAGGAAAGCTTCTTTGTTGCGAGAGAGTGCTGGAAGCTTGTTTGGGTTAAAATTTACTGATAACGAGAATTGTATTCCTTTGTTAACCAATTGGGATTAATGTTGTTCTTTCTTCTGAGTCTGTAAGCTATTGTTGATGGACTTTTGGGGAGCCGGCGCGAGGGTGTGAGAGAGAGAGAGGACGCGATACTGTAAACTGGGCGAGGAACGGACCCCAAGCGGGGGTCCAAGGCCAGGAGGTACCCCGAGGAGAGGAGATGAAGCTAGATGTGCTTGGTTGACCACTTCGGATGGTCCTGAGCTGCGAGTCGAGGAGTTCGGAGGGGATCGAATGGTGGCCAGAAAACTTCAGTAATTGAGCTCTAACGGTTGTGCACGAAGTGGTTTGGACTTTGTTAAGTTTGGCGCCTTTTCGTTATTTTCTTTTCCTTCATATATACTGCATGGTTATTAATCAGTTATAGTAATCTTTATAAACTGTAATCATTTAATCGCATATGGTGTCCTGTTTGTTCTTTGGCGAGGCGGGTACATCACACAGCATCCACACAAGCTGATTACCCAGTCTGGCGGGGCCGAAGGCTGCTCCCCCTAGACGAGAACGAGCTGAGCGAGCCTGAGGCGACTCAGGGGGTTACAATTACATTCACCCTGGACGGGTTTATATTTCCTGAAATGTACCTGATTTAACCTGGAAATGAAAATTAGTCGTCTGTGAGAGTAGAACAGTAAAGAAAGCATAACTATTCCCTGTAAATTATCCTGGTATCAATTTGTCGGTTATTCCTGGAAATGTGTTCGCTAAAGTTGTTGCTAACAACGTTCACATGAATAATCTCCGGAATGATCAGCTTTATGTTTGAGGAGCATTTGATGGTTCTGTACCTGCGTTCAGAGGGACGGTGGGAGTGGTGGGAGATGTATGGTTAAATAAACAAATGGAATGCTGAGAAGCCTGGATACAGTGGACATGGAGAGGATGTTTCCATTAGACAGAGAGTCTGTCATCTGACAGCACAGTCTCAGGAAAAAGATGCTTCTCTATAAAACTGGGATGAGAAAGATTCTTTGGTCAAAACATGTCTTATCTGTGGAATTTTTTGCTGCAGAGGTTGGTTGAGGCTGCCATTTGGGTATATTTATGACAGAGATTAACATATTCATGATTGGTGAGTAGCTCAGGATTACAGGAGGAAGGCGGGAATATGATGTTGGAATGAAAATCAGCTGTGGTTAAATGGTGAGGCAGACCAGATGGATCAAATCACCTATTTCTGTTCCTGACTGAATGATGGCTCCACCTTATCCCATATTGTTTTGTGATGTGTGAAGGACAATAAAAGATTGTTTACTGATATCATTATATCTGCCTTCAACTTTTAATTTTCAGTGATTTTTTTTCTTAGTAACATTAAGCAGAAATGTTTGGTTCTCGTTTTTATTGTTAATGTGCTTCATTATCTCTCTAGTTAAAGTTAGACCTGTGGTGAGAGGTTTATTGGAAGAAAAAAAATAACTGGAAGCAAACCACAGCTGAAGACGAGGGATCATCAGCAAGTGAACCAGCCCGAGAACTCAGAGCATAAACTGGAGAGAACAACTCTGAATCAACTGACTCGGCGTTCTCATTGATTCAGTCAGGAGAAAGGTTGGTGAGTCTCATTTACTCAAACACTGGTCCTTTAAACATTACATACTTGTACAAGGGAAGGTAGGATTTAGTTGGAGTGGGACTGAATGTGCCCAGAAGAACCAGTTATGCCTCTGTCAGTTCCAGTTGCCATCACTGCAGGTCTGGTACTGTGTTTCCAGCAGCCCAGCCCTTTAAAACCACTCCCATTCTGTGGAAGTCGAATCCGGAGAAAGTCTCTCAGAGAATGTACGGTACAAACTCTTTATTCCAGGTACCCGGGGCTTACTCAGTTAGTCGCTCAAACAGGAACAGTCGATGACTGTTCCCACCCAATCCACTAACTGACTAACAATTCCCCTTACACCACAGATATATCCATCCAGACACCCCCCACACAAGACAGGCTGGAGCCAAAGATATTTACTACATGACAGCCCCTAAAGACAAATTACGAAATAGTCATAATGACTTACACACACAGAACAGACTGAAGCTGTCCTATCTCTACACATGAGTGCACAAGGAGATAAGCATCCTGAAACCCTACCTAGCTACCCTCAAGAAGAAATATGACTCAGCATGGCTTAGTACATCTGTTGATCAACAGCAGTTTCTTTCAGAAAAACAGGCTGCTACAGTTTAACGAAGTGTTAACCCTTTTACATACTTTATCATTCCCTCCTTTAGATCATTACATGATCAACAAAGCAGTAACTTTTTACAGAGAAAGCAACCAAGTACAGCATTGACATCTCAGTGGGTAAAAACAATGTACATCAGTAATTATAACAATGATATGTACAACTATTAGGACATAATGCAATATCATGCCCCACATATTACCAAACAGGCCTTCGAAGATCACCATTTCGACTCTTCGGTCAACCCGTGAAAATCTTGCCCTACTTCCTTGACGCTGTCAATCTCCTTGGCATTGTGCTCGGAGAGGGATGTAATGTTAGTAGACTCATCAGGGATATAGGTGCCGCATTCTGTATCAATAATAGCACAGTTTCCCTCTTTCTCAGCTGGGATAAACTCTAAAGCCGTACGATTCTGTACGCCTGTTTGCTTGATTGCAATCTTTTCAGTGGATGTTTCTGTTACTTTGGCCTGTGTTTCTGTCAGGGCCCCTGCAGTATTGTGGCCAGCTCCTCAAGTGCTTGTAGCCAAATTGATTATCTCTCATGAATTCCTGGCTACTCCATAGGAGAGAAAAGCGATCATCCAAAATCGCTCAGTCTCAGTTATTCCTCTCGGCTGCTGGGCACCTGCAGTTATGTCCAGGATGCATGTTTCCCAGTATAGGAAGTTCAGTTTGGTGGGGGCCTGAGATACCATCCCTCAAAACACTGACAGCCACAGTCATCTCTGTCTGGACCACAGGTCCTCATCTCACTTCCCCGGATGTTATTTGAGAAAGCCCAGGCTGAGAGTTCCTCACTCTGGTTGAGCAGGATTACTGACATTGGAACCATAGTTTTACCATGCTGTGGAATTTCAGCACAAACCCAGCAGGCCCCTAGTTCTACCTGTTTGGCATAGGTATGACAGAAAGACAGGAAGGTGTTTACATGGGGGCTTCCGGAAAGACATAAACACAAACACCTCTGTTACATTCCCGTAACGGTTTAAATGAACCAGCAGCGATAGACCACACCGGGAGTGTGGTTGTGATGTTAAAACCACTGTCTTTATTGGTATCTACTTATAATATAACAAATTAAGCAAAATAATCAAAAGATAAAAGTGTTATGAGCACAGATACGTGTAAATAATACTCCCAAATCACTGAGCTCAGGGAATACCAAGCTTAAAGTCTTGAGACGGTAAAGTATGAAATTTCAGTTCATCCACGGAATCAATGACGAGAGAGAGATATTTGTAATCCAAGGTGAATGTCGAGAGAAGGCAATTACGTTGAATTCCACAAATTCCACAGTGGTAAAACAAGATAACAGTCGCTGTAGGTCTTATCCGTCGTTGTTCTAAATCCACATACGAATTATCTCCAAAAGTAGCTTATCACAGGAGTACTGTCTTCAGTAGGAACTACCACCCAGGCAAGGGTTAATGCACAGGTAGATTCCGCAAGGTACTCCCAATCCAGATCCAACACACAAAGTATTACTGACAGTGATTTCCACAGAATATCCCTTCTCACAAATGGTTACCACATAACACACCCGAATCCAGCTAAGGGTTAACAAAAGTGGTAGCCACGAGATACTCCAACAAATCCCCGTTTGGATTATACGAATTATCACCAACAGTGATTGGTCACAGGGGTACCCTCTTCAAGTGAATTACCACCCCCAGGTGTACTGTCTGTTTATGAGCGAGGGGGGGACATCACACAGCATCCACACCAGCTGATTACCCAGTTTGGCGGGGCCGAAGGCTGCTCCCCCTAGAAGAGAACAAGCTGAGCGAGCCTGAGGCGACCCAGGGGGTTGCACAACAGATACTGAGGCCCTGGATATCTCATTCCTCTAAATGCCACAGACTGTTGGGTGCAACCAAAACTCATTAATGACAACCATTTCATAATTCCACTCCCAAAGTCATCTGACTTTCCTTTAGTTGTCTTCTGTTGGATTCTAAAAGCTTCCTAACGGTCTTTTGCTCTTTTGTTTGCCCTCTCCTCGGCTTTTATGTTGGTTTTGGATTCTCATTTAACCCACAGTTGTGCCCTGCTGCCTTTCCAATGCTGCCACGTCTTTGGGATGTATCGATCACTCAGCTCTCGAATTGCTCCCAGAAACTCCAGCCATTGCTGCTCCGTTGTCACTCCTACCTTTTCCCTTCCAAACAAGTATGGCCAGCTTCTCTGTCACAGAAACATGGAGAAGTTCAGTGCAGAAACAGGCTATTAGGCCCATCTAGTCAATGCTAAAAACATTTAAGCTGTCTAATGCAACTACCTACACTGGGATCATCACCCTCCATACCCCTACCATCCAGGTACCAATCAAACTTCTCTTAATGGTGAAATTGAGCTCATATTCACCACTAGTGCTGACATCTCATTCCACACTCTCACGACCATTTCAGCAAAGAGCTTTTCCACATGTTCCCATTAAATTTTCACCTTCCCCACTTACCCATGACCTCTGGTTGTCATCCCACCCAACCTCAGTGGAAAAAGCTGCTTGCATTTACCCTATCTATACCCTCATAATTTTGTTTACTTCTAACAAATCCTCAAAACAATGTATAATTTCCTTATTTATGTTCAGAGCCTTTTTTAGGTGTATTAGATGATGAGGGGCATTGAGTGTGTGGATAGCCAGAGGATTTTTTCCCAGCGTTAAAATGGCTAACAGGAGGGGGCATAGTTTTAAGGTACTTGGAAATATATGCCGAGGGGATGTCAGGGGTAGGTTTTTTACACAGAGAGTGTTGGATGTGTCGAATGCACTGCCAGCAGCGGTTGTCGAGGCGGATACAACAGGGACTTTTAACACTCTCTTAGATAGTTACATGGAGCTCAGAAAAATAGAGGGCTATGCGCTAGGGAAACTCCAGGCAGTTTCTAGAGTAAGTTACATAGTCGGCACAGCACTGTGGGCCAAAGGGTCTGTAACGTGCTATAGATTTCTATGATTCTATGACATTCAAGGGAAATCTCCAAACCCACGGAGTGGTGACTAGTAGTGAATAGTGGGAAAGTTACTGGAATGTATGTGCAGGAACCGGAAATATAAGTATTTGGATAGATGTGGACTGATTAAGTATAGACAGCATGGCTTTGTGCATGGTAGGTCATGTCTAACCAATCTTATAGAGTCTCTCGAGGAAGTTATCAGGAAAGTGGATGAAGGCAAGGCAGTGGATGTTGTCTACATGGACTTTAGCAAGGCACTTGACAAAGTCTCATATGGGAGGTTGGTCAAGAGGGTTCAGTCACTCAGCATTCAAGATGAGACAGTAAATCGGATGAGACACTGTCTTTGGGAGAAACCAGAGTGTGGTAGCAGATGGTTGCCTCTCTGACTGGAACCTGTGACTAGTGGTGTGCCACAGGGATCAGTGCTGGATCTGTTGTTGTTTGTCATCTATATCAGTAATCTGGATGATAGTGTGGTTAACTGGAATAGCAGATTCATGACCACCAAGACTGGTAGGTGTAGTGGACAGTGAGGAAGACTATCATGGCTTGCAGTGTGACATGGAGCCCCTGGGAAAAATGGTTTGAGAAATGGAAAATGGAATTTAATGCAGACAAGTGTGAGTTGTTGCACTTTGGTATGACCTACCAAGGGAGGTCTTTCACAGTGACTGGTCGGGCACGGAGGAGTGTTGTAGAAGAAAGGGACCTGGGAATACAAGTCCTTAATTCACTGAAAGTGGTATCACAGTTAGATAGTGATGGAAAAAATGATTTTAGCCCATTGGCTTTCATGAGCCAAATACTGACAATAGATGGATATTATGTTGACTTGTAAAGGAGGCCTAATTTGGAGTATTGTGTGATGCTTTGGTCACCTACCTACAGGAAAGATTTAAAAGAGATTCAGCGATTTTAGAGAAAATTCACAAGGATGTTGCCAAGTTTGGAGGACTTGGGTTATAAGGAAAGATTGAACAGGTCAGGACTTTATTCATTGGAATGTGGAAGATTGAGGTGAGATTTGATTGTGTTAAAGGGGCATAGATAGTGTAAATGCAAGCTGGCTTTCTCCACTGAGATGGGGGTGGGACTTCAACCAGCGGCCAGGGGTTAAGGGTGAAAGGTGAAATGTTAAGGGGAACATGAGGGGAAACTTCTTCACACTGATGGTCATCTAGGTTTGGAAAGAGCAGCCATCCCGAGTGGTGCATGCGAGCTCGATTTCAACATTTAAGAGGTTCGTGTAGGTACCTGGATGGTAGGATGTGGGAGTGGTCAGTTTAATTAGTTCAGCACAAACCAAATGGCCCAAATGACCTGTTTCTGTATTGTAATTTTCCACAAGAACCTGAAGTAATTCTAATATTCACTCTAAGTCCTTTTAACAGCTGTGCAGACCAACCATTCACCTCAGCAGGGATGTTTTTATATGGCGTTAAAATTGTGGAACTTTAAGTTAATAATACGTGACAGAAAATCCCAGATGCACGTCAAGAAAGACAATTTGCATGAGAGTGTTTCAGTTACTGTGGGGCCAGGAACACATGCAGCTCAGCAGGAAGAGGGAATAATACCAATGGAGAGAGTCAAACTGAGCCAAGGCACAAATTGGAGATGGCAGAAATGCCCCGTTCTTATAGAGACAGGAAGAACATCAGGGAATTGATGGTCATTCCAGATACCAGCACTCTGCCCAGTCAGGAGATGATTTCTCTGTCCAACTTGGGTTCAACCTCATTGTAACAGTGAGGAACAGCCAAATCAAAACTTGGCGACTCAAGTAATCTCATCTGAAATATTGTCCTACAGCCATTGATGGACTTTGTAAATCATTTTACAGGTTAAAAACGAGAAGGAATTTGTCTCCAGGAATCTCAAACACAGCACGCCAGTCTTGCTGTCTCTGTCTAGATATTTAAGAAGTGGAGCGAGGGACTCAAACGACCATTCTTTCTACTCAGACTGTGGGGAGGGATTCTTTCGGTCATCTGACCAACTGGCACGCCCGTCATTTTACACAGGAGAAAGGCCGTTCACCTGCGCAGACAGTGGGAATGGATTCACTCGGTTATCACAATTGAAGGTACATCAGCAAGTTCACACTGGGCAAGGCCATTCATCTGTTCTGTGTGTGAGAAAGGATTCAATTGGTCTTCCCACCGGTGGACACACCAGTCAGTTCACACCGGGCAGAGGCTGGTGATCTGCAGAATTTGTGGGAAATGATTCACTCAATCATCTGACGTAATGGCACACCAGCGGGTTCACACCGGGGAGAGGCCATTCACCTGCTCCGAATGTGCGAAACGATTCACTAGGTCATCCGACCTACAGAGACACCATCGAGTTCACACTGGGGAGAGGCCGTTCACCTGCTCAGAATGTGGGAATGGATTCACTCAATCTTCCACCCTACAGAGACACCAGCGAGTTCACACTGGGGAGAAGCCATTCACCTGCTCAGAATGTGGGAAGAGATTCGCTCACTCATCCAACCTACATAGTCATCAGCGAGTTCACACTGGGGAGAAGCCGTTCACCTGCTCAGAATGTGGGAAGCGATTCACTCTGTCATCCCACCTACAGAGTCATCAGCGAGTTCACACTGGGGAGAAGCCGTTTACTTGCTCAGAATGTGGGAAGCGATTCACTCTGTCATCCCACCTACAGAGTCATCAGCGAGTTCACACTGGGGAGAAGCCGTTCACCTGCTCAGAATGTGGGAAGGGATTCACTCAGTCATCCAACCTACAGAGACATCAGCGAGTTCACACTGGGGAGAAGCCGTTCACTTGCTCAGAATGTGGGAAGCGATTCACTCTGTCATCCCACCTACAGGGTCATCAGCGCGTTCACACTGGGGAAAAGCCGTTCACCTGCTCAGAATGTGGGAAGCGATTCACTCGGTCATCCAACCTACAGAGACATCAGCGAGTTCACACTGGGGAGAAGCCGTTTACTTGCTCAGAATGTGGGAAGCGATTCACTCTGTCATCCCACCTACAGAGTCATCAGCGAGTTTACACTGGGGAGAAGCCGTTCACCTGCTCAGAATGTGGGAAGCGATTCACTCAGTCATCCCACCTACAGAGACATCAGCGAGTTCACACTGGGGAGAAGCCGTTCACTTGCTCAGAATGTGGGAAGCGATTCACTCTGTCATCCCACCTACAGAGTCATCAGCGCGTTCACACTGGGGAAAAGCCGTTCACCTGCTCAGAATGTGGGAAGCGATTCACTCGGTCATCCAACCTACAGAGACATCAGCGAGTTCACACTGGGGAGAAGCCATTCACCTGCTCAGTCTGTGGGGAGAGATTCACTCAGTCATCCACCCTACAAAGTCATCAGCGAGTTCACACTGGGGAGAAGCCGTTCACCTGCTCAGAATGTGGGAAGCGATTCAGTCGGTCATCCAACCTACAGAGACATCAGCGAGTTCACACTGGGGAGAAGCCGTTCACCTGCTCAGAACGTGGGAAAGGTTTCATTCAGTCATCTCAAGTACTGGCACATCAGTCAGTTCACAATGGGGAGTTGCCGTCGTTATGAATCCTTAGGTTTCGTTTGCTGTGGACTGTCATTTTAAGAGAGAGAGATTAAGAAGTCAAACCAGTTTGACTTGCAGTTTGTTTACATCGCTCGCAGCTTGTTTAGTTTTAACCGAGGACACAGACACTCAGAATCAGACGGAGACGAAGTAGGAAAAATGGAAGGAACAAAACCAGGGAACTAGTGACCAAGTGTCACTGATTGCTACTTCCCTATGCCCACAAGGTTAGGTTAATTATCGATTCAGCATACATCACATGTGTGGATGTCACCTCGTTTGATCCATAGGAGTGGATCTGATTTGGGGTATCCTGTAAAGACCACTGATTTGTTAACCCTTCCCTGGGTGTGGTGTGGTAATTCACTTGAAGACGATACCCTTTGAAGACGATACTGTTGTCTCGTTTTACCACCATGGAACCTGTGGAATTCGACATAATTGCCTTCTCTTGACATTTAGCCTGGATTACAAATATATCTCTCATCACCTGTTCCGTGGATGAACTGAACTTTCATACTTTGCCATCTCAAGGCTCCAAGCCTTGTTTCCCCCGAGCTCAATAGTTTGGGAGTTTTATTTCCGCACATATATACACATAACACTGTAACATTACTAGTAGATTCTAATAAAGATAGTTTTAACATCAAAACAGATTCCAGGTGTAGCCTATTGCTGCTGTTCGTTTCTAAAGCGTTACAATTCATAACGAAATTGGGGCCTGCGTCCGGGATATGAACAGATTTGGGGGCATAGTCATTAATTATCGATTTCATTGTGGAAATTCCTTTGGATTTATTTGTGTGTGGAAAATCAGTAGCAGTGGATGTTGACAGATGTCTGGAAGTGCCAGCCTCTGAGGCATTGGAAGACGCCAGAAGGATTGAGTTGTTAAGTATTGCTAAAATGTTAAACCTTGCTAAGGGGAAATCGACGATGAGGAGGGCACAGATGCAGAGGATAATAGCTGAACATTATGTATCTGAGGTTGTGTTTAAAGTGGAGGAGTTGGAGGTGCTTCCTGAAAGTAAACCTAGTTAAGTTGAGCTCCAGTACAAGTGAAAAAAATTAAAGATGGAGGCTGCGGAAAGTCAGAGGCAATTTGAGGCTAGAGAGGCAGAAAAACAGAGGGAGGATGCAGAAAGGCAGAGGCTGTTCGAGCTGGAAAAGATAGAGAGATTGCAGAAAAGGGGTCGAGTGTTAGACTCTGGTGATAAGTTTAAGGCCATTCGGGAAGTTAAATTGGTACCTCCATTTGACGAGGTAGAGGTTGATGAATACTTTCAGCATTTTGAGAAGGTTGCTCAGTTTAAATTGGCCAAAAGAAGGTTGGCCTATTCTCTTACAAAGTGTAATTAAGGTGAAGGCTCAGCAAGCCTATTCTGCTTTGACAGTTGATGAAGCAGCTGATTATGACATTGTGAAACAAGCTGTGCTCAAAGCTTACGAGTTGGTCCCAGAATCATACAGGCAAAAGTTTAGAAATTTGAGGAAGTATGTGAACCAGACTTATATGGATCTTGCTTATGAGAAGTTTTTTGTGTTTTGACCGCTGGTGCACATATAAAAATATAAATGATGATTTTAACAGCTTGAAAGGGTTGGTTTAAATTGCAGAATTTAGAGGATGTGTGCCTGAAGACATAAAGAGATATTTAGATGAAAAGGATGCTGCCACTTTGCAGGGGTCTGCTGATTAGCAGATGAGTTTGCTTTAACTCATAAGGTTAAGTTTATCCCGAATAAGAGCTTCCAAAAGAGTAGCAGGGATCACCAGGGTAAACCAGAAATTAAAGCTGGGACTAGTGACAAGAGTAGGGATGAAGGGAAGCAGTTGAAGGAGAAATATGCTGGTCTTACTTGTTACTGTTGTAAGAAAGCTGGTCATATGAAGGATAATTGTTACCTCCTGGGGGAGAGCAAGGAAAAGGAGGCAGTCCCGAATGCCTGTGATCAGTCTGTTGAAGCACCTGTAAACCCACAGGGTTCTGAACATTCTGTTGAGGCTAGATAAGGATTTGAGAGGCCTGACCCAGTTAAGAAGAGATTTGATTATTTTATGTCAGATGGGATTGTATTATTAAAGGAAGGGTCAACCCCGGTACCACTGAAAATTGTATGAGATACAGGGGCTTCTCAGTCACTTATATTGGACAGCATTTTAAAGTTTGGTGATGAAACTGAAACTGGTGAGATAAATCTTATTAAAGGCATTGGGGGCGGTGTCGTTTCTGTGCCATTGTACAAGGTAACTTTACAGTCAAGGTTGGTTTCGGGACCTGTTAAGATTGGATTGTGTTCCAGTTTACCGGTGGAAGATGTTACTTTGCTGTTAGGGAATGACCTGGCAGATGATAAAGTAGTACCTGCAGTGTAGTTGACAACTAAGCCAACCACGGACTACCCACAGATGGATTTTAACATTTATCCTTCCAGCGCAGTAACTCGAAGTATAACTAAAAATTCAGCCGACGCAGACAGTTCTGTGCAGCATGATTCTGATACCCATGATAGCCACAATCGGGATTACGGTAATAATGACTTGTCAGGGACTTTTCTGCCTTCATTGTTTCAACAAGATTCAGGTAGTAAGTCTGATGAGAAAGATTTATCCCTGTCTAGGAAGGAGTTTATAGCAGAACAGAACCGAAACCCTGAGATTGAAGCTTTAAAAGAAACAGCTCTCTCAGATGATGATATTAAGAAAGTGCCAGTAGGGTATTATCTCAAGGATGGAGTGTTAATAAGGAAGTGGAGGCCACCTGCTATACCAGCGAGTGAGGAATGGGCAATTGTTCACCAAGTTGTAGTTCCTAAAGTTTGTAGGGCTGAAATTTTAACTTTTGCCCACAGTATGCTCTTAGGTGGCCATTTTGGAGTGAATATAACTGTAAACAGGGTTATGAAATAATTGTACTGGCCTAATTTCAGGAAAGATGTGACCTTTTGCAAACCTGTCACACTTGTCCAGCTGTGGGTAAACCCCACCAGGTCATCCCAGTGGTCCCACTGTGGATTATACGTGCATTCGGTGAACCCTTTTCTGAAAGGATTGTGTTGGCCCATTGCCAAAGACTAAAGCTGGCCATCAGTACCTGCTAACTACAAAGTATTATGTGTACTGCAGCCAGATTCCCAGAGGCAATACCTCTCAGAAATATTAAAGCTAAAACTGTCGCCAAAGTTCTTACCAAGTTGTTCTTTTTTTCACTTCTTCTGGATTGCCTAAAGAAATCCAGTCTGATCAAGTAAGTAATTTTACACCTGGATTATTTCAGTAGGTAGTTTTTGAACTAGGAGCTGAACAAATAACATTATCTGCGTACCGTCTGGAATCACAAGGGCTGTAGAAAGTTTTCATTCTGCACTCAAAACAATGATTAAGACATACTGTGTTGAAAATGGAAAGACTGTGATGAAGGAATATATTTGTTTTTGTTCTCAGTAAGAGAGTCAGTACAGGATCACTGGGGTTTAGTCGACTTGAACTTCTATTTGGTTGTAGACTGAGGGGACCTTTAACCTTGTTATAGGAACAGTGGATTGATGGGGATGTACATGTTAACTTGTTAGACTATGTTTTGAAGTTCAAAAATAAACTACACCAAGCGTGTAGTCCAGTGAGACAAAACTTAAAGATTTCTCAAAACAAAATAAACTGTTGGTTTGATAAACGGGCTTGCGAAAGAAAATAGAAAGTGTGGGATAAGGTGCTTGCCTTATCTCCAATGTTGACGAATCCACTCCAGGTGAAATTCAATGAACCGTATGAAATAGGCTCTCAAATTAATGATGTGAATTATGTTATTAAAACACCCGACTGACGTAAACTAACACAGGTTGTACACATAAATATGATAAAGCCTTATTTTGACAAAGACGCACCATCTGTGAGTGTTGTTGTCAAAACTTATGAACCTGGTAACCCTGAGAATGAAACAATTGACTCGTCTGACATTTTTTACAAGCCAAACAAGGTCGCAGTTAGGCTAATGAACTCTGTTGTTCTAGAAAACATTGATAACAAGTTGTCTCATCTGCAGCCAAAGCAACAACAACAGCTGAAGGAATTAACTCTGAAGTTTAAAGATTTATTTCCTGATGCTCCCAAGCAAACCACGGTCGTAGTACATGATGTAGATATTGGTCAAGCCAAACCTATTAAACAACACCCATATCATATGAAAGTAGAAAAGTGTAAATTGGCTGAGCAAGAAATTGAAAATATGCTGGGAAATGGTATTATTAGTCCTGCAGCATCAGATTGGAATCACCCTGTGTTATTGTGCCCAAATCTGATGGCAGTGTTAGATTTTGCACTGGCTATAGGAAGGTAAATGCAGTAACAAAAACAGATGCCTATCCTATCCCTAGGGTGGATGATTGCATCGATAAAGTTGGAAAAGCTAAATTTCCAACGAAGATTGATCTGTTGAAATGGTATTGGTGTGTTCCTTTGATGGACAGAGGGAGAGAAATGTCTGCGTTTGTGACACCTTCTGAGTTGTATGGATACAGTTTTGCCGTTTGGAATGAAAAAATGGTCCAGGATCATTCCAGAGAACGTTTGATTCTGTAATTCGAGGGTTAGACCACACAGATGCCTATACCGATGACTTAGTCACAGGGAGTGACACTTGGGAAGAACATATCTCTGCAGTAGAGAAGCTGTTTGACAGGCTTTCCCAGGCCAGCCTTACATTTAGCTAAGAGTGAATTTTGCCATGCCACTGTGACCTATCTTGGCTATGTTGTAGCTCAAGGCAAGTGGGCTCCTGTTCAGGCAAAAGTCCAGGCAATTTCTCAAGTTCCTATTCTGACTGCTAAGAAGGCTCTTAAAAGGCTTCTGGGAATGGTTGGATATTATCGTAAGTTCTGTAAGAACTTTGCTTATACCGCCCTTCCTCTGACTAATCTCCTCAAGAAGGGTAAAATGTTTGTTTGGACCGAGCCTTGTCAGGAGGCATTTGATCGATTGAAAGCCATTTTTATGTCATTATCCTGTACTCAGGGCACCTGACATTACAAAGCCATTTTCTATAGCTGTGGATGCCAGTGATGAAGCTGCCGGGGCAGTGTTATTACAGAAAGATGATGATGATGTTGAACAGCCTGCAGCTTACTTTTCGAGAAAATTCAATGAGCATCAAAGAAATTATTCCACCTTAGCGGGCTCATTGTTGACATTTAAGAAAAACCTGGACAGGTATATGGATGAGAGGCGTTTGGGTTGATATGGCCCAGGTGCAGGTCAGTGGGACTAGGCAGAAAAATGGCTCGGCACAGCCAAGAAGGGCCAAAAGGCCTGTTTCTGTGCTGTAATGTTCTATGGTTCTTAGAGAAAGAGTTGTTGTCACTCATCTTGGCTTTGCGGCATTTCGATGTCTGTGTTTGCCCTGTGCAGGAACATCTTGTAGTTTATACTGATCATAATTTGTTGGTGTTTTTGAGTAAGGTAAAGGACAAAAACAGAAGACTGTTATACTAGCATCTGATTTTGCAAGAATATGCTATTGTGATAACGCATATAAAATCCACGGACAATATCATTGCCGATTGTCTTTCCAGATGCTAAGCTCACAGTTTTAATAGTGAAGCAGAATCTGGTATCTGTAAACGCTTCTGCAATGTGTTACATGATAACCGTATGTGTATTGTTTTATATACTGTAGTTTGCAGTTAAAATTTTGCTCTTCGAGATCAAGAATTATTTTTTGGGAAGAGGGGAAGTGTTATGAATCCCTAAGTTTCGTTTGCTGTGGACTGTCACTTTAAGAGAGTGCCAGAGTGAGGTGGGGACTAACAATGACGTCAGCCGCTGACTTTCTCAGCTCATTTTTGATTTTTACAGAGAGAGAGAGCTCAAGGAGGCGGGACTGTCTGACTTGCAGCTTGTTTACATTACTCGCAGTTTGTTTGGTTTTAAGCGAGGACACAGACACTCACAGACAGAAGGACGCAAAGAAAGAGAACAAAAGGATTTGGACAAGGAAGCTAGTGGCCAAGGGTCACTGTTTGGAACTCTCCTGTGCCCACAAGGGCGGTTTGATTATCGATCCAGTGCACATCGAATGTGCGCCTGTCACCCCGAATAATCCACAGGAGTGGATTTTGTTTGGGGAATCCTGTGGAGACCACTTACGTGTTAAACTTTGCCTGGGTATGTGGTGTGGCGATTCATATCCCTGTGACAAGTCACTTTCGGTGATAATGCGTATGTGTATTTGGAACGACGACAGATAAAATCTACGGCGACTGGTATCTCATTTTACCACCGTGGAACCTGTGGAATTCAACGTAATTGCCTTCTCTCTGCATTTACCCTGGATTACAAATCTCTCTCTCCCATCCCTTATTCCATGAATGAACTAAACTTTCATACCTAACCATCTCAAGACTCTAAGCCTAGTTCTCCACCCCCACCCCCCCCCCCCCCCAACACCGAGCTCAATAGCTTGGGAGTTAAATCTACACACACACACACACACACACACACATATATATATATATATATATGTATATATATATATATATATATATATGTATATATATATATATATATATATATATATATATATATACATAGCACTGTTAACTTTTGTTTATCTTGCCTAAGTTACTAGATTATAAGAAGATCCTAATGAAGATAGTGGTTTTAACATCAAAACCAGACTCCAGGTGCAGTCTATTGCTGCTGGTTCGTTTCTGAAGTGTTTTGGTTCATAACAAAATGCTAGAATCTTTCCTGTCATACCCTATGATCGTAGCTTATAACTCTTACCCCACCAGGTGCTGCAATCAATTAAACCTCTTGTTGTTCTAGCAAAAACTGATTCCTGGAAAACTCAGTGAGGTAGAAGGTGCAAGATAATACATAACAATGAAGTCAAATGTTACGGGAAACTTTACTGATATACTGTACATCATTGCCTCAGTCAAAGTAAGAATTATAAAGATCAATTGTTTAATCACATATTGTGTACGGTTTGGTATTTCGGGGTACAGTACTGATTTGTAACAGGGGACACATCACGCAGCATCCACCCAAATGAGATTTCTTTTCTAGGCTGGGGGGCTAAGACCCCCTATATTAAGTTGCTAGCCAAAGCGATATTTACATAAGGTTAGATGACTCAGTGAATCACTTCCCACATTCACAGTAGGTGAACAGCCTCTCCCCAGTGTAAAAGTCAGTGATACACATTTAGTTGATTTGGCTGAGAGAATCTCTTCCCAAAGACCGAGCAGGTGATCAGACTCTACCCAGTGTGAATTCGCTGGTGTCTTCATAGTTGAGATGACCGAGTGAATCCCTTCCCACATTCTGAGCAGGTGATCGGCCTCTACCCAGGGTGAACTCGCTGGTGTCTCTGTAGTTGAGATGACCCAGTGAATCCCTTCCCACAGTCTGAGCAGGTGATCAGCCTCTACCCAGTGTGAACTCACTGATGTCTCTGTAGTTGAGATGACCCAGTGAATCCCTTCCCACAGTCTGAGCAGGTGATCAGCCTCTACCCAGTGTGAATTCGCTGGTGTCTCTGTAGTTGAGATGACCAAGTAAATCCCTTCCCACAGTCTGAGCAGGTGATCAGCCTCTACCCAGTGTGAACTCGCTGATGTCTCTGTAGTTGAGATGACCCAGTGAATCCCTTCCCACAGTCTGAGCAGGTGATCAGCCTCTACCCAGTGTGAACTCGCTGATGTCTCTGTAGTTGAGATGACCCAGTGAATCCCTTCCCACAGTCTGAGCAGGTGATCAGCCTCTACCCAGTGTGAACTCGCTGATGTCTCTGTAGTTGAGATGACCCAGTGAATCCCTTCCCACAGTCTGAGCAGGTGATCAGCCTCTACCCAGTGTGAATTCGCTGGTGTCTCTGTAGTTGAGATGACCAAGTGAATCCCTTCCCACAGTCTGAGCAGGTGATCAGCCTCTACCCAGTGTGAACTCGCTGGTGTCTCTGTAGTTGAGATGACCCAGTGAATCCCTTCCCACAGTCTGAGCAGGTGATCAGCCTCTACCCAGTGTGAACTCGCTGATGTCTCTGTAGTTGAGATGACCCAGTGAATCCCTTCCCACAGTCTGAGCAGGTGATCAGCCTCTACCCAGTGTGAATTCGCTGGTGTCTCTGTAGTTGAGATGACCAAGTGAATCCCTTCCCACAGTCTGAGCAGGTGAACGGCTTCTCCCCAGTGTGAACTCTCCGATGTTCCTTCAGTTGAGATGACCAAGTGAATCCCTTCCCACAGTCTGAGCAGGGGAACGGCCGCTCCCTGGTGTGAAATCGCTGATGTACCTTCAGTTGAGATGATGAAGTGAATCCTTTCCCACAGTCTGAGCAGGTGAACGGCCGCTTCCCGGTGTGAGCTGACTTGTGTACCAGTAGCTGGGATGACCGAGTGAATCCCTTCCCACAGTCTGAGCAGGTGAATGGCCTCTCCCCAGTGTGAACTCGTTGATGTAGCTTAAGATTAGATGAGCAAGTGAATCCCTTCCCACAGTCTGAGCAGGTGAATGGCCTCTCCCCAGTGTGAACTCGTTGATGTACCTTCAGTTTAGATGAGCAAGTGAATCCCTTCCCACAGTCTGAGCAGGTGAACGGCCTCTCCCTAGTGTGAACTCGGTGATGCTCCCTCAGTTGGGATGAGTAAGTGAATCCCTTCCCACAGTCTGAGCAGTTGAACGGCCTCTCACCACTGTGAATTCGCTGGTGTACAATTAGGGTCCATGACTGAGTGAATCCCTTCCCACATTCTGAGCAGGTGAAAGGCCTCTCCCCAGTGTGAACTCGCTGATGTACCTTTAGTTTAGATGAGCGAGTGAATCCCTTCCCACAGTCTGAGCAGGTGAATGGCTTCTCCCCAGAGTGAACTGACTTGTGTAACAGTAGTTCGTATGAATGAGTGAATCCCTTCCCACAGTCTGAACAGTTGAACGGCCTCTCACCAGTGTGAACTCGCTGGTGTGCAATTAGGGTCCATGACTGAGTGAATCCTTTCCCGCAGTCTGAGCAGGTGAAAGGCCTCTCCCCAGTGTGAACTCGCTGATGTACCTTTAGATTAGATGACCGAGTGAATCCCTTCCCACAGTCTGAGCAGGTGAATGGCTTCTCCCCAGTGTGAACTGACTTGTGTAACAGTAGTTCGTATGACTGAATGAATCCCTTCCCACAGTCTGAGCAGTTGAACGGCCTCTCACCAGTGTGAACTCGCTGGTGTGCAATTAGGGTCCATGACTGAGTGAAACCTTTCCCACAGTCTGAGCAGGTGAAAGGCCTCTCCCCAGTGTGAACTCGCTGATGTACCTTTAGTTTAGATGACCGAGTGAATCCCTTCCCACAGTCTGTGCAGGTGAATGGCTTCTCCCCAGTGTGAACTGACTTGTGTAACAGTAGTTCATATGACTGAGTGAATCCCTTCCCACAGTCTAAGCAGGTGAATGGCCGCTCCCCGGTGCAAAATCGCTGGTGAGCCATTAGATCAGATGACTGAGTGACTCCTTCTCCACAAATTCAGCAAATGACCAGCCTCTGCCCAGTGAACTGACTGGTGTGTCCACAGGTGGGAAGATGGACTGAATCCCTTCTCGCACACAGAACAGTTGAATGGCCTTGCCCAGTGGGTACTTGCTGATGTACCTTCAGTTGAAATATCCGACTGAATCCATTCCCACCGTCTGAGCAGATGATCGGGTCCCGCCTGTGTAAGATGATGGGTGTGCCAGTCACACAGATGATCAACTGAATCCCTCCCCACAGTCTGAGCAGGAAAGATGATCGAATGAATCCCTTGTTCCACTTCTTAAATATCTGGACAGTGACAACAAAACTAGTGTGTTGTGTTCACGATTCCCGCAAATTCCTCGTCATTTGTAACCTGTAAAGAGATTTACAAAATCCATCAATGGATGTAGGACATTTCAGATGAGGTCAAGTGAGTTGCCAAGGGGTGATCTATCATCACACTGTTACAGTGAAGTTCAACACAAGTTGGAGAGAGAAATCATCTTCGAACTGGGCACAGTGAATGGTATCTGGAATGACCATCAAACTCTCTAATGCTCTTCCTGTCTCTATAAGAATGGGGCATTTCTGCCATCTCCAATCTGTGACCTGGCTCAGTTTGACTCTCTCCATTGGTATTATTCCCTGTTCCCACTGAGCTGCATGGGTTCCTGGCCCCAAAGTAACTGAAACACTCTCACACAAATAGCTGGCAATGCATTCCATGCACCCACCACTCTCTGTGTAGAAAACATACCCCTGACATCCCCACGGTATCTATTTCAAATCACCTTAAACTGTGCCCCCTCATGTGAGCCATTTCAGCCCTGGGAAAACACCTCTGGCTATCCACAAGGTCAATGCCCCTCATCATCTTATACAACTAAAAAATGCTCTAAACATAAAGAATGAAATTATGCGTTACTTTGAGGATTTGTCAGAAGTATACAGAATTATGAGGGTACAGATAGGGTAAATGCAAGCAGCTTTTTCCTCTGAGGTTGGGTGGGATAACAACTAGAGGGCATGGATAAGTGAGGAAGGTGAAAATTTAACAGGAACATTTGGAAAAGCTCTTTACTGAAATGGTTGTGTGAGCATGGAATGAAATGCCAACACAAGTAGTGAATATGAGCTCGGTTTCACCATTTAAAGGAAGTTTGGATGGGAGTCTGGATGGTAGGGGTATGGAGGGCGATGGTCTTGGTGCAGGTACATGCATTGGACAGTTTAAATGTTTTTTGTTTTCAGCATTGACCAGATGAGCCAAATAGCCAGTTTCTCTGTGAACTGTTCCAAACTTCTATAACAGAGAAGCTAGACAAACTTGTTTGGAAGGGAAAAGGTAGGAGTGACAATGGAGCAGCAATGGCTGGAGTTTCTTGGAGCAATTCGGGAGATAAGTGATCGATATATCCCAAAGAAGTGGAAGCATTGGAAAGGCAGGAGGACACAACTGTGGCTGAAATGAGAAGCCAAAGCCAACATAAAAGCCAAAGAGAGGGCAAACAAAAGAGCAAAAGCTATTGGGAAGCTAGAAACCAACAGAAGACAACCAAAGAAAAAAAAGTCAAATGAGCTCAGGGCGTGGAAAGATGATTCATGAGTCAGTCATTAATGAGTCTTGGTAGCACCCAACAGTCTGAGGCATTTAGAGGAACAAAATATCCAGGGCCTCAATATCTCCTGAAAGCCGAGTTTCCCTGAACCAGTTACGTTTCAACTTTCATTTTGTAAGGCATGTACAAATTCTATAACCTCAAAATTTCACTTCTCAAGGCCTCCCACTTACTAAGTACTCCTTTGTGAGAAAACAGCCTGTCCCAATCCACACTTGTCAGATCCTTTCTGATACCATCAAAATTGACCTTTCTCCAATTTAGAATCTCAACCCATGGTCCAGATCTCTCTTTTTCCATCTTTATTTTGAACTTCATGTCATTATGATCACTAATTTCTGTCACCAGCCCTGATCATTACCTAACAGCTTATTGCACCCTTCTTCGTCAGGAATTCTATGTACCGATTATGGGCACATTTGAGAAACTCTACCCCATCTAGTCCTTTTACTGTATGGGAGTCCCAGTCAATATATGGAAAATTAAAATTACTTACTGAATAACTTTTGTTCCTCTAAATCCCTCAGACTATTGGGTGCAACCACATCCCAATAATGTCTACAATATCATAATTCCCTTTCCTGAGCTCATCTCGCTTTCCTACGATGCTTCTTGCATTGTGATATACACAGCTCAGCACATTCATCGCACCATGCTCAATCATTTGATTGCTGACTCTATCTGAGGTCTGAACAACATCTGACTGGTGTCAAGAAAATAAACTCTCCCTCATTGTCACAAAAATAAAGGAGCTGATTGTGGAGGACAGGAGGAGCGGAGACACAGACAAGGGTGTCACCCTGGGGCTAGTGAACAACCGACAGCTTCCCCAGTTTCTAAACCCCCCAGTGGTGGGCACTTAATCTGGACTCCACTGCATTTGAACCCCTTCCGCCAGCGGCCGACCCTCATGTGACTCTGTGCTATGACCCTACGGGGTGCGTCACTGAGGAAAGCCAATATTATGCACCCCTCGAGGGACAGAAGTTCCCAGTCACAGTGATTGGAGAGGTTAAAGGAAGAGCGGGCAGGGCATTACTGGCCGAAGCTCTGGATTTCCTTTGGCAACAGACAGGACTGGTGGTTCCCCATACCACCGTTAGGGTTTGCCCTGGGTTCAAGCCAAAGAGCCTAGGGTTCCTTGCCCACACCCTGACAAAACAAGCCTCCATCACTGAGGGAGACTGGCAAGACTTGGCCGCAGTCCAACCTCAATACTGGAAGGAGTCGGAGGTGAAGACGGGACATCTGGTAAGACACTCTTTTAATATTCACTGAATGCAATATGTTGTACCACAGCTCTGGGCAATTTCAGGCCATGGTTGTCCGCACCGACTGCCCCCATCTGGATCACCCTCAAAGAAGGACAGACTCTCCCATCCATTCTGCAATACCCCCTCAAGCCTGAGGCAAATTTTACGAGGATGGAAGCTCTTTTGTGGATCTATCAGGAAACCGATATTCTGACTATGCGATAGGGACGGACAGTGAAGTAATTGAGCAGGCCTCTTTTGAAGCAGCTGTCTCCGCCCAGAAGGCTGAGCTGTTTGCTCTGACTCATGCCTGTATCCCAGCAACAGACTAAAGTGGGAACATTTACACAGACTCCCGTTATGCATTTGGAATTGTACATGATTACGGGGATCTCTGGGAACGTGGGGATTCCTCACTTCCTCTGGCCTCCCCATTAGTAATGCCACCTTTGTAAACAACTTACTCACCGCTCTACAGCTACCTCGAGTTTTGGCTGTTATTAAATGTGCAGCCCATGCCCGCATGTCTAACCTGGTCACTACAGGCAATGCTTTAGCAGATTAGACAGCGAAAACTGTGGCAAAATCCTCAGTAGTTGTAGTCCCCTCGGGTTCCCGTCAAACAACCTTCCGTGACTAAAGCAGAACGGGTAGGCCAGACATGAGGGAGGTACGTAGTTTTCAGGGGGATGCCTCTGAGGAGGAGTGAAAACTGTGGTCCCAGATGGAATGCCAGAAAGACCCCGACCTAGGTTTTTGGATCACCCCAGCGGGACAGGTTTGTGTTCCTACACAGTTTTTACCAATATTGGTCGATTATATACATAATTGTACACACCTGGGAAAGGAGGGAATGGTTGGTAACCTGTACCCTGCACACCGGTCTACAAGTTGATTTTATTGAATTGCCTAGAGTACATTGCTATAAACACTGCTTAGATATTATAGATGTGCTCAATAGATAGATTGAAGCTATTCCAACTACCATCAATATTGCTGTGACTGTTGTGAATGTATTATTAAGGGAAATAATTCCCAGGTACAGCCTGGCAGAGATGCTGAGTTCAACAATGGCCCACACTTTGTGATGAAAGTAAACAAATGGGTATGTAACAAACTAGCTATCAAGCAACAATTCCACTGTGTACACCACCCACGGGCCGCTGGCAGAGTGGAAAGAGGCAACGGCACTCTGAAGAGTAAACTGGCCAGACTAACAGCGGAGACTGGACTCACTTGGTTGAAGGTACGACCATTAGCCCGATTCCACATGAGGGTTACCCCATAGGGGAAAACAGGGCTGTCACCAGCTGAAATCATTTCTGGATGGCCCATGAGGACACCCTGGGAACAAAGTCTCAGGATTAAAGGCAAAGTGAATAAGAATAAGGAACCTTGGTTCTTGATGGATATTGGAACTCTGATAAAGAGGAGAGAGATGTATGACATGTGTAAGAAACAGGGAGCAAAGACGATACTTGAGGAGTATAAAAAGTGCAAAAAAAACATAAGGAAGAAATCAGGAGGGCTGAAAGAAGACATGAGGTAGCGTTGGCAGTCAAGGTGAAGGAGAGTAAGAGCTTCCACAGGTATATTAATAGCAAAAGGATAGTTAAGGGATAAAATTGGTCCTCTTGAAGATCAGAGCGGTTGGCTATGTATGGAACCAAAAGAAATTGGGGAGATGTTAAATGTTTTTTTTTGTGTCTGAATTTACTAAGCAAACTGGCATGGAGTCAATGGAAATGAGGCAAACAAGTATTGAGGTCATGGAACCTATACAGATAGAAGAGGAGGAGGTGCTTGTTACCTTGAGGCGAGTAGATAAATCTCCAGGACCTGACAGGGTATTCCCTCGGACCATGAAGGAGACTAGTGTTGAAATTGCAGGGGCCCTGGCAGATATATTTAAATGTTGTTATCTACGGGTGAGGTGCCAGAGGATTGGAGGATAGCTCATGTTGTTCCCTTGTTTAAAGAAGGCTCAAAAAGTAATCCAGGAAATTATAGGCTGGTAAGTTTGATGTTGGTCATGGGTAAATTATTGGAAGGAGTACTAAGAGATAGGATCGACAATTATTTAGACAGACAGGGACTTATTAGGGAGAGTCAACACGGCTTTGTGCATGGTAGGTCATGTTTAACAAATATATTAGAGATTTTCGAGGAGGTTACAAGGAAAGTGGATGAAGGCAAGGCAGTGTATGTAGTGGACTTCAGTAAGGCCTTTGACAAGGTCCCGCATGGGAGGTTAGTTAGGAAGATTCAGTCACTAGGTATACATGGTGAGGTAGTAAATTTGATTGGAAATTGAGAATGGGAGAAGTCAGAGAGCAGTAGTGGAGGATTGCTACTCTGAGTGGAGGCCTGTGACTAGTGGTGTACCACAGGGATCAGTGCTGGGTCCATGGTTATTTGTCATCTATATCAATGATCTGGATGATAATTTGGTAAATTGGATCAGCAAATTTGTTGATGATACAAAGATTGGAGGTGTAGTGGACAGTGAGGAAGGTTTTCAAAGATTGCAGAGGGATCTGGACCAGCTGGAAAAATGGGCTGAAAAATGGCAGATGTAGTTTAATACAGACAAGTGTGAGGTATTGCACTATGGAAGGAAATACCAAGGTAGAACATGCAAGGTAAATGGCAGGGCACTGAGGAGTGCACTAGAACAGAGGGATCTAGGAATACTGATACAAAATTCCCTAAAAGTGGCATCACAGGTAGATAGGGTAGTAAAGAGAGCTTTTGGTTCATTGGCCTTTATAAATCAAAGTATTGATTATAAGAGTTGGAATGTTATGGTGAGGTTGTATGAGGTATTAGTGAGGCCAAATTTGGAGTATTGTGTGCAGTTTTGGTCACCGAATTACAGGAAGTATATTAATAAGGTTGAAAGAGTGCAGAGAAGGTTTACAAGGATGTTGCCAGGACTTGAGAAACTCAGTTACAGAGAAAGGTGGAATAGGTTAGAACTTCATTCTTAGGAGTGTAGAAGAATGAGGGGAGACTTGATAGAGGTATATAAAATTATGATGGGTACAGATAGAGTGAATGCAAGCAGGCTTTTTCCACTGAGGATAGGGGAGAGAAAAAAGAACCAGAGGACGTGGGTTAAGGGTGAAGGGCGAAAAGTTTAAAGGGAATACTGGGGTGGGGGGGGGGGCTTCTTCACAACTGGGTCTGACTGGTACTGGCATAACTGGTTCTTCTGGGCACATTCAGTCTCACTCCCAACTATTTCCTAATTTCCTTTGTGATGGTACGTAACGTCTAAAGGACAAGTGTTTGAGTAAATGAGACTCACCAACTTTCTCCTGACTGAATCAATGGAAACCCTGAGTCAGATGGGTTCTCTCCAGTTGATGCTCTCAATCCTCGGGCTGGTTCACTTGTTGCTGTTCCCTCGTCTTCAGTCGTGGTTTTTCTTCCAATAAATCTCTCACCGCAGGTCTAACTTTAACATGAAAGATAATGAAGCACGTTAACAATGAAAAGGAGGACCAAACATTTCTGCTTAATGTTACTAGGAACAAAACTCACTGAAATTTAAACGTTGAAGGCAAATATAATGATCTCAGTGAACAATCTTTTATTGTCCCTCACATGACACAGACGATACGGGATAAGAAGGAGCCATCACTCAGTCATGGTAAGACACAAGACAGAGGAACAGAATCAGGTGATTCAATCCATCTGGTCTGTCCCACCACTCAACCATTCAACCAGGGCTGATTTTTAATCCAACACCATATTCCTGCCTCCCTCCTGTAACCCTGAAGCTACTCAGCAATCATCAGTATATGAATCTTCACAAATATACCCAAATGGCAGCCTCAAACAAATTCTGCGGCAACAAATTCCACATATCAGACATCTTTTGGCCAAATTTTTTTTCTCATCTCAGTTTTAAAGGGAAGCATCTTTATTCTGAGACTGTGCTGTCAGATCACAGACTCTCTGTCTAATGGAAACATCCCCTCCACGTCCACTGTATCCAGGCTTTTCAGCATTCGGTAGGTTTACTTAACCATACATCTCCCACCACCCCCACTGTCCCTCTGAACTCCATTGAGCACAGGTCCAGAGCCATCAAATGCTCCTCATATATAAATCCGATCATTCCTGAGATTATTCATGTAAACCTTGTTAGCAACAACTGTACTGAACACATTTCCAGGAATAACAGACAAATCCGTTCCAGGATAATTTACAGGGAAACGTTGTGCTTCCTTTACTGTTATACTATCACTCCATTTCCAGGTTAAAACAGGACCATTTCAGGAAATTTGTTTACAGATCCTCTCTTGTACATACTGGACCGGCCGCCGTCGCTAGGCTATGAACGTGCAGGAGTAATGTGTGGCTAAATGCCTTGCTGAAGGACACAACACGCTGCGGGGAGCTGAGGCTCGAACCATTCTCCCCCTAGACTTCCCAGTCCCTCGGTAAAGCAGGCAATGAAATCAAAGATCCCCACAACCTGGGACGTTCTCCTTTCTCACACACCCCAGTCCGGGAGAAGACACAACAGCCATAAAGCTCCAGGACAAATGTGAGGAGCCTCAGGAAACAAGGAGAGTTCGGGGAAGTTAATGGGACTCAGCGGCCAACATCACACCACGTGATCTGGCGTCACAAAGCGGAGGGCGGGGCGAATCAGCGGCACACAGCCTCACGTGACCTGTCGGCGGGACTTCCATTACAATTCTGCGGAAACAGACAGCCTGGGCTCCTGGTTTGGATCGTTCAATGCAGATTAAGTGAAGTCGACACATTTCTGACGAGCCCAGATAATTGGAAAATAAATGAGTAACTGGCCCTCAGTTCGGGGCTCACGGCCAACATCGGATCTCCCCGCTTGGGATCGGTCTCAATACTCACCGATGGGAAAGTGATATCTTCGGCCCGCAGACAGTGATCCCGACGGAAGAGACGAAAGTCTTTCCCGTACACAGAGCCGGCGCACTTCAGCTCTGAGCGGAGAGGAAAACACCGTCCACCCGGAGACTGTGAGCATGCGCGAAGAGATTGTTACATCATCGGGAGGCGGGGCCTCGGAAACAGACACGCAGATGCTGCCCATTTGCGGTTAAATGGGAGGGGCAAACGGGATCACGTGTCAGGATTGATTGACCCCCATCCCCCCAGGCAGAGACTCCGGCTACTCATTAGTCTGAGGAAAGAAGTAAACTTGCCGCTCACATCTCCTCTCACCTTAAATGTATTAGACATTTCAACCCCCGGGAAAAATATATCGTCTCTCCACTCTATCTATTCCTCTCGTAATCTTAGAAACGTCCATCCAGTCTCTCCCCAGCCTGCGCCGCTCTGGAGAAAACAACACAAGTTTGTCCAGCCTCTCGTTATAGCTCATGCCCTCTAATCCAGGCAGTGTCCTGGTAAACCTCTTCCCCGCCCTGTCCAAAGCCCCCACATCCTTCCGAGAATGGGGGCGACCAGAACTGTATGAAACACTCCAGATGTGGGCTAACTAGTTTTATAAAACTGTGTTACGAACTGTAACGTTTCAGAAACAAACCAGCAGCAATAGAGTTCACACTGGAGTCTGGTTTTGATGTTAAAACCACTCTCTTTATTAGTATCTACTTATGATGTAGTAACTTAATGAAATAAAGGAAAGTTAACTGTGTTATGTGTATATATGTGTAAATATAACTCCCAGACTATCGAGCCTGAGGGAACAAAGCTCAGAGTCTTGAGATGGTAAAGTAGGAAAGTTCAGTAATCCACGGAATAAATAATGGTGGAGAGATATTTATAATCCAGGGTGAAACGTAGAGAAACGGCCGTTACATCAAAATAACCGTCGTCGAAGTTCTTATCCGTTGAAACCGTCACAGACGAGTTATCAGCGAAAGTGACCTGTCACAGGAATACCGTCTTCCAGGGGTTACCACACAACATACCCAGGCAAGGATTAAGACAAGATATTCCACATTCCACTCCTATGGATTATACGAAGTGACAGCCACACACATTCGTTGTGGTTCCGTGTACCGATGAACAGCCCACTCTTGTGGGCAAAGGAGAGTTCCAAGCCTCAGCTGCGACTAACTGAAGCGATCAGCGTTTCCAGTCTCTCTCTCTCTCTCTCTCTCTCTCTCTCTCCCCCCCCCCCCCCCCCCCACTCCTGGCCGACTGCCTGTCTGCAGATCGCTCTCTCTCTCTTATGGTTCAGTCCACAGTCAGCGCTGTCAGCCTGTGACTGACGTCATAGTCCCGCCTCCTCACGCCGGCGCTCTTAAAGAAACAGTCACAGTACGACAGCAGGCTCGTAACAGCCGCAACACAACTTCCCGACTTTTGAACTCAATGCTTCAACTAATAAAGACAACCATGCCATTTGCCTTCTTAACCACCCGGTCAATCTGTGCAGTCTCTTTCAGGGAGCGATGAACCTGGAGTCTAAGATCCCTCTGATCATCAACACTGTTCAGGGTTTTACATTTAACAGTGTACTGTCTCATACATTCGACCTACCGAGCTGCCAAGATGATCATCACTAATCAAATCTCACTGAGATTTCTCAGGTCCTGTTGAATTTATTGCCAAGTGCACAAGTACGGGAAGGTACAGGTACAAAGAAACACTGACTTGTGGCAACATCACAGGCAAGTACATTCAGATAACACACGGAACACAAATTATACGATTCTCTGTCAGTAACAATCTGTAAATATGCTTTATGTCATTAACAATATATAAAATACATTGTGTCATGATCAATATTAAAATGTACATTTTGTGTCAATAACAGTCTTGGAAATGTTGAATTTGGTTCCTGTCTCCATTCCTCCTGTAATCCACAACCAGCTCCTTTGTTTTTGTCACAATGAGGGAGAGGTTGTTTTATTGACACCACTGTGTCAGGGTGATGACTTCTCTGTCGGCTGCCTCGTTATTATTTGAGATTAGGTCAGTCAGTATAGTGTCGTCAGCAAATTTAATTAACAGATTGGAGCTGTGGGTGGCGACACAAGTCATGGGTATACAGAGAGTAAAGGAGAGGGCAAAGAGACACCACTGTGGGGTATGTGTGCTGAGGGTCAGAGAGACACAGGAGATGGAGCCCACTCCTACCACCTGCCGGCTATCTGACAGGAAGTCCAGGATCCAGCTACACAAGGCAGGGTGAAGGCCGAGGTCTCTGAGTTTCTTGTCGATACTTCACTCCTTCGTACGGCTACTGCTTTGCCCATGACAGCAAGGAACTGCAGAGAACTTTGGAGAGCAGAGAACATCAGAGAAACAAGCCTCCACTCCATGGACTCTTCCTACACTTCCCCTGCCTCGGAAAAGCAGGCCATGTACTCAAAGAACCTCACAACCTGGACATTCTTGCTGCAAACCCGCTCCCCCATCGGGGAAGAGATACAAAAGCCTTAAAGCGCGAAACACCCGGCTCAAGGAGGGATTCCTGTCTGTGGTTATAAGACAAATGAATGATAAAATGTACTCGGCCTCGCAATGTAACTCGACGTGACTCTGCACCATATGTCTCGTGATTGTTTTGCCAGTTTCATTTTTCATTTTTAGAATCTTTTTTATTGATACATGCTCTTCTACAGCTATAAAATGATTCAAAACGTCAATAGATTAGTAAGTATACAATTAATAAAGCTGAAAAAAACTGATCGTAAAATATAAAAATGTCAAATATATATATAGAAAAATAAGGGAAAAAAGTACCCCATCTACCTCGGAAATAAACCCAGTAACCACAAAAAAAGGGGAAAAATCCGTTAGCAATGAACCCTCCGGAGCAATACGTTTGACCATCATCTAAATTTTTAAAAAAAAGAATCATCAACCGTCATTTCATATTTATAAAAAAATAAAATTGGACGGAAACCATATAGCATAATTCAAATTAAGTGATAATATTTGGCAAAAGAACCCCATCTTCTCTCAAAATCGAATCGAGTATCAAAAGTTCTACTTCTATTTTTTCCAAACTAAGCCATAACATTCATTGAGAAAACCATTCAATTAATGTAGAGGAAGAAATATCTTTCCATTTTAATAAAATATCCCTTCTTGTCAGTAGTGTAACAAATGGAATTACATGTTGATCTGAAGATGAAATATCCTGAATATGATGTAGAGCTATTCCAAATAGAACAGTCAATCTATTAGGTTGTAAGTTCATTTTCAGAGCTTTAGAAATTGCAGAAAATAAAGATTTTCAAAACGATTTTAATGAAGAATATGACCAGAACATATGTGACAAAGTAGCTACTTCAGTTTCACATTATCACAGCATTTGTCTGTAGTAGGAAATATTTTAGATAGTCTCTCCTTTGTAAATTAATAACGGTGAACAGTATTAAATTGAATTAAACAATGGTTGGCACATACAGAAGAAGAATTTACGTTTTTCAAAACTCGAAGCTAATCTTCTTTAACAAGGGTCATATTAAGTTCTCTCTCCCAATCTTGTTTAATCTTTAGTGATAGGTTCTCCTTTTGTAACAAAAATAAATTATAAATTCTGCTAATAGAACCTTTCACTAAGGGATTCAATTTCAAAATGGTATCCAACAAATCAGATTCTTGTAAATATGGAAACTTAGGTAAACATTGTTGTAAAAAATGTTTCACCTGAACATATTTGAAAAAAATGTGTACGAGCGAGAGGAACTTTGTTAATTAACTCTTCAAAGGTCATCAATCGACCATTACACAATAAATCTGTAAAAGAATGGATCCCTTTATTTGTCCATAGGAGAAAAATTGGGTCAGTTCTTGATGGTTTAAATGGAAAGTTTCGATATAAAAACTATACAACGTAAATTGTTTAAATTTTTTTTAAAAAATTACGAAACTGAACCCAAATCCGTAGGGATTGTTTAATAACCGGGTAAATATTTAAATTTGGAATTTTAGAGAGCTGTAAAGGTAATGGAGCTCCTAAAACTAACGTTAAATAAAATTGTTTAACAGCTTTTAATTCCAATTCAACCCATAATGATTTTTGGTTCTTATCAAGCCAATATAACCAAAAATATAATTGTCTAATATTCACAGCCCAATAATACAGTCTTAAATTCGGAAGTTCAAGTCCACCATCTTTTTTTAGAATTTTGTAAATGATACTTATTAATTCTTGGTCTCTTATTATTCCAAATAAAGGAAGAAATAAGAGAGTCAATTTGATCGAAATTTGTTTTAGTTAAAAAGATGGGTATATTTTGGAAAATATATAAAAATCTAGGTAAAATCATTTTCACAGCATGAGTACGACCTATTAAAGAAAAAGTAAGTGGATTCCATCTAGAAAATTGTTGTTTCATGGAGTCCATTAAAGGAACTATATTCGCTTTATAAAGATCTTTATATTTTTTAGTAATAATAATACCTAAATATCTAAATATATTAACTATTCTAAAAGGAATATCATTATATATACTAACAAGGACATTTAATGGAAACAATTCACTGTTACTCAAGTTAAGTTTATATCCTGAAAATTTACCGAAATCTTTAAGTGTTTCGAAAGGATTAGGAATTGATTCCTCAAGATTTGAAATAAAAACCAAAAGATCATCTGCTTAAAGAGAAATCTTATGTATGGTTCCATTCATAGAGATACCATGAATATTTTTAGCTTCACTTAGTGTTATAGCAAAAGTCTCCAATACAAGATTAAATAATAAAGTGCTTAATGGACATCACTGTCTAGTGCCACGAGAAAGTGAGGAAAAAAGACCTGCAGTTATTAGTAATGACAAGCTCAAGGACGGCTTCTTGTCTGTGGTTATAAGCCAAATGAATGATAAAATGGACTCGGCCTCACAATGTAACTCGACGTGACCCTGCACCATATGTCTATCTGCACTGCACTTTCTCTGCAGCCATAATACTTTGTTACAGTGATTGTTCTGTCGTATATCAGCTCAATGGACTGTTGCAATGTATCGATCTGTTCGGATGGTACGTCAGGCAAGATTTTCATTGGAAGTTCAGTACGTGATGATAGTAAACAAATTCCCCATTTTAATTGTGCGGAAATATTAGACAGACTGAGCTTCTGCTCTGGAGCCACAGAAGGAAACTGAACTGTTGTCATTTCTGAAATGAACTGAAATGTTGTCCAGCCTCTCGTTATAGCTCGTTCTCTCTAATCCAGGCAGTATCCTGGGAAACCTCTTCTGCGCCCTGTCCAAAGCCCCGGCATCCTTCCGAGAATGGGGGCGACCAGAACTGTATGAAACACTCCAGATGTAGTCTAACTCGTTTTATAAAACTGTGTTACGAACTGAAGCGTTTTAGAAACGGACCAGCAGCAATAGAGTTCACACTGGAGTCTGGTTTTGATGGTAAAAACACTCTGTTTATTAGTATCTACTTATAATATAGTAACTTAACGAAATAAAGTTAACAGTATTAAGTGTATATATGTGTAAATGTAACTCGCAGACTATCGAGCCTGAGGGATCAAAGTTTAGAGTCTTGAGATGGTAAAGTAGGAAAGTTCAGAAATCCACGGAATAAATGACGGGAGAGAGATATTTGTAATCCAGGGTGAAACGTAGAGAAAAGGCCGTTACTTCAAAATAACCGTCGACGAAGTTCTTATCCGTCGAATCCGTCCACAGACGAGTTCTCAGCGAAAGTGACCTGTCACAGGAATACCGTCTTATATGGTTACCACACATCATACCCAGGCAAGGGTTAATACAAGATATTCCAAATTCCACTCCTATGGATTGTACGAAGTGACAGCCACACACGTTCGTTGTGGTTCTGTGTACCGATGATCAACCCACTCTTGTGGGCACAGGAGAGTTCCAAGCCTCAGCTGCGACTAACTGAAGCTATCAGCTTTTCCAGTCTCTCTCTCTCTGTTTAGACTGGCCGACTGCCTGTCTGCAGATCGCTCTCTCACTCTCATGGTTCAGTCCACAGTCAGCGCTGTCAGCCTGTGACTGACGTCATAGCCCCGCCTCCTCACGCCGGCGCTCTTAAAGAAACAGTCACAGTACGACCGCAGGCTCGTAACAGCCGCAACACAACTTCCCAACTTTTGAACTCAGTGCTTCAACTAATAAAGACAACCATGCCATTTGCCTTCTTAACCACCCGATCAATCTGTGCAGTCTCTTTCAGGGAGCGATGAACTTGGAGTCTAAGATCCCTCTGATCATCAACACTGTTCAGGGTTTTGCATTTAACAGTGTACTGTCTCATACATTCGACCTACCGAGCTGCCAAGATGATCATCACTAATCAAATCTGACTGTGATTTCTCAGGTCCTGTTCAATTTATTGCCAAGTGCACAAGTACGGGAAGGTACAGGTACAGAGAAACACTGACTTGTGGCAGCATCACAGGCAAGTACAGTCAGATAACACACGGAACACAAATTGTACGATTCTCTGTCAGTAACAATCTGCAAATATGTTTTATGTCATTAACAGTATATAAAATACATTGTGTCATGATCAATATTGTGTCATGATGCCTCGTTATTATTTGGGATCCGGCGGATCAATGTAATGCCGTCAGCAAATGTAATCAGCAGATTGGAACCCGCCACTGCAGCCCCACAGTGCACTATGTACTGATTGCAAAGCTACGAAATTGCATGTGAATCGCCTCCCCTCCCCCAACTCCACTCTTTCTGCGTCAGCAGCAGACTGGGACATCTCACATCTCGCTGCCTCCGCCAGGACATTAAACTGTGAAAAACTGTGGTCAGTGACTGATCTCTGGGGTACTCCAAACGCTACCTCCTTCCAGTCTGAAAACGACCCACTCATCCAGACACACACTGCCGGCAGTTTATCGATCTCCAACGAAAAAGCCTAATCACCTCCTCCTGAGGGTCAATACCATTGCTGACTCTGAGTTTACCACCGTCAAATGCCGGGAGGGACATAATAATCAGAAAGTCTCTAGTCACAGCCGCGTAAATAAAATGTGATCTCAGTGGGTGTGTGGCGCATGCTCAGAATGGGAAGGAGACAGACAAACTGAGCCAAGTCACAGACTGATGAAAGGGAGGAATGATCCATTTTGATACAGAGAGGGAAGCAGAGAGTTTGATGTTGTGCCTGATGCCGGAAATGTGGCCTGTTAGAAGATGAAGTCTTGTTCCTCTAAATTGTTTTGAGATGTGACAGTCTTTTAATCAGAAGGCACAATGGAGACTAAAATTATTTCAGTTGAAATGTTGTCCTTCACCCACTGACTTGCTTTGTAAACGTTTAGCAGTGTAGGAAAGTCAAAGGATTTGTGTATGGGAATCTCGAACACAACAGCACGTTAATTCCGCTGTATCTGTCAGTTCACCAGCGCTTGAATACCGCCGATGCTTGAATGTGGAGGCGGAGATGTTGGAGAAGACAGCGCCCCACTCGCTACAAGGAGAGCCCGAACACGTGTCCGTGTCCGTGATCTGATTGGATACATCGCCATGACGCTGTAGCACTGTGACGTCATTCACTGGCTCTCATTTTGGAAGGGATTCAGTCGGCCATCGCAGATACATCAACAGCTTCGCACTGGGAAGCGGCCGTTCACCTGCTCCGTGTGTGCGAAGAGACTCATTCGGTTAACCCACCTTGTGATGCTCCGGTGAGTTCACAATAAATAGAGGCCACATTTCTGTCCGGAGTGAGCAAAGAGTTTTACTCAATCATCCCAGCTGCTGCAACACCAGCAACTTCACATCAGGGAGGAAGTTCAAATCAGCTCCGTGTTAAATGTTTCACCATCACGGTGACTGAAGGCAGCTGCAGGTTCATGAGGGACTGTTACTGTCAGATTCTGCAGTTCTTGCGGCTGCTCATCGCACCCAGGACTGAACCCTGGTCACTGAGCATTGGAGGAGTCTGTTCTGCTGATGTTAGCCTTAAACTAGACTGGTGTTTAATATTGTAGATCTGTGAAGGATAAATCAGTTCTGTATCAAATCCCGTGTCTCATGTACTTACAGTCTCTACCACACTCACAGTGTACACTAGAGTGGCCACTCGGCCCATCTGGTCTCTGCTCATATTTCTGTTCCATATCAGTATATCAAAATCTACCCCTGCCGTTCCCCTCTCACTCTCCCTGAGATGACAGGTTGCAACTAGTCACCACTCCGTGGGACGGGAGATTTTCCTTGAATTTCATAGAATTATAGAAATCTACAACACATTACAGACCCTTTGGCCCACAATGTTGTGCCGACCATGTAACTTACTCAAGAAACTGCTTAGAATTACCCTACCGCATCGCCCCCTATTTTCCTAAGCTCCATGTACCATCTAAGAGTCTCTTAAAAGACCCTATTGTATCCGCCTCCACCATCGTCGCTGGCAGTGCATTCACACACACACACACACCACTCTTTGCTTAAAAAACAGAGCTCTGACATCTCCTCTGTACCTACTTCCAAGCAGCTTAAACCTATTCCCCCTCGTGTTAGCCGTTTCAGCCCTGGGAAAAAGCCTCTGGCTATCCACACGACCAATGCCTCTCATCATCTTATACACCTGCATGAATTTCCTGCATGGTTTTCTCCAGGCTGAATAAGACGATGAGCTCACTGTGGTTTTGACGTTCTTCAGGGCTCTGGACGAAGTTGGTTAAAATCCTTCTTCCCTGCTCTTTTCAACGTGTTGGTTCATTTTCACCAATTTTAAAGGATTGTGCCTCAGACAGCTGGGTTGTTGCAATTGTTCACTAACGGAGTCTGGTTTTTATGTGTATCTACTCCAAATATAAAAGATTTAACGAAATAAACAAAAGTTAACAGTGTTGTGCGTATATATAGCTCCCAAACTATCAAGCTTGGGAAACAATGCTTAAAGTCTTAAAATGGTAAAGTAGAAAAGTTCAGTAATCCACGGAATAAGTGAGTGAGAGGAGAGATTTGTAAATCCACACGAACATGTAGAGAGAAGGCAATTACGAAGAATTCCACACACATTCCACGCTGGGTAAATGTGATAACAGTTGCCGAAGATCTTATCCGTCGATTCTTTCCGAAATCCACTTAGAAATATCACCAGGTGATAGTGACAGGAATATCGTCTTCAAGTGGTTACCACAGATCACCCCGATTCCAGGTAAGGGCCAACAAAAGTGATACCACAGGATACTCCAGCAAATCCAAAAAAAATATGGATGATACGAAGTGACAGTCACACATCCGTTTTGCACTGCGTGCCGATGATCAACCCAATCTTTTGGGCATAGCAGTGACAAGATGAAGTCTCTCACACTCTCTCTCTCTTCCTCTCCCTCTCTCTCTCTCTCTCTTCCTCTCCCTCTCCCTCTCCTCCCTCTCTCCCCCCCGTCTCTGCTGCAGCGCGTGTGTGACGTCACAGCCCCGCCTCACTCACGCACTTAAAGCGACACTCACAGTAAACGAATCAGCGATCTCGCAACACAATGCACCTCTGAAGTCTGACAGCAGAATAGCGAGTGAATCTTCGGTGTTGCAGAATCAGAAACCAAAGTGTTGCCAGCCTGAGTCAGGCTTTGGGGCTCCAGAGAGAGAATGGTCTAGAGTTTACGAGGAGGAAGAGGAAGAGGAAACAGACCAGCAGGATATGGCTACAAAAGGAAGATCAGAAAAATTTGGAAACTGGTTGACCCAAAAAAAAAAGATGGTTAGTTTCTGCAAAATACTGGTGGTAATCAAAAGATCAGGCAACAATTGTGGAGAGGAATAAATAAACAACTTTTAGACCGAGCCTCTTCAGCATACCTAGACTGTGTACTCCGCTGCTTAGTTGCTGCCTGAGCTGCAGAGCTCCTCCAGCACTTTGTGTGTGTGCGTCTCTGTATGTCCAGCAACTGCAGAATCTCCTGCTTTATATCTGCATTTTACTTTGGCATTAGATACACGTTGATATTGAGTACATTGTTTACGTGAGCCGCTTTCTGCGTTAAAAGAGCTGCAGATTTTTTCTATACACCCGAAAAAAAATGAGATATGGACATTGAATCGGAGCTTCAAGAAATGCTTAATGGTACCGTTATTACCCATAAGGCCCTGCGGTAATAATTTTTGTCAGGCACTGAAACACTGATGAACTGCGCAGGCGTCAGGCTGATGACGTCACCGAGTATCACGCATGCGTGCAGAACACAGAAGGCTTTGAAAATGTCGGTTGCAGGTAAGAGCGAATCTCTGTGTTTTTATCTTAAACTCCGACTTCGGGACGATTCCTGTGAATTTCTGACACCGTGGCCAGCAATCCCGGGACAGTCCTGCCCTCTTCCCTGTCTCTCAGCCCCACGATCCGTACACGGACCCCGGGGAGCTTCCGGCTGATGAGGGAATGGGAACCGATGGATCTCTCAGACAGAGCTGAGCTCCAGCTATCTAAATGCAAGGATTAGGAACTCGGAGAAAGGGAACAAAACCCAACTGTGGACACTTTCTGGAGGTCCAAGATACGTATGTTCCACGACCGCTGGACTAAGTGTGTAAATGTAGGAGGGGACTATGTTGAAAAATAGATGTGTTAGATTTTCTAAAATTGACTCCTTCTACCTTAGGCCACAAACTTATCTATCACCCCTTTTATATAGGGAAAAGCAGTATAACATTAGATGATCATCACCATAAGATGAAAGTTTAAATCTTAGCCTTTGTTTTAAATTAGCACTTAGTCTTTCCTGTGATTAGAAAATAGGAATCTTGGCTAAATTACCAGACATAAAGTATGGTGTGGTACAGTGCTAGCGTTGTAGATTAGCAAGGATTCTACTTTGGGTTGGACTTCCAGAGCACAATTACTGGATATCCACAGGACAGTATTGTTGAAGACTAAGACAGTACTTTCAAATAGAATTGGAAAGGAAATGAGAGCTTTTACCACCTGGTCATTTGCCACCTCTTCTTGTGATTCTGCTCCTAAATGTGAAGACATAGAGAAGTGAGATTAAAATTATGCCATCGAACTGGTTGTAAGAATGGACCACACCTATTGGTCCTCATTTGCTTTATTCAGAGCCTTGTCAATAGCATGAATAACTGAATAAACATTTCATTAGAACGGGGTGGATTAAACTGAATATATAGGATCTTTAAATTATACACCTTCCCAGTTATTATTTTCGCTGGAAAATAGATGTTGAAATTCTAAGTAATCCTGACTAAAGTGTAATATGGTTTTAAAAAAAGCTCAAGGTCAAATAAGTGTGAGACATTTGTAGAGCATTTTATAGGAAGGGACATTAAAGACATTTATCATTCATGCTGATTTTTCCTCCCAGCACTGCTGCAAATACACAAACCACCTCACCTCCCTTCAGATCTACTCCGGGCTGTGCCTGATGAACCAGCCAAGATTAGCAGTTCACCATCTGTGGGAAAAATTGAGTCCAAATACCTAATAAGTTTGGGATGTGTATATTCATCTCCCAATTTATGATGTAGGAGCATTGATATTATGCTGCTTTGTATGTAAAATATACAATCCTCTTTGTTCAAATCTTTATTAGCTAGTGAACTTACAAGTTTGCTTCAGGGAGTTAAGCAATTTAATTTTAAACAATAGTATGAATTAATAAATGTTACCAATTTTAAATAGCAAAAAGTTTATAGTATTTTTTTTCCTGGGAAAAAGACTTTGGGTCCGAAGTTTGAATAGTGTTATGATGTGACTGCATTTTTCGAAAGAAAAGAACAAAAATTGTAGTTATCCAAATGCAGAAAGGTTAATCCTACATTAAATGTGAATTACGATTAAGAGATCCAAGATAATGTTTATTTAATAAAATAATTTAATTCCAATTAATGCTTTAAATCTACATTATACGTTCAAGAATGCATTTTAGGTAGCTCAACACCTCATGCAGGTCAGTCAGGTATCTCTGCTCCCTTTAAACTTGTACGTTTCTGTTTCCCAGATGCCTTTGAAACTTACTTTGACCTTATTTTCTGAGCTTCTTTTAAACTTGCAGGTTATGTGGAACACATCATTCTGTAATGTGATGTCTAAAAACAGTGATTTGGAAGTGAGGTATGATGTATTAATATGAGAACATCTAATAATACAGAAAATCTGCTAGTCCGACACCCAAGACCCAACCATGGCAGGTTCACTAAGTTTTACTGTGGTTAGTCACAGGTTTTGAGGGCTGTCGCCTGAAAGTAATGATCATTAATCACCATCAATGTAACATAGTTCACACTAAAAATAAAAGCACAAGGGAGAAATCGGCCTCTGCAGCAGCTTTTTTTTAGAGCGCTCAGTGGTTCATTTGAAATCAGGTCCAGAATTTACCTGCACTTCTGATGGGAAATCTGTTGCATGTGTTTCTGACAAACATACACCCAAAAAATGTTATGAGTCAATGCACCAAGTGGATTGAACGCCAGCACTTTTGAACAGTGTGTTTCAGCCTATTCTGTTTCAATCTTTATGAAATGTGAAATAATCTGAAAGGTCTAGAACTTGATTGAGGTCTAAAAGATTATGAGAGGCATAGACAGGGTGGTTAGTCAGTACCTGTTTCCCAGGGCACCAATAGCAAACACCAGAGGGCATATGTATAAAATTAAGGGAGGGAAGTTTAGGGGAGACATCAGGGGTAAGGTTTTTTTACACAGAGGTTTGTGAGCGCCTGGAATGACTTGCCAGGGGTGGTGGTGGAGGCTAAAACATTAGGGGTATTTAATAGCCTCTTGGACAGGCACATGGATGAAAGAAAATGGAGGGTTACAGGGTAGTGTGGGTTTAGTTCTTTTTTTTTAAGGTTTATATGGGTCGGCACAACATGGAGGACTGAAGGGCCTGTACTGTGCTGTAGTGTTCTATTCTATGGCTCTAAAATCTTTTACATCACCAGTTGAGAAAATCATCTTTGTTCTACCTCCAATCACAAAGAGGAAATCTGCAGATGCTGGAAATCCAAGCTACACAAATTGCTGGAGGAATTCAGCATTAGTACTCTTTTCCATAGATGCTGCCTGGCCTGCTGAGTTCCTTCAGCATTTTGTGTGTGTTGCTTGTTCTACCTCCTCTCGGTCTGCACTTTTCTACCAGTGAGAACATGCTTCCACCAATTCTGTCTGGCTACATAATGATATCAAACACCTTTGCCCTGGCCAACAAGTAGCTTTCACATCACAAATGTGCCAGACTCCAGTGAGACAGACTACTGCCCTTCCCTTCATATTCATTGGCATTACCATCACTGAGTTCACCACCGTCAGTCACCTGGGTGAGACTTCAGGGGAAATATTTATGTACAATACTGTGTGTATTATGGTGATGCAAGAGTTGCTGGAGAACTTTCAAGTGGGAAGAAGTGGAGTGATATTTGGAAATCTGAAATTTAAAGCATCATTTAGCAAGAAAATCACAAATAGTGGATCCTTCATTAACCTGTTACATAGGTTGTATGAGAGTGCAGATGAACTCAATAAAGCCCAGAGGAGATTAAAGTTCTTACTGACAGTGATCTGAAATGAATATCTGTCTATATAAAATTCAGTTTGCACATGTTGTTGTCACTGGGTAAAAATTGTACAGCACAAGATTTTTGCACACACTGGTCATTACAAATTAGAGGGGACACTGGTGGGAAGGCGAGGAGACCTCCAGTGTCCCTGATGCCCTCACGTAGAAGGTGTATATCAGCTGCACTTTAAGGAGTTGGAGCTGGAAATGGATGAATTCTGCATCATCCAAGCGTCGGAGGGTGTGATAGGTATGACGTGCAGAGAGGTGAGTTGCACCCAAGGTGCAGGACACTGGAAACTGGGTGAGAGTCAGGAAGGAGAATGGGGTTAAATAGCCATTGCAGAGTACTCTTGTTGCTATCCCACACAACAACAGGTGGACCACTTTAGAAACTGTTGGGAGGAATTACCTGGCAGAGGAAAGTCAAAGGGGGTGATAGGGGATTTGTTAGTTAGGAGAACAGAACTAGAAAGGGACTAATATCCTAGTGGCAAGGTTTGCCTGTTCTCCCCTGTGGGGTGGGTGGTTAAACTAAAGTTGCAGGGAGGATTGCAGCCAGAGTGACAGAACAGATAGTGGAGAGGGTGAATTGAATTGAATTGACTTTATTACATACATCCTTCATATACATGAGTTGTAGAAATCTTTATGTTACGTCTCTGTCTAAATGTGCAATGTGAAATTTATAATAGTTTATAATAAATAGTATGTACAACAGGACAGTCAGGATAAATAAAAGTACAATTGTATCAGCATGAATTAGTCTATCAGAGGGCCTGGTGGAAGAAGCTGTCCCTGGGCCTGTTGGTCCGGGCTTTCAGGCTGTGGTGCAGTTTCCCAGATGGTAGCAGCTGGAACAGTTTGTGGTTGGGGTGACTCTGGTCCCCAATGATCCTTTTTACACAGTGGCCCTTTTTACACACCTGTTTTTGTCAATGTCCTGAATAGTGAGAAGTTCACATCTACATATGTGCTGGGCTGTGCACACCACTCTCTGCAGAGTCCTGCGATTGACGGAAGTACAGCACCCATACCAGACAGTGATGCAGCCAGTCAGAATGCTCTCAATTGTGCCCCTGTAGAAAGTTGTTAGTATTTGGGGCCCCATCCCAAACTTCCTGAACCGCCTGTGGTGAAAGTGGTGCTGTTGTGCCTTTTTCACCACACAGCCAGTATGTACAGACCAGGTGAGATCCTCGGTGTTGTGTATGCCAGGGAACTTGAAGCTGTTCACCCTCTCAACCCCAGATCCTGGGTCAGCCTGTCTCCATTTCTCCTGTAGTCTACAGCCAGCTCCTTTGTTTCAGTGACATTGAGGGCAAGGTTGTTTTTTTGACACCAAACAGATGTCGTTCAGACCTCAGGGCATGAAATTATGATATTGTAATCATTACTTGGACTTGCTTGCGCCCAACAGTCTGAGGGATTTCAAGGAACAAATCTGTAGAGAGATTGCGGACTATGCCAAGAAACAAAGGTTGATAAAGTGAGTGATTTTAACTTCACATTTATTGACTGGACTCCTGGGCTGTAAAAGGACTAGATGGGGTAGAGCTTATCAAATCTACCTTAATCAGTACGTAAAATTCCCGATGTAGAAGTGTGCAATAAGCTATTGGGAAGTGATCTAGGGCCAGTGACAGAAATTAGTGTATGGGAACACTTTGTATCTACTGAACATGAGATTCCAAGTAAATACAGAAAAACAGAGGCCTGGACCTCTCTTGAGATTCTAAATTGGAGAAAGGCCAATTTTTATGGTATTTGCAAGGATTTGACAAGCGTTAATTGGGATAGGATGTTTTTTAGCAAAGGAGTATTGGTAAGTGGGAGTTCTACAGAAGTGAAATTTTAAGGGTGTAGAGTTTGTACGTGCCTGACAAAATAAACGTTGAATGGTAACTAGTGCAGGGAATCTTGGTTTTCAAGAGATATTGAGCCCCTGGATATCTCGTTCCTCTAAATGCCTTAGACTGTTGGGTGCAACCAAAACTCATTAATGACAACCATTTCATAATTCCACTCCCAAACTCATCTGACTTTCCTTTAGTTGTCTTCTGTTGGATTCTAAAAGCTTCCGAATGGTCTTTTGCTCTTTTGTTTGCCCTCTCCTCGGCTTTTATGTTGGTTTTGGATTCTCATTTAACCTACGGTTGTGCCCTGCTGCCTTTCCAATGCTTCCACTTCTTTGGGATGTATCAATCACTCAGCTCTCGAATTGCTCCCAGAAACTCCAGCCATTGCTGCTCCATTGTCACTCCTACCTTTTCCCTTCCAAACAAGTTTGGCCTGCTTCTCTGTCACAGAAACATGGAGAAGTTCAGTGGAGAAACAGGCTATTTGGCCCATTTAGTCAATGCCACAAAAACATTTAAGCTCTCTAATGCAACTACCTGCACCGGGATCATCACCCTCCATACCCCTACCATCCAGGTACCTGTTAAACTTCTCTTAATGGTGAAATCGAGCTCATATTCACCACTAGTGCTGACATCTCATTCTACACTCTCACGACCATTTCAGCAAAGAACTTTTCCAAATGTTCCCATTAAATTTTCACCTTCCCCACTTACCCATGACCTCTGGTTGTCGTCCCACCCAACCTCAGTGGAAAAAGCTGCTTGCATTTACCCTATCTATACCCTCATAATTTTGTTTACTTCTAACAAATCCTCAAAGCAATGTATAATTTCCTTGTTTATGTTTAGAGCCTGTTTTAGGTGTATAAGATGATGAGGGGCATTGAGTGTGTGGATAGCCAGAGGATTTTTTCCCAGCGTTAACATGGCTAACAGGAGGGGGCATAGTTTTAAGGTGCTTGGAAATATATGCCGAGGGGATGTCAGGGGTAGGTTTTTTACACAGAGAGTGTTGGATGTGTCGAATGCACTGCCAGCAGCGGTTGTCGAGGCGGATACAACAGGGACTTTTAACACTCTCTTAGATAGTTACATGGAGCTCAGAAAAATAGAGGGCTATGCGCTAGGGAAACTCCAGGCAGTTTCTAGAGTAAGTTACATAGTCGGCACAGCACTGTGGGCCAAAGGGTCTGTAATGTGCTATAGATTTCTATGATTCTATGAAATTCAAGGGAAATCTCCAAACCCACGGAGTGGTGACTCATAGTGAATAGTGGGAAAGTTACTGGAATGTATCTGCAGGAACCGGAAATATAAGTATTTGGATAGATGTGGACTGATTAAGTATAGGCAGCATGGCTTTGTGCATGGTAGGTCATGTCTAACCAGTCTCACAGAGTCTCTCGAGGAAGTTATCAGGGAAGTGGATGAAGACAAGGCAGTGGATGTTGTCTACATGGACCTTAGCAAGGCACTTGACAAAGTCTCATATGGGAGGTTGGTCAAGAAGGTTCGGTAACTCAGCATTCAAGATGAGACAGTAAATTGGATGAGACACTGTCTTTGGGAGAAGCCAGAGTGTGGTAGCAGATGGTTGCCTCTCTGACTGGAACCTGTGACTAGTGGTGTGCCACAGGGATCAGTGCTGGATCTGTTGTTGTATGTCATCTATATCAGTAATCTGGATGATAGTGTGGTTAACTGGAATAGCAGATTTATGACCACCAAGACTGGTAGGTGTAGTGGACAGTGAGGAAGACTATCATGGCTTGCAGTGTGACCTGGACCCCCTGGGAAAAATGGTTTGAGAAATGGAAAATGGAATTTAATGCAGACAAGTGTGAGTTGTTGCACTTTGGTATGACCTACCAAGGGAGGTCTTTCACAGTGACTGGTCGGGCACGGAGGAGTGTTGTAGAAGAAAGGGACCTGGGAATACAAGTCCTTAATTCACTGAAAGTGGTATCACAGTTAGATAGTGATGGAAAAAAAGATTTTAGCCCATTGGCTTTCATGAGCCAAATACTGACAATAGATGGATATTATGTTGACTTGTAAAGGAGGCCTAATTTGGAGTATTGTGTGATGCTTTGGTCACCTACCTACAGGAAAGATTTAAAAGAGATTCAGAGATTTCAGAGAAAATTCACAAGGATGTTGCCAAGTTTGGAGTACTTGGGTTATAAGGAAAGATTGAACAGGTCAGGACTTTATTCATTGGAATGTAGAAGATTGAGGTGAGATTTGATTGTGGTAGAGGGGCATAGATAGTGTAAATGCAAGCTGGCTTTCTCCACTGAGATGGGGGTGGGACTTCAACCAGTGGCCAGGGGTTAAGGGTGAAAGGTGAAATGTTAAGGGGAACATGAGGGGAAACTTCTTCACACAGATGGTCATCTAGGTTTGGAATGAGCAGCCATCCCGAGTGGTGCATGCGAGCTCGATTTCAACATTTAAGAGGTTTGTGTAGGTACCTGGATTGTAGGGGTGTGGGAGTGGCAGTTTAAATAGTTCAGCACAAGACTAGGTGGCCCAAAGGACCTGTTTCTGTGTTGTACTTTTCTACAAGAACCTGAAATATTACAAAAATTCACTCTAACCCCTTTTAACAGCTGTGCGGACCAACCATTCATCTCAGCAGGAATTTTTTTATATGGTGTTAAAACTATAGCACTTTCAGTTAATAATACATAAAAGAAAATCCCAGATGCACATCCACAAAGACAATTTGCGTGAGACTGTTTCAGTTACTGTGGGGCCAGGCACCCATGCAGCTCAGCAGGAACAGGGAATAATACCAATGGAGAGAGTCAAACTGAGCCAGGTCACAGATTGGAGACGGCAGAAATGCCCCATCCTTATAGAGACAGGAAGAGCATCAGAGAATTGATGGTCATTCCAGATACCAGCACTCTGCCCAGTCAGAAGATGATTTCTCTGTCCAACTTTCGTTGAACCTCACTGTAACAGTGTGATACCAGATCAAACTTTGGCAACTAAAGTAATCTCATCTGAAATGTTGTCCTAAACCCATTGATGGATTTTGTAAATCTTTTCACAGGATAAAAATGAGAAGGAATTTGTCGCCGGGAATCTCAAACACGGCACGCCAGTTTTGCTGTCTCTGTCTGGATATTTAAGAAATGGAGCAAGAGATTCAATCGAGCATCCTTCCTGCTCAGACTGTGGAGAGGGATTCAATTGGTCATTTGACCAAATAGCAAGCCTGTCATTTTACACAGGAGAAAGGCTGTTCACCTGTTCGGACAGTGGGAATGGATTCACTCGGTTATCATGATTGAAGGTACATCAGCAAGTTCACACTGGGCAAGGCCATTCATCTGTTCTGTGTGTGAGAAGGGGTTCAGTCGGTCTTCCCACCTGTGGACACACCAGTCAGTTCACACCACACCAGTCAGTTCACACCACACCGGGCAGAGGCTGGTCATCTGTTGAATTTCTGGGAAAGGAAATCTCAGTTATCTGACCTAATGGCTTACCAGCAAGTTCACACTGGGGAGAAGCCGTTCACCTGCTCAGTCTGTGGGAAGGGATTCACTCATTTATCCCAACTATGGAGTCACCAGCGAGTTCACACTGGGGAGAAGCCATTCACCTGTTCAGTCTGTGGGAAGAGATTCACTCATTTATCCCAACTACAGAATCACCAGCGAATTCACACTGGGGAGAGGCCGTTCACCTGCTCAGTCTGTGGGAAGGGATTCACTCAGTCATCCAACCTACTGGTACATCAGCGAGTTCACACTGGGGAGAAGCCTTTCACCTGCTCAGAATGTGGGAAAGGATTCAGTGACTTATCCAGCCTACTGAGACATCAGCGAGTTCACACTGGGGAGAAGCCGTTCACCTGCTCAGAATGTGGGAAAGGATTCAGTCAGTCATCCCAACTACTGAGACATCAGCGAGTTCACACTGGGGAAAAGCCGTTCACCTGCTCAGAATGTGGGAAAGGATTTACTGATTCATCCACCCTACAGAGTCATCAGCGAGTTCACACTGGGGAGAAGCCATTCACCTGTTCAGAATGTGGGAAGGGATTTACTCAGTTATCCCACCTACAGAGTCATCTGCGAGTTCACACTGGGGAGAGGCCATTCATCTGCTCAGACTGTGGGAAGGGATTCACTCGGTTATCCACCCTACAGAGACATCAGCGAGTTCACACTGGGGAGAAGCCGTTCATCTGCTCAGAATGTGGGAAGGGATTCACTCAGTCATCCCACCTACAGAGTCATCAGCGAGTTCACACTGGGGAGAAGCCATTCACCTGCTCAGTCTATGGGAAGGGATTCACTGAGTCATCCCAACTACAGAGTCATCAGCGAGTTCACACTGGGGAGAAGCCGTTCACCTGTTCAGAATGTGGGAAGGGATTTACTCAGTCATCCCAACTACAGAGTCATCAGCGAGTTCACACTGGGGAGAGGCCGTTCACCTGCTCGGTCTGTGGGGAGAGATTCACTCATTCATCCAGCCTACAGAGACACCAGCGAGCTCACACTGGGGAGAAGCCTTTCATCTGCCCAGAATGCGGGAAGAGATTCACTGAGTCATGCCAACTACTGAGTCATCAGCGAGTTCACACTGGGGAGAAGCCGTTCACCTGCTTAGTCTGTGGGAAGAGATTCACTGATCCATCCACCCTACAGAAACACCAGCGAGTTCACACTGGGGAGAAGCCATTCACCTGTTCAGAATGTGGGAAGAGATTTACTCAGTCATCCCAACTACAGAGTCATCAGCGAATTCACACTGGGGAGAGGCCGTTCACCTGCACAGTCTGTGGGAAAGGATTCACTGATCCATCCACGCTACAGAGACACCAGCGAGTTCACACTGGGGAGAAGCCATTCACCTGTTCAGAATGTGTGAAGAGATTTACTCAGTCATCCCAACTCCAGAGACATCAGCGAGTTCACAATGGGAAGAAGCTGTTCACCTGCTCAGAATGTGGGAAGAGATTCACTCAATCTTCCACCCTACTGAGACATGAATGTGTTCACACCGGTGAGAAGTTGTTCAATTGCACAGAATGTGGGAAACGGTTCACTCTGTCATCCCACCTTCTGGAACACCAGCGAGTTCACACTGGAGAGAGGCCATTCATCTGCTCAGAATGTGGGAAGAGATTCACTCGCTCTTCCACACTACAGAGGCATCAGCGAGTTCACACTGGAGAGGAGCCATTTACCTGCTGAGCATTGCGGGAAAGGATTCACTCAGTCATCCCAACTACTGGCACACCAGTCAGTTGTTATGAATCCCTAGGTTTTGTTTGCTGTGGACTGTCATTTTAAGAGAGAGAGATTAAGAAGGTGAATCAGTCTGACTTGCAGCTTGTTTACATCACTCCCAGCTTGTTTATTTTTAACTGAGGACACAGACACTCAGAGTCAGACGGTGATGAATGAGGAAAAATGGAAGGATCGAAACAAGGGAAATAGGTGCCAAGGGTCACTGTTTGGAATTTTCCTATGCCCACAAGTGTGGGTTAATTATCGATTCAGCGTACATCGAATGTGTGGTTGTCACCTCGTTTAATCGATAGGAGTGGATCTGATTTGGGGTATCCTATGAAGACCATTGATGTGTTAACCCTTGCCTGGGTGTGGTGTGGTAATTCATTTGAAGACGATACGCCTTGTGACAAGTCACTTTGGGTGATAATTAGTATGTGGATTTGGAAGGGTGACAGATAAAATCTAAGTGACTGTTCTCTTGTTTTACCACCATGGAACCTGTGGAATTCGACATAATTGCCTTCCCTTGACATTTACCCTGGATTACAAATATCTCTCTCATCACCTATTCTGTGGTTGAACTGAACTTTCATAATTTACCATCTCAAGACTCCAGACCTTGTTTCCCCCAAGCTCAATAGTTTTGGATTTATATTTACACACATATATACACATAACACTGTTAACTTTTGTTTATCTTGCTTAAGTTACTATATTATAAGTAGATTCTAATAAAGATAGTTTTAACATCAAAAACAGACTCCAGGTGTAGTCTCCACAAGGAAATCTGCAGATGCTGGAAATTCAAACACACAGAAAATGCTGGTGGAACACAGCAGGCCAGGCAGCATCTATAAGGAGAAGCACTGTCGACGTTTCGGGCCGAGACCCTTCGTCAGGCAGTCTCAGGCAGTCCTGACGAAGGGTCTCGGCTTGAAATGTCGACAGTGCTTCTCCTTATAGATGCTGCCTGGCCTGCTGTGCTCCACCAACATTTTGTGTTTGTTGTTCCAGGTGTGGTCTATTGGTGCTGATTCGTTTCTGAAGCTTTACGATTCATAACAAAATTGGGGCCTGCATCCGGGATATGAACAGGTATGGGGGCGTAGTCATTAATTATCGATTTCATTGGGGAAGTCCCTTTTGATTTATTTGTGTGTGGAAAATCAGCAGCGGATGCTGATTATTGTTTGGAAGCGGCAACCTCTGAGGCATTAGAGGATGCCAGATGGATTGAGTTGTTGAGTCTTGCTAGAAGGTTAAAACTTACTATGTTGAAATTGGCAATGAGGAGGGCACAGTTGCAGAGGATAACAGCTGAACATTATATATCTGAGAGTGTGTTTAAAGTGGAGGAGTTGGAGGTGTTTCCTGAAAGTAAACCTCGTGAGCTTGAGCTCCAGTACGAGTGAGAAAAATTAAAGATGGAGGCTGCGGAAAGGCAGAGGCAGTTTGAGGCCATAGAGGCAGAAAATCAGAGAGGAGGCAGAAATACAGAGGCTATTCGAGCTGGAAAAGATAGAGTGGTTGCAGCAAAGGGGTCTAGCGTTAGACTCTGGTGATAAGTTTGAGGCCAGTCAGGAAATTAAATTGGTACCTCCATTTGATGAGACAGAGGTTGATAAATACTTCCAGCATTTTGAGAAGGTTGCTAAGAATTTAAAGTGGCCAAAAGAGGGTTGGCCTAATCTCTTACAAAGTGTAATTAAGGGGGAGGCTTAGCAAGCCTATTCTGTTTTGTCAGTTGATTAAGCAGATGATTATGTCCTAGTGAAACAGGCTGTGCTCAAAGCTTACGAGTTTGTCCCAGAATCATACAGGCAAAAGTTCAGAAGTTTGAGGAAATCTGTGAACCGGACATATGTAATTTGCTTATGAGAGATCTGTGTGTTTTGATCGCTGGTGCACATATATGATGATGATAAATATATGATGATTTTAATAGCTTGGAAGAGTTAGTTTTAATTGAAGAATTCAAAAGGTGTGCTCCTGATGACATAAAGACGTATTTAGATGAAAAGGATGCTGCCACTTTGCAGGAGTCTGCTAGATTAGCAGATGAGTTTGCTTTAACCCACAAGGTTAAGTTTACCCAGAATAAGAGCTTCCAAAAGAGTGCCAGGGATCACCAGGGTAAACCAGAAATTACAGCTGGGACTAGTGACAAGAGTAAGGATGAAGGGAAGCAGTTGAAGGAGAAATTTTCTGGTCATACTTGTTACTATTGTAAGAAAGCTGGTCATATGATGGCTAATTGTTCTGTCCTGAATAAGAAAAAGGAAAAGGAGGCAGTCCCGAATGCCTGTGTTCAGCATGTTGAAGCACCAGTAAACCCACAGGGTTCTGAACATTCTGTTGAGGCTCAGTTACGGACTGAGAGTTCTGAACGAATTAAGAAGGCTTTTGATCATTTTATGTCAAATGGGTTTGTATTAGTAAAGGAAGGGTCAACCCAAGTACCAGTGAAAATTCTTCGAGTTACTGGGGTTACTCAGTCACTTATATTAGACAGCGTTCTAAAGTTTGGTGATGAGAATAACACTGCTGAGGTAAATCTTATTAAAGGCATTGGGGATGGCATGGTTTCTGTGCCGTTGTACAAGGTAACTTTACTGTCAGGGTTGGTTTTGGGACCTGTTAAAATTGGATTATACTCCAGTTTACCATTGGAAGATGTTAGTTTGCTGTTAGGGAATGACCTGGCAGATGGTGAAGTTGTTCTTACAGTGCTGTTGACAACTAAGCCAACCACGGACGACCCACAGATGGATTTTAACATTTATCCTTCCTGCCCAGTAACTCGAAGTATGGCTAAAAAGTCTGCCGACGCAGACAGTTCTGTGCAGCATGACTCTGATACCGCTGATAGCCAAAATTGGGATTCAGGTTATGATGACTTGTCAGGGACTTTTCTGCCTTCATTGTTTCAACAGGATTCAGGTCATAAGTCTGATGAGAAAGATTTATCCCTGTGTAGGAAGGAGTTTATAGCAGAACAGAACCAAGACGCTGAGATTGAAGCTTTAAAGGAAACAACTCTCTGAAATGATGAGATTAAGAAAGTGCCAGTAGGGTATTATCTCAAGGATGGAGTGATAATGAGGAAGTGGAGGTCACCTGCTATACCAGCGAGTGAGGAATGGGAAATTGTTCACCAAGTTGTAGTTCCTAAAGTTATAGGGCTGAAATTTTAACTTTGGCCCGCAGTATGCCATTAGGTCGACATTTTGGAGTGAATCAAACTGTAAACAGGATTATGAAATAATTCTACTGGCCTAATTTGAGGAAAGATGTTGTGACCTTTTGTGGAACCTGTCACACTTGTCAAGTTGTGGGTAAACCGAATCAGGTCACGCCAGTGGCCCCACTCTGGCCTATACCTGCATTCGGTGAACCCTTTTTAACATTTATAGTGGATTTTGCTGGCCCATTGCCAAAGACTAAAGCTGGCCATCAGTATCTGCTAACTATTGTGTGTACTGCATCCAGATTCCTAGAGGCAATACCTCTCAGAAATGTTAAAGCTAAAACTGTGGCGAAGGCTTTTACCAAGTTCTTTACTTTATCTGGTTTGCCTAAAGAAATCCAGTCTGGTCAAGGAAGTAATGTTACATCTGGATTATTCCAGCAGGTAGTTTATGAACTGGGAGTGAAACAAATTACATCGTCTGTGTACCATCCGGAATCACAAGGGGCTTTAGGAAGATATCATTCTGCTCTCAAAACAATGACTCAGACATATTGTGTTGAAAATGGAAAAGACTGGGATGAAGGAATAAATTAGCTTTTGTTTGGAGTAAGAGAGTCGGTACAGGAATCACTGGTCTTTAGTCAATTTGAACTTGTATTTGGTCATAGAGTGAGGGGACCTTTGACCTTGTTAAAGGATCAGTGGATTGATGGGGATGTACTTGTTAACTTGTTAGACCTTTGTTTAGAAGTTCAAGAATAAACTACACCAAGTCTACAGACTTGTCTAGTGAGACAAAACTTAAAGATTTCTCAAAACAAAATGAAGTGTTGGTTTGATAAGTGGGCTTGATAAAGAAAATACCAGGTGCGAGATAAGGTGCTTGCCTTATCTCCAATATTGATGAATCCACTTCAGGCGAAGTTCAATAGACCGCATGAAATAGTCTCTCAAATTAATGATCTGAATAATGTTATTAAAACACCCGACCAACGTAAACTAACACAGGTGATACACATAAATATAATAAAGCCTTAATTTGACAAGCAGGCACCATCTGTGACATATGAATCTGGCAACCCTGAGAATGAAATAATTGACTCGTCTGAGAATTTTCACAAACCAGATGTGGTCCCAGTTAGGCTAATGAATTCGGTTGTTCCAGAAAACATTGTTAACAAGTTGGCTCATCTGCAGCCAAAGCAACAACAGCTGAAGGAATTAATTCTGAAGTTTAAAGATTTATTTTCCGATGTTCCCAAGCAAACCACGGTTGCAGAACATGATGTAGATATTGGTCAAGCCAAACCGATTAAACAACACCCATATTGCATGAACGTCGAAAAGTGTAAATTGGCTAAGCAAGGAATGGAATAGATGCTGGAAAATGGTATTATTAGTCCTTCAGCATCAGATTGGAGCTCACCCTGCGTTATTGTGCCTTAACCTGATAGTAGAGTTAGATTTTGCACTGATTATGGGAAGGTAAATGCAGTAACAAAAACAGAATCCTGTCCTATCCCTAGGGTGGATGATTGCATCGATAAGGTTGGAAAAGCTAAATTTCTTACAAAGATTGATCTGTTGAAAGGGTATTGGTGTGTTCCATTGACGGACAGAGGTAGAGAGATTTCTGCATTTGTGTACCATCTGGGTTGTATGAATACAATGTTTTGTCTTTTGGAAGGAAAAATGGTGCAGGATCATTCCAGAGAATGAATGATTCTGTAATTCGAGGGTTGGAACACACAGATGCCTATATTGATGACTTAGTCACAGGGAGTGATACTTGGGAAAAGCATATCTCTGCAGTAGAGAAGCTGTTTGACAGGCTTTCTCAGGACAACCTTACAGTTATCTAAGAGTGAATTTGGCCATGCCACTGTGACCTGTCTTGGCTATGTTGTTGGTCAACGCAAGTTGGCTCCTGTTCGGGCAAAAGTCCAGGCAATTTCTCAAGTTTCTATTCTGACTGCTAAGAAGGCTCTTAGAAGGTTTCTGGGAATGGATGGATGTTACCGTAAGTTGTGTAAGAACTTTGCTGCTATCGCTCTTCCTCTGACCAATCTCCTGAAGAAGGGTGAAAAGTTTGTCTGGGCCGAGCCTTGTCAGGATGCATTTGATCGATTGAAATTTATTATTTGAGATTAGGCCAATCAATGTAGTGTTGTCAGCAAATTTCATTAGCAGATTGGAGCTGTGGGTGGCAACACAAGTCATGGGTGCACAGAGAGTAAAGGAGGGGGCCAAAGAGACAACCCTGTGCGTTATGTGTCCTGAGGGTCAGAGAGACAGAGGAGATGGATCCCACTCTTACCACCTGCCGGTGATCTGACAGGAAGTCCAGGATTCAGCTACACAAGACAGGGTGAAGTCCGAGGTCTCTGAGCTCCTTGTCGATACTTCACGCCTTCGTATGTCTACTGCTCTGCCCATGACTGCAAGGAACTGCAGAGAACTATGGAGAACAGAGAACATCAGAGAAACATGCCTCCCCTCATGGACTCTTCCTACACTTCCCCTCCCTCGGAAAAGCAGGGTATGTACACAAAGATCCTCACAACCTGGACGTTCTTGCTGCAAATCCGCTCCCACATTGGCGGAGAGATACAAAAGCCATAAAGTGCGTAACACCAGGCTGAAGGACAGCTTCCTGTCTGCAGTTATAAGCCAAATGAAAGATAAAATGGACTCGACCTCACAATGTAACTCGACGTGACCCTGCACCATATGTCTATCTGCACTGCACTTTCTCTGCAGCCATAATGCTTTGTTACAGTGATTATTTTGTTGTATATCAGCTCAATGTACTGTTGTAATGTATCGATCTGTGTGGATAGTACGTCAGGCAAGATTTTCACTGTAGCTCAGTACATGATGATAATAAACAAATTCCCCATTTTAATTGTGTGGAAATATTAGACAGACTGAGCTTCTGCTCTGGAACCACAGAAGGAAACTGAACTGTTGTCATTTCTGAGGAATGCAAATAAAATAGAAAAGGCTTCAATCTCACATTACGATCTGCGGTAACTGGGATTAGGTGACCGGTGGTGGGTCTCCCATATCAATACCAGAATCAAGTTTAATAGCACAGGCATATGACATGAAATTCGTTCAGCAGTGGAACCTACTTTTTAACCATAAATTTTAACAATTGTGATTTAATATAAGAATATAAATATCACATTGTTAAATCATATAAATAGTACAAAATGAAAAAAAAAGATGTAATAAACTATTTTAATTGTGCCGACTGTTTGTCTGACTGGGTTGTTGCTTTGGAAGTAGTGGAGTGAAGCTTATCTGAACTGTACACATTTATGAGAAGCTCAGATAATTATAAAAAGCTAAATTCTCACATAAGTGGATCAGACACCCAGAAACATCGGCAGCACTTCAGCAGGTGAAAACAGTGGAATGAAACATGCTGAAAATATTGCCGAAAAAAAAACATATTGTCCACCGACAACGAGAGGAAGTGACCGATCCGGATCTCACTGACTTGTCTGAACGGGGAAAGATGAAGCTACACGTACACGTAGAGCAGTGACCCGCAGATGCTGCAGATCTGCGGAAAACGTGAACAGGAAACGGGATCACATGGCCGCTTTGGTCTCTCACCCCCAGACAGATGTCCATTTACCCACTAGTCTGTGGAAAGAAGCAAACGCCGCTCACATCTCCTCTCACCTTAAATGTATTAGACATTTCAAATCCCAGGAAAAATATATCGCCTGTCCACTCTATCTATTCCTCTCGTAATCTTATAAACGTCCATCCAGTCTCATCCCAGCCTGCGCCGCTCTGGAGAAAACAACACAAGTTTGTCCAGCCTCTCGTTATAGCTCATGCCCTCTAATCCAGGCAGTGTCCCGGTAAACCTCTTCTGCGCCCTGTCCAAAGTCCCGACATCCTTCCGAGAATGGGGGCGACCAGAACTGTATGAAACACTCCAGATGTGGTCTAACTAGTTTTATAAAACTGTGTTACGAACTGAAACGTTTTAGAAACGAACCAGCAGCAATAGAGTTCACACTGGAGTCTGGTTTTGATGTTAAAACCACTGCCTTTATTAGCATCTACTTATAATATAGTAACTTAACGAAATAAAGGAAAGTTACCAGTGTTATGTGTATATATGTGTAAATATGATTCCCAGATTATCGAGCCTGAGGGAACAAAGCTCAGAGTCTTGAGATGGTAAAGTAGGAAAGTTCAGTAATACACGGAATAAATGATGGGAGAGAGATATTTGTAATCCAGGGTGAAATAGATAGATAGATAGATAGATAGATGGATAGATAGATAGATAGATAGATACTTTATTCATCCCCATGGGGAAATTCAACATTTTTTCCAATGTCCCATACACTTATTGTAGCAAAACTAATTACATACAATCCTTAACCCAATATAAATATGATATGCATCTAAAATCACCCTCTCAAAAAGCATTAATAAATAGCTTTTAAAAAGTTCTTAAATAGTTTACTAAAATGCATTGAATGGTAACTTAAGCTCAGTTCTAACCCCGGCATTTTAACATATCTTACCGCTGGCGGTTGAATTGTAAAGCCGAATGGCATTGGGGAGTATTGATCTCTTCATCCTGTCTGAGGAGCATTGCATTGATAGTAACCTGTCGCTGAAACTGCTTCTCTGTCTCTGGATGGTGCTATGCAGAGGATGTTCAGGGTTTTCCATGATTGACCTTAGCCTGCTCAGCGCCCTTCGCTCTGCTACCGATGTCATACTCTCCAGTTCTGTGCCCACGACAGAGCCCGCCTTCCTTACCAGCTTATTAAGACGTGAGGCGTCCCTCTTCTTAATGCTGCCTCCCCAACATGCCACCACAAAGAAGAGGGCGCTCTCCACAACTGACCTATAGAACATCTTCAGCATCTCACTACAAACATTGAATGACGCCAACCTTCTAAGGAAGTACAGTCGACTCTGTGCCTTCCTGCACAAGGCATCTGTGTTGGCAGTCCAGTCTAGCTTCTCGTCTAACTGTACTCCCAGATACTTGTAGGTCTTAACCTGCTCCACACATTCTCCATTAATGATCACTGGCTCCATATGAGGCCTAGATCTCCTAAAGCCCACGACCATCTCCTTGGTCTTGGTGATATTGAGACGCAGGTTGTTTCAGTTGCACCATATCACAAAGTCCTGTATCAGTTTCCTATACTCTTCCTCCTGTCCATTCCTGACACACCCCACTATGGCCGTGTCATCAGCGAACTTCTGCTCATGGCAGGACTCCGAGTTATATTGGAAGTCTGATGTGTACGGCGTGAACAGGACCGGAGAGAGCACGGTCCCCTGCAGCGCTCCTGTGCTGCTGACCACCGTGTCAGACCTACAGTCTCCCAACCGCACATACTGAGGTCTATCTGTCAAGTAGTCCACTATCCAATCCACCATGTGAGAGTCTACTCCCACCTCCGTTAGTTTGTGCCTTAAGATCTTGGGCTGGATGGTGTTAAAGGCACTAGAGAAGTCCAGGAATGTAATCCTCACAGCACCACTGACCCCATCCAGGTGAGAGAGGGATTTATGCAGCAAATACGTGATAGCATCCTCCACTCCCACCTTCTCCCGATACGCAAACTGAAGAGGATCCCGGGCGTGCCTGGTTTGTGGCCTCAGATTCTGTATTATCAGCCGCTCCATGGTCTTCATCACGTGCGACGTCAAGGCAACAGGTCTGAAGTCATTCAACTCCTTTGGTTGTGGTTTCTTCGGTACCGGGACAATACAGGATGTTTTCCACTGTCTGGGTACTCTTCTCTGCTCCAGGCTCATGTTGAAGATGCGCTGTAGGGGTTCTCCCAGCTCAGTCGCACAGGCCCTCAGTAATCGTGGGGATACTCCATCCGGTCCAGCCGCCTTGCTGGTACAGATCTTCCTCAGTTGACCTTCCACCTGTGCAGCCGTAATCCCGGGCGTGGGCAAGGTCTCCTGTGAGTGGCTATTTTCCTGTGAGGGAAGTAAGAGGAAGGACGAGTTGAAAGACAAGCCTGGTGTGGAGTTCTGCGGTGAGGATGAGATTGTGCTGTCGAACCTATTGAAGAAGTTATTCAGCTGGTTTGCTTTCTCCACATCTCCACTTATGTTTGCCCCCCGCTTTGCACCGCATCCGGTGATGATCTTCATCCCATCCCACACCTCCTTCATGCTTTTGTTCTGCAGCTTTTGTTCTAGCTTCCTCCTATCCTGCTCCTTTGCCCCCCTGATCTGTACTCTGAGTTCCTTCTGAACTCTTTTAAGCTCCAACCGATCACCATCTTTAAATCTTCTTCTGATTTAAGAGGCCTTTGATGTGACTAGTGATCCAGGGCTTATTATTGGGATAGCAGCGAACAGTTCTCGGGGTTAAACTGCGCGGGATCGATACTTTTAACTCAGCACGATCAGAGTGTCCGAGGTGCCTATAAAAGATAGTTCCATTCTCCTGTGTTTGGGGCATATCGCTCGAGGCCTTCCTTATCCATGCCCAGGAATTCTGGTAACCATGGCAACCAAGGAAATTAGAACTGGAATATGAAAACAAACGTGTGAATCATAAGCAGGGGTTGCAAGTGATCGGAAAGAAACTCATAGCAATAAAACACAAATGGTTGAAGAGCTGACCGCAAAGTTAAGGCGATGAACTGCTAATCCGTTGTGTTTTGCACGCGTGGGTTCGAATCCAATCCTAGTCGAGGCAGGTTTATCTGGGGGATGAAATATTGAAGTTATCACTTATTAGAATTCCGAGCCTTCACCTTTTGTCACATAGAGTGTTTGGCTGGGAATCATGAAAATCAACGTTTTTCTATTAACGTTTGTTAATCATTTGGCCATAATACCAGACGATATAGATGCAGAATTCAGCCATTCCGTCCGTTCCATCATGGCTGATATATTTTCTGTCAATGCCATTCTCCTGCCTTCTCGCCGTCACCTCTGACACGCCCCATAATCAAATACTTGTCTATCTCCGCTTAAGAATAGGATTCGAGAGGTAATGTTACAGCTTTATAAGACCCTGGTCTGATCCCACTTGGAGTACTGTACGCAGTTCTGGTCACCTCACTACACGAAGGATGCTGAAATTATAGAAAGTGTGCAGAGGAGATTTACAAGGATGTTGCCTGAATGGGAGTGTATGCCTTATGAGAATAGGTTGAGTGAACTCGGCAATTTCTCCTTGGAGCGATGGAGCATGACAGGTGACCTGATAGAGGTGTATAAGAGGATGAGAGGCATTGATCATGTGGATAGTCAGAGGCTTTTTCCAGGGCTGAAATGGCTAGCACGAGAAGGCACAGTTTTCAGGTGCTTGGGAGTTGGGACAGAGGAGATGTCAGGTTTAGGGTTTTTTTTCCACAGAGAGTGGTGAGTGCGTGGAATGGGCTGCCGGCGACGATGGTGGGGGTGGATATAAAAGGATATTTTAACAGCCTCCTGGACAGGTACATGAAGCTTAGACAAATGGAGGGCTATATATAGCCACAGGTAATTTCTAAATTATACACATGTTCGGCTCAGTTGTGTGGGCCGATGGGCCTGTATTATGCTGTAGGGCCTGTATTATGCTGTAGGATTTCTATGTTTCTAAAATATTACCAACTGAGTTGACTCCACAGATATCCCCGCAATGAAATCCACATATCGATAGCCTTCTGGTGACACAACTTCCTCCTCATCCCTGTCCTAAAGGGCGTCCCAATATTCTGAGGTTGTGCTCTGTTGACTCTAAACTCACCCACAATTGGAATCATCCTTACCATGTCCAGTCTACCTGGGCCTTTCAGTATTTGATAGTTTTCAAAGAAAACCCTGACTCCTTTTTCTAATCTCCAACGAGTACAGGGGCAGAGTCATAAAACGATCCTCATACATTAAAGCTTTCGTTCCGGGACCATTCTCGTCACCGTCCTCTGGACCCTTTCCAATGTCAGGGCATCAGTTCTTAAATAAGGGACACAGACTGTTCATCTTGTTCCAGGCGCGGTCTGACCAATGCATTATAGATACTCAACATTACAGCCTCACTCTTGTACTCTGGTTCTCTCCAAATGAATGTTGACATTGCATTTGTCGTCCTTACTACCAACTCAGCCTGTATTTACCCTTTCGGCAATCCTGCACAGGGTCTCCCAGTTGTCTTTGCACCTTCGATATTTGAATTTATTTCCCATTTAGAATCTTGTCTACGCCTTCAACAAAGTGTACAGTCGGACCTCCTTATCCGCGGATTCAACCAACCGTGGATCGAGAAAACCCAGAAGTTCTCTCTCCAGCACTCCTTGTTTGAGCATGTACAGACTATTTTTTCTTGTCATTACTCCCTAAGCAATGCAGTATACCAACTATTTACATTGTATTAGGTATGAAAAGTAATCTAGAGAGGATTTTAAAGTACAGGCAGTTCCTGTGTTATGAGGGAGTTCCGTTCTTGAGACCGTTTTTAAAACGGATTTGAAGTCTGAACAGGCATATCGGTTTATTTAGCGTCAGTTAGTCAAAGGTTTGTCTTAGTATATAGTACATATTTAACCTTTCTATGCATATAGAACACTTAAGAAATGCATCAGACTTGTTTAGATGTTCCTTTTGAAACGTCTGACGCTGAATTTTGTGGTGCGGTCGCAGGAAAGGTTTTCTTCTGATGACTCTTCCATGACGGTTATATTTGTGCAGGTGTCGCTGCAGAGTAGAACAGTGCGGCACCACTCCAGAGGCTGCTCCATCTTCCTGAAGGTCTCTTGTAGTCAAACGGGGGTTTTGTTTTGCCTTTCTAGCAATCCTACGAGCAGTTCTCTCGGAAAGTTTTCTTGGTCTTCCAGACCTCAACTTGACCTCCACTGTTCCTGTTAACTGACATTTATGAATTACATTACGAACTGAGGAAACGGCTACCTGAAAACCCTTTGCTATCTTCTTATAGCCTTCTCTTGTTTTGGGGCATAATTTATTTATTTTAAAAGCAGCTGCCAGGAGGAGCCCACAGCTGCTGATTTCTGGGACAAGGTTTGAGGAGTCAGGGTATTTATGAAGCTTTGAAATTTCCATCCCCTGGCCTTTCCTAACGACGACAGTAAACACGCCAGAGCCCTCACAAGCTCATAAAGGTCTGAGACACTGGTAAAGGTTCTCTGAGACGTCAAATCTCTTGGGGTGCCCAAGCTTTTGATTGGTGCTCCTTTTATTTTCTTTCACTCTGAAATTGTACAAAACGAAAATAATACACTAATCTTGCTTAAAATGCAGAAAAAGAATGTTTCATCTTTAACTTCATGACTTTTGGAGATCGGTTCATCTTCTACTCACTGAACTATTCACAGAAACAGAAACTTTGTCCAGGGCTGCCCGAACATTTGCATGTCACTGGACATGAGGCGGTGGAAAAGCGGCACAAGATCACAAAACCTCAAATGTTGCCATGGAATTTTACACGCAAACTCGTGACTGCTGAGCGGGACAAATTACCACTGTCAATATACCATCCATCTGTTCCTTAACGTCCAAGGTCGAGGTGTTATTTTTCAACTGGACTCCACGGATATCCCAGGATACATTTTCACTGATCACTTTTCAGTGGCATACATTTCAAATATTTCACATCACTGTGGGGATCCTGGAGTAAAGCATCTCTGGTCATTACGTTGCCGAAATCTTAAACAATAAAATTGTGGCCGGTTTGATTAGAATGATTGGCTGTAAGGTTTTATAAGGTGATATAGTTAAGAATGTAACTGGGGAAAGATGGGAGGTATTTCGGAGGAACAATACACGTTGAGTCAGGAGCGGAGCGTATTCCGAGATAAGTATTTATTCCTGATGTTCACATTGCAGGAGAACCTCCACGGCCAGTTACTGACCCTTATGCGGGCTCGGGATATTTCGCCCATGCTTTAATTTTACATGGAATCACAACAAATTCGATATATTGAAAAGGACCGTGATCCCAACTCTATACCGATATGCGATCTCCCACCGTCACCTCGTTTCAAAACTAAACAGTATCCAGTTTTCCTGTTCTACATTACCGTTACTATACAGGAAGGTTTTAACCATACTTTTCGGCATTCCCGCAGAACCACGATGTCAGCGTTGTGATCAGTCCTTCCTCCCTGGTCCTTTAACAGGAGTGGACTGTGCGATACCAATGGTAAGATACTTGACTTCTGTCTGCGCTGCAATATCATCGGAAGATCGCTGGTTCGAGACCAGAAAATATTAGGTGTTGATGTTACCAACTGTTTCCACCGCAGTTTAAACTGTACGAAGCACAAATATTTGCGCGGCTGACGTGGGGTGGCTGTGGTGTTGATCGCGACAGAGCAAACAAAGAGAAGCAGAGAGATTGAATGCGTGTGTGTGTGTGTGTGTGTGTGAGAGAGAGAGAGAGAGAGAGAGAGAGAGAGAGAGAGAGAGAGAGAGAGAGAGAGAGAGAGAGGGAGAGGCAGACGGTAAAGGTGGAACCTAGAAGACCGTGGTGGAGAATTTGAACAGAGAGACTGTATGGTGGGACTAGGAAGGAGTGGAATACAGGAGGAGGAAAAAGAAAGCGATTTAACATTTTAAAGTAGGTTTGAAATTTTGCAGCACACGGTTATTCTTCCTGATGTTTGTCTGAATGGGAACATTTGAGATGCGAGCTCCGTTGAAACCACAATGCATCCTCATGCGACAATACATGGCAATAGGTTTGAAGGCTAATTCTCCCTTGTACGTTGCAATGTACGTTATCTACGAACCTCCTTGGGTTTAAATCCTTTTATATTCTCCTGGAAATTATATATAATTTCTATTAATTCTTCTTTCTTTAATTTACCTTTGTCAGGTTTGAAATACAATGCGCTACTGCTAGAAAAGCGAATGTTCATTATATTTGCACCTGGATGCCCATGACAGTAAACTTGAACACAAACTGAAAAGTTGAGTCTCAAGTTCATTTGAAGGACTGAAGCCCAAACAATGTTTCTGCCCGGGATTGAACTGGGGACCTTTCGCGTGTAAAGCGAATGTGATAACCACTACACCACAGAAACCGTGCAAAGCGCTCAATGCTTTGCGCTCTTGAGCAATGACCCGAGGCACCCCCTCCCCGCCCTGCTCTGAAGCACAGCAATAAGTACACAACATTGCCCATCCTTCCTTCCCGTTTTCAGTAACACACATTAAATAGGTTAGGACTTTATTTTACTGAGTGTAGAAGAATGAAGGGAGACTTGATAGAGGTATGTAAAATTATGCTGGGTATAGAAAGAGTGAATGCAAGCAGGCTTTTTACACTGAGCCCAGGGGAGAAAACAAATCAGAGGACACCGGTTAAGGGTGAAGGGCGACAGTTTAAAGGGAACATTGGGGGTGGGGGGGGGGTTTTCTTCACACAAAGAGTGGTGGGAGGGTGGAATGAGCTGCCAGATGAAGTAATAAATACGGGCTCACTTTTAACATTTAACTAAACCTTGGATAGGTACATGGATGCGAGGTGTATGGAGGGATATGGTGGAGGGATATGGGCCAGGTGAAGGTCAGTGGGACAAGGCAGAAAAATGGTTAGGCATAGCCAAGAAGGGTCAAAAGGCCTGTTTCTGTGCTGTAATGTTCGATGGTTCTCTGGTTATGCGCCATATACAGAGATATGCATTAACAATTTCCTGTCGGGTGTTGGTTAAGGCGCGACATGTGGCAGTCAATTGAACTGTGTTGTACTAATAGGCAAGGAAATAAAACACCTTCGGTCCTCTAGCTTCCAGTAGTCTCCACGGGGTGGCGCTCGGGCTCACGTGCTAAATTTAACAATGCCTTTCAGCTTTCTCACCCTGTCTCTCTCGTCCGTTCTCTTCACCTCAGATTACAAGTTAATTGAAGCAAGTGAGTGAACCACGTGCCTATACGTTTATATACAACAGGACGCGTTACAAGCCAGGGTTACTTGTGAGATGATGCCAGCTGTATAGTAACGAATCACGGCGAATCATCCCACCGAGTCCGCACGGACACCAGACACACCGTCACACTGATATTTCATTAATGATCACGGTCCAATCTGTTCCGTCGGATCGCAATCAGACCAAAACATCAACGGCCAATTAAACAACCTATTGTGAAGGAAAATTATATCGGTAACAACAGCCTTCAGGAACGGAGCGGCGTCGATCAGCTCCGAGGTCGCAGTGGAGTGTCACTCTCCAGCCGGAAGCACGTCAGCAGAAACGAGGGAGCTGTCGTCTCTTTAACAGAGGCTTGGTGAACTCCGGATATGTGAGAATTATTTTATAATTCGGTACAGACGAATGCAGATTCATGTTGAGAGAGGGGGAGAGAGATGTCAGCATCTCCATACCATTTGTGCCTATTGAGGCTACGATTAATATCTCTTTTTTTTCGCAGGTGCCTGAAACAATTCGCTGATGCAAGTAAATATTGAGTTTAATCGACAACGCAACGAACCAAGATGAGGTGTAATTAGAGGATTTCTGAAGCATGGCTTCAGGAAAGGTAGAGATCTTTACTTCACCATTTGGATAATTGAACTAAGAAGACAGGAATGTGGGGTACGCGTGATGCCTTGATTCAGCAAAGAAACCATCTGCTCAGACACTTTCAACAACGGGAAGTGAGGCTGCGCGTGTTGAACTAAAGAACCAAGCAGGGAGATTGTTTGTAGCCCTGCGGGCTCATGCCTTTTAGTGAATGAGGGAGGATCTCTTGCAACATTTGTAAACTTACACTCTCCTGCTCAGATCACACTCAAAGGTGCATCGATTCGCAGTTAAATACAAATAACAATCTCAGAAGCACATAATCAGAGTTAACATTTTTGTGGAATGCTCAGCTTGAGAGACGCTTGGTCGCCCGGGCACTGCAAGCATTAAAAATCACGAGTGCTCTAGGCTCGAACTCACAGCCTGGGCATTTCTCCGCCGCGTACTGCCATATAAGCACCGCTCGCTAACCGATTGTGCCACGAGAGCGCAGTGCTGCAAAGACGTGTTTTTACATATGGAAAGAAAATTTAGAAGAAATTTACAGATATAGAGCCTAAAAATATACAGCACGTGAAAAGGCCGTTCGGCACACAATGTGTTGCCATACTAGCTAAAAAGCAAATCAAAGGCACTCAAACTCTAATCCCTCCTTCCTACCCTGTCCATATCCCTCAATCTTCCTTTCATCCATGTGTATATCGAGTCAGCAAATGTGCACATCAAATACCACCTATAAATTTGCTGATAATGCAAACATTCTTGGTCGAATCTCAGATGGAGACGAGAGGGCGAACAGGGGTGAGATATGTCAACTAGTTGAGTGGTGTCGCAGCAACAACCTTGCACTGAACGTCAGTAAGACGAAAAAGCTCACTGTGGAGTTCAGGAAGGAGAAAGATACCAATCCTCATAGAGGGATCAGAAGGGAAGAGAGGGAGCAGTTTCAGGTTCCTGGGTGTTAAGATCTCTGAGGACTTAACCTGGTCCCAACTTATCGATGCAGTTATAAAGAAGGAAAAACAGCGGCTATCCAGTACTTCATTAGGAGATTAATGAATAAACTCAAAAAACTTCTGGAGAGCATTCTGACAGGCTGCATCATTAGCTGGTATGTTGTGTGGGGGGGGGGGGGTGGGAGGGGGGGAGGTGTTACTACGCTACCGGAAGGGGAGATGGGAAGATGGGGAGATGGGGAGCTTTATGATCATGCGGATGAGAACTATGGATGGTGGAGAACAAGTGAGCACTCAGTACTCAATAGGCGAACTTTCCATGAGCGAAGGTGGCAGGCGACACTTGCAGTCTGATTCTTAAAGGAACAGCGGCATCTAACCATTCCCCGGCGAAATGCAGTGTCGAGACTTGGATGGCAGTGTCGCAAGGACGTGGCGGTGGAACGATCCCAGGTGCTGAACACGGGCGTGGAGGCTGAGTCGGGAGGCGTTACCGTCGTATCGAGCGTGGAATGGGTGCCAAAGGAGTCTTTACCCGGAGTCTTGGTTTTAGTAGAGAATTCAGAACGATGCTAGACTTAGAACTGATAGTCCTAAGAACCATGGAACGAGGTTACTCATACACGAGTCGACTAACAAACTGGCAGCTCCTAGTTGTGGTCACAGGATTTTTACACTGCTTTTGCTGATGGAAAGCAGGTGTTTGTAGGTAGTGGAACCTGGGAATGATTGGGAACTAAACGAGATGATTAAGGCACAATTTCTGAGCCTGGTCCCAGAGGGGTCAATGACAGGCATCCTTTGATATGTTGGAATAATAACGCTGGAACTCTTCCCTGGTTGGGAACAGATTACTTGATATTAATCTTCAACTTCTCCTGAATCTTTCCTTGTACGTTGTTACTCTGTGTGTCCAGACGCCACATTATGGCTGAAAATTTTAACTTTCATTTTAGTTTATTATCCACTCGCAGTGCTACATTTTCTCAGCCAGATCATGTGAACGTTCACTTACCTTTCGCACTTGTGGTCCCTCCAATAATATATCATCAATGCCGCTAAATCTGGGGCACCAAGTGAGAGATTGCTAGTCACCGACCCGCTAGCTATTGGATCGCGACATTCAGTCAGACTTTGTAAATCTGTCCAGTAATACTGAGAAAATAATCATTTCTCAAACTCCACAGTGCTTCTCATTGATAATCGCCTCGTCAATTCCGCTCCATCAAATTCGCAATATCTGATACAGCACAACCAGACAAAAACAGACAGCAGACGTCAGGCAGCAAGACAGACGAGTAGATAGACAGACAGATAGATAGATAGATAGATAGATAGATAGATAGATAGATAGATAGATAGATAGATAGATAGATAGATAGATAGATAGATAGATAGATAGATTGATAGACAGACAGACAGACAGACAGACAGACAGACAGGCAGATAGATAGATAGATAGATAGATAGATAGATAGATAGATAGATAGATAGATAGATAGACAGACAGACAGACAGACAGACAGACAGACAGATAGATAGATAGATAGATAGATAGATAGATAGATAGATAGATAGATAGATAGATACAAGCACTCAGACAGTTATGCCGACCGGCCCTGTGGTTCAGAAGGAGAGGGAAAGGAAGAGGAAGGCAGGAAGGCAGTAGTAATAGGGGACTCTATAGTCAGGAGTTCAGACAGGCGATTCTGTGGACACAGGAAAGAAACTCGGAAGGCAGTTTGCCTCCCAGGTGCCAGGGTCCGGGATGCTTCTGATCGCGTCCAAGATATCCTGCGGTGGGAGGGAGAATCCCAAGAGGTCGTGGAACATATTGGTACCAATGACATAGGTAGGAAAAGGGAAGAGGTCCTGAAAGAAGACTACAGGGAGTTCGGAAGGAAGTTGAAAAGCAGGACGTCAAAGGTAGTAATCTCGGGATTACCGACTGTTCCACGCGACAGTGAGAATAGGAATAGAATGAGGTGGAGGATAAATGCGTGGCTGAGGGATTGGAGCAGCAGGCAGGGATTCAGATTTCTGGATCATAGGGACCTCTTTTGGGACGGGTGTGACCTGTACAAAATGGGCGGGTTGCACTTGAATCCCAGGGAGACCAATGTCCTGACGGGCAAGTTTGATAGAGCTGTTGGGGAGGCTTGAAACTAGTTTGGCAGGGGGAGGGGTGGGAATCAGAATGTGAGTACAGGGATTATGGTAGAAGGACAAGAGCATGATGCTACGAGTTCTGGGTTGATGAGGAAGGGGACAGAACATAATTGTAGCCAGTTAAAGGGGTTGAAATGTGTCTATTTCAATGCTAGGAGTATTAGGAACAAGGAGGATGAACTTAGAGCATGGATTAGGATGTGGATCTACGATGTTGTGGTTGTTACCGAAATTTGGTTGAAGGAAGGGCAGGATTGGATGATGCAGGTCCCGGGGTTCAGGTTTTTTAAAAGGAATAGGATGGGGATAGAAAAGTGGGGTTGGGTGGTGGCATTGCAGGTCAGGGATAATATCACGGCTATAGAAAGGGAGAACGCTGCAGAGGGAGTGTCCACTGAGTCGGCGTGGGTGGATGTCAGAAAGAGGAAGGGTTCAATCACTGTGCTGGGAGTAGTCTATAGACCCCCAAATAGCCCTCGAGACACCGAGGAACAGATAAGCAGGCTTATTTTAGAATGATGCTGGAAATACAGGGTAGTAGTTATGGGTGACTTCAACTTCCCTTATATTGACTGGCACCTACTGAGTGCAAAGGGGATAGATGGGGCTGAATTTGTCCGGTGCGTTAAAGAAGAATTCGTGACACAGTATGTGGACCGGCCGACCGGAGGAGAGGCTATACTGGATCTAGTTCTGGGGAATGAACCTGGTCAGGTGACAGACCACTTGATGGGGGAGCATTTTGTTCAGAGTGACCAGAACTCCCTTAGCTTCAGCCTAGCTATGGAAAGGAATAAAATCAGACTAAATGGTAAAGTGCTTAACTGGGGAAAGGCTAACTTTGAAGGGATGAGGCAGGAACTAGCAACAGTAAATTTGAAACAAATGTTCAAAGGGGAAAGCACAGAAGTAATTTGGGAAAAGTTTATGGATCACTTGAGCTGGGTTCAGGATAGGTTTGTCCCACTGAGGCAAGGAAAAAATGATAGGAAGAGGGAGCCGTGGCTGACAAAGCATGTGAGGCAACACTTCAAGAGGAAAAAGAAAGCATATATTAGATATAAGAAGCAGGAAGTAGGAGGAGCTTATGAGAAATATAGTGTAGCCAGGAAGGAACTAAAGAAAGGACTTAGGTGAGCTCGAGGGCGGCATGAGAAGGTCTTGGCATGTAGGATTAAGGAGAACCCCAATGCGTTCAATGCGTATGTGAAGAATAGGAGGATGACGAGAACGAAGGTGGGACCACTAAAGTATAAAGAGGGCAACATGTGCCTGAAGGCAGAGGAGTTAGGGGAGGTCCTAAATTAATACTTTGCTTCAGTATTCACAAGTGAAAAGGATCTTGATCAGGATGAGGTCGAAGTTGAGAGGGCCTGTGCACTTGACAATGTGGAGATTAAGGAAGATGAAGTGCTTAAGACTGATAAATCCCCAGGGCCGGATATGATACACCCCAGGTTGTTCTGGGAATTGAGAGAAGAGATCGCAGGAGCATTAGCTATGACCTTTGAATCCTCTTTGGCTGCAGGGGAAGTGCCGGAGGACTGGAGAATGGCAAATGTAGTTCCCTTGTTTAAAGAAGGCAATAGGGAGAAACTAGTGAACTATAGACCGATGAGTCTTACGTCGGTGGTATGCAAACTACTGGAAAGGATCCTTAAGGATAGGATCTACGAGCATTTGGCGAAGTACATTCTACTCCTGGGTAGTCAACATTACTTTGTGAAGGGAAGATCGTGCCTCAGGAGCCTGATTGAGTTTTTTTGAAGCGGTAACAAAAGAAATTGATGAGGGTAGGGCAGTGGATGTGGTCTACATGGACTTTAGCAAAGCATTTGACAAGGTCCCTCATGAGAGACTCATCCAGAAAGTCATGAGGCATTGGGATGTGGAACCTTAGCTGTTTGGATAAAAAATAGGCTTAAAGGCAGAAAGAAGAGGGTAGTTGTAGAAGTGTACAATGTACAGGGTATGTTAATTAAAATGGCTTCTTATGTTTTCTAGAGTAGGCAGGGTATGTTAATTAAAATGGCTTCTTATGTTTTCTAGAGTAGGAATGCTTTTATGTCTGATAAGTGTTTTCTCTCGCAGTTGTTTGGCTTTGGACTTGCTGATATGGGGATTGTATTCATATTTTAACCAATGGGGAATGTTATTTTGGCTTGTGGGGCTGGGAGCTTGGGGGTTTTCGCGGGTTTTCAGGGGAGTCGGGAAGAAGACGCCGAGGAAGGTGGACGTGCGCTGCACTGCTCGGTCGACCACCCGGGTGGTCCCAGGTGCGGGGACGTGGAGGTCGGAGGAAAGTGACGAGGGGTCGAATGGTTCGATGTTTGAGCTTCAACGATGTGCACTGAACTGACTGAACTTTGATAAGTTGGCGCCTTTTACTTTATTTATTTTCCTTCATATATACTGTATTGCATAGTACTCTTTTAGTTTTAGTAAAATCTTTAAAGTGTATTTCATAACGGTATCTGGTGTGAGTCTTATATTCTGTGTGTAGGCGAGGCATAAACTTGATTCTCACAGCACCTGCGTGTACGGGAGGTGGAGCTGGTGAGTGTTTGGATCTCCTTTTCCCCTAGACATGTACCGGCCTGTTGGGTAAGTGTTACAGAAGGAAAGTATTCTGCCTGGAGGTCGGTGACTACGGGAGTGCCGCAGGAATCCGTCCTGGGACCCCGCCTTTTGTGATTTTTATAAATGACCTGGATGCAGAGGCGGAAGGATGGGTGAGTAAGTTTTCGGATGACACGCAGATTGGAGAAGTTGTGGATGGAGCTGTAGGTAGTAGAAGGTTACAAGAGGATATAGACAAGCTGCAGAGTTGGGCAGGAAAATGGCGGATGGAGTTCAATCCGGAGAAGTGTGAGGTGATGCATTTTGGAAGCGCAAACCAGAGGACTGAATACAGAGTTAATGGTCAGTTACTTATGAGTGTGGATGAACAAAGGGCCCTTGGGGTTCAAATCCATACATCCCTCAAGGTCGCTGCACAGGCTGATAGGTTAGTTAAGAAGGCCTATAGAATGCTATGCTTCATTAACAGGGGGATTGAGTTCAAGAGTAGAGAGGCCATGTTGCAACTCTACAAATCTCTGGCGAGTCCGCACTTAGAGTATTGTGTTCAATTCTGGTCACCTCATTATAGGAAGGACGTGGAAGCTATGGAGAGGGTGCGGAGGAGATTTACCAGGATGTTACCTGGTTTGGAGAACAAGTCATATGAAGCAAGTTTAGCAGAGCTGGGACTTTTCTCTTTGGAGCGTAGAAGAATGAGAGGGTACTTGATAGAGATCTACAAGATTATGAGAGGCATAGATAGGGTGAATAGTCAGTACCTGTTTCCCAGGGCACCAATAGCAAACACCAGAGGGCATATGTACAAAATTAAGGGAGGGAAATTTAGGGGAGAAATCAGGGGTAAGTTTTTTACACGAAGGGTTGTGAGTGCCTGGAATGACTTGCCAGGGATGGTGATGGAGGCTAAAACATTAAGTGTATTTAAGAGCCTCTTGGACAGGCACATGGATGAAAGAAAATGGAGGGTTACTGGGTAGTGTGGGTTTAGTACATTTTTTTAAGGATTACATGGGTCGGCACAACATGGAGGGCTGAAGGGCCTGTACTGTGCTGTAGGGTTCTATGGTTCAATGGTTCTATGGGAAGAAGTATAGCTCAGGTAATTGTGTGAGTCGATGGACTTATGATGTACGACAGTAGATAAGCTGGCTCAGAAGACAGAGAAAGAGAGATTGGAAATGGATCAGGGAAAACTAAAGGCGTGTTGGAAATTGGAGCTGGTTGATGAAATCAACGAGCAGCGTCCAGGAAGCAGCAGCAATGCTGTCGTCAGTGTCCCACGGGAGATTTCGGACAGTGACACCGCTGTCGGCTTGGAACACGGACCGTTCCACGTAGCCAATAAAAAGGCAGGAATAGCCGGGATCCATGCGTGTGCCTATGGCTACAAGGGTCTTCAAAGTGGAGGAGGGGTGGGTGGGCGGGTTTGTGAATATTTTTACAGGCACTGCACCTGTTATCCGTTCTGCGACAATTGCCAGTTCAATACATTTATTCGAATCTAATCTGAGTTGGGTCTGGATGACCACTGTCCTTACTGCCACTGATATCTGCGATTCATGTTTAGTAGTATGGTTTAGCTGACGGACGTATTCGTATTCAGGTATTATCGATATGTTTGAGTTTGACAGGATAAGCAGTTTGATTCATGTGTGAAAATTTCACCACTAGTAGAACTATTTATGTGTCGGGAAAAGACCCGGTCACATCAGATCCCTCCAAGTATAAACACGATACCATGTGATACTTAAAAATAAAACAGCGAGCTTTTTTCTGTGAACATTTTGGGCTATTCCCGATATTATTGAGATCAGAATAGCAACAATTAATGTTCCTATCTCCCTCTGTCGGTGTGGGCACTCTATGGGGCCCTTGTTCAAAAATATCTCTCCTCCAAACTCGATAATATCTAGCCCATAACAACTTTCAGGACAATTCTGTCCGCGGCAACAGGGATTGTAAATGACATCATTGATGACAATGGGTTTTTGACGATTGTAGCTGGATGGAATATCAGCATTTTATTTCTTGCAATACAGCGGACACTGGAAATGCATTTTTTCGCCAGTGTGATCTCCGTTGTCCAGGAATAACCAGTATCTGCTGGAAATAATGTCTGCAGTACGGTTACAGGCATAAGGGAGACTTGTGCGGACCGCTGGTAGTCAATGGAGTCGCGCAGAGGACGATCAGCAGAAACCGGAGATGGGGGAGAGAAAGTCGTGCCTGGTGGTAGAGTGGCTATGGAGATGGTGGAAGTTACGGTAAAATATCTTGCATGCGGAGGCTCGTGGCGTGTTACCTGAGGGCAAGGAGACCCAATCTCTTTTATTATTCTGGGTGGGATGGAGTGATGGTAACTGGGGGAAATGCGTCCCAGAATGATGATAGCACCATCGATCGTGGTGGAAGGGAATGTCCATTGACTGTAAAATGTCCGAAGATGAAATTCTCATCAATGGAAATGATAGAATGGAATAGCACTTTTGTGAGTGTCCGTTTGGCAGAAGGTATCGTCAAGATAACTGTTGGAGTCAGTAGCATGACTTTGGAAAAGATGTCGGTAGATAATCTCTCCCTGGAGTTGGGAACAGAGAGATCGAGAGACAGGATTGGTGTCGGAACGGGTACAATCTGATCTGAGGGCGGTATGGCAAGTTGTAGGCTGTGTAGATGAGACTGACGAGCTCAGCGTGGCTGCAGGAAGAGGCACCAATTCAGTTGTCAATGGACTCTCAGAACGAATGCAGCCGCCACTGTCGGTAATGAACGGGTTGTTACGGGAACACAGATGCCCTCGCAGGAATATGGCCTTGCAGCTGGACCAATGTATCGGGAGGACAGAGGAATGTACAGTGGAACCGTGGGGCGAAATGCACTACAATCAGTAGAGTAGGCAAGGGAAATGAGCTAGCGAATTCGGGACCAGCATTGCGGCTGCATAAGGGGCTTGTCTATGCAATTTCCGCTTGTGAGGTGTGACAGGAATAAGGATATCGCCGGGCCAAGAGAGACAGAAAGTGCCCGCAATATATAGTGGTATCCGGACGGGCGACGCCGCTAAGTCACGATTTTTTCGGAACAATGAGGGTAAGCGGAGAGTTTACCACATTCTTTAGCTGCTCCCTGAACTTGGCCTGTGTAACGGCGTAAAGGGCCGTGTTTGTACAACAGCTCAGAAGCTGCAGAATGATGCCCAGCTCTCGAAGGGAATCTGGCGGAAGCAAACGCATGGGAAGATAATACAGCCGATCCCACGCAGAGAACACACTGAAAGGTGCCCACAGCAGGATGAAATTACCCGAGACCATCAGCAATAAAACAAGGGATTTCCTGCGTTTCTTCATCTCCGGGTCTCTGGCACTCTGTCCGTTACCGGGAACTCTGAGTCTCCTGCGAGCTCTGCTGGTGACTAAGACGTGCCTGACAGTGATTCCATTCGTAACCAGAACCAGCACAAATGGGAGTACAGGGGTGAGGAAGGAATAAAATAGGTCTATTTGATTCGTGAATTTGTAATAGTGATACCTCTGTTGACAAATGAATGGAGCAATTATCCATGTGTATTCCTCTGACAGTCCAAAATACCAGTAAATATTCTTTAAATTGCTGATCACAGTCACCGTCCCCAAAACCACGGCCGCAGTTTTCCGCGTGCAATATTTGATTTTCAATTTTTGACAACAAATGGCGACAAACCGATCCAAGGTGAACGTGACGGTGAACCAGACGGAACAGTCGGTTGCGGTGTAAATCAGAGCAGCGTGGATATTACACCCCTTGGGCATTGAGCGGTCGAAAACGGGGTGCTGCATGTACGTAAGTGGAATCTTGCTCAATATCAGGTCCAGGATAAGAACCAGAAGATCCGCCGCTGCCATGGCAACCAGGTAGCAAGTGACAACTCTGGAGAGGCCGCACTTTCCCCGAGACAGGATGAATATGGTCACCATGTTCACTGCCAAACAGAATAAACCATCAGGGTAAATGCAACAGGAAGAGTTCTCTCAAAACGAGTGTAATGTGTGTCAATGATTGAAGTGACTGTACCTGACGGAATAATATAATCGTAGCGATTACCTGTTGAATAAAATTGAACCATTTTGCAAAGTAGTGTAATCTTAGTGCAATCTGTTCGATCGAATATCAGCAACGAAACGGAAAGCGAAGAACTCAGATAACGATGGCCGATGGTTGTGAAATTCCGTACATGCTGAGGGAAAAAGATCCGAATGATGCTCCGCGGAATCTCCGTGAAATAATTATCCTTGACACCCACCATCTCTGGCTGAGGCGCAAATTCCCGTCCCTGATCCTTAGCCAGGGCGGCTGAATTTGCAGATGTAGTCCAAAACCTTATTTTTGCACGTCACTTACTGTTTGCCAACATTGAGGGAGTATTACCTTAAAATCGTACCACGAGTCTCACCAGCTCCTCCTTGTACTTCTGCCTTTACAATCCTACGCCAGTCATTAATGTCTCGAAAATGCCTTATTTCTTCAGCAACAGTGAAACTGATTTGTCACCAGAACGATACGTCATGGTCAGCATTTCAAGAACTTACAGTGGTCTATCATGTTTTCAGGAAAAAAATCATGTTTTCAGAAATATGTTCCTTAGGTTTTACACACGGTCAAATGCAGCTGGCGTGAAAATATATATATTAAAGATCATTGCATTTTACAATTTTTGGGTCCCAATCGGAAAATGCATTTTATGAACACAGTGGGCAGGAGGGTGGCCAGAGTCAGAAGAGGCAACCAGTGATTATATTCCAGAGACAATGCTTCCTTTGCTTCAGTGGCACCTCGGTCAGCAGATGAAAGTTGGAAAGGAACTAACGAATTTATTAACTTTCTAATCCGACCGATGTTGTTGAAGATGATCAGAGAGAAACGGAGGAGGGGTCGTCACACTAACGTCATTCTTTCTGCTGGAAGGCAGATAATTAGACGATTTATCCAACACAATTCTGCGGCAGCCTCACGCTGCCAACTGAAACGATAGCAAAAGCAATGTGGATACAGAGCTGGCGAACGCAAAATGCGCGGAAGCGGAGCCATTAAGATAAATGTTCACAGTTTAGAGAACGCAATGCCACTGCTGAATGACAGCCAATGTGGAAACGTGAAGAACGAACGACGTTTTCTGAGGAACTCCCGCAAGCCTATAGGGCGAGATAGGAGCCAAAATGCGAATGACACTTCGATAATGTGGTCGGCACGGCCGAAGGTCTTGACAGTGGAGGGACCTGGTTAAGTTCACGGAAATCCTGGACTACAGATGACCGATCAGACCGATTAGCCACGGAAAGACTAGGGGTTGGAACCAGTTTATTTGCAATTGTCTCTCAAGTGAGGAGGAAAAAAATCTTGATTTATAGCAGATATTCTCGAGGCGAGGAGAAAGTGAATGGAAAGCGGAGATCCATTTTAATATGCAATGGTTCAACGTCTCGGTGGTAGGCTGCTGTGCTGAGCGACTGTCAGTAAGTTCACTCGTCAGAAATTTTACCATTACACCCGGAGCATTAACTGATACAACCCGACCACGCCACAGGACCATAAGCTACTCAATCAGGATTGATGTGTTTCCCTTCCAAAACTGTCTTCCTGCCTTCTCTACATAAACGTTAATGTCTCAGTTAACAACCGCTTAAATTACGCGAATACGGGCACAGGGCCATCAAACGCGCCTGATACGTGAGATCGTTTAATCGCTGGATCATTCTCCTAAACCTGCTCTGGACCATCACCACTGCCACCACATACTCTCTTGAACAGAGATCGTCAGGACAGAAAACCACCAATGTGCATAGGAAAAAGGTTTGTTTAAATAACAGATTGCAGTGCGACAGCATCAATAATTATTGTAATGAGAGGTACACGTGATAAGAACAATGCGGTGACGTAACAAAGAGACTCACCAGGAAGAGCAATAATGGCGAGGACGGGGAAGAAAACCACCTGAATGGCGAGGAGAACATGTGTAACTCGAAAATCTACCGGTACCCTGGAACTTGTAGAAATATATGGAAACATCCAGAATACACTTCTCCCATTTCCCGTTATATTGCAGGCTGCGCTTCCCGGATTCCGATCCATGACAGAACGAGCCAGTCCGTCCTCACTCTCCCTGACACTGCAGCTCCGCTTATCTGTCCATGGCAGGGGAAGCTGCTGTCACTGAAACTGGGAGAACCGAGTGAACGGGGCTCTTATTAAGAAGGGAGAAAATAATCTCCGGTGACGTCAGCAGCCTACCCTGAAAAGACTTCCATAAAGCTACAGGAAGAGTTAACCCTTGGTCTACCAGGTGGCAGAGGAAGAAGTGTGTAGATAAGTGTTGCTGTGACCATGTATCTTGAAATTAATAAAATTAATTTTAAAAATATCTTACTGCACCTGTATAACACGGTTTGAAGAGGAAATAAGTCCAAAATGAGCAAGTATATGAATTTTCTTTAAAACCCGCCGGTTAGCAAAGCGGTAAATTAGTCAAAAATCACATTTGATCCATTTTGGCCGGTGTAAGATGAATGGAAGAAAACGGCGGTTCTGAAAGAGAGCGGCATTAGCGTGGAAAGTAGAGGTTTTCTGAGACAGAAAGGGACCGTCAGCCATTTGTGCAAATGTGCTCTCATGTTCGACAGGAGTAGCAGGTGGGCAAGAAAGATAGACAAGGGGAGGAAGGGAAGAGTGAGAGTGAAAGAGACAGTGAGAGAGAGAGAGAGAGAGAGAGAGAGAGGGAGAGAGAGAGAGAGAGAGAGAGAGAGAGAGAGAGAGAGAGAGAGAGAGAGAGAGAGAGAGAGAGAGAGAGAGAGAGAGAGAGAGAGAGAGGCAGACAGACAGACAGACAGACAGAGATAAAACGATAATAACGATGGAGATAACTGTTGGCAACTGGGTTCCCTCCAGCGCAATGCCGATCAGATCACTGAGTGGTCAATAAGTATTCTTTGCGACGGTCTTTCTGTGGTTTCACAAGAGGCTGATTATTATTTTTCATGTTATCCTTATATACTAGTAGATTACCAATCTTCAACATGGGCACTGTATCTCACTTTCCTGTAAAATCCTGCTGCTGTTGAACCAGAAATTAGCAAGAAAAGTCAAGTCGTTTCCTTACGGTCCATAAGCCTCCCCACACCACATACAAAGCCCAGGCCGCAGACAGACAGAGATTTCCACTGTATGGCCGATGATCATAAGCCTCCCCACACCGCATACAAAGCCCAGGCCGCAGACAGACAGAGATTTCCACTGTATGGCCGATGATCATAAGCCTCCCCACACCACATACAAAGCCCAGGCCGCAGACAGACAGAGATTTCCACTGTATGGCCGATGATCATAAGCCTCCCCACACCACATAAAAAGCCCAGGCCGCAGACAGACAGAGATTTCCACTGTATGGCCGATTATCATAAGCCTGCCCACACCGCATACAAAGCCCAGGCCGCAGACAGACAGAGGTTTCCACTGTATGGCCGATGATCATAATCCTCCCCACACCGCATACAAAGCCCAGGCCGCAGACAGACAGAGATTTCTACTGTATGGCCGATTATCATAAGCCTCCGCACACCGCATACAAAGCCCAGGCCGCAGACAGACAGAGATTTCCACTGTATGGTCGATGATCATAAGCCTCCCCACACCACATACAAAGCCCAAGCCGCAGACAGACAGAGATTTCCGCTGTATGTCCAATGATCATAAGCCTCCCCACACCGCATACAAAGCCCAGGCCGCAGACAGACAGAGATTTCCACTGTATGGCCAATGATCATAAGCCTCCCCACACCACATACAAAGCCCAGGCCGCAGACAGACAGAGATTTCCACTGTATAGCCAATGATCATAACCCTCCCCACACCGCATACAAAGCCCAGGCCGCAGACAGACAGAGATTTCCACTGTATGGCCGATGATGCTGTTCCGCTGTCTGAAATGTGTCGGAGTGATAGGATGCGCTTTAATCCAGGCAGAATCAGCATTTTTCTATAAAGTGACTTTGTATTTGTTGGCAAGCAAACGTGTCGCTGTAACTTAGTACAATTTACCCTCGATTGAAGATCACACAGAAATAAACATTCGACAGTGCTCTAAATCTGTTATTCGGATTATTTTATTATTATTTTTTCCTCTTTCTTCGGTTCCTTGGAATGTTTCCTCTCACTTGAGCAGTGTCCGCAATCCTATGATATTTCAACAAAGTCTATGGAAACTAGAATTGTTTTCATTTTCCACAGACATGGTATATTTGTAAGCCTGCAAAGGCTGAACTAAAACTTCTCTTCCTGACTGTTATTTATCTCTGTTGCGTTTGCAATGAATTCCCTTAGAATTCAGCTTAGAGATCTAGAAGCAGCGGAACGGGCACGTTTATTCGAATTGTCGATAGCAATAAATTTGAAAAAGAATGTGTTTCAAGCTGGGAAAATTTTGATTAAAAGTATATATGTTCTATTAAACATATTTCTTTGCCACAAAAAATGTCAGGCAAGCACAGTCGTGTAACGTTCAATAAACCATTGCAGAGTAAGTGCCGAAGAAATATATCATTGCATGCTCCTGTAGGCACCCTTCCGTCCAGCCATTGAATACAAACGGCAGATGATTATGTAACTTCAGGTTCTTTGTATGCTAATCAACTGAACAGCAATCACATTTAGATTTGACGTATAAATCCCAAATTTCCTCGGTGTGTGTGCAAAGAATCCCTTTAGTCCTACTGAAGTGTAACCCTGAGTGATAAGAACATGGAATAGTACAGCACATTACAGGCCCTTCGTTGTGCCGACCCTCAAACCCTGCATCCCATATAATCCCCCCCCACCACCTTAGATTCCTCCATATACCTGTCTAGTAGTCTCTTAAACTTCATCAGTGTATCTGCCTCCACCACTAGCTCAGGCAGTGCATTCCACGCACCAACCACTCTGAGTAAAGAAAAAAACTTTCTATAATATCCCCCTTGAACTTCCCTCCCCTTACCTTAAAGCCATGTCCTCTTGTATTGAGCAGTGGTGCCCTGGGGAAGAGGCGCTGGCTGTCCACTCTGTCTATTCCTCTTAATATCTTGTACACCTCTATCATGTCTCCTCTCATCCTCCTTCTCTCCAAAGAGGAAAGCCTTGGCTCCCTTAATCTCTGATCATAATCCATACTCTCTAAGGAGGCAGCATCCTGGTAAATCTCCTCTGTGCCCTTTCCAATGCTTCCACATCCTTCCTATATTGAGGCGACCAGAACTGGACACAATACTCCAAGTGTGGCCTAACCAGAGTTTTATAGAGCTGCAACATTACATCACAACTTTTAAACCCTATCCCTCGACTTATGAAAGCTAACACCCCATAAGCTTTCTTAAATACCCTACCTACCTGTGAAGCAACTTTCAGGGATCTATGGACATGTACCCAGATCCCTCTGCTCCTCCACACGTACAATCATCCTGCTACGTACTTTGTACTCTGCCTTGGAGTTTTTCCTTCCGAATTGTAACACCTGACACTTCTCCGGGTTGAACTCCATCTGCCACTTCTTAGCCCACTTCTGCATCCTATCAATGTCTCTCTGCAATCTTCAACAATCCTCTACACGACCAACCTGTGTGTCGTCTGCAAACTTGCCAACCCACCAGCATGCGCTTTCTCGGCTCTATTCGGTGTGCTACCCCTGCCCACTATAATGATAAAAATTAAGCACAATAAACGTTCTTCCGCAACAACTTCAGTGTTTACTGATATTCTTGCGATAAAAATCAGCATATGATCATGCTGTTGAGGGTACAGGAAATCCCATCAATGATGTAAATGCTGACGTGTTGACTGTTGAGTTTGGTTCTCGCTGAACAAACAGCTTTTATATTTGCCGGCGTGTGAGCGGCCATTGATATTATGAATATTGTTACACCTGTCCTTCGTAACCTGTGACAATGCAATACTCCGCCAGATGTAATGTAGTAAATGCTGATTATGATTTATCCACTGCATATGTTTATGGTAGACAGGTAGAGTATTAAACATCGTCTGCGTGGAAGCTAAAGTTGAAATGAGTATCGTGTCTCCACGAAACTGCATTACTGCGATCTCAAATCACTTCGCCTCGTCGCTCGTTCTGTAAAAAAAAAGAACTATCTTTTGATGTGCATTTGATATAATTTCCAATCTAGTGCGCAGTGGATACCTATACTGCATAAAAACCAGACCAGATGCAATTTGACAAATTCCAATCTTTTAGCATTATGATAACGCTATATGAACTGCACTCTTAAGGGAAAATCCAGTGCACGGTGTAGGCGGTGATCCTGCTTTAGAGATTAGCGGTGAAGCTGCAGGACAGTAGCAGCTGGAATCATTCTCTACCTATGCTGCTAGTTCCGCTGTCAGTTTGAGCAGTATTGTCATTGCGGTCCACGCAGTTAAAAACGAAACGAGTAACGTACAGAAAACAGGATTGCACTCTGCTGATCACTTTCATCTGGCGAATCGAAAATCAGCTGGCTGCAAGGTTCACAACAGCAGTGAATAAATCGCCAATTGAATTCTATGCATAGAGGAGGAATTTCAATTATTGGTGTCTTTGGAATGGAGTTCAGCGAGTGACCAGGAATCACAGTTACATCATCACTGTGGTCAGATTTAAGACTCCAGGCAAAACAACATGATTAACATGGTCAACGACGGGCGTGAAATAGTAATGACGTTTATCCGCGAGGCCAGTAGTGAGATCATCATCTCAGTTCAGTCGGCTGAGGTTGAATCGCAGTGACAGTGATGGAATTCAAGCAATGATAACTTCAGTGTGAGCAGCGACCTGTTTGAAAGTGTAGAGCATTCTACTTATTGAAATCAAGAGCCCGTGATCATTCCGACGGTACATCATTACACTCTGCTTCCTGCAACACACACACAATGCTGCTGGAACGCAGCAGGCCGGTCAGCATCTACAGTCGACGTTTCGGGCCGAGACCCTTCGTCAGGACGAAGTGAAAGGAAAGATAGTAAGGGTTTTGAAAGTAGGAGCGGGAGGGGGATATCCAAAATGATAGAAGACAGGAGGTGGAGGAGCTGGAAAGTTGTTTGGGAAAAGGGAGAGGGACGGGAGGACTAGGGAGAAAGAAAGGAGGAGGGAGCACCAGAGGGAGATGAACAACAGGCAAGGCCCGGAACGTCGACTGTACTTCTTCCTATAGATGCTGCCTGGCCTGCTGCGTTCCACCGGCATTTTGTGTGTGTTGCTTGAATTTCCAGCATCTGCAGATTTCCTCGTGTTCGACTCTGCTTCCTGTCCGCTGATCTGTAGTTCCATTCCAGAGAGTGGCTGTTCATGAGGTCCCAGAGATGAGTCTGATTGTGATCGGCGAAGAGTTCGGGCAGATTGATCAAGACTGTGTTTCACATCCGTCCCCTAATCCAGAAAACTCTGTCTTGTATGTTCACTCCTATTGGAGCAAACATTTCTAATTATTGCAAAATCATTATCAATAATGTGTGTTATTTCATTCTATACAAACCCGTGGCGTGTTCCATGCTTCTGCATGTGCTGAACTAAGAAGGGTTAGCTACATCTATTTCTGACAGTAATTAATCTGATATGTGATGTGAAATAATTTTCTTTCTTTTTGTGCATAGCCTAGTTGAAACGACATTTATTTGCAGTACTCACAATATGTTAAACGTGTTAAACGTATTTTTAGACGCAGAGAGTATATGTTAACAATTATATTTACTACATCATTGACACCTTTGGACATCAGAAAAAAATACATCTGAAGAAAGCTGTAATTGAAGTAAACAGGATATTTTTATTTTTCCCGGTGTGTTCCATTATCCGCACCACTGAAAACAAGCTGCACCTTTTTCATACTTTAGGTTCTTTATCCTCTTCTCCACTGGAAAATGCCCAGATTTTTTTTTTCTGCAGATGGACCAAATAAAAGAGTTGTAAAGATCTCCTTTCCTCCGCTAGACTGCAGGTCACATTTGAGCAAACATGGTTAGCAAACCTGCTTAGCCCACTTCCACCCTCCACCCCACCGATCAGGGGTACATGCAGTTATGTGAGCTGGTGGAAGATGGTCGTATGAGCAGCTGGTGTCTATCACAGACCCAGATATGCGACCATCCACTAACGTCGGACAGATAATCTTTGAAGTGTGCTGATTGTTGCTGGGGTAATCGAACACAGGGACGATTTATTGCTGTTTCAGTCAATTGACATTGACGACTAGAATGATATCGCGTTGCAGTTTCTGGAGGAGATTCTGGAGAGGGAACGATCTTTACTAAAGGGACGGGTTACTCTTGAAGCAGAGGAGCCTAATGTGCTGGCGGGCAGGTAGGCTGGAATTTCCTGGGGGGGTTTAAACAAAATTGCATTCAGTCGGATAAGATGGAACGTAAAAGGCGAGAAAAATAGGAATGGGTGAATACTGGACTGAAGGTGTTCTATTTGAATGCACGTAGTGTACTGGACATGGTTGAAGAACTTCCCGCAGAGTTTCATATGGGAATACGAGTATAGGATGTTGTAAGAATCATTGAATCGTTACTTATAACTGGGAGAATGTCAATGATATACATTGCAGTAAAAGGCTAGCCAAGAATGTAGAAGGGGCAGTGTTGTTCTGTTGGTTAAATGTGAAATTAAATCATTTAAAAGAGGTGATATGGGGTTGCAAGGTGTTGAATCATTGTGGATAGAACAACGAACTGTGAGGATAAAAACCATTATGTGAGTTATATTTACAGACAACCCAAACCAGAATAAGGAATTGGTCTACACAATATAACATGAGATAGAAAACGCCTGCCGAAAGGGCAGTATGACAATCGTCCTGAGGGTTTAAAATATTGCGCAAGACTGGGAAAATCATGTTGATCCTGGACTCCAAGGGACAGAGTTTCGAGAATTCCTGCGCGGTGGCTTTTCAGAGCAGCTCGAGGTTGAGCCCACCGGGAGATATTGTGTAATGAGCCGGAATTGATCAGAGGACTTTGGTGAAAATGATCACGATATGATCGAACTCACTCTCAAAATTGAAAAAAAAAAGGATGCATCAAAATTACAGTGGAGTAGAGGGAATTACAAAGCCATTTAAGAGGAGTTCGCCAAAATCGATTTGAAAAGAACACAGGCAGGCATGACAGCAGAACAGTCTGTAGTTTCCGAAAGGAAATTCGAAAGCACACAATATATACTTTCTAAATTGGAGATGTTTTATAAAGGAAGATGATACAACCGTGGCACAGAACGCTATTGAACGCCAACATCATAGGCATAGAGAAGGCATGCAATACAATAAGTATTAGCGGGAAGTTAAATGATTGGGAAATTTTATATGCCAGCAGAAGGCAAAATAAAACTCATTGAAAGGTTAAAGAAGGAATGCAATATAATGCTAGCCAATATGATTAAAGAAGATACCAAAAGTTTTTTTGTTCAGATACACAAAGTGTACGAGCGAGGCAAAAGAGGAAAGCGATGATCGAGAGACAGTAATGGGGGATAATAAAATGGTGGACGCACTGAATAAGCATTTTGCATCAATTTTCAAGTCGAGTCAAGTCGTCACTTTTAACTGTCATTTCGACCAAAACTGCTGCTACAGTACATTGTAAAAGTGAGACAACGTTTTTCAGGACAATGGTGTTACATGACACAGTACAAAAACTAGACTGAACTACGTAAAAAGTAACACAGATAAAAAAAACTACACTAGACTACAGACCTACCCAGGACTGCATAAAGTATACAAAACAGTGCAGGCATTACAATAAATGATAAACAAGACAGTAGGGCAGTAAGGCATCAGTCCAGGTTCTGGGTACTGAGGAGTTTGATAGCTTGGGGGAAGAAACTGTTACATAGTCTGGTCGTGAGTGCCAGAACGCTTCGGTGCCTTTTCCCAGATGGCAGGAGGGAGAAGAGATTGTATAAGGGGTACATGGGGTCCTTCATAATGCTGTTTGCTTTGCGGATGCAGCGTGTAGTGTAACTGTCCGTAATGGCGGGAAGAGAGACCCCGATGATCTTCTCAGCTGACCTCACTATCCGCTGCAGGATCTTGCGATCCGAGATGATGCAATTTCCGAACCAGGCACTGATGCAGCTGCTCAGTATATTCAATACAACCTCTGTAGAATCTGATGAGGTTGTGGGGTGGGAGATGGACTTTCCTCAGCCTTCGCAGAAAGTAGAGACGCTGCTGGGCTTTTTTTGCTATGGAGCTGATGTTGAGGGACCAGCTGGGATTCTCCGCCCCGTGAACACCCAGAAATTTTGTGCTCATAACGATCTCTACCGAGGAGCCGTCGATGTTCAGCGGGGAGTGGTCGCTCTGTGTCCTCCTGAAGTCAACAACCATCTCTTTTGTTTTGTTCACATTCAGAGACAGGTTGTTGGCTCTGCACCAGTCTGTTAGCCGATGCACTTCCTCTCTGTAGGCTGACTCGTTCTTGCTGACGAGAACCACCACGGTTGTGTCATCGGCGAACCTGATGATGTGATTCGAGCTGTGTGTTGCAGCACAGTCATGGGACGGCAGAGTGAACAGCAGTGGACTGAGCACACAGCCCTGGGTGTAAACTCACACTCTCCTTCTCAGATCAAAATCAAAGGTGCATCAATTCGAAGTTAATTACAATAATAAGCAGGGTGCCTCAGAAGCACAAAATCAAATGTAACATTCCAGTGGAATGCTCAGCTTGAGAGACGCCTAGTCACCCGGGCGTTGCAAGCATTAAAAATCACGAGTGCTCTAGGTGAGGATCGAACTCACAGCCTCGGCATTTCTCCGCCGCCTACCGCCATATAAGTAGCGTGCGCTAACCAATTGCGCCACGACAGCCCAGAACTGCAAACGCGTGTTTTTTTTCCCATATGGAAAGAAAATCTAGAAATTACAGATATCATCGTGCATAGAACCTAAAAATATACAGCCCGTGAAAAGGCCGTTCGGCCCACAATGTATTTTCATTCCAGCTAAAAAGCAAATCAAATGCACTCAAACTCTAATCCCTCCTTCCTACCCTGTCAATGTCACTCGATCTTCTTTACATCCGTGTGCATATCGAGTCAACAAATGTGCATATCAAATACCACCTATAAATTTACTGATAATGCAGACATTGTTGGTCGAATCTCAGATGGAGACGAGAGGGCGAACAGGGGCGAGGTATGTCAACTAGTTGAGTGGTGTCGCAGCAACAACCTTGCACTGAACGTCAATAAGACGAAAGAGCTCACTGTGTACTTCAGGAAGGAGAGAGATACCAATCCTCATAGAGGGATCAGAAGTGGAGAGAGTGAGCAGTTTCAGGTTCCTGGGTGTTAAGATCTCTGACCTCACTATCCGCTGCAGGGTCTTACGATCCGAGATGGTGCAATTTCCGAACGAAGCAGTGATGCAGCTGCTCAGGATGCTCTCAATACAACCCCTGTAGAATGTGATGAGGATGGGGGGGGGGGGGTGGGAGATGGACTTTACTCAGCCTTCGCAGCAAGTAGAGACGCTGCTGGGCTTTCTTGGCTATGGAGCTGATGTTGAGGGACCAGCTGGGATTCTCCGCCCCGTGAACACCCAGAAATTTGGTGCTCATAACGATCTCTACCGAGGAGTCGTCGATGTTCAGTGGGGAGTGGTCGCTCCGTGCCCTCCTGAAGTCAACAGCCATCTCTTTTGTTTTGTTCACATTCAGAGACAGGTTGTTGGCTCTGCACCAGTCCGTTGGCCGCTGCACCCCCTCTCTGTAAGCTGACTCGTCGTTCATGCTGATGAGACCCACCACGGTCGTGTCATCGGCGAACTTGATTATGTAATGCGAGCTGTGTGTTGCAGCACAGTCGTGGGTCAGGAGAGTGAACAGCAGTGGACTGAGCACAGCCCTGGCGGGGGGCGTGCTCAGTGTGATGGTTTTGGGGATGCTGCTACCGTTCAGGACTGACTGAGGTCACCCATTCAGGAATTCTAGGATTCTGTTGCAGAGGGAGGAGTCTGAGGAATTGAATGAATGTCGGATTTTTTACTGTATTCGTAGATAAAGGTTGGGAGGCTGCTATTTATATCAATGAGAGGAGACTTTATCCGCTTGTTTACATAAATGAGTTGAGCAGTTGCTATTCATGAATACAGTATATTGCAGTTGTATTCATACGTAACATGACGAGACATCTTGACATCAATGTGGACAATATGTTTGCTGTTGTAAGGGAAACTCAAACAGGTGAAGATAGACGAGATTATTTTTACGAGTGGGAATAGTGTGTCTTTGGAATTCTCTTCCTCAAAGGAAAAAAAGAAAAAGCAATAGTTTGTTTTTAATGCTTAATTCCGCAGAACACAGTCAGTTTCTTGACAGTCAATGGAGTGACGTGTTGCAGGCTGTGCAGGCTTGGGCCGCTGAAATCAGAGTTCAGTTGAGGTCAGAGAATCAGAGAATGGTGGAACAGAACAGAGAGGCCGAATGTCCTGCTACTAATCCAATATGCCAGCAGCAGCCTCCGCCAAATAAGAGTCCCAGTGAAATTAATGTTCAGAGTTTTTCCAACCGTCACTGATAAAAAAACGTTTGATGTAGGTGTAAATTAAATGCGATGTCAGGCAAATTGTCAATACTCACAGCATCCTTTCCTCCCACTATCATTCTGTTACATTTGCTCCCGAGGCCACTGTCCCTACCCTGAGAGGCGGTGACCACAGAGCGATAAAAAAATGTGCAACTCTTCTTGCAGCTCTGGTGGGCTGTTACCCTGGAAACGGAGGAAGAAGCTCACCAAAAATAACCGAAAAGGGAATTAACAAACTTAACATCGTATGCTGTGAGTTTCATTATGACAAAGGTTAACACTGCAGCCATTTTGGAATGAAGAATCTAAAACTGTAAAGTCTGCCATTAACGTTCTGTATTCACTTAATTCTCTAGTAGTCTGGCTAACAAAAATGATCAATAGTTAGCGATCAATAATATATTAACCTCTGCCAGAAATATACCCAGTGACAGTCTCAATCACCATCTGTTGCAACAGACTCCACAGATCGACGACTCTTTGGCTGAAGAAGTTTCTCTCATCTCAGTTTTGAAGGGAAGCTTGCTTATTCCGAGGCTGTCCTCTCAGACCCCAGACTCTCCGTCTGATGGAAATATCCTCCCCATGTCCACTATACCCTGGCTGTTCAGCACTCTGTAGGTTTAAATATGATCCCGTCCTCCTCTATACTTCTGAACATAGAGTACAGGCCCAGAGTCATCAAATGCTTGTCATACATAAACCCTCTCATTCCTGAGATCACTCTTGTGAACCACATGAGCAACAGTTCTACTGAACACATTTCCAGGAATTACAGGGAATGTGGTGCCAGGATAATTTACAGGGGAAAAGTTGCGGTTTCTTCACTGTTCCACTAAGTATCACCAAACATGCGCTTGTGCATACGTCCATTTCTAGAGGAACAAGCTTAGTGATTTGGGTTCACAATCGTTCATCAGAATGGCTTCAACTATGTTCCATTTTTGGTGCAGGTTTCCAGCATCCTGAGATTCTGCCGAATTTCCACCGATTGACAGACAGGTGACAGGGGCGGGGGGCGGGGAGGAATTTCCAAACACAGATTGAACACCAAACTCACGGGTCTATTTCTACTGTTGCAAACACGGAACAGTCCATTCCCACAGCTTCTAACTGTAAGGGATGGGATGGTAACATATCCTCTCCTCAGAAAGGTAGTCATTACTTCTAAAGGAACTCCAGAAACAAACATCTGAACCCAGAACAGAAATACTCGTTCAACAGCTCATAAACCTGAGCAGGTTGATCCATTGAAGTTGGATCTAAAACTTTGTTATCTGAGGACCCAACCTCACCGGGTCACTGCTGAATCTGACACTCACCGACCCCCGAATCCTCAGACATCGTCCCCACATCTCACAGCGAGTGGTGTAATCAGAAATTTCTCCACAACCAATGCCCAGCACCCCAAGCCTTTTGATTCACTGTGAAAGGAGGAGCATCCAGCCCAAATCTGTGGAAGTGCTGACCTGGGCCAAATCCCAGATACTGACAGGTCTAAATGCCCAGTGTTTCCCAGGATTACAGCTCACTCAGCCCAGGAGTCCTTGTCGCCAGTAATGTGCTGCAGTGTCTCGGCCATTCAGAGTTCAAACACAAACACTCCGACATTAAACTGTGGCAGAACGGGAACCTGGTGATCCTCTGACTGGGCCAGAGAGCGGGCTGGAAAACCTGGGCGCGGGGCACCAGCAGGCGGGTATAATGTTTCACATTGTCTCCACCAGCTAAACTGAACACATTTTATCATTATCCTATTGTTGAATGAGATCTTGCCCGGCACAATTGACCACCACATTTCCTGTGGGCTAACAGGAATAAAACGCGTTTAATATAAAATTGAAAGTAAAGTGCTGGAAACTCGGTACATCAGATTGGATGTGTGTAAAGAGAAACTGTATCAGAACTGGGACTGTCCAAGATGCTGCCCGATCAGCTGAACGTTTCCAGCATTTTCTCTTTTTTTTTTTACTTTAAAGGATGCACAACTATTAACTGATAACAAGTTATTTATAACGGCCTGAACAACGTAGCGCAAATGTAATACATTAGATTTCTCTTCAATCCAATACAGGGATAACGCAGTCAATGCACACAACATCCTCCCCACCCCACTATCAATCTGCTGTCTCTGCTTCCAAGCCTCCTTCCGACAAAGACTAACACGGCGGACATTTGGCAACGTTGAAGCTAAAGTCGTAATGGCTGTCTTTACCCTACCTGGTGCTGTATTCAATAAATCTTCTCCTAGTTCCAGGTAACAAACACAGATTTCAGAAATAACTGAGTGAAGCAAAATACGTCACAACGAAGACAACGGTAGAAGAGAGGCTGTTGATAGATAATCATTGGTGGGATACCGGCTGGACAGAGCTTGGGCAAGATGGTTGATATATATCGTTGGTGGTGGGATACAGACGGGACAGAGGTTGGACAAGATGATTGATATATATCGTTGGTGGTGGGATACAGACTGGACAGAGGTTGGACAAGATGGTTGATATATATCATTGAGGTGGTGGGATACAGACTGGACAGAGGTTGGACAAGATGGTTGATATATATCACTGAGGTGGTGGGATACAGGCTGGACAGAGGTTGGACAAGATGGTTGATATATATCATTGAGGTGGTGGGATACAGACTGGACAGAGGTTGGACAAGATGGTTGATATATATCGTTGGTGGTGGGATACAGACTGGACAGAGGTTGGACAAGATGGTTGATATATATCATTGAGGTGGTGGGATACAGACTGAACAGAGGTTGGACAAGATGGTTGATATATATCACTGAGGTGGAAGGATTCAGACTGGGCAGACGTTGAACAAGACTATTGATAGATATCATTGATGTGGTGGGATACAGGTTGTACAGTGATTTTCCCAGATGGGCAGGAAATCCTAGTTTTGTGCTGAGGTACCGTTTCCCAGGAGGTAGCAGCTTCTCTGTAGGTTGCCTTATTGTTATTTGACATTAAGCCAATCAGTCTACTATCGTCATCAAATCTGATCAGCTGTTTGGAGCTGTGGGTGGCGACACAATCATGGGTATACAGAGAGTAAATGAGGGGGCCAAGGAGACAACCCTGTGGGTTATGTGTGCTGAAGGTAAAAGTGACAGCGGTGAGAGAGCCCACTCTTACCACCTGCCGGCGATCTGAAGGGAAGTCCAGGATCCAGTTACACAAGGCAGGATGAAGGCCGAGTCTCTGAGCTTTTTGTCGATACTTCACGACTTCGTATGGCTACTGCTCTTCTCATGACTGCAAGGAACTGCAGAGTACTTGGGTCTCATCTGGGAACATCATATCCACAAGCCTGGACTCTTCCTAAATTTCCCCCTGCATCTGAGAAGCAGACCGTGCACTCAAAGATACCCACAACCTGGGATATTATTGCTGCAAACTCAAGGACGGTTTCCTGTGATTATAAGCCAAAAGAGTGATAAAATGGACTCGAAATCACAATGTAACTCGACGTGACCCTGCACCATATGTCTATCTGCACTGCACTTACTCTGCAGCCATAATGCGTTGTTACAGTTAATGTTTGGTCGTATATCAGCTCAATGTACTGTCGTAATGTATCGATCTGTGTGGACGGTACGTCAGGCAAGATTTTCACTGTAGCTCAGTACATGATGATAATAAACAAATTTCCCATTTTAATTGTGTGGAAATATTAGACAGACTGAGCTTCTGCTTCGGAAATTCAGAGGTAAACTGAACTGAACTGTTGTCATTTCTGAGGAGCACAAATAATTGGAAAATGTTTCAATCTTGCATTACGATCTGCTGTAAACGGGATCAGGTGACGGGTGGAGGGTCTCCCGTCTGAACCGGTGACTCTGCTCCTCGCCCCTCACACGCTGTCCGAACCATCCGCCGCATTACCCACATTATTCCATATTTACACCAGATACGTGTTTAGTTTTTCCCGCCTTATCTTCCAAGTCCCTTTCCCTCCACCTTCAGGTCACAGTGTCACGCGCTCCATTCCCATTCCGGTCCGACGCAGTTTTCAGACCCAAACCGGAAATCTCCAGCTTTCATTTAAATCAGTCCATGTTTATAAACACTAATTTCTTTTCACATTTCCCCGGCCTCGCTGGACAAGAACACTGAAACATCAGTGAGAAACTGCAGGAGGTGGCCATTCAGCCCCTCTAACCATCAACAAGATGGCGGCTGCTCTCCCATCTCAGCCACATGTTCTGCCCGATCCTCATTTCCTCGATCGCTTCGGTCTCCACACATCGGCCGGCCGCAGTTTTATGTGAGGACGATCACCGAGTCTTCACCGCCCTCTGTGGAGGGAATTTTCAGACATTCACCACCCTCGGAGTGGAGACATTTCCCCTCATCTCAGTCCCGGACATTCCACACCCTGTTTCAGAGACTGGGATCCCTGGTTCAACCGGTAATGATGTTGTGCATTTCAATGTGTTCACCTCTCAGTCCTCGATTCTCTAAATGAAAGGGTTATCACATTTGATCTTTCTTCATATGATGACCCCACCACCCCAGGGATCAGTCTGGTGAATCTTCATTGCACTCTCTATAATAAATACTCACTAACCTCTCTGCTGATTCTCTATGGAATTACTTTCCATCTTCTGCAGCCCCGTGTTGCCCCAACCACTCTACGCCCACCCCTCTCTCTATTTGCACCTTCCCACCTTCCCCTTTTACCTGGATCCACCTCTCATTCCCCAGATCTTACCCCATCCCCACCCTTCACCTCTCTTCTCTGACTATTTCCCGTCCACTCTCAGTCCAGAGGGATGGTCTCGGCCCGAAATGTTGACGGTCCATTTCCCTCCACAGATGCTGCCCGACCCACTGAGTTCCTCCGGCAGTTTCTTCTTTGTTCGATATAAACCATGTGTTAGTATGGGGAGCAGCATTTTACACCATATTCCAGGTAAAATCTCAAGAAAGTACAAATAATTGTCACTTTGCCCGAACCATTGGTCCCGCTTGCAGATCAATTCAATTCAATTCCTCTGTTGACTGTTGGGGGGTGGGGAGCAGGGAGGGGGTCTTTGGCACGTGCTTAGTAGTTCAGCCGTTAAACCGAAAAAGCTCGATCACAGCAGTGCGTGTGCGACGTAAGGCACGGTGCTCGTGATAGCAGATGCAGATACTAGGAGATCATGCGTGACGTCTGGCGCGTGGGGGCTGCTCTGTGACTTCACGTGAGGGGGAGCGCTTCTATTTAAAAACTCCTTACGATTTGGAACAGCATAATTTAATTAGGGTTTCATGTCTGAATCCCCTGTTGTGTGATGTAAAGTCCTTTCTATGTGTCTGACTATTCGTGGAGCGTGGGCAGCGTGGTGTTTGTCTCGAGTTAAGTCACAAATCCACAAATGTTTCTGGGCAACACACAAAATTTTGGAGGAACACAGTGGTCCTGCTGAAGGGTCTCCGCCCGAAACGTCCACTGTATATCTTCCGTAGATGCTGCCCGACCTGCTGAGTTCCTCCTGCATTTGTGTGCGTTCCTCGGATATCCAGCATCTGCAGATTTTCTCTTGTCTGTGAAATGTTTCATGGGAGGATTTTCGGGACTGATCTGGTTTGGGATGGCTTCAGTCAGTGCAGTATCTTGGTGTCTAGTATTTTAATAAACAACTGCTTTTTTCTTTTTAAAAAAAAAAATAATACGAATCGGAATTTCCAGCGGGGTTTGCACGGTGTATTAGTTAACAGAAGTCCTCTATTCCCTGCACTTTTATCTCCTGGTAAACTCAACACCCTGACAGTGTGGACCACAGATACCCCTTCCTCTCAAAGTCAGTGAATCATTCTGACAACTGATGGCTGACAGGAATTATATTTGTTGGTCATTAAATTTCGCTCGGACATGGAATTGATATGGTGTTCGGGGTGTCCCAGTGAAGGAGCCGGACGGCCGAGCTCTCTGCGCTGTGGGAACATCGAGCCATTGGTTGGACCCTCGGAGATGCGCGGGCGCGCTGCCGACACCAAGTATTGCCCCCTGTTGTACCGTCCGGGCGGCGCTGAGGAAGGAGCTATTACCGGGTTTGTGTAAATTGGGGGTCGATTGCGGTGTGAAGGGCCGGGACTGAGCTCTGCCGGACGGCTGGAGGTTCTGTGATCTCCTGTCCCGCTGCCCCGGTTTTAGCTTTGCGATGGAGACCGGGCTGTGGGATCAGTTAGTTGTGGATCCCCAGGGGGGTGGGGTAAAGGGGATCTGTCTGTGTGTGGGTAGAGGTTATGGGTGGACGTGTGTGTGTGGGGTGAGTAGTTGGAATGGTGTGTGGTGGTCGTAGGCGGGTTGGGGTCTGTTGGGTGAAGGTGGGATGATAGGAAATTTCGTGACAAACTAAGTTGTAAACAAGGGAGGATCTGGTGAATTGGGTCAGCCAGCTGAGCTCGCGGGTCCTTCCAGGAAACATCAATCCTCTCTTCATATTAATTACAGGTACCGTCCAAACTTGCTGTTAAGATTGTGTTTGTTACAGAGCCCCAGAGTCTGGGAACAGCTGTCACCGTCATGAACAGCGAGTGCAGATTGGAAATGGGGTCACTGACCTCTGCATCAGAGAAGGACAGCCTCCTGTGAGATATCAATGTCCTTAGAGAGGATTCAGATCTGGTGGCATATCGGGAGTCTGAAAGGGAAAGGGAGTAGGCAAGGGGCTAAAGAGAGAGTTTTAATAGGGGAACATGTTCAGGGGTAAAGGGGTATAGAAGCTGTCTGATAGATTGTTTTAATTCCTTTTTATAATCTCACAGACGGTGACTGAGGAAGAAGCTTGTTGACGGAGGATACCCGGAGGTGAGCATGTCAGAAACGGAATCAGAAATTGAATTGAATGGAGTTCATTTCTTATATCCTTCACATACATGAGGAGTAAAAATCATCTAAATGTGAAATGTGCAATTATAGTAATTTATAATAGTTTAAAACAAATATAATAGTCAATGTAATCTAGAGTGTTCTCAAATCAGCGTGGGTTCATCAGTCTGATGTCCCAGTGGAAGAAACTGTCCCACAGCCTGTTGGTCCTCGCTTTTATGCTTCCCGGATGTAGCAGCTGGAATAGAGTGACAATGATTTGATTTCCAGTGTCACGGGTTTAGGCAGTCGTCTCAAGTGAGGAGTTGGTCTGCAGCAACACACACAAAATGCTGGTAGAACGCAGGCAGCATCGATTGGAAGAAGTACTGTCGACGTTTCGGGCTTCGTCAGGTTCAGCATGGTAATGTTCTGTGGAAAGTCAGATCACACGGGATCCAGGGAGAGCTGGCTCACTGGATGCACAGTTGTCTTGATGGTAGGAAGCAGAGAGTGATGGTGGGAGGCTGTTTATTGGACTCGAGGCCCATATCTAGTGGTTTTCCCCGGGATTACACTCATTGATCTCGTTATTTATTGCTATTTAATTATATTTGCATTGTTGCAGTTTGTTGTCTTCTATGCTCTACTTGATCTTTCATTGATCCTTGTACAGTTACTATTCTATAGATCTGCTGAGTATGCCCGCATGAAGAAGAATTTCAGGGTTGTATGTGGTGAAATGTATGTTCTCTGAAAATGAAATTGACTTTGAACTTTGAACACTGCAACTTGTCATCTCTACCAATAATTTGGTTGAGAGTGTGTAGGCAATGGATAGTGAATTTGCAGCAAGTAAGTTCAAACAATTACTGTTTTTGAAAGATAGTCAGTATAAACACTCCCCTCCATTTCTCGCTCCTCACTCGACCACACCCTCCCCTTAATGTCTTCCCTCTCTGCCCCGTCTTTTCTCTCAACCCCGCAGTGTGCAGACGTTCAGGGTGAAAGAAACATAGAAAACCTACAGCACAATGCTGGCCCTTCGGCCCGCAAATATGTGCCGAACATGTCCCTACTTTAGAAATAACTAGGCTTACCTATAGCTCTCTATTTTCCAAAGCTCCATGTACCTATCCAAAAGTCTCTGAAAAGACCCAATCGTATCTGCTGCCACCACCGTTGTCGGCAGCCCATTCCATGCACTCACCACTCTCTGAGTAAAAACATAACCCTGACACCTCCTCTGTATCTACTACACAACACCTGAAATCCGTGTCCTCTTGTGGCAACCATTTAAGCCCTGGGAAAAAGCCTCTGATTATCCACACGATCAATGCCTCTCAACATCTCTTTCAGGTCACCTTTCATGCCTCCATCGCTCCAAGGAGTAAAGGCCGAGTTCACTCAATCTATTCGCATAAGGCATGCTCCCTAATCCAGGCAACATCCTTGTAAATCTCCTCTGCACCCTTTCTATGGCTTCCACATCCTTCCTGTAGTGATGTGACCAGAACTGAGCACTGTACTCCAAGTGGGGTCTGACCAGGGTCCTATATAGCTGGAACATTACCTCTCGGCGCCTAAATTCAATTCCAGTATTTATGAAGGCCAATACACCTTACGCCTTCTTAACCACAGAGTCAACCTGCGCAGCTGTTTTGAGTGTCCTATGGACTCGGACTCTAAGATCCCTCTGATTCTCCGCACTGCCAAGAATCTGACAATTAATACTATACTCAGTCATTTTATTTGACCTACCAAAATGAACCACGTCGCACTTATCTGGGTTGAACTCCATCTGCCACTTCTCAACCCAGTTTTGCATCCTATCATCGTCCCGCTGTATCCTCTGACAGCCCTCCACACCATCCACAACACCCCCAACCTTTGTGTCATCAGCAAGTTTACTAACCCATCCCTCCACCTTCTCATTCAGGTCATTTACAAAAATCACGATGAGTAAGGGCCCCAGAACAGATCCCTGAGGCTCTCCGGTGCTGACCGTCCTTCATGCAGAATATGACCCGTCTACAACCACTCTTTGCCTTCGGCGGGCAGGCCACGTCTGGATCCACAAAGCAATGTCCCCGTGGATCCCATTCCTCCTTACTTTCTCAATAAGCCTTGCATGGGGTACATTATCAAATGCCTTGCTAAAATCCATATACACTACATCTACTGCTGTTCCTTCATCAACGTGTTTATTCACATCCTCAGAAAATTTAATAAGGCTAGTAAGGTACGACCTGCCCTTGACAAAGCCATGCTGACTATTAGTAATCATATTATACCTCTCCAAATGTTCATAAATCGTGCCCCCCCCCCAGGATCTTCTCCATCAACTTATCAAATAATGAGGTAAGACTCAATGGTCTGTAATTTCCTGGGCTATCTCTACTCCCTTTCTTGAATAAAGGAACAACACCCGCAACTCTCCAATCATCTGGAACCTCTTCCGTCTCCATGGATGATGCAAAGATCATCGCCAGAGGCTCAGTAATCTCTCCCCTCACCTCCCACAGAAGACTGGGGTACATCTCATCCGGTCCCAGGAACGTATCCAACTCGATGCTTTCCAAAAGCTGCAGCACATCCTCTTTCTTAATATCTACATGCTCAAGTTTTTCAGTCTGCTGCAAGTTATCACTACAAACACCAAGATCCTTTTCCTTAGTGAATACTGTAGTAAAGTATTCATTAAGGACCTCTGCTATTTCCTCCGGTTCCATACATACTTCCCCACTGTCACACTTGATATTTCAGGGTGGAAGGTGAAATATTCTTGGGGAATCTGAAGGGGAATTCTTCACTCAGAAGTTCGTGAGAGTGTGGAATGAGCTGCCAGTGGAAGTGGTAGACGTGGGTTCGATTGAGACACTGAAGAGAAATTTGGGTGAGGACATGGATGGGAGGTTTATGCAGGTAGTTGGCAGTAAAAACAAAAACTGGTCGGTATTGACCAGAAGGGCCGAAAGGCCTGTTTCAGTGTTGCTGGGCTGTGTGGCTCTAATAATATTCTGATTTGTAATTTCCACAGTCAGTGCTTTGCTGCTAATGACCGAACCCGGTAATTTACAGAATGGGTGAAAAGGCTGCCCAGTGGCTCTTCCTGTGCTCAGTGTTACTGGGACGTCCCATCACTGAGCAGATATAGTCTTCTCCATTCTCTTTCACTAAGTCTGTCACTCAACACGTTCCATGTTTACAGGAAATCACAGAACTCACAAAGAAGGAAACCGCGACAGAGGATTCCCCGCACTTCCTCAAACCTGGTGATGGGGAAAGGCTCCCAGTCCCAGGGAATGATGTGGGAATCCTTTGTGGAAATGAGCAATAAGTTAGCAAAGTTGGACAAAATGCTGAAAGTAGTTCTGAAGTTCGGTACGGTAAAACAACACACAGAATTGGAAATCACTTTGAAACAACGTTGGCATAAGAAAGTACGTCAACAAAGTTCGGCCCATAATGTTGTGCTGAACCAAAGAAATTAGCAACCAAATGGCCACTAAACTGATTCTTTGTGCCAGCATAATATCCACCTCTCTCCATTTTCCTCACATTTATGCGCCTGTCTTTCTTTCTTTAAATATTTTTATTAATTTTAAACAAATAAATGAAACATGAATACAGAGAGTCTGAGAGTACATAATTAATAGGTTAAAATACAAATACAAATAGATAATAATCCATACTCATACCTCCCAAACTCATAGTAATTACGAAAAATGGAGTAAATAAGAAAACAAAAACCAAAAAATGAAGAAACCTAACCAACATGGGCCATTGCATTATGTCAAATATACACAGTAGCGTCAATAACTCCACACCTCAATCCAAATAATTAAGGATAATAAAAGTAAGGTTCAGGGAAAGTCAGTTACCTCAGATGAAAATGTTGAATAAATGGTCTCCAAATTTCTTCAAATTTAACTGAAGAGTCAAAGATAACACTTCTAATTTTTTCTAAGCTCAAACAAAAGATAGTTTGAGAATACCACTGAAATATAGTTGGAGAATTAATTTCTTTCCAGTTCAATAGGATAGATCTTCTAGCCATTAATGTGACAAATGCAATCATCCGCCAGGCTGAGGGGGATAAACAACTATTATCCACAACTGGTAAACCGAAAATTGCAGTAATAGGTTGCAATTTGATACTCAGAACTGTTGAAATAATACCAAAAATATCTTTCCAATAATTTTGCAAGCAAGGGCAAGACCAAAACATGTGGGTCAATGAAGCAACTTCAGAATGGCATCTGTCACAGGTTGGATTAACACAAGAATAAAATCGAGCAAGTTTATCCTTGGACATGTGAGCCCTATGTACAACCTTAAATTGTATTAGGGCATATTTAGCACAAATAGAGGAAGAATTGACTAATTGTAAAATTTTCTTCCACTGCTCAGTGGGCATAAGACAATGAAGTTCTTTTTCCCATTCCTTCTTATTTTTTTCTGATACTTCTGGCTGTATTTTCATGATCATATTATATAGGGTGGCTACTAAATCCTTCTCACAAGGATTCAGAGCTAAAAAAAAAGTGTTTATGGTAAATTATATTTATTAGATAGCTGTTCAAAGGACATAAATCTATTATCTAAAAATAGATCACGAAAACATGTTATACCTTTTATTTTCCATAATACAAAGGCTTGATCCATAGAAGAGGGCCAAAAAAAAAGTTAGATATAATAGGGCTTGATAGGACAAACATATTCAAGTTAAAACATTTACGAAATTGGAACCATATTCGCAATGTATGTTTAACTATAGGATTAGTTATTTGTTTATTCAATTTAGATAATGAAAATGGAAGTAAAAATCCTAAAATTGAAAACAATGAAAAGTCTTGTACAGATTTGCATTCCAAATTAACCCATTGTGGGCAAGATGCTATAATCGATTGTTGTGTTCAAAATATTAAATATCGAATATTAACTGCCCAATAGTAAAATCTTAGATTTGGCAAAGCCAAACCACCCTCCTTCTTAGGCTTCTGTAAAATTTTTTTGCTTAGTCTAGGATTTTTATTCTGCCACACATACGAGGATATTTTGGTGTCAATAACATCAAAAAAGATTTAGGAAAAAAAATAGTAATGGTTGGAATAAATATAAAACATTGGGTAATCCTATCATCTTAATGCCATTAATTCGATCAACCAATGACAAAGATAATGGGGACCACCTACTAACAAGTTGCTTAATTTAGTCAATTAATGGTAAAAAATTAACTTTAAATAAATCCTTATGTTACTTGGTAATTTTAATGACTGTTATGAAGGATGAACAGTTCTGAAGGGCAGAAGGGTGCAGAGTTGCCCATGTCCCCCCCCCCCTCCCGGTAGAATCACAAACCGTTACTGTTGCTATGCTGCTCATGAGAGAGAGAGAGCTGGAAAAGAAAACATGCAAGAACATCTGCTACAGATAAGAGAGAGATAAGAGAGGGGAGAGAGACTTGTTGATTCACCGTGTTATGACTTCTGAGAGACTTATCACTTCTGAGAGGGTTATTTATCTTGTACCATTCTGTTCATTAACATTCCTCAGTGGACAGCCGGAGTGGGCTGGTTTGATGGACCCAGCCATTCAAAATTGATTGACAACTGAGACCTCGTGAGTAGGGATAAATTCAGGTCTGGAGAGACACCCTTCAGACACACCAGGAGACACACTAGTGGACACTGTTTGAGTGTTGGAACCGACGGGAAGGTGTGGGGCATCGGAGACTGAACCAGGAGGTCGGTCAGTTAAACTCATAGTGTTATAGCAGGGCCGGTGGGGACTTGTGTGTGTGTCCACTCATGCCAGAGTGACGAGTCCTCCACAGAATAACGGTCTAGCTGAATGACAGAGGGCTCATAACTGAATGGCCACAATGATACGACGGATCAAGAACGCAAAGGAAGGTTTGCCTGACTGTAGCTGGTACATCTCGCTCTCTCTCTCTCTCTCTCTCTCTACTCTCCAACGATTACAATACAACAACCATATCTACCTCAGCACGTATGAACTGAACTTTATACTTTTCAATGTCAAATCATTATTCCGTAGACATCGATAGAGCTTGTTTATTATTGCTTATGGTTATTCCCACATTTTTATGTTTATTATTGCTAACGTGTATTATCTATATATTTGTATTATTGGTATTGATTTGCTTATTTTACTAATAAACATTTTTGAATATAGTACCACCAGACTCCAACGGATTATTCTTTCTCTGCTAGTCAGACACCCAGTAACGGGGTACGTAACATACCCAAATAAGTAAGATGATATGTGACAACTTTAAATGATAAATGTTTATAAATTGGAACTTGCATATTTAATGGTAATAATTCACTCTTATTAAAATTCAGTTTGTAACCAGAAAAACTACTAAACCGAGCAAGCAAGGACGAAATAGCCGGAATGGATCTCTCAGGGTCGGATATGTATAGTAACAAATCATCAGCATATAATGATAACTTATACTTCCCTTCCCCATGAGTAATACCCAAAATATTAGGTGATTCACGAATGGCTATAGCTAAAGGTTCCAAAACAATGTCAAATAGTAAAGGACTTAAAGGACAGCCTTGCCTTGTACCACGGAATAACTGAAAAAAAGGAGTTCTTTTATTATTGGTAAATACCGAAGCCAAGGGTTTATAGTATATTATTTTAAACCATAATCTAAATTTCGAACTAAAATTAAAATGCTGCAACGTATTAAATAAATATGGTCATTTAACTCTATCAAACGCTTATTCAGCATCTGAGGAAATAACACATTCTGGTATTTTGGATGAGGGAGTATAAATAATATTAATTAATTTGCTGATATTAAAAGATGAATAAAGGTTTTTAATAAATCCAGTCTGATCTTCAGGGATAATTCGAGGTAATATGTATTCTAATCCAGTGGCCAAAACTTTGCTAAAAATCTTAGTGTCCGTATTCAGCAAGGATATGGGCCGATAGGATACACGTTCAGTGGGGTCTTTATCTTTTTTAAGAATTAAAGAGATAGAGGCATCATAAAAAGATTGTGGCAATTTACATAAAATTAACACATCTTTAAAAATTTTACAAAGCCAAGGGGAGAGTATAGAGAAAAAGGATTTTAAAAAAATTCTGCAGTATAACCATCCGGACCAGGGGCTTTACATGAATTCATTGAAAAAAATCGCTTCTTTTATTTCGATTTCCGTGATAGGTGTATCTAGAAATACATTATATTCTGTTGTTAATTTGGGGATATTAAATTTTCTTAAAAATTCATCCATTATAGAAGAATCCTCAACAAATTCTGATTGCTATAAAGTTGTAAAAATCTTGAAAGGCTTTATTTATCTCTTTATGATCAATCGTCAATGTGCCATCTCGTTTACGAATCTTAGTTATTTGTCGTTTAACCGTAGCAGTTTTCAATTGATTAGCCAATAGTTTGCCAGATTTATCTCCATGTACACAGAACTGGGTTCAAGATTTTATTAACTGATTTTCAATCGAAGAGGATAATAACAAACTATGCTCCATCTGAAGTTGAACTCTTTCTTTATAAAGTTCGTTGCTGGGAGTCACTGAATAAATCTTATCAATTGCTTTAATTTTATCAACCAATGTAGATATTTCAAAATTAGTTCGTTTCCTAACTCCAGCAGAGTATGGAATAATCTGTCCACGAATAAATGCTTTAAAAGTGTCCCATAAAGATCCACTAGAGATCTCTGCAGTAGAATCTGTTGAGAAACACAAATCAATTTGTTGTTTAATAAAATTAAGAAAGTATGAGTCCAGCAATAAAGGAGTTGAACATCCAAGATTTAGTGTTAGAAGATGAATCCATTCTCTTAACAGATAGCTTCAAAGGGGCATGGTCAGAAATGGTAATATAATCATATTTACAATCAATAACATCGGTAAGTAAATGATGATCAATAAAGAAGTAGTCAATTCTTGAATAATTATGATAAACATGAGAAAAGTATGAAAATTCTTTGTCATTGGGGTGTAACAAACGCCAAATTTCGGAAATTGTAGAATCAATTATAAAGGAATTAATAAGAGAGGCCGATTTTATTCGTAAGAGCTTGGGTGGGCTTAGATCTATCTATCGAAGGGTTTAAGCAGCAGTTAAAATCCCCACCCATCATTAGCATGTACTGATTCAAATTAGGAAAGGATGTAAATAGACACTTAAAAATTCAGGACAATCAGTGTTTGGAGCATAAACATCAACTAAAACAACTTTTTGATTAAAAAGTAAACCAGTAATAAGCAAAAATCTACCTTATGGGTCCGAAATTGTTTCATAATGTATAAAGGAGGTTGAAGAATCTATAAAAATGAAACGCCTCTTACTTTGGCTTGGGAATTCGAGTGATACTGTTTACCTTCCAAAACCTGAAAAAAACGTTGACGATCCATCTTCTCACATGAGTCTCTTGTACAAAGACAATATTGGTATTCATTCTGTGGAATACTTTGAATATTTTTTCCGTTTGATCGGATGATTTCAACCATTAGTATTCCCAGAAACAAAATTAATAATCTTATCCATATTGCCAATATTTATTACAATTAACACATAAGGTTAAAAAAAATGAACTCATGAATCCGGAAGAGGGAAGTAAGTTCAAGGAGGAACCGGAAGTACTGACAATGCAACCATTTTTGTAGTTTCGAGTTAGCCCATGAAGTATAACTAAGTGTGAAGCAAGCAAAAAGAGAGATCCCCCTCCCTCCACCCTCAAAACCCCAGAAAAAAAAGCCAAAAAGAGGCAAGCAGGCAATCTAATACTAAATTTACACCCATGTCTCAAGACGGCAACTCAACCACAAAAGTAAAAAAAGATAGAAACCTCCCATATTTTAAGAAAGGGTTAGTATAACAAAGATTAAACTATAATATTAGTATTATATATATAAAACAAAAGGATTTTTTAAAAAATAAAACGTTAAAACCCATAAATGAATAATATTGTATTAGTGTTTTAAAGGAAAGTCCTTAAACTCATTCAGACACGTCAAAACGGATGTGACGTATCCAAGCACTAAGGTCTTCGGGGAAAAGAAACGACATCTTAGAAAAGGCATTTATCATTAAAAAACTTAATATTTAAACGTTAAAAGTATTTAAAAAGTGTATATAAACTTAAAAGAAAAACCTAATGAGTTACTTTCGGAGCTAACAGAATAATAATATTAAAAGAACGAACTCAGGAGAAACCAAAAAAAAAACGGACCTTTACCGTTGGTAAGAAATACACTGTTAACCATCACGTAAAAACTCATCAAATTATAAAGGATCCAAATCTATAGACTAATTATTACAGTAGTCAACCGGTAGTAAAATAAAAGTACTATTCTTCAAGGAATCTTTGAGCATCCGCTGGAGATTTGAACAACCGATAGGTCCCATCTTTGAGAGTAACTCTCAATTATGCTGGAAGTAACAGCGCTTGCTTGCAGCCGTCCTGATGAATTTCCGACATAACGATTTAAGAGCCATTCTTGCCCTTAAAACTTCCTGACTATAGTTTTCCAGAATACGAAATTTGAAATCATTAAAACTGATCATACCCTTTTTCCGGGCAGCCCGAATCAAACGTTCTTTGGTATGAGGGTAATGAATCCGGAGTACCACTGGTCGAGGTTTCGTACCTGAAGCTGGTTGAAAACGGGAAATGCGATGTGCACGGTCGATTATTGGAGGGGTATCCAGTACTTCTGAGCCGAAGACGTCCATTAAAAATTTAGAGAAAAATACAGTGAGATCACCGTTCTCAAAATTTTCCGGAAGCCCAATTATCCGGAGATTTGGTCTGCGAGAGTGGTTTTCAATATCAGTGATTTTAGATTTATAACGATCCATCAGTTGGGAAGTCGAAGCTTGCTGCTGTTGCAAAGTTTCAATTTTGCGATCTCTCTGGCGATTGGCATCTTCAAGAACTAAAATTCTTGCTTGTTGTTGTTGTGAATCCAGTGTAAGTGATTGAAGTTTTCCATCGACTGTCTTTAAAATTTCATCGAACGTAGAAAGCTTTGAGGTTAATTTATTCTACAGTTTTTCAAGTCTTTCGTCCATAAGTTTCGCACTTGCTTCCAGAGTTAACGGTTCTTTTGTCTGTTTCGATTCCTTTTGTTTAGACATTTCAACGGGTTGAAAATGATTCAAACAGTTGAAAAAGATTTCGTAAGTATGAACCGCTTTAGAATAGGTATAAACAGGTCAATTAGGGGGTGCTTGTAGGTAGAAAAAAATAAAAGGATTGGAGCGAAGCCTAAAACGGTTTCACTCCATACGCGCCATCTTGAGCTTCTCGTGTTGCGTGTTAATAACCTGAATAAATCAGTTTTCACGGAGTCCCGGCATTTTGGGGATGGGTTTGCTGGGCGTGCTGTGGAGCGTTGGATATAGTATCGCCTCTCTAAAATATGAACCACATTCAGATTTAATTAGAAAGTGAATGTGGGTCATCTGTACATCATTTAAGAAAATCAATTTGAAAAGGAATACACCGTGTGCTTATTTATTAGTTTTCACAGAAGGCACTCAAATATTTAGGCGTTGATCTCTGACTTCTGTAAGGGCTGATTTCCGTAACCAGGCATATCGCGGGGTAACATCGAATATAATGTCTACAGGATCGGGAATAGAAGTTCGCCTTCTATTGCTGAGGGGTGGCTGGTCAATTGAGGAGGTTCTGGTACAGCTGAGTGGCACTGCCAATCACGAAATGAATGGAAGGACACAACGTAAGCTAAAATAACACAGGATCTTTTGAAAGGTTATGTAACGCCTTTCCAAAATTTGTATTCTTGTACTAATTATTGAGAAAGAATATTTTCTGTTCTCAATATCTGCTGAAGTTTTTGGAGGCCGTTGTGCAGTATTCGAAAAGTTTTTGCCCCTCTTTTTCGCTGTTTCAGATGATACAGCTTGGCAGATCGGGAAATATGGAATAAGGGTGTTATTGACCGTAGCTCTCTGCTGCTTTACTGAGATCCAATGTTGGGTGCAAATAGTCTGTTTTCTTTAACATTGAAATGACGATTTCCCTAATTCAATACTGTGTTCCATCCGGCCCATTCCACGCATTCATACATTTTATTTTTTTCCTCGAGCTAATTCTTATCAGATACAAATGAGACACTTTCAGTTACCAGCATCGGGATGTTTTAAATGATAATTTTTATTTTATTATCAAACTAAAAGCGCGGATATTTTACAAAATGTTGTCTGTTGTAAGACGTGTGCGAGCTGGAACTGAGTTCTACTGAGGGGAGAAAGTCTTAGACGATCTTACATTTCTCTTCATCAATTCCCGGATAAGCGTCCAAGGAGACAGTATCAACGTTTTCAACTCTGCCCTGAAGTTAGTTTGGGTCGCTGCATAAATACAGGTGTTTGTACAGGAACTCATGTTCGTGAGCAGAGTCCCGGTTTGAGCAGCGATATATCGGGCAGAGTAAAAGTCGCGATCAAAATACATGTTTAGGCTGGCGATAAAACTTGTCACTGCCAACGGCAACCAAAATAGCATGAAGCTGCCCGATACACAGAAGAGTAATATTATGCCCTTTTTCCTGTTCTCCATTTCCGGGTCATGTTCAATCTTACTCTTATGGGTTCGGAAGCTCCTCCGGGATTTGCTGGCCACTAAGATATGCCTGACCGTCATCCCATTACATAGAAGTACTAAACCAAATGCACACAGCAGGTTTTGAAAGGATTTGAATCTGCTGAGCGCGACGAAGCTCGGAGAGTTGACGATGTCCAATTTCGGGCGAATACCCCACGAAATATTTTCAATTATCCATTGAGGCTGAAATGCAAACAAGAGGAGTATATTCTCCAAACAAAGCACCGCCAGTATTACTGCTGCCAGGATTCTGGCTGTCTTCAGTATTTTGTTTTTAACTTCTGACAACATATGGCAACATATCGATCACAGGTGAAGGCCACCGTGTACCACCGTGATAGTTCCAGAGTGACCGCCAGCACGTAGATCGTGGCTTTAAGGACTTCCGTATAATGCAGAAAAGAATTTGACAGGCGGAATATTAAAATCTCATAGACAAGGACATTGATGAGAATGACCGATAGATCTGACACAGCCATCATCGTCATGTAGGCAGAGATGCATTTGGAAAGACCGCATTTTCCCCGGGACAGAATGATAATTGTTAACAAATTAGCTGCAACAGGAAAAAAAACAACAGCAGGTAAAGACATCACTAAAGGAGGAAGAGAGGGGAATCTTACAACTTATTTCTGAAATATGTTCGGATGTATTTCTGTTTAGTACGGTGGTCTGAGAGTGAGCACAGGCAGGACGGAAAGGCATTTCGCAGTGTGATCTTCACCAGCTGGAAACGGGCTGAGAAACAGCACGTGTAATTTACTGGGAGCCTGGGTAATGTGCTGTCCTGCAGGAGGATAAACCAGGTTACCATTGCATGGTGAATGGTAGGTTGTGAGGTGCTCCGCATAAAAGAAACGGAGCTGTAAATACAGATCCATCATTCATTTAAAGTAAAACAACGGGTAAACCGGGTGGCACAGAGATCATTTTGCACATCGGTCATCACAAATCAGGACTTTCAGCACTGGGGTTGAGTTATTGAGTTGGAGTTGTACAATACAAAATTGAAGCCGAATTCGTAGTATTGTTTAAATTTCTACTCATCTTCGTACGGGAATTATATCAAAATTCGCGACAGACTTCAAAATATTGAGCGAAACACTACTGCTGTTGTAGTACACTTTTATTCTCGGACAGGCACGATGGAAAATACATTACCTCCTGAGTGAAACACTACTGCTATTTCAGCGATGGCATCCCTCCGTTCCCTTTGCACCGCACATGAGGAGACGGCCTCCTGTGTCCAGAGGAAAGTCTCCTCACCGGCCGTGTGGACAGGGGACGATACAGCTGCTATTGAACAGCTTGTATAATGGACACATTGCGGCGCATCTCGGATCATACTTCATTAAAAATAACAATGTCCTGCCGAAGGCCAATAGCTGTTAGACAATGTATTAATACGACTTACCGGGTAAACCAAACACCGCTAGAAAAGGGTAACAAACGTCTTTCACCTGTAGGATCGCCGGTCGACTCATGTTCGATTGCTTGAATTATCTCCCGTTGTGCAGTTCACATCAGCGTGTGACTCGGACCAAGACACCCTGCTAATTTATAGGGAAAACGAATTCTCCGTCACGGGTAGGCGGGTTGTGCAATGAATGACGTTACTTACAGCCAAGGAACAAACAAGGGTTGATGTTCCGCTCCGGTGCCACCTGTTCCCCAGCTGATGGACTGAGCAGCTGGATCATGAAGCTCCTTAATTCACATTCCACAACAGAACACCCCCCCCCCCGAGGGAGTGACGTCAGCGCTCCCCTCGCCCGCGGAGAGCATCGCTCAAGGAGGGTCCTTTCCTTGTCCCACAGTAACTCAGTGAAGAGGTCCCGCTCCGTTCCGTAACTGCATTTGTTACACAGCCTTCTGCTGATTCCCACTGACTATAACATTACTGATGCTGCGCTTGTCTTTACTTTTCACAGAATAATTCTTCAATAACCTTTCTCATCATGCATCCAGTCTAATGTCAACCCGTCAGTCTTTGTCTAACCTTATAGGCTGTGATGCCTTCCTGAATGTGACGTCATTGAAACCAAACAATTGATGCCGCAACCCGGCAATGGGGTAGTGACGCGACTCTGACGTCACTGATGATGTATTCTGTTATAGCTGGTGGAGAGTCACTGTTATATATGATATGGTTACTCCAAATAAGCAGATATACGTCATCTCCATCAGCACTGAAAATGCTGATATTTAAGCGTTTAGAGCCGCCTGTGCCTCCACATTACTTCGGTGTGGGTCCCGAAGCCGCTTGTTCCGATGAAACTTCTCAGACTTCGTCGGAGAGATTACAAAGTTGCACCTTCACTGGGCAATCGACATTACCAATGAAATAGAAGAGGATGTCAGTGAGGTTTTCTTTCCGTTAGCAGAGATTAGTATGATCCGAGTATTCGCTACGATATTCAGCATGTGGAAGATTGTCTTACACCTTTCATCTACAAAGTATATGGGTGATAAGGAACTTCATACAACACGCACTGCTGGAGGCAGGGAGACGAAAAAAGTTGTTTTTTTTTGTTATGAAATCATAAAATATTATACACGAATTTACCAGCTCAGTGCTGGGACCGGGGATTAATGTGCTTCAGCGGAGCAACGTCGGCGCCTCAGAAGGTGTCAGACTACAAGTTTGAGTGGTGATGCACACTGAACACTATCAGTGATCCCCACTCCTGAAAAGTACATTTTGTAAATTGGATAAATTCGCGCAGTGTGGGAATGAACCACAGCGTGTATGTGTGCGGGCAGGTATGTGATACGAAACGAGAGTACGCCAACAGCTATGCAGAACGACCACTGTTCGTGAGATAATGTCCACAGTTCATCAATGTACACATGCGTATGTCCGAGTATCGGAATTAGGTCGATGATGTATGATATTCTGTCTGCCTTCGGAGCTGAGGTAAGTCAAATGTCGAGTCCATCTCAGTGCCGGGGTTATTTACATTTAGCAATTCTCTACAAACACATCAGACAGTTTTGTAAATCAGCACGTTCGCCAATTTGAGCATCAGCCACTCTCAATGTTCTTCATCATTCCAATAGATACAAATTCTGTTACAATTGCGAAGATCTCGATTCTCAGGAAATATCGGCGCTACAGGGAAGATACCAGCATGCATTGTGGACTGGCTGACAGGCAGGAGACAGCAGTGGCTGGCTGCCAGTGACTAGTGGTGTTCCTCAGAGGTCAGTATTGGGAACGCTACATTTCAGACCTTTGTCAATGATTTGGATAATGGAATTGATGGCTTTGTGGCAAGGTTTACAGGTGATACAGAGATAGCAGGAGGGGTCGGTAGTGCCAAGGAAGCAATACGATTACAGCAGAACTTAGACAAATTGCAAGAGTGGGCAAAAATGTGGCTGATGGAATACAGTGTGGAGAAAAGAATGGTCATCATTTTGGTAAAAGGAACAATAGTGCCGTCTGTTATCAAAATGGGGGAAAAATTCAAACATCAGGATGCAGATGAACTTGGGCGTCCCCGTGCAAGACTTGCAGAAGGTGAAGCTGCGGGCTGAGTTTGAGGTAAAGAAGGGAAATGCAATGCCAGCATTTACTTCAGGTGGAACAGGATATAAAAGCAAGGAGATGATGCTGAGCCTTTATAAGTCAGTAGTCAGGTCGCACTTGGAGTGACGTCATCAGCTATGTGCCCCAGATCTCAGAAAGGATCCGTTGTTATTGGAGAGAGTCAAGAGGACATTCACGAGAATGATTCCGGGAAGTACTGGGCTGGCATATGGAGATCGTTCGACAGTTTCGGGTCTGTATTCACTGGAATTTAGAAGTATACACTGGGAATCTCACTGAAAATTAACAAAGTCTGAAAGGACTAGATAGGGTGGATGTGGAGGGGATGTTTCCTACAGTGGGGGTACCCAGACGAGGCACATCCACAAAATTGATGGACCACCTTTTGGAACAGAGGCAAAGGGGATTTTCTTTACAGCGTCTGTGGAATGCTCTGCCACAGACTGAGGTGGAGGCCAAGTCCGTGGGTGTATTTAAGACAGAAGTTGATCGTTTCCTGATAGACCAGGGCTTCGAAGGATTTGGTGAGAAGGCAGATTTATAGAGTTGTCTGGGATCCGCGTTCAGCCATGATGAAATGGAGAAGCAGACACGATGGGCTGAAGGGCCTAATTATGCTGATGGTCTTATGGTCTAATGATCGCGTCAGTGTGAAATATCGAAATTGTCCAACACTCAAGTCCAATTTAAAGCTGAAGTTCAGATATATTTTTATTGATCTGTACACATGTATGCAGCGAAACGAAACAGGGACCAAGGTGCAAAACACAGAACATATATCACATACGGCACATAAAATAATACTAAAGCAATACAATAATATTAACAGGTAGAATATGCTGTAGATATACACGTTGACATAAAATGCATATACGACATGTAGTTTGTTGAGGATAAATCTCAGGAGCAGCAGACAGAACAAATCAGGCCAACTCAGACAATTGTTTCAGACTATGGGACTTTATTTATACGTGATATCACGGAGAGCCTCTTTACCTAAGAGCGGTGCTTGGGGGTTCCGTTTGTCTTGCAGACCCGCTTTATTATATAGACACAGATTACGTGACTAAAAGCACTTAACAAGAGCATTGCTTGACTTTGAACTTAGGACTAGATTTCAACGAACAACGTGACTTTGATCTCAGAACTTGATTGCAACAAACAAGAGCTTTACGTAAATGCGGGGCCACAGCATCTTCCTTTGAAGGACTTTAGCTGAATTCCAAGACCTGCAAGAACTTTAGATTAATTTTAAGAGCATTCACAAGCGATTAGGTTAACCTCTACATATCCAAAGTGTCTTAAATTCTTCCATAAATTCCCTCGTTGTTGATCCTTTCAGATCAACACTCCTCATGAGGTATTTCCTCCTCTGTCTCATAGGGGGTTCATATCCCTCCGGAAAGGGTATTTCTTTGCCAGGACGTACCTCCTCTGCCCACCAGTTTCGCTTACTGCGCATTTCTCTCATCCTCTGGGGTATCATAGGCTCTTTTCATTGACTGGTCACAATACAATCGTAATGCTCCACATGTACAGCACCCTAAAACATATATTATTACCACTATAATTATCCCATGGGTAATCCAGCTTCCCCAGCCAGAAAACCATCCCTCTATTATTTCTCACCATTTCGTTCCTGAACCAAAATTCTTAAACTGTTTCCCTATCTTCCTAATCTCCTTAATCTTTCTCCTTATGTGTTGACTGAGGTCAGTTATGTTTCATGAGGCATCGGGAATATAAATACAACATTCCCAACATTCCTGCCCTACCAGGGCGCATGCCCCTCCTTTTTCGGCTCAGAGCAGGTCCAGGGCCATTCTATTTTGCAAGGCTACCATTCTAAGGGTAACTACCTCTGTTGTTAGGACTTTCAGTTGCGTCTGCTGGTCAGTTAGGGGCATCGGCAGTGTCATTGGCCAATTTCTCTAGAGCGGTTGCCATATTAATAATTTCTCGCGAATTTCGGGCCACACCATATGAGGGAAATGCTATCATCCAAAGCCTTTCACTTTCAGTTATCCCTCGCTTACTTCGCCTTCAATAAGGATGTTGCGATATATCTTTTATAGGATGCATGGAAGGCAATATATAGGTCAGATAACAGCAGCTCGTCCAATTTCCTGCGGACACATTCCCACTTTCGCCTGACGGCCCTGGAAGCCAAGGATAAGCTCTTTCCCCACATATCCAGTAAGTCCCATTAGGAGTATACCGAGGAGGACCCACCTTCCGTTCACTACAAGAGCTATTACCCAAAAATGTCCCATTTCCCCCGCCGTTTTACAATGACAAATCCCATTTACAGTTTTCTGTGCATTTACTAACTCGAAGGAGGGCATCCCTTTTCCCTCCGTCCGGGTAGGGAGGTACCATCATTTGAAACAGGGACATCCACAATCCCCTTCACTATCATCACTGCCAATCTCTGGTTCTAAAGCTGGAACAGGATGTGTTAAATAGGTTCACACGTTGCACAGAAAGCATTTCGCTTCCGCTCATGGGGACCCCTTCCAGGGACATTCCCTGGGCGACATGCGGATGTATCTGAACACACACCCATAAAAGCATCTGGCTTGTCAGCTTCATGCTTTCTTGTATTTTTACACACACCCAACAAGAGTACAACTCTTCACCTTAACGACTGGCATAAGTGTGACATAAAGACAAAGAGGTTTTTCTGGACAAGGCCACACTGACTCCCCGCAGTATCACTCCCCATAAAAGCATCTGGCTTGTCAGCTTCATGCTTTCATGTCTTTCAACTCCTGGTGCCGCTTGCACCTCGTAGCGTGAATCCATTCTCCGTTCCCCTCCATTTCCTTCGACCTTCACCGCGGTACGGGTCCACTTTCTCTGGCGGACCGAGCGTAGGTGTTCAGCGAAAGCAGGATCTCCCAGTGGCCACACATTTTAATTCCACGTCCCATTCCCATTCTGATATGTCTATCCATGGCCTGCTCTAATGTCAAGATGAATCCACACTCAGGTTGGAGGAACAACACTTTATATACCAGCTGGGTAGCCTCCAACCTGATGCACGAACATTGACTTCTCTAACTTCCGTTAATGCCGCTCCTCCACTTCTTACCCTATCCCTGACGTGTTTAGCTGTTTGTTTTTTTTTCTCTCTCTTTGCCCATCACTCTGCCTGCTCTCCATCTGCCTCTGGTGCTCCCCCCCCCCCTTTCTTAATCCCGAGGCCTCTCGTCCCATGATCCCTTCCCTTCTTCAGCTCTGTATCACTTTCGCCAATCACCTTTCCAGCACTTAGCTTCATCCCACCCCTCCGGTCTTCTCCTATCATTTCGCATTCCCCCTCCCCCCACTACTTTCAAATCTCTTAGAATTTCTCCTTTTAGTTAGTCCTGACGAAGGGTCTCGGCCCGAAACATCGTCAGTGCCTCTCCCTATAGATGCTCCCTGGCCTGTTGTGTTCCACCAGCATTTTGTGTGTGACTGTCAATATACTACCCATCTGTTCCTTAACGTCTAAAGGCGAGGTGTTATTTTCCAACTGGACTCCCCTGATATCCCAGGATATCCCAGGTGTTGGGCAGTTTTGTCTACCCATTACAGGGGCTTCCTGTCTGCTGCAGTGCAGTTTCTCTACCATGCAGTGACGTAGCACGTTAGGATGCTCTCTACTGTGCAGCGGCAGAGTGAAGTGAGCATAGATGTGTAAAATCCAGCTCTCTTCAGCCTCCTCAGAAAGTAGAAGCTGCTCCATCTTCCTGAAGGTCTCTTGTAGTCAAACGGGGGTTTTGTTTTGCCTTTCTAGCAACCTACGAGCAGTTCTCTCGGAAAGTTTTCTTGGTCTTCCAGACCTCAACTTGACCTCCACCGCTCCTGTTAACTGACATTTATTAATTACATTACGAACTGAGGAAACGGCTACCTGAAAACGCTTTGCTATCTTCTTATAGCCTTCTCTTGTTTTGGGGCATCATTTATTTATTTTCTAAGCAGCTGCCAGGAGGAGCCCATGGTTGCTGATTGTTGGGAGAAGGTTTGAGGAGTCAGGGTATTTATGAAGCTTTGAAATTTGCATCCCCTGGCCTTCCCTAACGACTACAGTAAACACGCCAGAGCCCTCACAAGCTCATAAAGGTCTGAGACACTGGTAAAGCTTATCTGAGACCTCAAATCTCTTGGGGTGCCCAAGCTTTTGCTTGGTGCTCCTTTTATTCTCTTTCACTCTAAAATTGTACAAAACGAAAATAATACACTAATCTTGTTTAAAATGCTGAAAAAGAATGTTTCATCTTTAACTTTATGACTTTTGGAGATCAGTTCAATTTCTACTCACTGAACTATTCACAGAAACAGAAACTTTGACCAGGGCTGCCCGAACATTTGCATGTCACTGTACATGAGGCGGTGGAAAAGCGGCACAAGATCACAAAACCTCAAATGTTGCCATGGAATTTTACACGCAAACTCGTGACTGCTGAGCGGGACAAATTACCACTAGGTTTGAAGGCTGATTCTCCCGTTACGCAGTGTACGTTATCCACGAATCTCCTTAGGTTTAAATCCGTTTATGTTCTCCTGGAAATTATATATAATTTCTATTAATTCTTCTTTCTTTAATTTACCTTTGTCAGGTTTGAAATACAATGAGCTTTGCTAGAAAAGCGAATGTTCATTATATTGTTACGTATTCAGGCAACAATAAATATAGATGAGTTCGGCAATGGTTTTTTATAACAAATAACACGTTTATTAAACACTGAAAACAAACCCCCTCAAAAGTAAACAAACTCAAACATGACCGGAAAACAGCTGCTGTGCGGCAGATTCACACTTCTTAATTAGCGTGGCAATTCAAACAGTTCTTAAAGCGGTATGCCGAAAAAAAACAGTTCTTTAGAGCGATATGCCGAAAGTTCAAAAGCTCACGGTACTTTCAAAAGGAGAGACTTTTTAAAGCGATGTAAATTCTCTTCCACGTCGATGTCCTTCGATTCCCCGGCGTCGAACTTTCCCACGTCGAATTTTATTAAATATAACGGCTTAAAAGTACTGACCTTCCTTCCACACTATTCTCAATCTCCCGCTATTTCCAGCGGAGACTAACACGAGAATAGTCAACGAAATCCTTCCGAATGAGGATCAAACAAGGTCGAAATCAATCCACCGTCGAAAATCGATTCTCCTCGATCTCCATCTTCCAAACTTTTCTTCACTCTCCACCAGCAAAGAAACCGCTGGCAGTGACCTGTTAAACTTTAGGCATTATATAAAACTTCATTTTTAACTAAACTGCGTCATCATATTAAATCACGCAGTGACATGAAGTCATCTTGACAAATCTAGCCACGAACTGCCCCACCTGACAGGGTGGGTCTTCCTTTTATACCCTGTAAAAAAAACCTGTCACATGACCTCTACTGGCGGGAAAATGACATCACTCCACCATCACAAAACCATTACCTCAAGTCCAGTATAACTTCAACCCCAGTCACGTGACAAGGGTACCACTGTCACGTGTCACGGGTACGTAACACCTCCCTCCAAAAAAAACATTTTTGGTCTTACAAGAACAAAAATTTTTAACAATTACTTACAAAAAAAACAAATGTATAAATTATATAACATACACAATATACAATACAGTAGGAGTGTTACAATAAAAAAAAACACTCCATAAAAAAAATTACATTGTACATTCAACATCGAGATAGACAATCAGCAACCACATTATCTTTACCTTTAATATGAGTTATCACAATATTGTACTCTTGTAACATCAAACTCCAATTTAACAATCTTCTGTTTTTGTTTTTCATCTTACTCAGAAAAACTAACGGATTATGATCAGTGTAAACAATAAGTGGTTTTTGAGTTGTACCAACATATACCTCAAAATATTCCAAAGCTAAAACAAGAGATAACAATTCTTTCTCTATTGTTGAATAGTTTCTTTGATGCTTATTAAATTTCTTAGAAAAGTAAGCTACTGGACGATCAACCTGATCATCCTCATTCCTTTGCATCAACACTGCTCCCGCAGCTTCATCACTAGCATCTACAGCTAATGAAAAAGGTTTTTCAAAGTCAGGTGCCTTAAGCACAGGTTGTTGACATATCATTGTTTTCAATTTTTCAAATGCTTCCTGACAAAGCGCTGTCCACACAAACTTCACATTCTTCTGCAGAAGGTTAGTTAATGGAAGGGCAACATTAGCAAAATTCTTACAAAATTTTCGATAATATCCTACCCAAAAATCTTCTGAGAGTTTTATTCCCCGTCGGAGTGGGAATCTCTAAAATTGCCTGAACTTTTGCCTGAACAGGAGCTACCTTACCTTGACCTACAACATAACCTAGGTAAGTCACAGTGGCATGTCCAAATTCACTCTTAGCTAAATTAATAGTTAAGTTAGCTTTTGAAAGCCTTTCAAACAATTTCTCCACGGCAATAATGTGTGCTTCCCAAGTATCATTTCCTGTCACTAAATCATCAATATAAGCATCAGTATCTTTCAATCCCTGAATCACAGAATTAATCATCCTCTGAAAAGTACCTGGGGCATTCTTCATCCCAAATGGAAGAACATTATACTCATATAACCCAGATGGAGTTACAAATGCAGAAATCTCTCTACCTCTGTCCGTTAATGGAACACACCAATACCCTTTCAATAAATCAATCTTTGTAAGGAACTTTGCTTTTCCAACCTTATCTACACAATCATCTACTCTAGGAATTGGATATGCATCTGTTTTCGTTACAGCATTCACCTTCCTATAGTCCGTACAAAACCTAATACTACCATCAGGTTTTGGCACCATAACACATGGCGAACTCCAATTCGAGTTAGAATGTCTAATAATATCATTCTCTAACATGTATTCAATTTCTTTCTCAGCAAGTTCACATTTTTCCATGTTCATCCTATATGGATGTTGTTTAATAGGTTTGGCATCTCCAACATCTACATCATGTGAAGCTATAGTAGTCCTTCTCGGAACATCTGGAAACAAATCCTTATACTTAAAAATCAATTCCTTCATCTGTTGTTTCTGCTCTAGCTGTAAATGTGCTAATTTCTCATCCATATTTTTCAAAATGGTCGAATTAGGTAACCTAACAGAAACAATGTTAGATTTAGAATGAAAGTCAGATGAATCATCTATCATGTTCCCAGTTAAATCAAACTCATTCTCACTAACCACAACAGTCACAGTATCAGATTGTTTCTCAAAATATGGTTTAATCATATTTATATGGCAAAGTTGTGTTGACCTTCTACGATCTGGAGTTTTTATTACATAATCCACATCATTGATTCTAGACACAATTTCATACGGACCATGAAATCTAGCTTATAAAGGATTTGTCTGCACTGGGAAAAGAACCAACACCTTATCTCCAGGCTTAAACATCGTCATCCTAGCTTCCTTATCATACCAAGTTTTCATTTTCTCCTGAGTCAACTTTAAATTTTCCTTGGCTAAACTACAAGCTTTATGTAACCTGTCCTTAAATTTCAAAACATAGTCCAACAAATTAGTATGCACTTACTTACTAATCCACTGTTCCTTCAATAAAGCTAAAGGTCCTCTAACTCTATGCCCAAACACAAGTTCAAATGGACTAAAACCTAAAGAATCCTGTACCGATTCCCTTACTGCAAATAAAAGTAAGTTTATACTCTCATCCCAGTCACTTTCATTTTCCACACAATATGTCCTAATCATATTCTTGAGGGTAGAATGAAACCTCTCCAAGGCACCTTGCGATTCTGGATGGTATGCAGACGAAGTGATTTGCTTAGCTCCCAATTTATAAACTATCTGTTGAAACAATCCAGACATAAAATTACTGCCTTGATCAGTTTGTATTTCCTTAGGCAATCCAAAATAAGTAGAGAATTTTATAAGAGCCTTCGTCACAGTTTTAGCTTTTATATTCCTAAGTGGTACTGCCTCTGGAAACCTAGACGAAGTACACATGATAGTCAACAAATACTGATAACCAGTTTTTGTCTTTGGTAATGGACCAACACAATCTACAATAACTTTAGAAAACGGTTCACCGAATGCTGGAACAGGTTGTAATGGAGCTACTGGTGTAACCTGATTTGGTTTACCCACAATTTAACAAGTATGGCACGTCTTACAAAACATCGCCACATCTTTTCTTAGACCAGGCCAGTAAAAATGTTTTAAAATCTTGTCCACAGTTTTCCTTACCCCTTGATGTCCACCTAAAGGCACACTATGAGCTAAAGTCAAAATCTCATTCCGATAAACTTTAGGAACAACCACCTGGTAAACAACATTCCATTCCTCACTTGCAGGAATTGTAGGCGACCTCCACTTCCTCATCAACACTCCTTTTTCCAAATAATATCCTACTGACACCTTCTCAATTTCACTACCTAGTAAAGCTTGTTCCCTTAATTTTATAATCTCAGGATCTCTATTCTGCTCTGCTATCATCTCCTTCCGAGACAGAGATAAATCTTCATAGTCAGACTTACTCCCAGAACCTTGTTCAAACAACGAAGGTAAGAAAGTCTCTGACACATCCTCAAAACTCAAATCCTGAGTTGAACAGTCATGAGTAACAACCTCATTCTGCACATCAATTTTTTTCAGCCATAGCTCTAGTCACAACACAGGAAGAATCTGTGTTAGAATTCACCTCTGGTTCCTCTGACTCCATTGTCAAATGCACTTCAGGAAAAACTTGTCCACCTGCCAAATCATTACCTAACAATAAAGAAATACCCTTCACAGGTAAGCTATGCTGTAATCCTACTTTAACAAATCCTGTAACTAACCCTGACTTTAAATTTACTTTATGTAAATGTACAGGCATAAAATCACTTCCAACACCTCTTATATAATTTACCTCACCAGTATCACTCTCTTCATTAAACTTCAACACACTATCTAACATCAGTGATTGAGAAGCTCCAGTATCCCTAAGAATTTTTATTGGCACCAGAGTAGATCCTTCTTTCAAAGATACAAACCCTTCAGTTATAAAATGATCATATCCCTTTCTAACTTGGTCAGACTCTAACAAATCCTCATTTGTGTTTACCAAACCCTGTAACTTTACATGTGCTTCAGTATGTTGCACACAAGCATCTGGAACTGCTTCCTTCTCTTTCTTTTTCAATTTGAAACAGTTAGCTATTACATGGCCAGGCTTCTTACAATAGTTACAAATAAGACCAAACATTCTTTCCTTCACAGGTTTTCCTTCCTCCTTACCTCTCTCATTAACCTCTGATTTAATTTCTGATTTACCTTGAGTCTCCATATTATTTTTCCTCTTAAAAATTCTACCCTGAGGAAATTTATTCTTATGGATTAAAACATACTCATCAGCTAATCTAGCACAGTCCTGCAAATTATCAGTATCCCTCTCATTTAAGTAGGTCCTTACTTCAACAGGAATGCTTCTTTTAAATTCCTCCATCAAAATCATCTCTTTCAATGTATCATAGTCCTCATTTACATTTTTAGAAGAAACCCATCTCTCAAAACACACAGCTTTATCATAGGCAAATTCCACATAAGTCTTTTCCACAGACTTTTTCAAACTCCTGAATCTTTCCCTATACGCTTCTGGGACTAATTCGTATGATTTGAGAATATTCATTTTCACAATATCATAATCAAGTGCTTGCGCAGCAGTTAAAGCTGTGTAAACTTGCTATGCCTTGCCTTTAATCACACTCTGTAACAACACTGACCATTTACCTTTCGGCCAGTCTGACATCTGAGCAATAGTTTCAAAATGTTGAAAATATCTTTCCACTTCTGTTTCACTAAATGGAGGGACCAATTTAATTTCTTGGCTAGCAACAAACGGTTTTCTAGAATCAGAAGACTGATTCCCAGACGTTAATTTCGCCATTGCATATTCAAAATCTCTTTGCTTTTGCTCAGCTTCCAATTTACACCGCTCTAACATAATTTGTTCGATTTGCAACTGCATCTCCAGATTACTTATTGGAAACGATTCTAAAATCGATTCATCAAAATCACCCGAAGCCACAAAATGTGATGCAATTTTTCTCTGTATTACAGCTTTTGATGTAGTCGCCAAAATACCTTTAAGTTGCAATCTATTAGCAATCTCAGATACTTCCGTTTTTTTTCGCCTTCGCTAACAAATCCGCGGCTGGCGAATCCAGAAACTCATCAATATTCATCGTTGCCGAATACCACTCACAAGCCAATCAAACAAAAAGAATCGAGCAATCCCCGTTATCAAAACACCGATTCAAAATTCAAAAAACATTTTAAACTCAAACGATTCAATTCCGGACGTAGCCCCCATAATTATGTTACGTATTCAGGCAACAATAAATATAGATGAGTTCGGCAATGGTTTTTTATAACAAATAACACGTTTATTAAACACTGAAAACAAACCCCCTCAAAAGTAAACAAACTCAAACATGACCGGAAAACAGCTGCTGTGCGGCAGATTCACACTTCTTAATTAGCGTGGCAATTCAAACAGTTCTTAAAGCGGTATGCCGAAAAAAAAAACAGTTCTTTAGAGCGATATGCCGAAAGTTCAAAAGCTCACGGTACTTTCAAAAGGAGAGACTTTTTAAAGCGATGTAAATTCTCTTCCACGTCGATGTCCTTCGATTCCCCGGCGTCGAACTTTCCCACGTCGAATTTTATTAAATATAACGGCTTAAAAGTACTGACCTTCCTTCCACACTATTCTCAATCTCCCGCTATTTCCAGCGGAGACTAACACGAGAATAGTCAACGAAATCCTTCCGAATGAGGATCAAACAAGGTCGAAATCAATCCACCGTCGAAAATCGATTCTCCTCGATCTCCATCTTCCAAACTTTTCTTCACTCTCCATCAGCAAAGAAACCGCTGGCAGTGACCTTTTAAACTTTAGGCATTATATAAAACTTCATTTTTAACTAAACTGCGTCATCACATTAAATCAGGCAGTGACATGAAGTCATCTTGGCAAATTCAGCCACGAACTGCCCCTCCTCACAGGGAGGGGTCCTCCCTTTATACCCTGTAAAAAAAACCTGTCACATGACCTCTACTGGCGGGAATATGACATCACTCCACCATCACAAAACCATTACCTCAAGTCCAGTATAACTTCAACCCCAGTCACGTGACAAGGGTACGACTGTCACGTGTCACGGGTACGTAACAATATTTACACCTGAATGCCCACGACAGTAAACTTGAACACAAACTGAAAAGTCGAGCCTCAAGTTCATTTGAAGCACTGGAGCCCAAACAATGTTTCTGCCCGGGATTGAACTGGGGACCTTTCGCGTGTAAAGCGAATGTGATAACCAGTGCACCACAGAAACCGTGTAGAGCGCTCAATGCTTTGCGCTCTTGAACAATGACCCGAGGCACCCCCCCCCCCCGCTCTGAAATACAGCAATAAGTACAAAACCTTCCCCACTGTTCCTTTCCGTTTGCAGTAACAAGTATTAAATAGGATAGGACTTTATTTTATTGAGCGTAGAAGAATGAGGGGAGACTTGATAGATGTATATAAAATTATGATGGATATAGTTAGAGTGAATGCAAGCAGGCTTTTTCCACTGACGCCGGGGAGAAAAAAAAAATAAGAGGACATCGGTTAAGGGTGTATGGGGAACAGTTTAAAGGGAACATGGGAGGGGGGGTTCTTCACACAAAGAGTGGTGGGAGTGTGGAATGAGCTTCCAGATGAAGTGGTACATACAATATACAATAAACAATAGACAAAAGGTGCAGAAGTAGACCATTCGGCCCTTCGAGCCTGCACCGCCATTTTGAGATCATGGCTGATCATCTATTATCAATACCCGGTTCCTGCTTGTCCCCATATCCCTTGATTCCCATGTCCATAAGATACCTATCTAGCTCCTTCTTGAAAGCATCCAGAGAATTGGTCTCCACTGCCTTCTGAGGCAGCGCATTCCAGACCCCCACAACTCTCTGAGAGAAGAAGTTTTTCCTTAACTCTGTCCTAAATGACCTACACCTTATTCTCAAACCATGCCCTCTGGTACTGGACTCTCCCAGCATCTGGAATATATTTCCTGCCTCTATCTTGTCCAATCCCTTAATAATCTTATATGTTGCAATCAGATCCCCTCTCAATCTCCTCGGGCTCACTTTTAACATTTAATTAAACCTTGGACAGGTATATGGATGCGAGGTGTATGGATGGATATGGGCCAGATGCAGGTCACTGGGACAAGGCAGAAAAATGGTCCGGCACAGCCAAGAAAGGCCAAAAGCCTGTTTCTGTGCTGCAATGCTCGATGGTTCTATGGTTATGCGCCATATACAGAGATATGCATTAACAATTTCCTGTCGGGTGTTAGTTAAGGCGCGACATGTGACAGTTAACTAAACTGTGTTGTATTAATAGGCAAGGAATTAAAACACCTTCTGTACTCTAGTTTCCAGTAGTCTCCACAGGGTGGCGCTCGAGCTCACATGCTAAATTTAACAATGCCTTTAAGCTTTCTCACCCTGTCTCTCTCTCTCGTCCTTTCTCTTCACTTCAGATTACAGGTTAATTGAAGCAAGTGAGTGAACCACGTGCCGATACATTTATATACAACAGGGCGCGTTACAAGCCAGGTTTACTTGTGAGATGATGCCAGCTGTATAGTATCGAATCACGGCCAATCATCCCACCGAGCCCGCACTGACACCAGACGCACTGTCACACTGATATTTCATTAATGATCACGGTCCAATCTGTTCCGTCGGATCGCAACTAGACCAAAACATTAACGGACAATTAAACGACATATTGTGAAGGAAAATTATATTGGTAACAACAGCCTTCAGGAACGGAGCGGCGTCGATCAGCTCTGAGGTCGCAGTGGAGTGATCACTCTCCAGCCGGAAGGACGTCAGTAGAATCGAGGGAGCTGTTGTTTCCTTAACAGAGGTTTGGTGAACTCCGGATATGTGAGAATTATTTCATAATTCGTCCAGAAGGAATGCAGATTTATGTTGAGAGAGATGTCAGTATCTCGATACCATTTCCGGCCACTGAGGCTACTATTCACATCTCTTTTCTTCGCGTGTGGCTAAAACTATTCGCCGAAGCTAGTAAATATTGAGTTTAATCGACAGCTCAACGAAATAAGGTGAGGTGTAATTAGAGGATTTCTGAAGCAGGGCTTCAGGAAAGGTAGAGTTCGTTGCTTTACAATTTGGTTAATTGCACTAAGAAGACAGGAATGTGGGGGACACGTGATGCCTTGATTCAGCAAAGAAACCATCTGCTCAGCCACTTTCAACAACGGGAAGTGAGGCTACGCGTGTTGAACTAAAGAATCAAGCAGGGAGATTGTTTGTAGCCCTGCGGGCTCGTTCCTTTTAGTGGATAAGGGAGGCTCTCCAGCAACGCTCTCCTGCTCAGATCAAAATCAAAGGTGCATCGATTCGAAGTTAATTACAAAAAATAAGCGGGGTGTCTCAGAGGCACAAAATCAAATGTAACATTCCAGTGGACTGCTCAGCTTGAGAGACGCCTAGTCACCCGGGCGTTGCAAGCATTAAAAATCACGAGTGCTCTCGGTGAGGCTCGAACTCACAGCCTCGGCATTTCTCCGCCGCGTACTGTCATATAAGTACCGCGCGCTAACCAATTGCGCCACTAGAGCCCACTGCTGCGAACACATGTTTTACATATGGAAAGAAAATGTAGAAATTTACAGATATCATAAGCAGGGGTGTCAAACTCATTTCAGGTCACGGGCCGGATTGAGCAAAATGCAGCTTCATGCGGGCCGGATCAGTCGGACGCGTGCGAACGCAGCTTTCGTTGCCTCCGTTTTTTCAGCCTGCTCTCATGTGTCTCAGTCTCTGCTATAACTACAAAGTGTTTCACTTTACAAATTCCGTTTCTTATGAAGAAGACTGCCGAGCAAGACTGCCGAATAAACACTAAAAACCCTGAAAACCTGGTACCTGAATAAACTCAGCATTAGCCATATCATACGCCATAGGCGCTTCGAGTACTGGGGCCAGCTTTGATAGTAATTAGATATTATCTCGCGGGCCAAAGATAATTCCACCGCGGGCCTTGAGTTTGACATATATGTCATAGAGCATAGAACCTAAAAATATACAGCCCGTGAGAAGGCCATTCGGCCCACAATGTATTGTCATACCAGCTAAAAATCAAATCAAAGGGACTCAAACCCTAATCCCTCCTCCCTACCATGTCCATATCCCTCAATCTTCCTTACATCCATGTGTATATCGAGTCAGCAAATGTGCACATCAAATACCACCTATAAAGTTTGCTGAAAATGCAAACATTCTTGGTCGAATCTCAGATGGAGACGAGAGGGCGAACAGGGGCGAGGTATGTCAACTGGTTGAGTGGTGTCGCAGCAACAACCTTGCACTGAACGTCAGTAAGACGAAAAAGCTCATTGTGGACTTCAGGAAGGAGAGAGATACCAATCATCATAGAGGGATCAGAAGTGGAGAGAGGGAGCAGTTTCAGGTTCCTGGGTGTTAAGATCTCTGAGGACTTAACCTGGTCCCGACATATCGATGCAGTTATGAGGAAGGCAAAACAGCGGCTATCCAGTACTTCATTAGGAGATTAACGAATAGACTGAAACAACTTCTGGAGAGCATTCTGACAGGCTGAATCACTGTCTGGTATGAGGAGGGGCGGGTGGGGGAGATGTTGCTACTCTACCGGATGGGGAGATGGAGAACTATATGATCATGCGGATGTAAGCAGAGAGCTATGGATGGTGGAGAACAAGTGAGCACTCAGTACTCAGTCGGTGAACTTTCCATGAGCGAAGGTGGCAGACAACAATTGCAGTCTGATTCTTAAAGGAACAGCGGCATCTAACCATTCCCCGGCGAAGTGTAGTGTCGAGACTTGGATGGCAGTGCCGCAAGGACGTGGCGGTGGAACGAACCCAGGTGCTGAACACGGGCGCGGAGGCTGAGTCGGGAGACTTTACCGTCGTAGCGACCGTGGAATGGGTGCCAAAGGAGTCTTTACCCGCAGTCTTGGTTTTAGTATAGAATTCAGAAACGATGCTAGACTTAGAACTCATAGTCCTAAGAACCATGGAACGAGGTTACTCATACACGAGTCGACTAACAAACTGGCAGCTCCTAGTTGTGGTCACAGGATTTTTACACTGCTTTTGCTGATGGAAAGCAGATGCTTGTAGGTAGTGGAACCTGGGAATGATTGGGAACTAAACGAGATGATTAAGGCACAATTTCTGAGCCTGGTGCCAGAGGGGTCAATGGCAGGCATCCTTTGATATGTTGGAATAATAACATTGGAACTCTTCCCTGGTTGGGAACAGATTACTTGATGTTAATCTTCATCTTCTCCTGAATCTTTCCTTGTACGTTGTTACTCTGGGTGTCCAGACGCCACATTACGGCTGAAAATTTGAACTTTCATTTCAGTTGATTGTCCGCTCGCAGTGCTACATTTTCTCAGCCAGATCATGTGAACGTTCACTTACCTTTCGCACTTGAGATCCCTCCAATAATATATCATCAATGCCGCTAAATCTGGGGCACCAAGTGAGAGACAGCTAGTTACCGAACCGCTAACTATTGGATCGTGACATTCAGTCAGCCTTTGTAAATCTGTCCAGTAATACTGAGAAAGTAATAATTTCTCAAACTCCACAGTGCTTCTCATTGATAATCGCCTTGTCAATTCCGCTCCATCAAATTCGCAATATCTGATACAGCACAACCAGACAAAAACAGACAGCAGACGTCAGGCAGCAAGACAGACGAGTAGATAGATAGAGAGAGAGAGAGAGAGAGAGAGAGAGAGAGAGAGAGAGAGAGAGAGAGAGAGAGAGAGAGAGAGAGAGAGAGAGAGAGAGAGAGAGAGAGAGAGAGAGAGAGATAGATAGATAGATAGATAGATAGATAGATAGATAGATAGATAGATAAAAGCACACAGACAGTTATGCCGACCGGCCCTGTGGCTCAGAAGGATAGGGAAAGAAAGAGGAAGGCAGGAAGGCAGTAGTAATAGGGGACTCTATAGTCAGGAGTTCAGACAGGCGATTCTGTGGACACAGGAAAGAAACTCGGAAGGTAGTTTGCCTCCCAGGTGCCAGGATCCGGGATGTTTCTGATCGCGTCCAAGATATCCTGCAGTGGGAGGGAGAACACCCAGAGGTCGTGGTACATATTGGTACCAATAACACAGGTAGGAAAAGGGAAAGGGTCCTGAAAACAAACTACAGGGAGTTCGGAAGGAAGTTGAAAATCTCGGGATTACCGCCTGTTCCACGCGAAAGTGAGAATATGAGTAGAATGAGGTGGAGGATAAATGCGTGGCTGAGGGATTGGAGCAGGAGGCAGGGATTCAGATTTCTGGATCATTGGGACCTCTTTTGGGGCGGGTGTGACCTGTACAAAACGGGCGGGTTGCACTTGAATCCCAGGGAGACCAATATCCTGACGGGCAAGTTTGATAGAGCTGTTGGGGAGGCTTGAAACTAGTTTGGCAGGGGGAGCGGTGGGAATCAGAATGTGAGTGCAGGGATTATGGTAGAAGGACAAGAGCATGATGCGACGAGTTCTGAGTTGATGAGGAAGGGGACAGAACATAATTGTAGCCAGTTAAAGGGGTTGAAATGTGTCTATTTCAATGCTAGGAGTATTAGGAACAAGGAGGATGAACTTAGAGCATGGATTAGGATGTGGATCTACGATGTTTTGGTTGTTACCGAAATTTGGTTGAAGGAAGGGCAGGATTGGATGATGCAGGTCCCGGGGTTCAGGTTTTTTTTAAAAGGAATAGGATGGGGGTAGAAAAGTGGGGCTGGGTGAGTGGCATTGCAGGTCAGGGATAATATCACGGCTATAGAAAGAGAGAACGCTGCAGAAGGAGTGTCCACTGAGTCGGCGTGGGTGGATGTCAGAAATAGGAAGGGATCAATCACTGTGCTGGGAGTAGTCTGTAGGTCCCCAAATAGCCCTCGGGACACCGAGGAGCAGATAAGCAGGCTTATTTTAGAATGATGCTGGAAATACAGGGTAGTAGTTATGGTTGACTTCAACTTCCCTCATATTGACTGGTACCTCCTGAGTGCAAGGGGGACAGATGGGGCTGAATTTGTCAGGTGTGTTAAAGAAGGATTCGTGACACAGTATGTGGACCGACCGACGAGAGGAGAGTCTATACTGGATCTAGTTCTGGGGAATGAACCTGGTCAGTTGACAGACTTCTTGGTGGAGGAGCATTTTGGTGAGAGTGACCACAACTCCCTTAGCTTCAGCCTAGCTATGCAAAAGAAATAAAATCAGACTAAATGGTAAAGTGCTTAACTGGGGAAAGGCTAACTTTGAAGGGATGAGGCAGGAACTAGCAACAGTAAATTGGAAACAAATGTTCAAAGGGGAAAGCACAGAAGTAATGTGGGAAAAGCTTATGGATCACTTGAGCTGGGTTCAGGATAGGTTTGTCCCACTGAGGCAAGGAAAAAATGATAGAAAGAGGGAGCCGTGGCTGACAAAGCATGTGAGGCAACACTTCAAGAGGAAAAAGGAAGCATATATTAGATAAAAGAAGCAGGAAGTAGGAGGAGCTTATGAGAAATATCGTGTAGCCAGGAAGGAACTAAAGAAAGGACTTAGGTGAGCTCAAGGGCGGCATGAGAAGGCCTTGGCCTGTAGGATTAAGGAGAACCCCAAGGCGCTCTATGCGTATGTGAAGAATAGGAGGATGACGAGAACGAAGGTGGGACCGCTAAAGTATAAAGAGGGCAACATGTGCCTGAAGGCAGAGGAGTTAGGGGAGGTCCTAAATTAATACTTTGCTTCAGTATTCACAAGTGAAAAGGATCTTGATCAGGATGAGGTCGAAGTTGAGAGCGCCTGTGCACTTGACAATGTGGAGATTAAGGAAGATGAAGTGCTTAAGACTGATAAATCCCCAGGGCCGGATATGATACACCCCAGGTTGTTCTGGGAATTGAGAGAAGAGATCGCAGGAGCATTAGCTATGACCTTTGAATCCTCTTTGGCTGCAGGGGAAGTGCCGGAGGACTGGAGAATGGCAAATGTAGTTCCCTTGTTTAAAGAAGGCAATAGGGAGAAACTTGTGAACTATAGACCGATGAGTCTTACGTCGGTGGTATGCAAACTACTGGAAAGGATCCTTAAGGATAGGATCTACGAGCATTTGGCGAAGTACATTCTACTCCTGGATAGTCAACATTACTTTGTGAAGGGAAGATCGTGCCTCAGGACCCTGATTGATTTTTTTTTGAAGTGGTAACAAAAGAAATTGATGAGGGTAGGGCAGTGGTTGTGGTCTACATGGACTTTAGCAAAGCATTTGACAAGGTCCCTATTGAGAGACTCATCCAGAAAGTCATGAGGCATTGGGATGTGGAACCTTAGCTGTTTGGATAAAAAATTGGCTTAAAGGCAGAAAGAAGAGGGTAGTTGTAGAAGTGTACAATGTACAGGGTATGTTAATTAAAATGGCTTATTTGGTTTTCTAGAGTAGGAATGCTTTTATGTCTGATAAGTGTTTTCTCTCGCAGTTGTTTGGATTTGGACTTGCTGATATGGGGATTGTATTCATTTTTTAACCAATGGGGAATGTTATTTTGGCTTGTGGGGCTGGGAGCTTGGGGGTTTTCGCGGGTTTTCAGGGGAGTCGAGAAGAAAACGCCGAGGAAGGTGGACGTGCGCTGCACTGCTCGGTCGACCACCGGGTGTGGTCCCAGGTGCGAGGACGTGGAGGTCGGAGGAAAGTGACGAGGGGTCGAATGGTTCGATGGTTGAGCTCCAACGATGTGCACTAAACTGACTGAACTTTGATAAGTTGGCGCCTTTTACTTTATTTTCTTTTCCATCACATATACTGTATTGCATAGTAATCTTTTAGTTTTAGTAAAATCTTTAAAGTGTATTCCATAAAGGTATCTGGTGTGAGTTTGATACTGTATGTTTACGGGAGGCATAAACTTGATTCTCACAGCACCTGCGTGTACGGGAGGTGTAGTTGGTGAGTGGCTAGATCTCCTTTTCCCCTAGACATATACCGGCCTGTTGGGTAAGTGTTACAGAAGGAAAGTATTCTGCCTGGAGGTCGGTGACTACGGGAGTGCCGCAGGAATCCGCCCTGGGACCCCGCCTTTTGTGATTTTTATAAATGACCTGGATGCAGATGCGGAAGGATGGGTGAGTAAGTTTTCGGATGACACGCAGATTGGAGGAGTTGTGGATGGAGCTGTAGGTTGTAGAAGCTTACAAGAGGATATAGACAAGCTGCAGAGTTGGGCAGGAAAATGGCAGATGGAGTTTAATCCGGACAAGTGTGAGGTGATGCGGTTTGGAAGCGCAAACCAGAGGACTGAATACAGAGTTAATGGTCAGTTACTTATGAGTGTGGATGAACAAAGGGACCTTGGGGTTCAAATCCATACATCCCTCAAGGTCACTGCACAGGTTGATAGGGTAGTTAAGAAGGCCTATAGGATGCTAGGCTTCATTAACAGGGGGATTGAGTTCAAGAGTAGAGAGGCCATGTTGCAACTTTACAAATCTCTGGCGAGTCCGCACTTAGAGTATTGTGTTCAATTCTGGTCACCTCATTATAAGAAGGATGTGGAAGCTATGGGGAGGGTGCGGAGGAGATTTACCAGGACGTTGCCTGGTTTGGAGAACAAGTCATATGAAGCAAGTTTATCAGAGCTGGGACTTTTCTCGTTGGAGTGTAGAAGAATGAGAGGGGACTTGATAGAGAGCTACAAGATTATGAGAGGCATAAATAGGGTGAATAGTCAGTACCTGTTTCCCAGGGCACCAATAGCAAACACCAGAGGGCATATGTACAAAATTAAGGGAGGGAAGTTTAGGGGAGAAATCAGGGGTAAGTTTTTTACACGAAGGGTTGTGAGTGCCTGGAATGACTTGCCAGGGATGGTGGTAGAGGCTAAAACATTAAGTGTATTTAAGAGCCTCTTGTACAGGCACATGGATGAAAAAAAATGAAGGGTTATGGGGTGGTGTGGGTTTAGTACTTTTTTAAAGGATTACATGGGTCGGCACAACATAGAGGGCTGAAGGGCCTGTACTGTGCTGTAGTGTTCTATGGTTCAATGTTTCTATGGGAAGAAGTATAGTTCAGGTAATTGTGTGAGTCGATGGACTTATGATGTACGACAGTAGATAAGCTGGCTCAGAAGACAGAGAAAGAGAGATTGGAAATGGATCAGGTAAAACTAAAGGCGTGTTGGGAATTGGAGCTGGTTGATGAAATCAACGAGCAGCGTCCAGGAAGCAGCAGCAATGCTGTCGTCAGTGTCCCGCGGGAGATTTCGGGCAGTGACACCGCTGTCGGCTTAGAACACGGACCGTTCCACGTAGCCAATAAAAAGGCAGGAATAGCCGGGATCCATGCGAGTGCCTATGGCTACAAGGGTCTTCGAAGTGGTGGAGGAGTGGGTGGGCGGGGGATGTGAATATTTTTTCAGGCACTGTACCTGTTATCCGTTCAGCGACAATTGCCAGTTCAACACATTTATTTGAATATAATCTGAGTTGGATCTGGATAAACACTGTCCTTACTGACACTGATATCTGCGAATCATGTTTAGTAGTACGGTTTAGCTGATGGACGTGTTTATATTCAGATATGATCGTTCTGCTTGCGATTGACAGGATAAGGAGCGACACTCTCACTGTGAACAACAAAGTGATGCAACTGCATGATCAGCTTAATTCATGTGAGGAAATGTCACCACTAGTAGAACTATTTATGTGTCGGGAAAAGACCCCGTCACATCAGATCCCTCCAAATATAAACACGATACAATGTGATAGTTATAAAGAAAACAGCGAGTTTTTCTGTCAACAGTTTGAGCTATTCCCGATATTATTGAGATCAGAATAACAACAAATAATGTTAAATGCATCTATCTTCCTCTGTCCGTGTGGGCACTCGATGGGGCCATTGTTCAAAAATATCTCTCCTGCAAACTCGATAACATCTAGCTCATAACAACACTCAAGACAATTCTGTCCGCGGCAATATTAACATACTGGTCTGACAGGGATTGTAGATGACATCATTGATGACAATGGGTTTTGACGATGGCAGCTGGATGGAATATCAACATTTTATTTCTTGCAATACAGCGGACACTGGAAATGCATTTTTTCGCCAGTGTGATCTCCGTTGTCCTTGAATAACCAGTACCTGCTGGAAATAATGTCTGCAGTACGGTTACAGGAACAAGGGAGACTTGTGCGGACCGCTGGAAGTCAATGGAGTCGCATAGAGGACGATCAGCAGAAACCGGAGATGGGGGAGGGAAAGTCGTGCCTGGTGGTAGAGTGGCTATGGAGATGGTGGAAGTTACGGTAAAATATCTTGCATGCGGAGGCTCGTGGCGTGTTACCTGAGGACAAGGAGACCCAATCTTTTTTTATTATTCTGGGTGGGATGGAGTGATGGTACCTGGGGGAAATGCGTCAGAGAATGGTAACAGCAGCTTCGATCGTTGGTGGAAGGGAATCTCCATTGACTGTAAAATGTCTGGAGATGAAATTCTCATCAATGGAAATGATAGAATGGAATAGCACTTTGGCGAGTGTCCCTTTGGCAGAAAGTATCGTCAGGATAACTGTTGGAGTCAGTAGCATGGCTTTGTAAAATATGTCGGTAGATAATCTCTCCCTTGAGTTGGGAACAGAGAGATCGAGAGACAAGAGTGGTGTCAGAACGGGTACAATCTGATCTGAGGGCCGTGTGGCAAGTTGTAGGCCGTGTAGATGAGACTGACGAGCTCAGCGTGGCTGCAGGAAGAGGCACCGATTCAGTTGTCAATGGACTCGCAGCAGCAATTCAGCCGCCACTGTCGGGAATGAACGGGTTGTTTCGGGAACACGGATCTCTCACAGGAATATGGCCTTGCAGTTGGACAAAAGTATCGGGAGGACAGAGGAATGTACTGTGGAACCGTGGGGCGAAATGCACTACAATCAGTAGGGCAAAGAAAGGAAATGAGCCAGCGAATTCGGGACCAGCATTGCAGCTGCACAAGGGGCTTGTCTGTGCAATTTCCGCTTGTGAGGTGTGATAGGAATAAGGATATCGCCCGGCCAAGAGGGACAGAAAGTGCCCGCAATATATAGTGGTATCCGGACGGGCGACGCCGCTAAGTCACGATTTTTTCGGAACAATGAGGGCAAGCGGAGATTTTACCACACTCTTTAGCTGCTCCCTGAACTTGGCCTGTGTAACGGCGTAAAGGGCCGTGTTTGTACAACAGCTCAGAAGCTGCAGAATGATGCCCAGCTCCAGAAGGGAATCTGGCGGAAGTAAACGCATGGGAAGATAATTCAGCCGATCCCACGCAGAGAACACACTGTAAGGTGCCCACAGCAGGATGAAATTACCCGAGACCATCAGCAATAAAACAAGGGATTTCCTGCGTTTCTCCATCTCCGGGTCTCTGGCGCTCTGTCCGTTACCGGGAACTCTGAGTCTCCCGCGGGCTCTGCTGGTGACTAAGACGTGCCTGACAGTGAGGCCGTTCGTCAGCAGAATCAGCACAAATGGGAGTACAGGGGTGAGGAAGGAATAAAATAGATCAAGTTGATTCGTGAATTTGTAATAATGATACCTCTGTTGACAAATGAATGGAGCAATTATCCATGTGTATTCCTCTGACAGTCGAAAATACCAGTAAATATTCTTTAAATTGCTGATCACAGTCACCGTCCCCAAAACCACGGCCGCGGTTTTCCGCGTGCAATATTTCGTTTTCATCTTTTGGCAACAAATGGCGACAAACCGATCCAAGGTGAACGTGACGGTGAACCAGACGGAACAGTCGGTTGCGGTGTAAATCAGAGCAGCGTGGATATTACACCCCTTGGGCATTGAGCGGGTGAAGACGACGGGATGAATGTACTTAAGTGGAATCTTGCTCAATATCAGGTCCAGGATAAGAACCAGAAGATCCGCCGCTGCCATGGCAACCAGGTAGCACGTGACAACTCTGGAGAGGCCGCACTTTGCCCGAGACAGGATGAATATGGTCACCATGTTCACTGCCAAACAGAATAAACCATCAGGGTAAATAAAACAGGAAGAGTTCTCTTAAAACGAGTGTAATGTGTGTCAATGATTGAAATGAGTGTACCTGACGGAATAATATAATCGTAGCGATTAGATAGATAGATATATAGATAGATAGATAGATACTTTATTCATCCCCATGGGGAAATTCAACATTTTTTTCCAATGTCCCATACACTTGTTGTAGCAAAAACTCATTACATACAATACTTAACTCAGTAATAATATGATATGCATCTAAATCACTAACTCAAAAAGCATTAATAATAACTTTAAAAAAAGTTCTTAAGTCCTGGCAGTTGAATTGTAAAGCCTAATGGCATTGGGGAGTATTGACCTCTTCATCCTGTCTGAGGAGCATTGCATCGACAGTAACCTGTCGCTGAAACTGCTTCTCTGTCTCTGGATGGTGCTATGTAGAGGATGTTCAGGGTTTTCCATAATTGACCGTAACCTACTCAGCGCCCTTCGCTCAGCTACCGATGTTAAACTCTCCAGTACTTTGCCCACGACAGAGCCCGCCTTCCTTACCAGCTTATTAAGACGTGAGGCGTCCTTCTTCTTAATGCTTCCTCCCCAACACGCCACCACAAAGAAGAGGGCGCTCTCAACAACTGACCTATAGAACATCTTCAGCATCTCACTGCAGACATTGAATGACGCCAACCTTCTAAGGAAGTACAGTCGACTCTGTGCCTTCCTGCACAAGGCATCTGTGTTGGCAGTCCAGTCTAGCTTCTCGTCTAACTGTACTCCCAGATACTTGTAGGTCTTAACCTGCTCCACACATTCTCCATTAATGATCATTGGCTCCATATGAGGCCTAGATCTCCTAACTGGTAACTAGATTACCAGTTGAATAAAATTAAACAGTTTTGCGAAGTAGTGTAATCTGAGTGCAATCTGTTCGATCGAAAATCAGCAACGAAAAGGAAAGCGAAGAACACAGATAACGACGGCCGATGGTTGTGAAATTCCGTACATGCTGAGGGAAAAAGTTCGGAATGATGCTCCGCGGAATCTCCGTGAAATAATTATCCTTGACACCCACCATCTCCGGCTGAGGCGCAAATTCCCGTCCCTGATCCTTAGCCAGGGCGGCGGAATTTGCAGATGTAGTCCAAAACCTTATTTTTGTACATCACTTACTGTTTGCCAACATTGAGGGAGTATTACCTTGAAATCGTACCACGAGTCTCACCAGCTCCTCCTTGTACTTCTGCCTTTACAATCCTATGCCAGTCATTAATGTCTCGAAAATGCCTTATTTTTTCAGCAACAGTGAAACTGATTTGTCACCAGAACAATACGTCATGGTCAGCATTTCAAGAATTTACTGTGGTCTATCATGTTCTCAGAAAAAAAATCATGTTTTCAGAAATATGTTCCTTAGGCTTTACACACGGTCAAATGCAGCTGGCGTGAAAATATATATTAAAGATCATTGCATTTTACAATTTTTGGGTCCCAGTCGGAAAATGCATTTTATGAATACAGTGGGCAGGAGGGTGGCCAGAGCCAGAAGATGCAACCAGTGATTATATTCCAGAGACAATGCTTCCTTTGCTTCAGCGGCACCTCGGTCAGCACATGGAAGTTGGAAAGGAACTAACGAATTTATTAACTTTCTAATCCGACCGATGTTGTTGGAGATGATCAGAGAGAAACGGAGGAGGGGTCGTCACACTAACGTCATTCTTTCTGCTGGAAGGCAGATAATTAGATGATTTATCCAACACAATTCTGCGGCAGCCTCACGCTGCCAACTGAAACGATAGCAAAAGAAATGTGGATACAGAGCTGGCGAACGCAAAACGCGCGGAAGCGGAGCCATTAAGATAAATGTTCACAGTTTAGAGAACGTAATGCCACTGCTGAACGACAGCCAATGTGGAAACGTGAAGAACGAACGACGTTTTCTAAGGAACTCCCGCAAGCCTATACGGCGAGATAGGAGACAAAATGCGAAAGACACTTCGATAATGTGGTCGCACGGCCGAAGGTCCTGACAGCGGAGGGACCTGGTTAAGTTCACGGGAATCCTGGACTGCAGATGACCGATCAGACCGATTAGCCACGGAAAGACTAGGGGTTGGAAACCTGTTTAATTGCAATTGACCCTCAAGTGAGGGGGAACAAAATCTTGATTCATCGCAGACATTCTCGCGGCGAGGAGAAAGCGAATGGAAAGCGGAGATCCATTTTAATATGCAATGGTTCAACGTCTCGGTGGTAGGCTGCTGTGCTGAGCGACTGTCAGTTAGTTTACTCGTCAGAAATTTAACCATTACACCCGGAGCATTAACTGAACCAGCCTGACCACGCCACAGGACCAGAAGCTACTTAAATCATGGTTGACGTGTTTCCCTTCCAAAACTGTCTTCCTGCCTTCTCTACATAAACGTTGATGTCTCAGTTAACAACCGCTAAATTACGCGAATACGGGCGCAGGGCCATCAAACGCGCCTGATACGTGAGATCGTTTAATCGCTGGACCATTCTCGTAAACCTGCTCTGGATCAACACCACTGCCACCACATACTCTCTTGAACAGAGATCGTCAGGACAGAAAACCACCAAAGTGCATAGGAAAAAGATTTGTTTAATTAACAGATTGCAGTGCGACAGCATCATTAATTATTATAATGAGAGGTACACGTGATAAGAAAAATGCGGTGACGTAATAAAGAGACTCACCAGGAAGAGCAATAATGGCGAGGACGGGGAAGAAAACCACCTGAATGGCAAGGAGAGCATGTGTAACTCGAAAATCTACCGATACCCGGTAATTTGTAGAAATATATGGAAACATCCAGAAGACACTTCTCCCATTTCCCGTTATATTCCAGGCTGCGCTTCCCGGATTCCGATCCATGACAGAACGAGCCAATCCGTCCTCACTCTCCCTGACACTGCAGCTCCGGTTATCTGTCCGTGGCAGGGGAGGCTGCTCTCGCTGAAACTGGGGGAACCGAGTGAACGGGGCTCTTATTAAGAAGGGAGAAAATAATCTCCGGTGACGTCAGCAGCCTACCCTGAAAAGACTTCCGCAAAGCTACAGGAAGAGTTAACCCTTGGTCTACCAGGTGGCAGAGGAAGAAGTGTGTAGATAAGTGTTGCTGTGACCACGTATCCTGAAATTAATAAAATTAATTTTAAAAATATTTTACTGCACCTGTTTAACAAGTTTGAAGAGGAAATAAGTCCAAAATGAGCAAGTATATGAATTTTCTTCAAAACACCCGGGTTAGCAAAGCGGTAAATTAGTCAATAATCACATTTGATCCATCTTGGTTGGTGTAAGATGAATGGAAGAAAACAGCGGTTCTGAAAGAGAGCGGCATTAGCGTGGAAATTAGAGGTTTTCTGAGACAGAAAAGGACCGTCAGCCATCTGTGCAAATGTGCTCTCATGTTCGACAGGAGTAGCAGGTGGACAAGAAAGATAGACAAGGGGAGGAAGGGAAGAGTGAGAGTGAAAGAGACAGACAGAGAGAGAGAGAGAGAGAGAGAGAGAAAGGGAGGGAGGGAGAGAGAGAGAGAGAAAGGGTGAGAGAGAGAGAGGGAGGGAGAGAGAGACAGAGAGAGAGAGAGAGAGAGATAGAGAGAGACAGAGAGAGATACAACGATAATAATGATGGAGTTAACTGTCCGCAACTGGGTTCCCTCCAGCGCAATGCGGATCAGATCACTGAGTGGGCAATAAGTATTCTTTGCGACGGTTGATTATTATTATTTTTTTTTCATGTCATCCTTATATACTAGTAGAATACCAATCTTCAACATAGGCACTGTATCTCACTTTCCTCTAAAATCCTGCTGCTGTTGAACCAGAAATTAGCAAGAAAAGTCAAGTTGTTTCCTTACGGTCCATAAGCCTCCCCACACCACATACAAAGCCCAGGCCGCAGACAGACAGAGATTTCCACTGTATGGCCAATGATCATAAGCCTCCCCACACCACATACAAAGCCCAAGCCGCAGACAGACAGAGATTTCCACTGTATGGCCGATGATCATAAGCCTCCCCACACCACATACAAAGCCCAGGCCGCAGACAGACAGAGATTTCCACTGTATGGCCGATTATCATAAGCCTCCCCACACCGCATACAAAGCCCAAGCCGCAGACAGACAGAGATTTCCACTGTATGGCCGATGATCATAAGCCTCCCCACACCGCATACAAAGCCCAGGCCGCAGACAAACAGAGATTTCCACTGTATGGCAGATGATGCTGTTCTGCTGTCTGCAATGTGTCGTAGTGATAGGATGAGCTTTAATCGAGGCAGAATCAGCATTTTCCTGTAAAGTGACTTTGTATTTGTTGGCAAGCAAACGTGTCGCTGTACCTTTGTACAATTTACCCTCGATTGAAGATCATACAGAAATTAACATCCACCAGTGCTCTAAATGTGTTATTCGGATTATTTTATTATTATTTTTTCCTCTTTATTCTGTTCCTTGGAATGTTTCCTCTCACTTGAGCAGTGTCCGCAATTCTATGGCATTTCAACAAAGTCTATGGAACCTAGAATTGTTTTCATTTTCCACAGACATGGTATATTTGTAAGCCTGCAAAGGCTGAACTAAAACTTCTCTTCCTGACTGTTATTTATCTCTGTTGCGTTTGCAATGAATTCCCTTAGAATTCAGCTTAGAGATCTAGAAGCAGCGGAACGGGTACATTTATTCGAATTGTCGATAGCAATAAATTTGAAAAAGAATGTGTTTCAAGCTGGGAAAATTTTGATTAAAAGTATATATGTTCTATTAAACATATTTCTTTGCCACAAAAAAATGTCAGGCAAGCACAGTCGTGTAACGTTCAATAAACCATTGCAGAGTAAGTGCCGAAGAAATATATCATTGCATGCTCCTATAGGCACCCTTATGTCCAGCCACTGAATACAAACGGCAGATGTTTATGTAACTTCAGGTTCTTTATATGCTAATCAACTGAACAGCAATCACATTTAGATTTGACGTATAAATCACAAATTACTTCGGTGTGTGTGCAAAGAATCCCTTTAGTCTTACTGATGTGTAACCCTGTGCGATAAGAACATGGAATTGTACAGCACATTACAGGCCCTTCGTTGTGCCGACCCTCAAACCCTGCCTCCCATATAATCCTCCCCCACCTTATTCTCTTAAACTTCACTAGTGTATCTGCATCGACCACTAACTCAGGCAGTGCATTCCACGCACCAACCACTCTGAGTAAAAAAAAACTTTCTTTGATATCGCCCTTGATCTTCCCTCCCGTTATCTTAAAGCCATGTCCTCTTGTATTGAGCAGTCGTGCCCTGGGGAAAAGGCGCTGGCTGTCCACTCGATCTATTCCTCTTAATATCTTGTACACCTTTATAATATCTCCTCTCATCCTCCTTCTCTCCAAAGAGGAAAGCCTTAGCTCCCTTAATCTCTGATCATAATCCATACTCTCTAAACCAGGCAGCATCCTGGTAAATCTCCTCTGTACCCTTTCCAATGATTCCACATCCTTCCTATAGTGAGGCGACCAGAACTATACACAATACTCCAAGTATGGCCTAACCAGAGTTTTTTAGATCTGCATCATTACATCACGACTTTTAAACCCTATCCCTCGACTTATGAAAGCTAACACCACATAAGCTTTCTTAAATACCCTATCTACCTGTGAAGCAACTTTCAGGGATCTATGGACATGTACCCAGATCCCTCTGCTCCTCCACACTTACAAGAATCTTGCTATTTACTTTGTACTCTGCCTTGAAGTTTGTCTTTCAAAGTGTAACACCTCACTCTTCTCCGGGTTGAACTCCATCTGCCACTTCTTAGCCCACTTCTGCATCCTATCAATCTCTCTCTGCAATTTTCAACAATCCTCTACACCACCAACCTATGTGTCGTCTGCAAACTTGCCAACCCACCAGCCTGCGCTTTCTCCGGTCTATTCGGTGTGCTACCCCTGCCAAATATAATGATTAAAATTAAACACAATAAACGTTCTACCGCAACAACTTCAGTGTTTACTGATATTCTTGCGAAAAAATATCAGCATATATGATCATGATGTTTAGGGTACAGGAAATCCCATTAATGATGTAAATGCTGAGGTGTTGACTGTTGAGTTTGGTTCTCGCTGAACAAACAGCTTTTATATTTGCCGGCGTGTGAGGGGCCATTGATATTATGAACATTCTTACACCTGTCCTTCGTAACCTGTGACAATGCAATACTCCGCCAGATGTAATGTAGTAAATGCTGATTATGATTTATCCACTGCAATTGTTTATGGTAGACAGGTAGAGTATTAAATATTGTTTGTGTGGAAGTAAAGTTGAAATGAGTAACGTGTCTCCACGAAACTGCATTACTGCGATCTTAAATCACTTCGCCTCGTCGCTCGTTCTGTAAAAAAAAAGAACTATCTTTTGATGTGCATTTGATATAATTTCCAATCTAGTGCGCAGTGGATACCTATACTGCATAAAAACCAGACCAGATGCAATTTGACAAATTCCAATCTTTTAGCATTGTGATAACGTGATATGAACTGCACCTTTAAGGGAAAATCCAGTGCACGGTGTAGGCGGTGATCCTGCTTTAGAGATTAGCGGTGAAGCTGCAGGACAGTAGCAGCTGGAATAATTCTCTACCTGTGCTGCTAGTTCCGCTGTCACTTTGAGCAGTATTGTCATTGCGGTCCACGCAGATAAAAACGAAACAAGTAATGTACAGAAAACAGGATTGCACTCTGCTGATCACTTTCATCTGGAGAATCGAAAATCAGCTGGCTGCAAGGTTCACAACAGCAGTGAATAAATCGCCAATTGAATTCTATGCATAGAGGAGGAATTTCAATTATTGGTGTCTTTGGAATGGAGTTCAGCGAGTGACCAGGAATCGCAGTTACATCATCACTGTGGTCAGATTTAAGACTCCAGACACAACAACATGAGTAACATGGTCAACGATGGGCGTGAAATAGTAATGAGTTTATCCGTGAGGCCAGTAGTGAGATCATCATCTCAGTTCAGTCGGCTGAGGTTGAACCGAAGTGACAGTGATGTAATTCAAGCAATGATATCTTCAGTATGAGCAGTGACCTGTTTGACAGTGTAGAACATTCTACCTATTGAAATCAAGAACCCGTGATCATTCCGACGTTACATCATGACACTCTGCTTCCTGCAACACTCACACAATGCTGCTGGAACGCAGCAGGCCAGGCAACATCTACAGTCGACGTTTCGGGCCGAGACCCTTCGTCAGGACGAAGTGAAAGGAAAGATTGTAAAGGATTTGAAAGTGGGAGGGGGAGGGGATATCCAAAATGATAGAAGACAGGAGGTGGAGGAGCTGGAAAGTTGTTTGGGAAAAGGGAGAGGGAAAGGATCATGGGACGGGAGGACTAGGGAGAAAGAAAGGAGGAGGGAGCACCAGAGGGAGATGGAGAACAGGCAAGGCCCGGAACGTCAACTGTACTTCTTCCTATAGATGCTGCCTGGCCTGCTGCGTTCCACCGGCATTTTGTGTGTGTTGCTTGAATTTCCAGCATCTGCAGATTTCCTCGTGTTCGACTCTGCTTCCTGTCCGCTGATCTGTAGTTCCATTCCAGAGAGTGGCTGTTCATGAGGTCCCAGAGATGAGTCTGATTGTGATCGGCGAAGATTTCGGGCAGATTGATCAAGACCGTGTTTCACATCCGTCCCCTTTTCCAGAGAACTCTGTCTTGAATGTTCACTCCTATTGGAGCAAACATGTCTAATTATTGAAAAATCATTATCAATAATGTGTGTTATTTCATTCTATACAAACATGCGGCGTGTTCCATGCTTCTGCATGTGCTGAACTAAGAAGGGTTAGCTACATCTATTTCTGACAGTAATTAATCTGATATGTGATGTGAAATAATTATCTTTCTTTTTGTGCATAGCCTGGTTGAAACGACATTTATTTGCAGTATTCACAATATGTGAAACGTGTTAAACGTATTTTATACGCAGTGAGTATATGTTAACAATTATATTTACTAGATCATTGACACCTTTGGACATCAGAAAAAAAATACATCTGAAGAAAGCTGTAATTGAAGTAAACAGGATATTTTTATTTTTCCCGGTGTGTTCCATTATCTGCACCACTGAGAACATGCTGCACCGTTTTCATACTTTCGGTTCTTTATCCTCTTCTCCACTGGAAAATGCCCAGAGATTTTTTTTTCTGCAGATGGACCAAATAAAAGAGTTGTAAAGATCTCCTTTCTTCCGCTAGACTGCAGGTCACATTTGAGCAAACATGGTTAGCAAACCTGCTTAGCCCACTTCCACCCTCCACCCCACCGATCAGGGGTACATGCAGTTATGTGAGTTGATGGAAGATGGTCGTATGAGCAGCTGGTGTCTATCACAGGACCCGGTTATGCGACGATCCACTAACGTCGGACAGATAATCTTTGAAGTGTGCTGATTGTCGCTGGGGTAATCGAACACAGGGACGATTTATTGTCGTTTTAGTCAATTGACATTAACGATTAGAATGAGATCGTGTTGCAGTTTCTGGAGGAGATTCTGGAGAGGGAACGATCTTTACCAAAGGGACGGGTTACCCTTGAATCAGAGGGGTCTAATGTGCTGGCGGGCAGGTAGGCTGGAATTTTCTTGTGGGTTTAAACAAAATTGCATTCAATCGGATAAGATGGAACGTAAAAGGCGAGAAAAATAGGAATGGGTGAATACCGGACTGAAGGCGTTCTATTTGAATGCACCGGACATGGTTGAAGAACTTCTCGCACAGTTGCATATGGGAATACGTGTATAGGATGGTGTAAGAGTCACTGAATCATTGCTGAAGGAAGATTGTAACTGGGAGCTTAATGTCAATGATATACATTGCAGTAAAAGGTTAGCCAAGAATGGAGAAGGGGCAGTGTTGCTCTTTGGTTAAATGTGAAATTAAATAATTTAAAAGAGGTGACATGGGGTTGCAAGGTGTTGAATCCTTGTGGATAGAACAATGAACTGTGAGGATTAAAAACCATTAAGTGAGTTAAATTTACAGACAACCCAAACCAGAATAAGGATTTGGTCTACAAAATATAACATGAGATAGAAAACGCCTGTCGAAAGGACAGTATGATAATCGTCATGAGGGTTTAAAATATTCCGCAAGACTGGAAACATCATCTTGATCCCGGAGTACAAGAGACAGAATTTCGAGAATGCCTGCGCGGTGGCTTTTCAGAGCAGCTCGAGGTTGAGCCCACCGGGAGATATTGTGTAAAGAGCCGGAATTGATCAGAGGGCTTTGGTGAAAATGATCACGATATGATCGAACTCACCCTCAAATTTGAAAAAAAAAATGGATGCACCAGAATTACAGCGGAGTAGAGAGAATTACAGAGCCATTAGAGAGGAGTTCGCAAGAATGGATTGGAAAAGAACACAGGCAGGCATGACAGCAGAACAACACTGGCTGTAGTTTCCGAAAGGAATTTCAAAAGCACACGATATATACTTACTAAAGAGGAGATGTGTTATAAAGGAAGATGATACAACCGTGGCGCAGAACACTATTCAACGCCAACATCATAGGCATAGAGAAGGCATGCAGTACAAGTATTAGCGGGAAGTTAAATGATTGGGAAATTTTATATGCCCGCAGAAGGCAAAATAAAACACATTGAAAAGTTAAAGAAGGAATGCAATATAATGCTAGCCAATATGGTTAAAGAAGATACCAAAAGTTTTTTTGTTCAGATACACAAAGTGTACGAGAGAGGCGAAAGTGGAAAGCGATGATCGAGAGGCAGTAATGGGCGATAATAAAATGGTGGACGCACTGAATAAGAATTTGCATCAATTTTCAAGTAGAGTCAAGTCACTTTTAACTGCCATTTCGACCATAACTGCTGCTACAGTACATTGAAAAAACGAGACAACGCTTTTTCAGGACCATGATGTTAGATGACCATGGTGTTAGTCTAGTACAAAAACTAGACTGAACTACGTTAAAAAAAAACGACACCAGACTACGGACCTTCCCAGGACTGCAAAAAGGGCACAAAACAGAGCAGGCATTACAATAAATGATAAATAAGACAGTAGGGCAGTTAGGTGTCAGTCCAGGCTCTGGGTATTGAGGAGTCTAATAGCTTGGGGGAAGAAACTGTTACATAGTCTGGTCGTGAGAGCCCGAATGGTTCGGAGCCTTTTCCCAGACCACAGGGGGGAGAAGATTTTGTATGAGGGGTGCGTGGGGTCCTTCATGATGCTGTTTGCTTTGCGGATGCAGCGTGTAGTGTAAATGTCCATGATGGTGGGCAGAGAGACCCCCGATGATCTTCTCAGCTGACCTCACTATCCGCTGCAGGATCTTGTGATCTGAGATGGTGCAATTTCCGAACCAGGCAGTGATACAGCTGCTCAGGATACTCTCAATACAACCCCTGTAGAATGTGATGAGGATGGGGGATGGGAGATGGAATTTCCTCAGACTTCGCAGAAAGTAGAGACGCTGCTGGGCTTTCTTTGCTATGGAGATGGTGTTGAGGGACCAGGTGAGATTCTCCGCCAGGTGAACAACAAGAAATTTGGTCCTCTTAATGGTCTCTTAACGAGGAGCCGTCGATGTTCAGCGGGGAGTGGTCGCCCTCCTGAAGTCAACAACCATCTCTTTTGTTTTGTTCACATTCAGAGACAGGTTGTTGGCTCTGCACCAGTCCGTGAGCCGCTGCACCTCCTCTCTGTAAGCTGACTCGTAGTTCTTGCTGATGAGACCCACCACGGTCGTGTCATCGGCGAACTTGATGATGTGGTTCGAGCTGTGTGTTGCAGCACAGTCGTGGGTCAGCAGAGTGAACAACAGTGGACTGAGCACACAGCCCTGGGGGGGGGGGGGCGTGTTCAGTGTGATGGTTTTGGGGATGCTGCTCCCGTTCCGGACCGACTGAGGTCTCCCATTCAGGAATTCTAGGATCCTGTTGCAGAGGGAGGTTTCGGATGAAATGGATGAATGTCGGAATTTTTACTGTATTCGTAGGTATTAGATAAAGGTTGGGAGGCGATGGTACTCGCTGCTATTTATATCAATGAGAGGAGACTTTATCCGCTTGTTTACATAAATGAGTTGAGCGGTTGCTAGTAATATGTAACATGATGAGACATCTTGACAGCAATGTGGACAATATGTTTGCTGTTGTAAGGGAAACTCAAACAGGTGAAGATAGACGAGATTATTTTTACGAGGGGAAATAGTATGTCTTTGAAATTCTCTTCCTCAAAGGAAAAAAAGAAAAAGCAGGAGGTTTTTTTTTAATATGATTAATTCCGCAGAACACAGTTAGTTTCTTGACAGTCAATGGAGTGACGTGTTGCAGGCGGTGCAGGCTTGGACCGCTGAAATCAGAGTTCAGTTGAGATCAGAGAATCAGAGAATGGTGGAACAGGACTAAGAGGCCGAATGTCCTGCTACTAATCCAATAAGCCAGCAGCAGCCTCCGCCAAATAAGAGTCCCAGTGAAATTAATGTTCGGAGTTTTTCCATCCGTCACTGATTAAAAACGTTTGATGTAGGTATAAATTAAATGCGATGTCAGGCAAATTCAACAGCCAGGAAATGGTCTGAATTTCATGTGATGGCGCTGTGATCCAGCAATTTGTTTCCAGTCAGTGAACAATAAACTGAAGGAGAAGGGCATCCTTGTCTTGCTGTCGACTTTGACCGGTAGTTATCTCTGTAAAACGGTAATCTCGGCACAGCCACTCCCGAGTTGCCCATTACCAAAATGTTACAACTGCGGACAACTGTTAAAGATGGGTTTTAAAAGGACCAACTTAATATCAGTGCATGTCCAGACTACGGGGGCACAGTTAAATCTGGAGAAAGGGAATGTCCGCTGATCGAAAGAGAACATTATTTCAAATGCATAACATTCCATCAGAGTGGAGAGCGCCCTTCCTTCTGCTGTCTCTGTGCAATAAACCCGCAGCGATCTTTTCCCTAAGCTGTCGCTGGAGTTTATAATCTGACAATAAACTGGTCCCAAGGTGAACAATAAATTCAATGTGACAGCACCAACCAAACGGAACCAGGATGCGGGTTATGATTCCCCTCTGGAGCTGGTAAAATGTCGTGCACTTCAGTATTAATTCTGCTTCGGACCACAGATTAGAAAGACTAATTCAAGCAAGGTGAGTTTTTGTGTGGTTTAACACACGCGTTGTGGAACAGGGTGTGGCGTTACATGCTGAATAGACTGAAGTTCAGGTTTATGAACGTGTTATCAACTTAAAAGTGCTCAGGCTGTGTTCACTTACTGTTAGGGACATAAAATTCAGATACTTGGATTCGGTGAAACCAGACACAGGAGTTCTGCATCAGGTAGGAACATGGACTGTATTCGGCAGTGTTATGATGTTTTAATAAGCACACTTGTAACGGCAGTATTTCTAATATTTCTACCATATCAATATTAATATTGAAATCGTACGGCTTCACGGATCTGTGTGCTCGATTATTCTGTATGTGTCTGTTTTTTAGGAAAGACGAGGAAGCTCTGGCAGTGATATTTATATTAACAAATATTGTGGTAATTCTCACTGGCCGTAGACAAAAATAGCAAATTCTACACTCAGTGGGCACTTTACCATGAGCCTCCTGTCCCTAATAATGTGGCCACGGAGTGCATGTCCGGGGTCTTCTCCTGTTGTTCCCCGTCCATTTCAATGCTGACCACTGCGCTGTATTCGCTGGTATTCGATTACGACGGGGATTTGATTGCATTCGCTGTTACTTAGATGAAGGTGAGGAGATTTTATCCGCTGGTGGTTACATAAATGAATCTAGCTTTTGCTGGAGACATTGAACATCACGCGGATTCTGAAGAGGAATATCGAGAACATGTTTGCTACTATAGGGGTAGCTGAAACAAGTGAAGACAGATGAGGTTATTTTTCTGAGGTGGAATTAGTACGTCTTTGAAATTCGCTTCCTCAAAGAAAAAGTGTTTAATGTGTTTAATTCCGCAGAACACAGATTATTGACAGGCAAGGGAGTGAACTGTTGCAGACGGTCGCGGGGATCTGTCACTGAGATCACAGTCCTACTGTGATCATAGAGAATGACGGAACAGGACGGGGCGAATGTCCAGTTACTAATTCAATATACCGGACGGCCGAGCTCTCTGCGCTGTGGGAACATCGAGCCATTGGTGGCGCCGTTGGACCCTCGGAGATGCGCAGGCGCGCTGCCGACACCAAGTATTGCCCCCTGTTGTACCGTCCGGGCGGCGCTGAGGAAGGAGCTATTACCGGGTTTGTGTAAATCGGGGGCCGATTGCGGTGTGAAGAGCCGGGACTGAGCTCTGCCGGACGGCTGGAGGTTCTGTGATCTCCTGTCCCGCTGCCGCGGTTTTAGCTTTGCGATGGAGACCGGGCTGTGGGATCAGTTAGTTGTGGATCCCCAAGGGGTTTGGGGTAAAGGGGATCTGTCTGTGTGTGGGTAGATGTTATGGGTGGACGTGTGTGTGTGGGGTGAGTAGTTGGAATGGTGTGTGGTCGTAGGCGGGTTGGGGTCTGTTGGGTGAAGGTGGGATGATAGGAAATTTCGTGACAAACTAAGTTGTAAATAAGGGAGGATCTGGTGAACTGGGTCAGCCAGCTCAGCTCGCGGGCCCTTCCAGGAAACATCAATCCTCTCTTCATATTAATTACAGGTACCGTCCAACCTTGCTGTTAAGATTGTGTTTGCTACAGAGCCCCAGAGTCTGAGAACAGCTGTCACCGTCATGAACAGCGAGTGCAGATTGGAAATGGGGTCACTGACCTCTGCATCAGAGAAGGACAGCCTCCTGTGAGATATCAATGTCCTTAGAGTGGATTCAGATCTGGTGGCATATCGGGAGTCTGAAAGGGAAAGGGAGTAGGCAAGGGGCTAAAGAGAGAGTTTTAATAGGGGAACATGTTCCGGGGTAAAGGGGTACAGAAGCTGTCTGATACATTGTTCTAATTCCTTTTTATAATCTCACAGACGGTGACTGAGGAAGAAGCTTGTTGACGGAGGATACCCGGAGGTGAGCATGTCAGAAACGGAATCAGAAATTGAATTGAATGGAGTTCATTTCTTACATCCTTCACATACATGAGGAGTACAAATCATCTAAATGTGAAATGTGCAATTATAGTAATTTATAATAGTTTAAAACAAATATAATAGTCAATGTAATCTAGAGTGTTCTCAAATCAGCGTGGGTTCATCAGTCTGATGTCCCAGTGAAAGAAACTGTCCCAGAGCCTGTCGGTCCTCGCTTTTATGCTTCCCGGATGTAGCAGCTGGAATAGAGTGACAATGATTTGATTTCCTGTGTCACGGGTTTAGACAGTCGTCTCAAGTGAGGAGTTGGTCTGCAGCAACACACACAAAATGGTGGTAGAACGCAGGCAGCATCGATAGGAAGAAGTTCAGTCGACGTTTCGGGCTTCGTCAGGTTCAGCATGGTAATATTCTGTGGAAAGGTAGATCACGCGGGATCCAGGGAGAGCTGGCTCTCTGGATGCACGGTTGTCTTGATGGTAGGAAGCAGAGAGTGATGGTGGGAGGCTGTTTATTTGACTCGAGGCCCGTATCTAGTGGTTTTCCCCGGGATTACACTCATTGATCTCGTTACTTATTGCTATTTAATTATATTTGCATTGTTGCAGTTTGTTGTCTTCTAAGCTCTACTTGATCTTTCATTGATCCTTGTACAGTTACTATTCTATAGATCTGCTGAGTATGCCCGCATGAAGAAGAATTTCAGGGTTGTACGTGGTGAAATGTATGTACTCTGAAAATGAAATTTACTTTGAACTTTGAACACTGCAACTTGTCATCTCTACAAATAATTTGGTTGAGAGTGTACAGGCAATGGATAGTGAATTTGCAGCAAGTAAGTTCAAACAATTACTGTTTTTGAAAGATAGTCAGTATAAACACTCCCCTCCATTTCTCGCTCCTCACTCGACCACACCCTCCTCTTAATGTCTTCCCTCTCTGCCCCGTCTTCTCTCTCAACCCCGCAATGGGCAGACGTTCAGGGTGAAAGAAACATAGAAAACCTACAGCTCAATGCTGGCCCTTCGGCACGCAAATATGTGCCGAACATGTCCCTACCTTAGAAATTACTAGGCTTACCCATAGCCCTCTATTTTCCAATGCCCCATGTACCTATCCAAAAGTCTCTGAAAAGAACCTATCGTATCTGCTGCCACCACCGTTGTCGGCAGCCCATTCCATGCACTCACCACTCTCTGAGTAAAAAACATAACCCTGACACCTCCACTGTACCTACTACACAACACCTTAAATCCGTGTCCTCTTGTGGCAACCATTTCAGCCCTGGGAAAATCCCTCTGACTATCCACACGATCAATGCCTCTCAACATCTCTTTCAGGTCACCTCTCATACCTCCATCGCTCCAAGGAGTAAAGGCCGAGTTCACTCAACCTATTCGCATAAGGCATGCTCCCTAATCCAGGCAACATCCTTGTAAATCTCCCTTGCACCCTTTCTATGGCTTCCACATCCTTCCTGTAGTGAGGTGACCAGAACTGAGCACTGTACTCCAAGTGGGGTCTGACCAGGGTCCTATATAGCTGGAACATTACCTCTCGGCGCCTAAATTCAATTCCAGTATTTATGAAGGCCAATACACCTTACGCCTTCTTAACCACAGAGTCAACCTGCGCAGCTGTTTTGAGTGTCCTATGGACTCGGACTCTAAGATCCCTCTGATTCTCCGCACTGCCAAGATTCTGACAATTAATACTATACTCAGTCATTTTATTTGACCTACCAAAATGAACCACGTCGCACTTATCTGGGTTGAACTCCATGTGCCACTTCTCAACCCAGTTTTGCATCCTATCATCGTCCCGCTGTATCCTCTGACAGCCCTCCACACCATCCACAACACCCCCAACCTTTGTGTCATCAGCAAGTTTACTAACCCATCCCTCCACCTTCTCATTCAGGTCATTTACAAAAATCACGAAGAGTAAGGGCCCCAGAACAGATCCCTGAGGTACTCCGGTGCTGACCGTCCTCCATGCAGAATATGACCCATCTACAACCACTCTTTGCCTTCGGCGGGCAGGCCACGTCTGGTTCCACAAAGCAATGTCCCCGTGGATCCCATGCGTCCTTACTTTCTCAATAAGCCTTGCATGGGGTACGTTATCAAATGCCTTGCTAAAATCCATATACACTACATCTACTGCTCTTCCTTCATCAACATGTTTATTCACATCCTCAGGAAATTCAATCAGGCTAGTAAGGCACGACCTGCCCTTGACAAAGCCATGCTGACTATTAGTAATCATATTATACCTCTCCCAAATGTGCATAAATCGTGCCCCCCAGGATCTTCTCCATCAACTTATCAAATAATGAGGTAAGACTCAATGGTCTATAATTTCCTGGGCTATCTCTACTCCCTTTCTTGAATAAAGGAACAACACCCGCAACTCTCCAATCATCTGGAACCTCTTCCGTCTCCATGGATGATGCAAAGATCATCGCCAGAGGCTCAGTAATCTCTCCCCTCACCTCCGACAGAAGACTGGGGTACATCTCATCCGGTCCCAGGAACGTATCCAACTCGATGCTTTCCAAAAGCTGCAGCACATCCTCTTTCTTAATATCTACATGCTCAAGCTTTTCAGTCTGCTGCAAGTTATCACTACAAACACCAAGATCCTTTTCCTTAGTGAATACTGTAGTAAGGTATTCATTAAGGACCTCTGCTATTTCCTCCGGTTCCATACATACTTCCCCACTGTCACTCTTGGTATTTCAGGGTGAAAGGTGAAATATTCTTGGGGAATCTGAAGGGGAATTCTTCACTCAGAAGTTCGTGAGAGTGTGAAATGAGCTGACAGTGGAAGTGGTAGATGTGGGTTCGATTGAGACACTGAAGAGAAATTTGGGTAAGGACATGGATGGGAGGTAGTTGGTAGTTGGCAGTAAAAATAAAAACGGGTCGGTATTGACCAGAAGGGCCGAAAGGCCTGTTTCAGTGTTGCTGGGCTGTGTGGCTCTAATAATATTCTGATTTGTAATTTCCCCAGTCAGTGCTTTGCTGCTAATGACCGAACCCGGTAATTTACAGAATGGGTGAAGAGGCTGCCCAGTGACTCTTCCTGTGCTCAGTGTTACTGGGACGTCCCATCACTGAGCAGATATAGTCTTCTCCATTCTCTTTCACTAAGTCTGTCACTCAACACGTTCCATGTTTACAGGAAATCACAGAACTCGCAGAGAAGGAAACCGCGACAGAGGATTCCCCGCACTTCCTCAAACCTGGTGATGGGGAAAGGCTCCCAGTCCCAGGGAATGATGTGGGAATCCTTTGTGGAAATGAGCAATAAGTTAGCAAAGTTGGACAAAATGCTGAAAGTAGTTCTGAAGTTCGGTACGGTAAAACAACACACAGAATTGGAAATCACATTGAAACATCGTTGGTGTAAGAAAGTACGTCAACAAAGTTCGGCCCATAATGTTGTGCTGAACCAAAGAAATTAGCAACCAAATGGCCACTAAACTGATTCTTTGTTCCAGCATAATATCCACCTCTCTCCATTTTCCTCACATTCATGCGCCTGTCTTTCTTTCTTTAAATATTTTTATTAATTTTAAACAAATAAATGAAACATGAATACAGAGAGTCTGAGAGTACTTAATTAATAGCTTAAAATACAAATACAAATAGATAATAATCTATATATAATCACCTCTCAAACTCATAGTAATTACGACAAATGGAGTAAATAAGAAAAAAAAAACAAAAATGAAGAAACCTAACCAACATGGGCCATTGCATTATGTCAAATATACACAGTAGCGTCAATAACTCCGCACCTCAATCAAAATAATTAAGGATAATAAAAGTAAGGTTCAGGGAAAGTCAGTTTAGCTCATATGAAAATGTTGAATAAATAGTCTCGAAGTTTCTTCAAATTTAACTGAAGGGTCAAAGATAACACTTCTAATTTTTTCTAAGCTCAAACAAGAGATAGTTTGAGAAAACCACTGAAATATAATTGGAGAATTAATTTCTTTCCAGTTCAACAGAATAGATCTTCTAGCCATTAATTTGACAAATGCAATCATCCGCCAGGCTGAGGGGGATAAGCAACTATTATCCACCACTGGTAAACCGAAAATTGCAGTAATAGGTTGCAATTTGATTCTCAGAACTGTTGAAATAATACAAATATATCTTTCCAATAATCTTGCAAGCAAGGGCAAGACCAAAACATGTGGGTCCATGAAGCATCTTCAGAATGGCATCTGTCACAGGTTGGATTAACACAAGAATAAAATCGAGCAAGTTTATCCTTGGACATGTGAGCCCTATGTACAACCTTAAGTTGTATTAGGGCATATTTAACACAAATAGAGGAAGAATTGACTAATTGTAAAATTTTCTCCGACTGCTCAGTGGGCATAAGACAATGAAGTTCTTTTTCCCATTCCTTCTTAATTTTTTCTGATACTTCTGGCTGTATTTTCATGATCATATTATATATGGTGGCTACTAAATCCTTCTCACAAGGATTCAGAGCTAAAAAAAAGTTTTTAAGGTGAATTATATTTATTAGATAGCTGTTCAAAGGACATAAAACTATTATCTAAAAATAGATCACGAAAACATGTTATACCTTTTATTTTCCATAATACAAAGGCTTGATCCATAGAAGAGGGCCAAAAAAAAGTTAGATATAATAGGGCTTAATAGGACAAACTTATTCAAGCTAAAAAAATTACGAAATTGGAACCATGTTCGCAATGTATGTTTAAATATAGGATTAGTTATTTGTTTATTCAATTTAGATAAAGAAAAGGGAAGTAAAAATCCTAAAATTGAAAACAATGAAAAGTCTTGTACAGATTTGCATTCCAAATTTACCCATTGTGGGCAAGATGCTATAATCGATTGTTGTGTCCAAAATATTAAATATCAAATATTAACTGCCCAATAGTAAAATATTAGATTTGGCAAAGCCAAACCACCCTCCTTCTTAGGCTTCTGTAAATATTTTTTTGCTTAGTCTAGGATTTTTATTCTGCCACACATACGAGGATATTTTGGAGTCAGTAACATCAAAAAAGATTTAGGAAAAAAATTGGTAATGGTTGGAATAAATATAAAACATTGGGTAATACTATCATCTTAATACCATTAATTCGACCAACCAATGACAAAGATAATGGGGACCACCTACTAACAATTTGCTTAATTTGGTCAATTAAAGGTAAAAAAATAACTTTAAATAAATCCTCATGTTTCTTGGTAATTTTAATTCTTGTTATGAAGGAAGAACAGTTCTGATGGGCAGAAGGGTGCAGAGTTGCCCATGTCCACCACCCCCCCCCCCCCCCCCGCCCCCGGGAGATTCACAAACCGTTACTGTTGCTCTGCTGCTCATGAGAGAGAGAGCTGGAAAATAAAACATGCAAGAACATCTGCTACAGATAAGAGAGAGATAAGAGAGGGGAGAGAGACTTGTTAATTCAGTGTGTTATGACTTCTGAGAGACTTATGACTTCTGAGAGGGTTATTTATCTTGTACCATTCTGTTCATTAACATTCCTCAGTGGACAGCCGGAGTGGGCTGGTTTGATGGACACAGCCATTCAAAATTGATTGACAACTGAGACCCCGTGAGTAGGGATAAAAGTCAGGTCTAGAGAGACTCCCTTCAGACACACCAGGAGACACACTAGTGGACACTGTTTGAGTGTTGGAACCGACGGGAAGGTGTGGGGCATCGGAAACTGAACCAGGAGGTCGGTCAGTTAAACTCACAGTGTTATAGCAGGGCCGGTGGGGACTTGTGTGTGTGTCCACTCATGCCAGAGTGACGAGTCCACCACAGAATAACGGTCTAGCTGAATGACAGAGGGCTCATAACTGAATGGCCACAACGATACGACGGATCAAGAACGCAAAGGAAGGTTTGCCTGACTGTAGCTGGTACATCTCGCTCGCTCTCTCTCTCTACTCTCCAAAGATTACAATACAACAACCATATCTACCTCAGCACGTATGAACTGAACTTTATACTTTTTGATGTCAAAACATTTTCGCCTAGACATCGATAGCTTGTTTATTATTGCTTATTATTATTCCCACATTTTTAGGTTTATTATTGCTAACGTGTATTATCTATATATTTGCATTATTGGTATTGATTTGCTTATTTTACTAATAAACACTTTTGAATATAGTACCACCAGACTCCAATGGATTCTTCTTTCTCTGCTGATCAGACACCCAGTTACGGGGTACGTAACATACCCAAATAAGTAAAATGATCTGTAACAACTTTAAATGGTAAATGTTTATAATTTGGAACTTGCATATTTAATGGTAATAATTCACTCTTATTAAAATTCAGTTTGTACACAGAAAAACTACTAAACTGAGCAAGCAAGGACGAAATAGCCGGAATGGATCTCTCAGGGTCGGATATGTATATTAACAAATCATCAGCATATAATGATAACTTATAAGTCCCTTCCCCATGAGTAATAACCAAAATATTAGGTGATTCACGAATGGCTATAGCTAACGGTTCCAAAACAATGTCAAATAGTAAAGGACTTAAAGGACAGCCTTGCCTTGTACCACGGAATAACTGAAAAAAAGGAGATCTTTGATTATTGGTAAAGACCGAAGCCAAGGGTTCATAGTATATTATTTTAATCCATGATATAAATTTCGAACTAAAATTAAAATGCTGCAACGTATTAAATAAATATGGCCATTCAACTCTATCAAACGCTTTTTCAGCATCTAAGGAAATAACACATTCTGGTGCTTTGGATGAAAAAGTATAAATGATATTAATTAATTTTCAGATATTAAAAGATGAATAACGATTTTTAATAAATCCAGTCTGATCCTCTGGGATAATTCGAGGTAATATGTTTTCTAATCTAGTGACCAATACTTTGCTAAAACTCTTAGAGTCCGTATTCAGCAAGGATATGGGCCGATAGGATACACGTTCAGTGGGGTTTTTATCTTTTTCAGAAATTAAAGAGATAGAGGCATCATAAAAAGATTGTGGCAATTTACATAAAATTAACACATCTTTAAAAACTTTACAAAGCCAAGGGGAGAGTATAGAGAAAAAGGATTTTAAAAAATTCTGCAGTATAACCATCCGGACCAGGGGCTTTACATGAATGCATTGAAAAAATCGCCTCTTTTATTTCGATTTCCGTGATAGGTGTATCTAGAAATACATTATATTCTGTTGTTAATTTGGGGATATTTAATCTTCTTAAAAATTCATCCATTATAGAAGAATCCTCAACAAATTCTGATTGATATAAAGAATTGTAAAAATCTTGAAAGGCTTTATTTATCTCTTTATGATCAATCGTCAATGTGCCATCTTGTTTACGAATCTTAGTAATTTGTCGTTTAACCGAAGCAGTTTTCAATTGATTAGCCAATAGTTTGCCAGATTTATCTCCATGTACATAGAACTGGGTTCTAGATTTAATTAACTGATTTTCAATCGAAGAGGATAATAACAAACTATGTTCCATCTGAAGTTCAACTCTTTCTTTATAAAGTTCGTTGCTGGGGGTCACTGAATAAATCTTATCAATTGCTTTAATTTTATCAACCAATGTAGATATTTCACAATTAGTTCGTTTTCTAACTCCAGCAGAGTATGGAATAATCTGTCCACGAATAAATGCTTTAAAAGTGTCCCATAAAGATCCACTAGAGATCTCTGCAGTAGAATCTGTTGAGAAACACAAATCAATTTGTTGTTTAATAAAATTAAGCAAGTCTGAGTCCTGCAATAAAGGAGTTGAACATCCAAGATTTAGCGTTAGAAGATGAATCCATTCTCTTAACAGATAGCTTCAAAGGGGCATGGTCAGAAATGGTAATATAATCATATTTACAATCAATAACATCGGTACGTAAAAGATTATCAAAAAAGAAGTAGTCAATTCTTGAATAATTATGATAAACATGAGAAAAGTATGAAAATTTTTTGTCATTCGGGTGTAAAAAACGCCAAATTTCGAAAATTGCAGAATCAATCATAAAGCAATTAATAAGAGAGGCCGAGTTATTCGGAAGTGCTTGGGTGGGCTTAGATCTATCTATCGAAGGGTTTAAGCAGCAGTTAAAATCCCCACTCATCATTAGCATGTACTGATTCAAATTAGGAAAGGATGTAAATAGACACTTAGAAATTCAGGACAATCAGTGTTTGGAGCATAAACATCAACTAAAACAAAGTTTTGATTAAAAAGTAAACCAGTAATAAGCAAATATCTAGCTTGTGGGTCCGAAATTGTTTCATAGTGTATAAAGGAGATAGAAGAATCTATAAAAATGGAAACGCCTCTTACTTTGGCTTGGGAATTCGAGTGATACATTTTTTCCCTTCCAAAACCTGAAAAGAACGTTCACGATCCACCTTCCTCATATGAGTCTCTTGTACAAAGACTATATTAGCATTCATTCTGTGGAATACTTTGAATATTTTTTTCCATTTGACGGATGATTTAAACCATTAGTATTCCAAGAAACAAAATTAATAATCTTATCCATATTGCCAATATTTATTACAATTAACACATAAGGTTAAAAAAAAAAGATGAACTGATGAATCCGGAAGAGGGAAGTAAGTTCAAGGAGGAACCGGAGGTTCTGACACTGCAACCATTTTTGTAGTTTCGAGTCAGCCCATGAAGTACAACTCAGCGTGAAGCAAGCTAAAAGAAAGATCTCCCTTCCTCCACCCTCAAAACCCCAGGGAAAAAAAGCCAAAAAGAGGCAATCTAATACTAAATTTATCCCAATGTCTGAAGACGGCAGCTCAAATACAAAAGTTAAAAAAAAATGCAAACCACCCATATTTTAAGAAAGGTTTAGTATAACAAAGATTAAACTATAAAATTATTATTCTATATATAAAAAAAGATTAAAAAAGAAAACAAATTAAAACGTTAAAATCCATAAATGTATAATATTGTATTAGTGTTTTAAAAGAAAGTCCTTAAACTCATTCAGACACATCAGAACGTATGTGACGTATCCAAGCAGTAAGGTCTTTGGGGAAAAGAAACGACATGTTAGAAAAGTTTTTTATTATAAAAAAAACCTTAATATTTAAACGTTAAAAGTATAAAAAAGTGTATATAAACTTAAAAGAAAAACCTAATGAGTTACTTTCAGAACTAACAGAATAATAATATTAAAAGAACGAACTCAGGATAAACCAAAAGAACGGACCTTTACCGTTGGTAAGAAATACACTGTTAACCATCACGTAAAAAATCATCAAATTATAAAAGATCCGGATCTATAGACTAATTATTACATTAGTCAACCCGTAGTTAAAAAAAAAAATACTATTCTTCAAGGAATCTTTGAGCATCCGCTGGAGATTTGAACAGCCGATAGGTCCCATCTTTGAGAGTAACTCTCAATTGTGCTGGAAATAACCGCGTTTGCTTGTAGCCGTCCTGATGAATTTCCGACATAACCGATTTAAAAGCCATTCTTGCCCTTAAAACTTCGGGACTATGGTCTTCCAGAATACGAAATTTGAAATCATTAAAACTTATCATACCCTTTTTCCGGGCAGCCCGAATCAAACGTTCTTTGGTATGAGGGTAATGAATCCGGAGTATCACTGGTCGTGGTTTCGTACCTGAAGCTGGTTGAAAACGGGAAATGCGATGTGCACGTTCGATTATTGGAGGGGTTTCCAGTACTTCTGAGCCGAAGACGTCCATTAAAAATTCAGAGAAAAATACGGTGAGATCACCGTTCTCAAAATTTTCCGGAAGCCCAATTATCCGGAGATTCTGTATGCGAGAGCGGTTTTCAAGATCAGTGATTTTAGATTTATAACGATCCAGCAGTTGGGAAGTCGAAACTTGCTGTTGTTGCAAAGTTTCAATTTTGCGATCTCTCTGGCGAGCGGCATCTTCAGGAACTAAAATTCTTGCTTGTTGTTGTGAATCCAGTGTAAGTGATTGAAGTTTTCCATCGACTGTCTTTAAAATTTCATCAAACGTAGAAAGCTTTGAGGTTAATTTGTTCTCCTGTTTTTCAAGTCTCTCCTCCATAAGTTTCGCAATTGCTTCCAGAGTTAACGGTTCTTTCGTCTGTTTCGATTCCTTTTGTTTAGACATTTCAACGGGTTGAAAATGATTCAAACAGTTGAAAAAGATTTCGTAAGTATGAACCCCTTTAGAATAGGTATAAACAGGTCAATCGGGGCAGCTTGTAGGTAGAAAAAAATAAAAGGATTGGAGCGAAGCCTACAGCGGTTTCACTCCATAAGCGCCATCTTGAGACTCCTCGAGAATCAGCTTCTCGTGTTGCTTGTTAATAACCTGAATAAATTAGTTTTCACGGAGTCCCGGCATTTTGGGGATGGGTTTGCTGGGCGTGCTGTGGATCGTTGGTGATAGTATCGCCTCCCTAAAATATGAACCATATTCAGATTTAATTAGAAAGTGAATGTGGGTCACCTGTACATGATTTAATAAAATCAATTTGAAAAGGAATACATCGTGTGCCTATTTATTAGTTTTCATAGAAGGTACTCAAATATTTAGGCGTTGATCTCTGACTTCTGTAAGGGCTGATTTCCGTAACCAGGCATATCGCGGGGTAACATCGAATATAATGTCTACAGGATCGGGAATAGAAGATCGCCTTCTATTGCTGAGGGGTGGCTGGTCAACTGAGGAGGTTCTGGTCCAGCTGAGGGGCACTGCCGATCACGAAATAAATGGAACGACACAACGTAAGCTAAAATAACACAGGATCTTTTGAAACGCCTTTCCAAAATTTGTATTCTTGTACTAATTATTGAGAAAGAATATTTTCTATTCTCAATATCTGCTGAAGTTTTTGGAGGCCGTTGTGCAGCATTCGAAAAGTTTTTGCCCCTCTTTTTCGCTGTTTCAGATGATACAGCTTGGCAGATCGGGAAATATGGAATAAGGGTGTTATTGACCGTAGCTCTCTGCTACTTTACAGAGATCCAATGTTGGGTGCAAATAGTCTGGTTCTTTAACGTTGAAATGACGCTTTTTCTAATTCAATCCTGTGTTCCATCCGGCCCATTCCACGCATTCATACATTCTATTCCTACCTCGAGCTAATTCTTATCAGATACGAATGAGACACTTTCAGTTACCAGCATCGGGATGTTTTAAATGACAATTTTTATTTTATTATCAAGCTTAAAGCGCGGATCTGTTACAAAATGTTGCCTGTTGTAAGACGTGTGCGAGCTGGAACTGAGTTCTACTCGGGGGAGAAAGCCTTAGATGATCTTACATTTCTCTTAATCAATTCCCGGATAAGCGTCCAAGGAGACAGTATCAACGTTTTCAACTCTGCCCTGAAGTTAGTTTGGGTGGCTGCATAAATACACGTGTTTGTACAGGAACTCATGTTCGTGAGCAGAGTCCCGGTTTGAGCAGCGATATATCGGGCAGAGTAATAGTCGCGATCAAAATACATGTTTAGGTTGGCGATAAAATCGGTCACTGCCCACGGCAGCCAAAGTAGTATAAAGCTGCCCGATACACAGAAGAGTAATATGATGCCCTTTTTCCTGTTCTCCATTTCCGGGTCACGTTCAATCTTACTCTTATGGGTTCGGAAGCTGCTCCGGGATTTGCTGGCCACTAAGATATGCCTGGCCGTCATCCCATTACATAGAAGTACTAAACCAAATGCACACAGCAGGTTTTGAAAGGTTTTGAATCTGCTGAGCGCGACAAACGTTGGAGAGTTGAAGATGTCCAATTTCGGGTGAATACCCCACGAAATAGTTCCAATTATTCATTGAGGCTGAAATGCAAACAAGAGGGGTATATTCTCCAAGCAAAGCCCCACCAGTATTACTGCTGCCAGGATCCTGGCTGTCTTCACTCTGCAGTATTTTGTTTTAAACTTCTGACAACATATGGCAACATATCGATCACAGGTGAAGGCCACCGTGTACCGCCGTGATAGTTCCAGAGTGACCGCCAGCACGTAGATCGTGGCTTTAAGGACTTCCGTATAATGCAGAAATGAATTTGACAGGCGGAATATTAAAATCTCATAGACAAGGACATTGATGAGAATGACCGATAGATCTGACACAGCCATCATCGTCATGTAGGCAGAGATGCATTTGGAAAGACCGCATTTTCCCCGGGACAGAATAATAATTGTTAACAAATTAGCTGCAACAGAGAAAAAACAACAGCAGGTAAAGACATCACTAAGCGAGAAAGACAGGGGAATCTTACAACTTATTTCTGAAATATGTTGGGATGTATTTCTGTTTAGTACGGTGGTCTGAGAGTGAGCACAGGCAGGACGGAAAGGCATTTCGCAGTGTGATCTTCACCAGCTGGAAACGGGCTGAGAAACAGCACGTGTAATATACTGGGAGCCTGGGTAATGTGCTGCCCTGCAGGATGGTAAACCAGGTTACCATTGCATGGTGAATGGTAGGTTGTGAGGTGCTCCGCATAAAACAAACGGAGCTGTAAATACAGATCCGTCATTCATTTAAAGTAAAATACTGGGTAAACCGGGTGGCACAGAGATCATTTTGCACATCGGCCATCACAAATCAGGACTCTGAGCACTGGGGTGGAGTTATTGACCGCTATCAACCCAGGCGAGGGTTAAACACACCGACGGCGTTCCACCGGTCACCCATTTGTCCAGACTGTGAGCAAAAACCCCACCCTTGTCGTGGGCACACAAACTCAACCAGTGTCTTCCTTGGTGTCTGGCGTGTCGTGTGTCTGATTACAAATCCAGTCGACCTGGTATGTATCTCACAAGTGCTGAACACGAGCTGTCCATCATATAGCTCCGCCTTTCAGTTTCCAAGGCAACTCACAGACTGTCTCTCTCTCCGTTGCTGAAATAGCACACACGCTGTTCGCTCCCTCTCTCTCTGTTTAAAGGAACAGTCCACTTTAGAATAATCCATCAGATCTCGTCACAAGTTGAACTGGAATCAGCTAACTGCTCCAACCGGAAAGAAGAAGTGTCTCACGTACTGGGGAAAAGACTACACATCCTTCAACACAATCAACAGCAGAATGATCCTTGGGGTTACCAGGAAGTCGAAATGCGAAAGTAAGTACCATTTATCAGGCGAATTACCATCTTTCCAATGTCTCGGTTTAACATTCCCGAGAACAATAAATTAGCTTCTGTTATATCACAACTGGATACACTCAGAAGAAAAGGATGAGAAGAGATACAATATCGACTCCGTTACAGGGGCGTCCCGACTTTCCAGCCCCGGATTTAATGCCTTTCTCTATAAAAGTGTCAGGTGAACCGCAATTTTAAACTATCTGTGTCAGCTGCAGACTCTCAATATACAGGTGGTGCATTTCTGCTTCAACAATCTGAAATGTTCGGCATTTCATTGCAGGCACAAACCTCCCCACAATTACAATTACACAGTTGACGCCCTGACTCAAGAAACCTTAGTGCGCGCGCACACACACACACACACACACACACACACACACACACACACACACACACACACACACACACACACACACACACACACACACACACACACACACACACACACACACACACACACCTTCGGCACCTCCAAATTCAACGACGTCAGCTTCTCTTCAACCAATCATATTTGGAACCAATCATCCTGATTACTGCAGCTCAGCAACTTTATAACTACTTTGGCAGGTTTTCACAATCATGAGCATTTTTCACACGAGAGAGAATCTGCAGATGCCGGAAATCCAAGCGACACACACAAACCGCTGCAGACCAGGCGACATCTATGGAAAGTCGGAGTCAGGGGCCAAGACCTTTCACCAGGACAGACTCGGCCAGAAATGTTGACTGTATTCTTTGCCATAGATGCTGACTGGTCCGCTGAGTTCCTCTAGCATTTCGTGTGTGTTGCATGGAGATTTATTCCGTTCTAATTGTGTTCTTTCTTGTACAATTGTACATACATTATGTTTAAATGCTGGATTTTTACTGTTAATTTAATGTATCTGCCAGAGAGTCACTGTGGCGTCAGAGTCAATAGGAGCACCAAGGACATGGTATTCGTCCTCAGGCGGTTCCAGGAGAAATGTAGGGAACAGAACAAGGGATTGCAGGTGACGTTTGTCGACATTACCAAAGCGTTCGACACTGTGAGCAGGGAAGGTCTGTGGCAAATCATGGAACGACTGGGATGCCCACCATTGTTCCTCGGCCTGGTCATCCAGCTACACGAAGATTAGCGTGGCCAGGTCAGACACAACAACGACCTCTCAGAGCCCTTCCCAATAGGCAACGGTGTAAAGCAAGGCTGCGTCCTCCCGCCGACTCTCTTCACCATCTTCTTCAGCATCGTGCTCGAAAGGGCCACAGAAGACCGTGATGACGAGGACGGTGTCTACATCGGGTACCGGTCCGATGGCAGCTTGTTCAATCTGAGGTGACCGCAGTCCCACACCAAGACACTGGAGCAACTCATCCGAGAGCTCCTCTTCGCCAACGATGCTGCCCTCGTTGCCCTCACAGAGACAGCCCTGCATCGTATAACATCCGGCTTCGCAGAGGCTGCCGAGCCCTTCGGACTGGAAGCCAGCTTGAAGAAGACAGAAGTTCTACATCCGCCCGCACCTCAGGAAGATTACCACCCACCCCGCATCACCATCGGCGAGGAAGAGCTGAAGACAGCCCACCAGTTCAGCTACCTGGGGTGCACCGTCTCGTCAGATGCCAAGATCGACAAAGAGATTGACAACAGACTGGCAAAGGCCAACAGCGCATTCGGCAGGCTGTGAGAAAGAGTCTGGAACAACAAGCATCTGAAGAAAGGAACAAAGATCAGCGTGTACAGAGCCGTTGTACTGACCACCCTCCTGTGCGGCTCCGAGTCGTAGGTCACCTACCGTCACCACCCGCGACTCCTTGAGCGTTTCCACCAGCGCTGCCTCCGCACCATCCTCGACATCCACTGGAGTGACTCCGTCACCAACATCGAAGTCCTCGAACAGGCGGAGGTCACCAGCATCGAGTCTGTTCAAGACGCAGCTGCGCTGGGCAGGGCACGTCTCCAGGATGGAGGATCATCGCCTGCCCAAGACTGTGCTGTGTGGCGAACTCTCCACTGGCCACCGTGACAGGGGCACCGAAGAAGAGGTACAAGGACTCTCTGAAGAAATTCCTTGGTGCCTGTCGCATTGACCATCGCCAGTGGTCTACTGTAGCCTCCGATGGCGAGGCCTGGCGACACGCTATTCACCAGTCTGCCTCCTCCTTTGAGAACGCACGCAGGGCCGGCCTTGAGGATGAAAGGAGAAGGAGGAGGAACCGTGACACAGCAGCACCAAACCCGGAACAGAATCTCCCTTATTGCAGCCGCTGTGGCCGGGCCTGCCTATCCCGTGTTGGCCTCGTCAGCCACCAGCGAGCCTGCAGCAGACGGGGGCAGCCCCCTTCCTAAATCTTCGTTCGCGAAGTCAAGCCATGATGATGACATTAAAACAACGAAGAACACGGGCACTACCAAAACTAATTAGGAAGAGCAGGGATGTAGTTAATCTGAAGATGCAGCGTGACCCGGAAGGACATTCTGCGGCTCTCTCTCAATACTCAGATCCGCAGCAACAAGCTCATTTTATCAATAACATCAACCGAACAGATACTGAAAAATAGTTCGTACGTTTACACCTGCCCCTGTGACGTATGGAAACAAAGAGTGTGATCCGTTAACATGTGCAGAAGAGTGAAGTTTAGTGGGAAGTGCTCACCTGTTGTGGAAGAACGCGGAAAGGATTCACAATGATATAATTGGAACTTGGACTTTGAGGTAAGCGGGAAGTGTGGATAGTCTGGAACTTTTTTTTTGTTCTGGGGTAGAGGCTGAAGGGCGAATATATAAAGATTTATATAAACGACATGGCGCGGATAGCAAGCATTTCTCCAAACGAGTGGATTCTAGAACGAGTGGCTATATTTGTATGCGAGAAGGGAAGTTTTGAAGGGGCTCCTGAGTAACATAATTTTCATTGTGGTGGGCACGGAACGAGATGACAGTAAAAATATTTGAGGCAGATATAATTGGAATGTGTCTTTGGCATTCGGACAAGATCATGTTATGAAAGCTTGGGAAGGATTGATGTCTAAACTCAGGCAAATGGGAATCAGTCAGGAAGGCGCCCGCTTCGGCACGTTCAATCCTCCATGACAGTGAGCTGTGAATAAATCAGGCAGACAGTTCGACAGGTTTGAGTGACGTTGAAACTTGTGGAAGGGGAATACGAGATTGCTTTGGCTCAGTCGGTTTTAGACCAGGTGAGAATCAGCTTCTCGTGTTCCTTATTAATAACCTGAATAAATCTGTTTTCACGCAATCCCGGCATTTTGGGGATGGGTTTGCTGGGCGTGCTGTGGAGCGTTGGTGAGAGTATTGCCTCCCTAAAATATGAACCATATTCAGATTTAATTAGAAAGTGAATGTGAGTCGTCTGTACATGATTTAATAAAATCAATTTGAAAAGCAATACATCGTGTGCTTATTTATTATTTTTCACAGAAAGTACTTTATTGACTTTATTGCTTTATTGTCTCCAAACAATTGATACTAGTACGTACAATCATCACAGTGATATTTGTTTCGCGCTCCCTGAAGTACAAATCGAAATAAATATAATTTAAAAATAAATTATAAATCATAATTCGAAAACAGAAAAGGGAAAGTAAGGTAGTGCAAGTCAGGTCCAGATATTTGGAAGGTACGGCCCAGATCCCGGTCAGGATCTGTTCAGCAGTCTTATCACAGTTGGAAAGAAGCTGTTCCCAAATCTGGCATTGATATCTGACTTCCGTAAGGGCTGATTTCCGTAACTAGGCACACCGCGGGGTAACATCGAATATAATGTCTACAGAATCGGGAATAGAAGATCACCTTCTATTGCCGAGGGGTGGCTGGTCAACTGAGGAGGTTCCGGTACAGCTGAGTGGCACTGCCGATCACGAAATAAATGGAACCACACAACGTAAGCTAAACTAACACAGGGTATTTTGAAAGGCTATGTAACTTCTTTCCAAATTTGTATTCTTCTAATAATTATCGAGGAAGAATATTTTCTATCCTCAATTCCTGCTGAGGATTTTGGACGCGGCTGTGCAGTATTCGAAAAGTTTTTGCCCCTCTTTTTCGCTGCTTCACATGATACAGTTTGGCAGATCGGGAAATATGGAATAAGTATGTTATTGACCGTAGCTCTCTGCTGCTTTACTGAGATCCAGTGTTGGGTGCAAATAGTCTGGTTTTTTTAACATTGAAATGTCGCTTGTCCTAATTCAATACTGTGTTCCATCCGGCCCATTCCACGCATTCATACATTCTATTTCTACCTCGAGCTAATTCTTATCAGATGCGAATGAGACACTTTCAGTTACCAGCTTCGGGATGTTTAAAATGATAATTTTTATTTTATTATCAAACTAAAATCGTGGATCATTTACAAAATGTTGCCAGTTGTAAGACGTGTGCGAGCTGGAACTGAGTTCTACTCGTGGGAGAAAGTCTTAGACGATCTTACATTTCTCTTAATCAATTCCCGGATAAGCGTCCAAGGAGACAGTATCAACGTTTTCAACTCTGCCCTGAAGTTAGTTTGGGTGGCTGCATAAATACACGTGTTTGTACAGGAACTCATGTTCGTGAGCAGAACCCCGGTTTGAGCAGCGATATATCGGGCAGAGTTATAGTCGCGATCAAAATACATGGTTATGCTGGCGATAAAATCGGTCACTGCCGACGGCAGCCAAAATAGCATGAAGCTGCCCGATACACAGAAGAGTAATATGATGCTCTTTTTCCTGTTCTCCATTTCCGGGTCACGATCAATCTTACTCTTATGGGTTCGGAAGCCCCTCCGGGATTTGCTGGCCACTAAGATATGCCTGGCCGTCATCCCATTAAACAGAATTATTAAACCGGATGAGCACAGGTTTTGAAAGGATTTGAATCTGCTGAGCGCTACGAACGTTGGAGAGTTGAAGATGTCCAATTTCGGGCGAATACCCCACGAAATATTTCCAATTATTCGTTGAGGCTGAAATGCAAACAAGAAGGGTATATTCTCCAAGCAAAGCCCCGCCAGTATTACTGCTGCCAGGATCCTGGCTGTCTTCACTCTGCAGTATTTTGTTTTAAACTTCTGACAACATATGGCAACATATCGATCACAGGTGAAGGCCACCGTGTACCACCGTGATAGTTCCAGAGTGACCGCCAGCACGTAGATCGTGGCTTTAAGGACTTCCGTATAATACAGAAATGAACTTGACAGGCGGAATATTAAAATCTCATAGACAAGGACATTGATGAGAATGACCGATAGATCTGACACAGCCATCATCGTCATGTCGGCAGAGATGCATTTGGAAAGACCGCATTTTCCCCGGGACAGAATAATAATTGTTAACAAATTAGCTGCAACAGAGAAAAAACAACAACAGGTAAAGACATCACTAAGGGAGGAAGACAGGGGAATCTTACAACTTATTTCTCAAATATGTTCGGATGTATTTCTGTTTAGTACGGTGGTCTGAGAGTGAGCATTGGCAGGACGGAAAGGCATTTCGCAGTGTGATCTTCACCAGCTGAAAACGGGCTGAGAAACGTGTAATTTACTGGGAGCCTGGGTAATGTGCCGCCCTGCAGGAGGATAAACCAGGTTACCATTGCATGGTGAATGGTAGGTTGTGAGGTGCTCCGCATAAAAGAAACGGAGCTGTAAATACAGATCCATCATTCATTTAAAGTAAGACACTTGGTAAACCGGGCGGCACAGAGATTATTTTGCACATCGGCCATCACAAATCAGGACTTTGAGCACTGGGGTTGAGTTATTGAGTTGAGGTTGTACAATACGTAATTGAAGCTGATTTCGTAGCATTGTTTAAATTTCTACTCACCTTCCTACGGGAATTATATCAAAATTCGTGACAGACTTCAAAATATTTACAAGGATACTGACGGGAATGAGCAATCTTTGTATACATTAGGGGTATAATTGGTGTAAATGAATTTCAGCCATTTCCTCTCAGATTGTGTGAAATTATTTTGAACGATCATAGGATTAGCGTGAAAGTTGAAATGCTTCGGGGGTAATCTGAGAGAGGTTATTCACTCAGAGGTTGCTGCGAGTGTGGAAACAGCTCCCTGCAGAGCGGACGATGCGGGATCTACTCTACCACGTAAGATAAGTTTGTAAAGGGCCAATGTGAGAGGGAGGTAGAGGAATATCAGCCAGGTGCCGGTAGATAGGACCACAGAGGTTCAGGTTGCCATGGCGGGCCGAATGGCCGCTTTTGTGTTGTTGTAGTACACTTCTATTCTCTGACAGACACGATGTAAAATACATTGCCTCCTGAGCGAAAGACTACTGCTATTTCAGCGATGGCATCCCTCCGTTCCCTTTGCACCGGACATGAGGAGACGGCCTCCTGTGTCCAGAGGAAAGTCTTCTCACCGGCCGTGTGGACACGGAACGATACAGCGCCTATTGAGCAGCTTGTATAATGGACACATTGCGGTGCATCTTCTGACCATACTTCATAAGAAATAACAATGTCCTGCCGAAGGCCAATAGCTGTTAGACAATGTATTAATACGACTTACCGGGTAAACCAAAGATCACTAGAACAGGGTAACAAACGTCTTTCACCGGTCGACTCATGTTCGATTGCTTGAATTATCTCCCGTTGTGCAGTTCACATCAGCTTGTGACTCGGACCACGATACCCTGCTAATTTATAGGGAACACGAATTCTCCGTCACGGGTAGGCGGGTTGTGCAATGAATGACGTTACTTACAGCCAATGAACAAACAAGGGTTGATGTTCCGCTCCAGTGCCACCTGTTCCCCAGCTGATGGACTGAGCATCTGGATCATGAAGCTCCTTCATTCACATTCCACAACAGAACACCCCCCCCCCCCCGAGGGAGTGACGTCAGCGCTCCCCTCGCCCGCGGAGAGCATCGCTCCAGGAGGGTCCTTTCGTTGTCCCACAGTAACTCAGTGAAGAGGTCCCGCTCCGTTCCGTAACTGCATTTGTTACACAGCGTTCTGCTGATTCCCGCTGACTATAACATTACTGATGCTGCGCTTGCCTTTACTTTTCACAGAATAATCCTTCAATAACATTTCCCATCATGGGTCCAGACTAATGTCAACCCGTCAGTCTTTGTCTAACCTGATAGGCTGTGATTCCTTCCTGAATATGACGTCATTGAAACCAAACAATTGATGCAGCAACCCGGCAATGGGGTAGTGACGCGACTCTAACGTCACTGATGATATATTATGTTATAGCTGGTGGAGAGTCACTGTTATATATGTTATGGTTACTCCAAATGAGCAGATATAAATCATCTCCATCAGCAGTGAAAACGCTGATATTTAAGCGCTTAGAGCCGCCTGTGCCTCCACATTACTTCGGTGTGGGGACCGAAGCCGCTTGTACCGATGAAACTTCTCAGACTTCGTCGGAGAGATTACAAAGTTGCCCCTTCACTGGGCAATCGATATTACCAATGAAATAGAAGAGGATGTCAGTGAGGTTTTCTTTCCGTTAGCAGAGATTTGTATGACCCGAGTATTCGCTACGATAATCAGGGTTTAAAGAGCCATGTGGAAGATTGTCTTACACCTTTCATCTACAAAGTATATGGGTGATAAGGAACTTCCTACATCACGCTCTGTTGGAGGTAGGGAGACACAAAATGTTTTTTTTTTTGTTATGATCTCATACAATATTATATACAAAGTTACCGGCTCAGTGCTGGGACGGGGGATTAATGTGCTTGAGCGGAGCAACGTCAGCGCCTCAGAAGGTGCCAGACTACAAGTTAGAGTGGTGATGCACACTGAACACTATCAGTGATCCCCACTCCTGAAAAGATAGATAGATAGATAGATAGATAGATAGATAGATAGATAGATAGATAGATAGATAGATAGATAGATAGATAGATAGATAGATAGATAGATAGATAGATAGATAGATAGATAGATAGATAGATACTTTATTCATCCCCATGGGGAAAGTACATTTTGTAAATTAGATAAATTCGCGCAGTGTGGTGATGAATCACAATGTGTATGTGCGCTGGCGGGTATGTGATACGAAACGAGAGTACGCCATCAACCATGCAGATCGGCCACTGTTCGTGAGATAATGTCCACAGTTCATCAATGTACACATGCGTATGTCGGAGTACATCAGAATTAGGTCGATGATGTATGATATTCTGTCTGCCTTCGGAGCTGAGGTAAATCAAATGTCAGGTCCATCTCAGTGCCGGGGTTATTTACATTAAGCAAATCTCTACAAACATATCAGACAGTTTTGTAAATCAGCACGTTCGCCAATTTGAGCATCAGCCACTCTCAATGTCCTTTATCATTCCAATAGATTCAAAGTCTGTTACAATTGCAAAAACTTCAATTTTCAGGAAAGATGCAGGAAAGATACTAAAATGCTTTGTGAACTGTCTGGCTGCCAGTGATTAGTGGTGTTCCTCAGAGGTCAGTATTGGGAACGCTACTTTACAAACTTCTGTCAGTGGTTTGGATAATGGAATTGATGGCTTTGTGGCAAGGTTTACAGGTGATACAAAGATCGCAGGAGGGGTAGGTAGTGCCCAGGAAGCAATGCGATTACAGCAGAACTTAGACAAATTGCAGGAGTGGGCAAACATTGGGCTGATGGAATACAGTGTGGAGAAAAGAAGAATCATCGTTTTGGTAAAAGGAACAATAGCGCGAACTGTTATCAAAATGGGGAAAAATTCAATCTTCAGGATTCAGACGAACTTAGGCAAGACTTGCAGAAGGTGAAGCTGCGGGCTGAGTTTGTGGTAAAGAAGGGAAATGCAATGCCAGCATTTACTTCAGGTGGAACAGGATATAAAAGCAAGGAGATAATGCTGAGCGTTTATGATTCAGTAATCAGGTCGCACTTGGACTGAAGTCATCAGCTATGAGCCACAGATCTCAGAAAAGATCTGTTGTTATTGGAGAGAGTCAAGAGGACATTCACGAGAATGATTCCGGGAAGGACTGGGTTGGCATATGGAGAGCGTTCGGCAGTTTTGGGTCTGTATTCACTGGAATTTAGAAGCATACACGGGGATCTCACTGAAACCTAACGAATTTTGAAAGGACTAGATAGGGTGGATGTGGCGGGGATGCTTCCTTTAGTGGGGGTACCCAGACGAGGGCACATCAGCAAAATTGATGGACCACCTTTTGGAACAGAGGCAAAGGGGATTTTCTTCACCTAGAAAGTAATGCGTCCGTGGAATGTCCTGCCACAGACTGAGGCGGAAGCCAAGTCGGTGGATGTATTTAAGACAGAAGTTGATCGTTACCTGATAGACCAGGGCTTCGAAGGATGTGATAAAAAGGAAGATTTATAGAGTTGTGTGGGATCCGGATTCAGCCATGATGAAATGGCGAAGCAGACACGATGGGCTGAAAGGCCTAATCGCGTCGGAGTTAAATATCGAAATTGTTCAACACTAAAGTTCAATTTAAAGCTGAAGTTCAGATATATTTTTATTGATCTGTACACATGTACGCAGCTAAATGAAACAGGGACTAAGGTGCAAAGCACAGAACATATATCACATACAGCACATACAATAATATTAAAGCAATACAATAATATTAACAGGTATAATATGCTGTAGAAATTCAAGTTGACATAAAGTGCACATATTCGACGTAGTTTCTTACAGATAAATCTCAGGAGCAGCAGACAGAACAAATCAGGCCGACTCAGAGAATTGTTTCAGGTGAAAGGACTTTACTTATACGTGATATCACGGAGAGCCTCTTTACCTAAAAGCGGTGCTTGGGGGTTCTGTTTGTCTTGCAGACCCGCTTCATTATATAGACGCAGATTACATGACTTAAAGCACTTAACAAGAGCATTGCTTGACTTTGAGCATAGAACTAGATTTCAACAAACAACGTGACTCTGATCTTAGAACTAGATTGCAACAAACAAGAGCATTACGTAAATGCGGGGCCACAGCATCTTCCTTGGAAGGACTTTAGCTGAATTCCAAGACCTGCAAGGATTTTAGCTAAAGTTTAAGAGAATTCACAAGCGATTAGGTTAATCCCTACATATCCAAAGAGTCTTAAATTTTTCCACAAATTCCCTCGTTGTTGATCCTTTCAGATCAACACTCCTCATGAGGAATATCCTCCTCTTTCTCATAGGGAGTTCATATCCCTCCGGAAAGGGTACTTCTTTGCCAGGATGTATCTCCTTTGCCCACCAGTTTCGCACTGCGCATTTCTCTCATCCTCTGGGGTATCATAGGCTCTTTTCATTAACTGGTCACGATACAATCGTAATGCTCCTCATGCCCAGCACCCTAAAGCACATATTATTACCACTATAATCATACCATGGGTAATCCAGCTTCCCCAGCCAGAAAATCATCCCTCTATTATTTCCCACCAATTCATATCTGAACCAAAATTCTTAAACTGTTTCCCTATCTTCCTAATCTCCTTAATCTTTCTCCTTATGTGTTGACTGAGGTCAGTTATGTTTTATGAGGCATCGGGAATATAAGTACAACATTCCTGCCCTACCAGGGCGCATGCCCCTCCTTTTTTGGCTCAGAGCAGGTCCAGGGCCATTCTATTTTGCAAGGCTACCATTCTAAGGGCAACTACCTCTGTTGTTAGGTCTTTCAGTTGCGTCTGCAGGTCAGTTAGAGGCATCGCAGGGTCATTGGCCAATTTTGTTAGAGCGGTTGTCATATTAATAACTTCTCGCGAATTTCGGGCCACACCATATGAGGGAAATGCTATCATCCAAATCCTTTCACTTTCACTTATCCCTCGTTTACTTTGCCTTCAATAAGGATGTTGCGATATATCTTTTAAAGGATGCATGGAAGGCAATATATAGACTAGATAACAGCAGCTCGTCCAGTTTCCTGGGAAAACACTCCCACTTTCGCCTGGCGGCCCTGGATGCCAAGGAAAACCTCTTTCCCTACATACCCAGTAAGTCCCAGGAGGACTTACCGAGGAGGACACATCCTCCGTTCAGTTCAAGAGCTATTACCCAAAGATGTCCCATTTCCCCCGCCATATTGCAATAACAAATCCCATTTACAGTTTTCTGTGCATTTACTAACTCGGAGGGCATCCCTTTTCCCTTCGTCGGGGTAAGGAGGTACCATCCTTTGAAACAGATACTTCCACAATCCCCTTCACTGCCATCACAGTCATTCTCTCGTTCTAAAGCTGGAACCGGATGTGTTAAATAGGTTCACACGTTGCACAGAAAGCATTTCGCATCCGCTCATGGGGACCCATTCCAGGGACATTCCCTGGGCGACATGCGGATGTATCTGAACACACACCCATAAAAGCATCTGGCTTGTCAGCTTCATGCTTTCGTGTATTTTTGCACACATCAAACAAGAGTCCAACTCTTCACCTTAATGACTGGCATAAGTGTGACATAAAGACAAAGAGGTATTTCTGGACAAGGCCACACTGACTCCCCGCGGTATCAGTCCCCATAAAAGCATCTGGCTTGTCAGCTTCATGCTTTCTTGTCTTCCAACTCCTGGTGCCGTTTGCACCTCGTAGCGTGAACCCATCTTCCGTTTCCTTCAACCTTCACCGCGGTTCGTGTCCACTTTCTCTGACGGACCGAGCGTAGGTGTTCAGAGAAAGCAGGATCTCCCAGTGGCCACACATTTTAATTCCACGTCCCATTCCCATTCTGATATGTCTGTCCATGGCCTCCTCTACCGTCAAGATGAAGCCACACTCAGGTTGGAGGAACAACACCTTATCTACCGTCTGGGTAGCCTCCAACCTGATGGCACGAAGATTGACTTCTCTAACTTCCGTTAATGCCGCTCCTCCCCTTCTTACCCCATCCCTGACATATTTAGCTGTTTGTTTTTTTCTCTCTCTTTGCCCATCACTCTGCCTGCTCTCCATCTCCCTCTGGTGCTCCCACCCCCCTTTTCTTACTCCCGAGGCCCCCCGTCCCATGATCCTTTCCCTTCTCCAGCTCTGTATCACTTTCACCAATCACCTTTCCAGCTCTTAGCTTTGTCCCACCACCTCCGGTCTTCTCCTATCATTTCACATTTCACCCTCCCCCCACTACTTTCAAATCTCTTAGTATTTCTCCTTTCAGTTAGTCCTGACGAAGAGTCTCGGCCCGAAACATTGACAGTGCTTCTCCTATAGATGCTCCCTGGGCTGCTGTGTTCCATCAGCATTTTGTGTGTGTCTGTCAATATACTACCCATTTGTTCCTTAACGTCTAAAGGCGAGGTGTTATTTTCCAACTGGACTCCACTGATATCCCAGGATACATTTTCCCTGATCACTTTTCAGTGGCATACATTTCAAACATTTCACATCAATGTGCGGATCCTGGAGTAAAGGATCACTGGTCATTACGTTGCCGAAATGTTAAACAATATAATTGTGGCCGGTTTGATCAGAATGACCGGTCGTAAGACTTTAATGAGGTGATAGAGTTAAGAGTATAACCGGAGAAAGATTGGCAGTTATTTCGGAGTAACTCTACACGGTCTGGTCTGCGCGTTGAGTCAGGGGCGGAGCGTATTCCGAGATAGGTATTTATTCCTGACGTTCACGTTGCGGAAGAACCTTGCGGTTTCAATTCGATATATTGAAAAGGACCGTGATCCCAATTCTGTACCAATATGCGATCTCCCACCGTCACCTCATCTCAAAACTAAACAGTACCCATTTTTCCTGTTCTACATTACCGTCACTATACAGGAAGGTTTTAACTATACTTTTCGACATTCCCGCAGAACCACGATGTCAGTGTTGTTATCAGTCCTTCCTCCTTGGGCTTTTAATAAGAATGGAATGTGCGATACCAATGGTAAGATACTTGACTTCTGTTTGCGCTGCATATATCACCGGACGATCGCAGATTCAAGCCCTGAAAATATTAGGTGTTGATGTTACCAACTGTTTCCACCGCGGCTTAAACTGTACGAAGCACAAATATTTGAGCGGTTGACGTGGGGTGGCTGTGGCGCTGCTCGCGACAGAGAAAACAAACAGAAACAGAGAGATTCAATGTGTGTGTGTGTGTGTGTGTGTGTGTGTGTGTGTGTGTGTGTGTGTGTGTGTGTGTGTGTGTGTGCGTGTGTGCGTGCGCGCACGTGAGAGAGAGAGAGAGAGGAAGAGAGAGAGAGAGAGAGAGAGAGAGAGAGAGAGAGAGAGAGAGAGAGAGAGAGAGAGAGAGAGAGAGAGAGAGAGAGGGGGGGGGGGGGGGTGAGGCAAACTGAAAAGCCTAGAATACGGTGGCGGAGAATTTGAACAGAGAGTCTGTATGGTGGGACTAGGAAGGAGTGGAATACAGCAGGGAGGAAAAAGAAAGCGATTTCACATTTTAAAGTAGGTTTGAAATTTTGCAGCACACGGTTATTCTTCCTGATGTTTCTCTGGATGGGAACATTTGAGATGCGAGCTCCGTTGAAACCACAATGCATCCTCATGCGACAATACATGACAACAGGTTTGACGGCTAATTCGCCCGTTACGCAGTGTACGTTATCCACGAACCTCCTTAGGTTTAAATCCGTTTATGTTCTCCTGTAAATTATTTATAATTTCTATTAATTCTTCTTTCTTTAATTTACCTTTGCCAGGTTTGAAGTACAATGGGCTTTGCTAGAAAAGCGAATGTTCATTATATTTACACCTGGATGCCCATGACAGTAAACTTGAACACAAACTGAAAAGTTGAGTCTCAAGTTCATCTGAAGCACTGGAGCCCAAACAATGTTTCTGCCCGGGATTGAACTGGGGACCTTTCGCGTGTGAAGCGAACGTGATAACCACTACACCACAGAAACTGTGCTCTGAAGTGCAGCAGTAAGTACAAAACATTTCCCACTGTTCCTTTCCGTTTGCAGTAACAAGTATTAAATAGGTTAGGACTTTATTTTATTGAGCGTAGAAGAATGAGGGGAGACTTAATAGAGGTATATAAAATTATGATGCAATGCAAGCAGGCTTTTTCCACTGAGGCCGGGGAGAAAGAAAAATAAGGACATCGGTTAAGGGTGAATGGGGAACAGTTTAAAGGGAACATGGGGTGGGGTTTCTTCACACAAAGAGTGGTGGGAGTGTGGAATGAGCTGCCAGATGAAGTGGTAAATACAATAGACAATAGACAATAGACAAAAGGTGCAGAAGTAGACCATTCGGCCCATCGAGCCTGCACCGCCATTTTGAGATCATGGCTGATCATCTATTATCAATACCCGGTTCCTGCCTTGTCCCCATATCCCTTGATTCCCCTGTCCATAAGATACCTATCTGCCTTCTGAGGCAGCGCATTCCAGACCCCCACAACTCTCTGGGAGAAGAGGTTTTTCCTTAACTCTGTCCTAAATGACCTACACCTTATTCTCAAACCATGCCCTCTGGTACTGGACTCTCCCAGCAACTGGAATATATTTCCTGCCTCTATCTTGTCCAATCCCTTAATAATCTTATATGTTGCAATCAGATCCCCTCTCAATCTCCTCGGGCTCAGTTTTAACATTTAATTAAACCTTGGACAGGTACATGGATGCGAGGTGTATGGAGGGATATGGGCCAGGTGCAGGTCACTGGGACAAGGCAGAAAAATGGTCCGGCACAGCCAAGAAAGGCCAAAAGCCTGTTTCTGTGCTGCACTGTTCGATGGTTCTATGGTTATGCGCCATATACAGAGATATGCATTAACAATTTCCTGTCGGGTGTTAGTTAAGGCGCGACATGTGACAGTTAACTAAACTGTGTTGTATTAATAGGCAAGGAATTAAAACACCTTCTGTACTCTAGCTTCCAGTAGTCTCCACAGGGTGGCGCTCGGGCTCACGTGCTAAATTTAACAGTGCCTTTAAGCTTTCTCATCCTGTCTGTCTCTCTCGTCCGTTCTCATCACCTCAGATTACAAGTTAATTGAAGCAAGTGAGTGAACCACGTGCCGATACATTTATATACAACAGGACGCGTTACAAGCCAGGTTTACTTGTGAGATGATGCCAGCTGTACAGTAACGAATCACGGCTAATCGTCCCACCGAAACGGCACTGACACCAGACACACCGTCACACTGATATTTCATTAATGATCACGGTCCAATCTGTTCCGTCGGATCGCAACCAGACCAAAACATCAACGGCCAATTAAACAACCTATTGTGAAGGAAAATTATATTGGTAACAACAGCCTTCAGGAACGGAGCGGCAAGTCGATCAGCTCTGAGGTCGCAGTGGAGTGATCACTCTCCAGCCGGAAGCACGTCAGCAGAAACGAGGGAGCTGTCGTCTCTTTAACAGCGGCTTGGTGAACTCCGGATATGTGAGAATTATTTTATAATTCGGTACAGACGAATGCAGATTCATGTTGAGAGAGGGGGAGAGAGATGTCAGCATCTCCATACCATTTGTGCCTATTGAGGCTACGATTAATATCTCTTTTTTCGCAGGTGCCTGAAATAATTCGCCGATGCAAGTAAATGTTGAGTTTAATCGACAACACAACGAACCAAGATGAGGTGTAGTTAGAGGATTTCTGAAGCATGGCTTCAGGAAAGGTAGAGATCTTTGCTTCACCATTTGGTTAATTGAACTAAGAAGACATGAATGTGGGGTACGTGTGATGCCTTGATTCAGCAAAGAAACCATCTGCTCAGACACTTTCAACAACGGGAAGTGAGGCTGCGCGTGTTGAACTAAAGAACCAAACAGGGAGATTGTTTGTAGCCCTGCGGGCACATGCCTTTTAGTGAATGAGGGAGGATCTCTTGCAACGTTTGTAAACTTACATTCTCCTGCTCAGATCACACTCAAAGGTGCATCGATTCGCAGTTAAATACAAATAACAATCTCAGAAACACATAATCAAATGTAACATTTTAGTGGATTGCTCAGCTTGAGAGACGCTTAGTCACCCGGGCACTGCAAGCATTAAAAATCACGAGTGCTCTAGGTGAGGCTCGAACTCACAACCTCGGCATTTCTCCGCCGCGTACTGCCATATAAGTACCGCTCGCTAACCGATTGCGCCACTAGAGCCCAGTGCTGCAAGCACGTGCTTTTACATATGGAAAGAAAATTTAGAAGAAATTTACAGATATAGAGTCTAAAAATATACAGCACGTGAAACGGCCGTTCGGCCCACAATGTGTTGCCATACTAGCTAAAAAGCAAATCAAAGGAACTCAAACTCTAATCCCTCGTTCCTACCCTGGCCATATCCCTCAATCTTCCTTACATCCATGTGCATATCGAGTCAGCAAATGTGCACATCAAATACCACCTATAAATTTGCTGAAAATGCAAACATTCTTTGTCGAATCTCAGATGGAGACGAAAGGGCGAACAGGGACGAGATATGTCAACTAGTTGAGTGGTGTCGCAGCAACAACCTTGCACTGAACTTCAGTAAGACGAAAAAGCTCATTATGGACTTCAGGAAGGAGAGAGATACCAATCCTCATAGAGGGATCAGAAATGGAGAGAGTAAGCAGTTTCAGATTCCTGGGTGTTAAGATCTCTGAGGACTTAACCTGGTCCCGACATATCGATGCAGTTATGAGGAAGGCAAAACAGCGGCTATCCAGTACTTCATTAGGAGATTAATGAATAAACTCAAACAACTTCTGGAGAGGATTCTGACAGGCTGCATCACTGTCTGGTATGGGGTGGGGGCGGGTGGGGCAGGTGTTGCTACTCTACCGGATGGGGAGATGGAGAGAAGGGGGATGGGGAGATGGGGGGATGGGGAACTATATGATCATGCGGATGTAAGCAGAGAGCTATGGATGGTGGAGAACAAGTGAGCACTCAGTACTCAGTAGGTGAACTTTCCATGAGCGAAGGTGGCAGACAACAATTGCAGTCTGATTCTTAAAGGAACAGTGGCATCGAACCATTCTCCGGCGAAATGTAGTGTTGAGACTTGGATGGCAGTGTCGCAAGGACGTGGCGGTGGAACGAACCCAAGTGCTGAACAGGGGCGCGGAGGCCGAGTCGGGAGGCGTTACCGTCGTAGCGACCGTGGAATGGGTGCCAAAGGAGTCTTTACCCGGAGTCTTGGTTTTAGTAGAGAATTCAGAAACGATGCTAGACTTAGAACTGATAGTCCTAAGAACCATGGAACGAGGTTACTCATACACGAGTCGACTAACAAACTGCCAGCTCCTAGTTGTGGTCACAGGATTTTTACACTGCCTTTGCTGATGGAAAGCAGGTGTTTGTAGCTAGTGGAACCTGGGAATTATTGAGAACTAAACGAGATGATTAAGGCACAATTTCTGAGCCTGGTGCCAGAGGGGTCAATGACAGGCATCCTTTGATATGTTGGAATAATAACGCTGGAACTCTTCCCTGGTTGGGAACAGATTACTTGATGTTAATCTTCATCTTCTCCTGAATCTTTCGTTGTACGTTGTTACTCTGTGTGTCCAGACGCCACATTATGGCTGAAAATTTTAAATTTCATTTTAGTTGATTATCCGCTTGCAGTGCTACATTTTCTCAGCCAGATCATGTGAGCGTTCAGTTACCTTTCGCACTTGAGATCTCTCCAATAATATATCATCAATGCCGCTAAATCTGGGGCACCAAGTGAGAGACAGCTAGTTACCGTCCCGCTACCTATTGGATCACGACATTCAGTCAGCCTTTGTAAATCTGTCCAGTAATACTGAGAAAGTAATCATTTCTCAAACTCCACAGTGCTTCTGATTGATAATCGCCTTGTCAATTCCGCTCCATCAAATTCGCAATATCTGATACAGCACAACCAGACAAAAACAGACAGCAGACGTCAGGCAGCAAGACAGACGAGTAGATAGATAGATAGATAGATAGATAGATAGATAGATAGATAGATAGATAGATAGATAGATAGATAGATAGATAGATAGATAGATAGATAGATAGATAGATAGATAGATAAAAGCACACAGACAGTTATGCCGACAGGCCCTGTGGCTCAGAAGGATAGAGAAAGGAAGTGGAAGGCAGGAAGGCAGTAGTAATAGGAGACTCTATAGTCAGGAGTTCAGACAGGCGATTCTGTGGACACAGGAAAGAAACTCGGAAGGTAGTTTGCCTCCCAGGTGCCAGGGTCCGGGATGTTTCTGATCGCGTCCAAGATATCCTGCGGTGGGAGGGAGAACACCAAGAGGTCGTGGAACATATTGGTACCAATAACATAGGTAGGAAAAGGGAAAGGGTCCTGAAATACGACTACAGGGAGTTCGGAAGGAAGTTGAAAAGCAGGACCTCAAAGGTAGTAATCTCGGGATTTCAGCCTGTTCCACTTCAAGAGGAAAAAGGAAGCATATATTAGATATAAGAAGCAGGAAGTAGGAGGAGCTTATGAGAAATATAGTGTAGCCAGGAAGGAACTAAAGAAAGGACTTAGGTGAGCTCGAGGGCGGCATGAGAAGGCCTTGGCATGTAGGATTAAGGAGAACCCCAAGGCGTTCTATGCGTATGTGAAGAATAGGAGGATGACGAGAACGAAGGTGGGACCGCTAAAAGATAAAGAGGGCAACATGTGCCTGAAGGCAGAGGAGTTAGGGGAGGTCCTAGATTAATACTTTGCTTCAGTATTCACAAGTGAAAAGGATCTTGATCAGGATGAGGTCGAAGTTGAGAGGGCCTGTGCACTTGACAATGTGGAGATTAAGGAAGATGAAGTGCTTAAGACTGATAAATCCCCAGGGCCGGATATGATACACCCCAGGTTGTTCTGGGAATTGAGAGAAGAGATCGCAGGAGCATTAGCTATGACCTTTGAATCCTCTTTGGCTGCAGGGGAAGTGCCTGAGGACTGGAGAATGGCAAATGTAGTTCCCTTGTTTAAAGAAGGCAATAGGGAGAAACTTGTGAACTATAGACCGATGAGTCTTACGTCGGTGGTATGCAAACTACTGGAAAGGATCCTTAAGGATAGGATCTACGAGCATTTGGCGAAGTACATTCTACTCCTGGATAGTCAACATTACTTTGTGAAGGGAAGATCGTGCCTCAGGAGCCTGATTGATTTTTTTGAAGCGGTAACAAAAGAAATTGATGAGGGTAGGACAGTGGATGTGGTCTACATGGACTTTAGCAAAGCATTTGACAAGGTCCCTATTGAGAGACTCATCCAGAAAGTCAAGAGGCATTGGGATGTGGAACCTTAGCTGTTTGGATAAAAAATTGGCTTAAAGGCAGAAAGAAGAGGGTAGTTGTAAAAGTGTACAATGTACAGGGTATGTTAATTAAAATGGCTTCTTTGGTTTTCTAGAGTAGGAATGCTTTTATGTCTGATAAGTGTTTTCTCTCGCAGTTGTTTGGCTTTGGACTTGCTGATATGGGGACTGTATTCATTTTTTAACCAATGGGGAATGTTATTTTGGCTTGTGGGGCTGGGAGCTTGGGGGTTTTCGCGGGTTTTCAGGGGAGTCGGGAAGAAGACGCCGAGGAAGGTGGACGTGCGCTGCACTGCTCGGTCGACCACCGGGGGTGGTCCCAGGTGCGGGGACGTGGAGGTCGGAGGAAAGTGACGAGGGGTCGAATGGTTCGATGGTTGAGCTCCAACGATGTGCACTAAACTGACTGAACTTTGATAAGTTGGCGCCTTTTACTTTATTTATTTTCCTTCATATATACTGTATTGCATAGTACTCTTTTAGTTTTAGTAAAATCTTTAAAGTGTATTCCATAAAGGTATCTGGTGTGAGTTTGATACTGTGTGTGTACGCGAGGCATAAACTTGATTCTCACAGCACCTGCGTGTACGGGAGATGGAGTTGGTGAGTGGTTGGATCTCCTTTTCCCCTAGACATATACCGGCCTGTTGGGTAAGTGTTACAGAAGGAAAGTATTCTGCCTGGAGGTCGGTGACTACGGGAGTGCCGCAGGAATCCGTCTTGGGACCCCGCCTTTTGTGATTTTTATAAATGACCTGGATGCAGAGGCGGAAGGATGGGTGAGTAAGTTTTCGGATGACACGCAGATTGGAGGAGTTGTGGATGAAGCTGTAGGTTGTAGAAGCTTACAAGAGGATATAGACAAGCTGCAGAGTTGGGCAGGAAAATGGCAGATGGAGTTGAATCCGGACAAGTGTGAGGTGATGCGGTTTGGAAGCGCAAACCAGAGGACTGAATACAGAGTTAATGGTCAGTTACTTATGAGTGTGGATGAACAAAGGGACCTTGGGGTTCAAATCCATACATCCCTCAAGGTCGCTGCACAGGTTGATAGGGTAGTTAAGAAGGCCTGTAGGATGCTAGGCTTCATTAACAGGGGGATTGATTTCAAGAGTAGAGAGGCCATGTTGCAACTCTACAAATCTCTGGCGAGTCCTCACTTAGAGTATTGTGTTCAATTCTGGTCACCTCATTATAGGAAGGACGTGGAAGCTCTGGAGAGGGTGCGGAGGAGATTTACCAGGATGTTACCTGGTTTGGAGAACAAGTCATATAAAGCAAATTTAGCAGAGCTGGGACTTTTCTCTTTGGAGCATAGAAGAATGAGTGGGGACTTGATAGATGTCTACAAGATTATGAGAGGCATAGATATGGTGAATTGTCAGTACCTGTTTCCCAGGGCACCAATAGCAAACACCAGAGGGCATATGTACAAAATTAAGGGAGGGAAGTTTAGGGGAGAAATCAGGGGTAAGTTTTTTACACGAAGGGTTCTGAGTGCCTGGAATGACTTGCCAGGGATGGTGGTGGAGGCTAAAACATTAAGTGTATTTAAGAGCCTCTTGGACAGGCACATAGATGAAAAAAAAAATGGAGGGTTATGGGGTGGTGTGGGTTTAGTACTTTTTTAAAGGATTACATGGGTCGGCACAACATAGAGAGCTGAAGGGCCCTACACTGTGCTGTAGTGTTCTATGGTTCAATGGTTCTATGGGAAGAAGTATAGTTCAGGTAATTGTGTGAGTCGATGGACTTATGATGTACGACAGTAGATAAGCTGGCTCGGAAGACAGAGAAAGAGAGATTGGAAATGGATCAGGTAAAACTAAAGGCGTGTTGGAAATTGGAGCTGGTTGATGAAATCAACGAGCAGCGTCCAGGAAGCAGCAGCAATGCTGTCGTCAGTGTCCCGCGGGAGATTTCGGGCAGTGACACCGCTGTCGGCTTGGAACACGGACCGTTTCCACGTAGCCAATAAAAAGGCAGGAATAGCCGGGATCCATGCGAGTGCCTATGGCTACAAGGGTCTTCGAAGTGGTCGAGGAGTGGGTGGGCGGGGGATGTGAATATTTTTTTCAGGCACTGTACCTGTTATCCGTTCAGCGACAATTGCCAGTTCAACACATTTATTCGAATCTAATCTGAGTTGGGTCTGGATGACCACTGTCCTTACTGCCACTGATATCTGCGATTCATGTTTAGTAGTATGGTTTAGCTGACGGACGTGTTCGTATTCAGGTATTATCGTTATGTTGAGATTGACAGGATAAGCAGTTTGATTCATGTGTGAAAATGTCACCACTAGTAGAACTATTTATGTGTCGGGAAAAGACCCGGTCACATCAGAACCCTCCAAGTATAAACACACGATACCATGTGATACTTAAAAATAAAACAGCGAGCTTTTTTCTGTGAACATTTTGGCTATTCCCGATATTATTGAGATCAGAATAACAACAAATAATGTTCCTATCTCCCTCTGTCCGTGTCGCACTCGATGGGGCCCTTGTTCAAAAATATCTCTCCTCCAAACTCGATAATATCTAGCCCATAACATCTTTCAGGACCATTCTGTCCGCGGCAACAGGGATTGTAAATGACATCATTGATGACAATGGGTTTTTGACGATTGTAGCTGGATGGAATATCAGCATTTTATTTCTTGCAATACAGCGGGCACTGAAAATGCATTTTTTCGCCAGTGTGATCTCCGTTGTCCAGGAATAACCAGTACCTGCTGGAAATAATGTCTGCAGTATGGTTACAGGAATAAGGGAGACTTGTGCGGACCGCTGGTAGTCAATGGAGTCGCGCAGAGGACGATCAGCAGAAACCGGAGATGGGGGAGGGAAAGTCGTGCCTGGTGGTAGAGTGGCTATGGAGATGGTGGAAGTTACGGTAAAATATCTTGCATGTGCAGGCTCGTGGCGTGTTGCCTGAGGACAAGGAGACCCAATCCTTTTTTTATTATTCTGAGTGGGATGGAGTGATGGTACCTGGGGGAAATGCGTCAGAGAATGGTGATAGCAGCATCGATCGTGGCGGAAGGGAATCTCCATTGACTGTAAAATGTCTGGAGATGAAATTCTCATCAATGGAAATGATAGAATGGAATAGCACTTTTGCGAGTGTCCGTTTGGCAGAAAGTACCGTCAGGATAACTGTTAGAGTCAGTAGCGTGGCTTTGTAAAATATGTCGGTAGATAATCTCTCCCTGGAGTTGGGACCAGAGAGATCGACAGACAAGAGTGGTGTCGGAACGGGTACAATCTGATCTGAGGGCGGTGTGGCAAGTTGTAGGCCGTGTAGATGAGACTGACGAGCTCAGCGTGGCTGCAGGAAGAGGCACCAATTCAGTTGTCAATGGACTCGCAGCAGCAATTCAGCCACCACTGTCGGGAATGAACGGGTTGTTTCAGGAACACGGATACCCTCGCAGGAATATGACCTTGCAGCTGGACCAACGAATCGGGACGGCAGAGAAATGTACTGTGGAGCCATGGGGCGAAATGCACTACAATCAGTAGGGCAAAGAAGGGAAATGAGCCAGCGAATTCGGGACCAGCATTGCAGCTGCATAAGGGGCTTGTCAATGCAATTTCCGCTTGTGAGGTGTGACAGGAATAAGGATATCGCCGGGCCAAGAGGGACAGAAAGTGCCCGCAATATATAGTGGTATCCGGACGGGCGACGCCGCTAAGTCACGAGTTTTTCTGAACAATGAGGGCAAGCGGAGATTTTACCACATTCTTTAGCTGCTGCCTGAACTTGGCCTGTGTAACGGCGTAAAGGGCCGTGTTTGTACAACAGCTCAAAAGCTGCAGAATGATGCCCAGCTCTCGAAGGGAATCTGGCGGAAGCAAACGCATGGGAAGATAATACAGCCGATCCCACGCAGAGAACACACTGAAAGGTGCCCACAGCAGGATGAAATTACCCGAGACCATCAGCAATAAAACAAGGGATTTCCTGCGTTTCTCCATCTCCGGGTCTCTGGCGCTCTGTCTGTTACCAGGAACTCTGAGTCTCCTGCGGGCTCTGCTGGTGACTAAGACGTGCCTGACAGTGAGGCCGTTCGTCAGCAGAATCAGCACAAATGGGAGTACAGGGGTGAGGAAGGAATAAAATAGGTCAATTTGATTCGTGAATTTGTAATAATGATACCTCTGTTGACAAATGAATGGAGCAATTATCCATGTGTATTCCTCTGACAGTCCAAAATACCAGTAAATATTCTTTAAATTGCTGATCACAGTCAATGTCCCCAAAACCACCGCCGCGGTTTTCCGCGTGCAATATTTCGTTTTCAACTTTTGGCAACAAATGGCGACAAACCGATCAAAGGTGAACGTGACGGTGAACCAGACGGAACAGTCGGTTGCGGTGTAAATCAGAGCAGCGTGGATATTACACCCCTTGGGCATTGAGCGGATGAAAACGGAGTGTTGCATGTACGTAAGTGGAATCTTGCTCAATATCAGGTCCAGGATAAGAACCAGAAGATCCGCCGCTGCCATGGCAACCAGATAGCACGAGACAACTCTGGAGAAGGCCGCACTTTCCCCGAGACTGGATGATATGGTCACCATGTTCACTGCCTAACAGAATAAACAGTCAGGGTAAATAAAACAGGAAGAGTTCTCTTAAAACGAGTATAATGTGTGTCAATGATTGAAATGAGTGTACCTGACGAAATAATATAATCGTAGCGATTACCAGTTGAATAAAATTAAACAGTTTTGCAAAGTAGTGTAATCTGAGTGCAATCTGTTCGATCGAATATCAGCAACGAAACGGAAAGCGATGACACAGATAACGACGGCCGATGGGTTGTGAAATTCCGTACATGCTGAGGGAAAAAGATCCGAATGATGCTCCGCGGAATCTCCGTGAAATAATAATCCTTGACACCCACCATCTCTGGCTGAGGCGCAGATTCCCGTCCCTGATCCTTAGCCAGGGCGGATGAATTTGCAGATGGTGTTGTAGTCCAAAACCTTATTGTTGCGCCTCTCTTCCTGTTTGTCAATATCGGTGCCACGAGTCTCACCAGCTCCTCCTTGTAATCCTGCCTTTACAATCCTACGCCAGTCATTAATGTCTCGAAAATGCTTTATTTTTTCAGCAACAGTGAAACTGATTTGTCACCAGAACAATATGTCATGGTCAGCATTTCAGGAACTTATAGTGGTCTATCATGTTTTCAGAAATATGTTCCTTAGGCTTTACACACGGTCAAATGCAGCTGGCGTGAAAATATATAATAAAGATCATTGCGTTGTACAATGTTTGGGTCCCAGTCGGAAAAAGCATTTGATGAACACAGTGGGCAGGAGGGGTGGCCAGAGTCAGAAGATGCAACCAGTGATTATATTCCGGAGACAATGCTTCCTTTGCTTCAGCGGCAACCTCGGTCAGCACATGAAAGTTGGAAAGGAACTAACGAATTATTAACTTTCTAATCCGACCGATGTTATTGGAGATGATCAGAGAGAAACGGAGGAGGGGTCGTCACACTAACGTCATTCTTTCTGCTGGAAGGCAGATAATTAGACGATTTATCCAACACAATTCTGCGGCAGCCTCACGCTGCCAACTGAAACGATAGCAAAAGAAATGTGGATACAGAGCTGGCGAACGCAAAACGCGCGAAAGCGGAGCCATTAAGATAAATGTTCACAGTTTAGAGAACGTAATGCCACTGCTGAACGACAGCCAATGTGGAAACGTGAAGAACGAACGACGTTTTCTGAGGAACTCCCGCAAGCCTATAGGGCGAGACAGGAGCCAAAATGCGAATGACCACTTCGATAATGTGGTCGGCACGGCCGAAGGTCTTGACAGTGGAGGGGCCTGGTTAAGTTCACGGGAAATCCTGGACTACAGATGACCGATCAGACCGATTAGCCACGGAAAAGACTAGGGTTGGAACCCAGTTTATTTGCAATTGTCTCTCAAGTGAGGAGGAAAAAAATCTTGATTCATAGCAGATATTCTCGCGGCGAGGAGAAAGTGAATGGAAAGCGGAGATCCATTTTAATATGCAATGGTTCAACGTCTCTGGTGGTAGGCCTGCTGTGCTGAGCGACTGTCAGTAAGTTCACTCGTCAGAAATTTCTCCATTACACCCGGAGCATTATCTGAGCCAGCCTGACCACGCCACAGGACCATAAGCTACTCAATCAGGATTGATGTGTTTCCCTTCCAAAACTGTCTTCCTGCCTTCTCTACATAAACGTTAATGTCTCAGTTAACAACCGCTTAAATTACGCGAATACAGGCACAGGGCCATCAAACGCGCCCTGATACGTGAGATCGTTTAATCGCTGGATCATTCTCGTAAACCTGCTCTGGATCATCACCACTGCCACCACATACTCTCTTGAACAGAGATCGTCAGGACAGAAAACCACCAAAGTGCATAGGAAAAAGGTTTGTTTAATTAACAGATTGCAGTGCGACAAGCATCAATAATTATTATAATGAGAGGTACACGTGATAAGAACAATGCGGTGACGTAACAAAGAGACTCACCAGGAAGAGCAATAATGGCGAGGACGGGGAAGAAAACCACCTGAATGGCGAGGAGAACATGTGTAATTCGAAAATCTACCGATACCCGGTAATTTGTAGAAATATATGGAATCATCCAGAAGACACTTCTCCCATTTCCCGTTATATTGCAGGCTGCGCTTCCCGGATTCCGATCCATGACAGAACGAGCCAATCCGTCCTCACTCTCCCTGACACTGCAGCTCCGCTTATCTGTCCATGGCAGGGGAATGCTGCTCTCGCTGAAACTGGGGGAACCGAGTGAACGGGGGCTCTTATTAAGAAGGGGAGAAAATAATCTCCCAGGTGACGTCAGCAGCCTACCCTGAAAAGACTTCCGTAAAGCTACAGGAAGAGTTAACCCTTGGTCTACCAGGGTGACTGAGGAAGAAGTGTGTAGATAAGTGTTGCTGTGACCACGTATTCTGAAATTAATAAAATTAATTTAAAAAATATCTTACTGCACCTGTATAAACACAGTTTGAAGAGGAAATAAGTCCAAAATGAGGCAAGTATATGAATTTTCTTTAAAACACCCTGATAGCAAAGCGGTAAATTACTCAAAAATCACATTTGATCCATCTTGGCTGTTGTAAGATGAATGGAAGAAAACGGCGGTTCTGAAAGAGAGCGGCATTAGCGTGGAAAGTAGAGGTTTTCTGAGACAGAATGGGACCGTCAGCCATTTGTGCAAACGTGCTCTCATGTTCGACAGGAGTAGCAGCGTGGACAAGAAAGATAGACAAGGGGAGGAAGGGAAGAGTGAGAGTGAAAGAGACAGTCAGAGAGAGAGAGAGAGAGAGGAGAGAGAGAGAAGGGAGGGAGAGAGAGAAAGGGAGGAGGAGAGAGAGAGAGAGAGGGTGTGAGAGAGAGAGGGGAGAGAGAGAGAGAGAGGGAGAGAGAGAGAGAGAGAGAGAGAGAGAGAGAGAGAGAGAGAGAGAGAGAGAGATGAGATGAGAGAGAGAGAGATGAGAGAGAGAGAGAGAGAGAGAGAGAGAGAGAGAGAGAGAGAGAGAGATACAACGATAATAATGATGGAGTTAACTGTCGGCAACTGGGGTACCCTCCAGCGCAATGCGGATCAGATCACTGAGTGGTCAATAAGTATTCTTTGCGACGGTGTTTCTGTGGTTTCACAAGAGGCTGATATTATTTTTCATGTCATCCTTATATACTAGTAGATTACCAATCTTCAACATGGGCACTGTATCTCACTTTCCTGTAAATCCTGCTGCTGTTGAACCAGAAATTAGCAAGAAATGTCAAGTCGCTTCCTTACGGTCCATAAGCCTCCCCGCACCGCATACAAAGCCCTGGCCGCAGACAGACAGAGATTTCCACTGTATGGCCGATTATCATAAGCCTCCCCAAACCGCATACAAAGCCCAAGCCGCAGACAGACAGAGATTTCCACTGTATGGCCGATGATCATAAGCCTCCCCACACCCGCATACAAAGCCCAGGCCGCAGACAGACAAAGATTTCCACTGTATGGCCGATGATCATAAGCCTCCCCACACCGCATACAGAGCCCAAGCCGCAGACAGACAGAGATTTCCACTGTATGGCCGATGATCACAAGCCTCCCCACACCGCACACAAAGCCCAGGCCGCAGGCAGACAGAGATTTCCACTGTATGGCCGATGATCATAAGCCTCCCCACACCGGATACAAAGCCCAGGCCGCAGACAGACAGGGATTTCCACTGTATGGCCGATGATCATAAGCCTCCCCACACCGCATACAAAGCCCAGGCCGCAGACAGACAGAGATTTCCACAGTATGGTCGATGATCATAAGCCTCCCCACAGCGCATACAAAGCCCAGGCCGCAGGCAGACAGAGATTTCCACTGTATGGCCGATGATCATAACCCTCCCCACACCGGATACAAAGCCCAGGCCGCAGACAGACAGAGATTTCCACTGTATGGCTGATGATCATAAGCCTCCCCACACCGCATACAAAGCCCAGGCCGCAGACAGACAGAGATCTCCACTGTATGGCCGATGATCATAACCCTCCCCACACCGGATACAAAGCCCAGGCCGCAGACAGACAGAGATTTTCCACTGTATGGCTGATGATCATAAGCCTCCCCACACCGCATACAAAGCCCAGGCCGCAGACAGACAGAGATCTCCACTGTATGGCCGATGATCATAAGCCTTCCCACACCGCATACAAAGCCCAGGCCGCAGAAAGACAGAGATTTCCACTGTATGGCCCGATGATCATAAGCCTCCCCACACCGCATACAAAGCCCAGGCTGCAGACAGACAGAGATTTCCACTGTATGGTCGATGATCATAAGCCTCCCCACAGCGCATACAAAGCCCAGGCCGCAGGCAGACAGAGATTTCCACTGTATGGCCGATGATCATAACCCTCCCCACACCGCATACAAAGCCCAGGCCGCAGACAGACAGAGATTTCCACTGTATGGCCGATGATCATAAGCCTCCCCACACCGCATACAAAGCCCAGGCCGCAGACAGACAGAGATTTCCACTGTATGGCCGATGATCATAAGCCTCCCCACACCGCATACAAAGCCCAGGCCGCAGACAGACAGAGATTTCCACTGTATGGCCGATGATCATAAGCCTCCCCACACCGCATACAGAGCCCAAGCCGCAGACAGACAGAGATTTCCACTGTATGGCCGATGATCACAAGCCTCCCCACACCGCATACAAAGCCCAGGCCGCAGGCAGACAGAGATTTCCACTGTATGGCCGATGATCATAAGCCTCCCCACACCGGATACAAAGCCCAGGCCGCAGACAGACAGAGATTTCCACTGTATGGCCGATGATCATAAGCCTCCCCACACCGCATAGAAAGCTCAGGCCGCAGACAGACAGAGATTTCCACTGTATGGCCGATGATCATAAGCCTCCCCACACCGCATACAAAGCCCAGGCCGCAGACAGACAGAGATTTCCACTGTATGGCCGATGATCATAAGCCTCCCCACAGCGCATACAAAGCCCAGGCCGCAGAAAGACAGAGATTTCCACTGTATGGCCGATGATCATAACCCTCCCCACACCGCATACAAAGCCCAGGCCGCAGACAGACAGAGATTTCCACTGTATGGCCGATGATCATAAGCCTCCCCACACCGCATACGAGCCCAGGCCGCAGACAAACAGAGATTTCCACTGTGTGGCCGATGATCATAAGCCTCCCCACATCCCATACAAAGCCCAGGCCGCAGACAGACAGAGATTTCCACTGTATGGCCGATTATCATAAGCCTCCCCACACCACATACAAAGACCAAGCCGCAGACAGACAGAGATTTCCACTGTATGGCCGATGATCATAAGCCTCCCCACATCGCATACAAAGCCCAGGCCGCCGACAGACAGAGATTTCCACAGTATAGCCGATGATGCTGTCCCGCTGTCTGCAATGTGTCGGAGTGATAGGATGAGCTTTAATCCAGGCAGAATCAGCATTTTTCTATAAAGTGACTTTGTATTTGTTGGCAAGCAAACGTGCCGCTGTACCTTTGTACAATTTACCCTCGATTGAAGATCATACAGAAATTAACATTCACCAGTGCTCTAAATGTGTTATTCGGATTATTTTATTATTATTTTTTCCTCTTTATTCTGTTCCTTGGAATGTTTCCTCTCACTTGAGCAGTGTCCCCAATCCTATGGCATTTCAACAAAGTCCATGGAAACTAGAATTGTTTTCATTTTCCACAGACATGGTATATTTGTAAGCCTGCAAAGGCTGAACTAAAACTTCTCTTCCTGACTGTTATTTATCTCTGTTGCGTTTGCAATGAATTCCCTTAGAATTCAGCTTAGAGATCTAGAAGCAGCGGAACGGGCACGTTTATTCGAATTGTCGATAGCAATAAATTTGAAAAAGAATGTGTGTCAAGCTGGGAAAATTTTGATTAAAAGTATATATGTTCTATTAAACATATTTCTTTGCAACAAAAAAAAAGTCAGGCAAGCACAGTCGTGTAACGTTCAATAAACCATTGCAGAGTAAGTGCCGAAGAAATATATCATTGCATGCTCCTGTAGGCACCCTTACGTCCAGCCATTGAATACAAACGGCAGATGATTATGTAACTTCAGGTTCTTTATATGCTAATCAACTGAACAGCAATCACATTTTGATTTGACGTATTAATCCCAAATTTCTTCGGTGTGTGTGCAAAGAATCGCTTTAGCCCTACTGATGTGTAACCCTGTGTGATAAGAACATGGAATAGTACAGCAGATTACAGGCCCTTCGTTGTGCCGACCCTCAAACCCTGCATCCCATATAATCCCCCCCCCGCACCTTAGATTCCTCCATATACCTGTCTAGTAGTCTCTTAAACTTCACTAGTGTATCTGTCTCCACCACTATCTCAGGCAGTGCATTACACGCACCAACCACTCTGAGTAAAAAAAAACTTTCTATAATATCCCCCTTGAACTTCCCTCTCCTTACCTTAAAGCCATGTCCTCTTGTATTGAGCAGTGGTGCCCTGGGAAAGAGGCGCTGGCTGTCCACTCTGCCTATTCCTCTTAATATCTTGTACACCTCTATCATGTCTCCTCTCATCCTCCTTCTCTCCAAAGAGGAAAGCCTTGGCTCCCTTAATCTCTGATCATAATCCATACTCTCTAAACCAGGCAGCATCCTGGTAAATCTCCTCTGTACCCTTTCCAATGATTCCACATCCTTCCTATAGTGAGGCGACCAGAACTGGACACAATACTCCACGTGTGGCCTAACCAGAGTTTTATAGAGCTGCATCATTACATCGCCACTCTTAAACCCTATCCCTCGACTTATGAAAGCTAACAACCCATAAGCTTTCTTAAATACCCTACCTACCTGTGAAGCAACTTTCAGGGATCTATGGACATGTACCCAGATCCCTCTGCTCCTCCACACGTACAATAATCCTGCTATTTACTTTGTACTCTGCCTTGGAGTTTTTCCTTCCGAAGTGTAACACCTGACACTTCTCCGGGTTGAACTCCATCAGCCACTTCTTAGCCCACTTCTGCATCCTATCAATGTCTCTCTGCAATCTTCAACAATTCTCTACACCACCAACCTGTGTGTCGCCTGCAAACTTGCCAACCCACCAGCCTGCGCTTTCTCGGCTCTATTCGGTGTGCTACCCCTGCCCACTATAATGATAAAAATTAAACACAATAAACGTTCTTCCGCAACAACTTCAGTGTTTACTGATATTCTTGCGATAAAAGTCAGCATATGATCATGCTGTTGAGGGTACAGGAAATCCCATCAATGATGTAAATGCTGACGTGTTGACTGTTGAGTTTGGTTCTCGCTGAACAAACAGCTTTTATATTTGCCGGCGTGTGAGCGGCCATTGATATTATGAATATTGTTACACCTGTCCTTCGTAACCTGTGACAATGCAATACTCCGCCAGGTGTAATGTAGTAAATGCTGATTATGATTTATCCACTGCATATGTTTATGGTAGACAGGTAGAGTATTAAACATCGTCTGCGTGGAAGCTAAAGTTGAAATGAGTAACGTGTCTCCACGAAACTACATTACTGCGATCTTAAATCACTTCGCCTCGTCGCTCGTTCTGTAAAAAAAAAGAACTATCTTTTGATGTGCATTTGATATAATTTCCAATCTAGTGCGCAGTGGATACCTATACTGCATAAAAACCAGACCAGATGCAATTTAACGCCTTTAACACCATCCAGCCCAAGATCTTAAGGCACAAACTAACGGAAATGGGAGTAGACTCTCACATGGTGGATTGGATAGTGGACTACTTGACAGATAGACCTCAGTATGTGCGGTTGGGAGACTGTAGGCCTGACACCAGAGACAGAGAAGCAGTTTCAGCGACAGGTTAATATCGATGCAATGCTCCTCAGACAGGATGAAGAGGTCAATACTCCCCAATGCCATTAGGCTTTACAATTCAACCGCCAGGACTTAAGAACTTTTTAAAAGCTATTATTAATGCTTTTTGAGATAGTGATTTAGATGCATATCATATTTTTTACTGAGTCAAGTATTGTATGTAATTAGTTTTGCTACAACAAGTGTATGGGACATTGGAAAAAAAAGTTGAATTTCCCCATGGGGATGAATAAAGTATCTATCTATCTATCTATCTATCTATCTATCTATCTATCTATCTATCTATCTATCTATCTATCTATCTATCTATCTATTTGACAAATTCCAATCTTTTAGCATTATGATAACGCTATATGAACTGCACCTTTAAGGGAAAATCCAGTGCACGGTGTAGGCGGTGATCCTGCTTTAGAGATTAGCGGTGAAGCTGCAGGACAGTAGCAGCTGGAATAATTCTCTACCTATGCTGCTAGTTCCGCTGTCATTTTGAGCAGTATTGTCATTGCGGTCCACGCAGTTAACAACGAAACGAGTAATATACAGAAAACAGGATTGCACTCTGCTGATTACTTTCATCTGGAGAATCGAAAACCAGCTGGCCGAAAGGTTCACAAAAGGAGTGAATAAATCGCCAACTGAATCCTATGCACAGAGGAGGAATTTAAAATATTGGTGTTTTTGGAATGGAGTTCAGCGAGTGACCAGGAATCGCAGTGACATCATCGCTGTCATCAGATTTAAGACTCCAGACACAACAACATGAGTAACATGGTCAACGATGGGCGTGAAATAGTAATGACCTCATTCGCGAGGCCAGTAGTGAGATCATCATCTCAGTTCAGTCGGCTGAGGTTGAACAGCAGTGACAGTGATGTAATTCAAGGAATGATAACTTCAATGTGAGCAGCGACCTGTTTGAAAGTGTAGAGCATTCTACCTATTGAAATCAAGAGCCCGTGATCATTCCGACGTTCCATCATTACACTCTGCTTCCTGCAACACACACACAATGCTGCTGGAACGCAGCAGGCCGGGCAGCATCTACAGTCGACGTTTCGGGCCGAGACCCTTCGTCAGGATGAAGTGAAAGGAAAGATAGTAAGGGATTTGAAAGTGGGAGGGGGAATGGGAAATCCAAAATGATAGAAGAAGACTGGAGGGGGAGGAGCTAGAAAGTTGATTGGCAAAAGGGAGAAGGAAAGGGTCATGGGACGGGAAGCCTAGGGAGAAAGAAATGGGTAAGGGAGCACTAGACGGAGATGGAGAACAGGCAAGGCCCGAAATGTCGACTGTACATCTTCCTATAGATTCTGTGTTCCACCAGCATTGTGTGTGTGTTGCTTGAATTTCCAGCATCTGCAGATTTCCTCGTGTTCGACTCTTCTTCCTGTCCGCTGATCTGTAGTTCCATTCCAGACAGTGGCTGTTCAAAAGCCCGATTGTGATCGGCGAAGATTTCGGGCAGATTGATCAAGACTGTGTTTCACATCCGTCCCCTTTTCCAGAGAACTCTGTCTTGAATGTTCACTCCTGTTGGAGCAAACATTTCTAATTATTGCAAAATCATTATCAATAATGTGTGTTATTTCATTTCATACAAACACGTGGCGTATTCCATATTTCTGCATGTGCTGAACTAAGAAGGGTTAGCGACATCTATTTCAGACAGTAATTAATCTGATATGTGATGTAAAATAATTCTCTTTCTTTTTGTGCATCGCCTAGTTCAAACAACATTTATTTGCAGTATTCACAATATGTTAAACGTGTTAAACGTATTTTAGACGCAGTGAGTATATGTTAACAATTATATTTACCACATCATTGACACCTTTGGACATCAGAAAAAAGATACATCTGAAGAAAGCTGTAGGTGAAGTAAACACGATATTTTTATTTTTCCTGCTGTGTTCCATTATCTGCACCACTGAAAACAAGCTGAAAACATACTTTAGGTTCTTTATCCACTTCTCCACTGGAAAATGCCCAGATTTTTTTTTTCTGCAGATGGACCAAATAAAAGAGTTGTAAAGATCTCCTTTCCTCCGCTAGACCGCAGTTCACATTTGAGAAAACATGGTTAGCAAACCTGCTTAGCCCACTTCCATCCTCCACCCCACCGATCAGGGGTACATGCAGTTATGTGAGTTGGTGGAAGATGGTCGTATGAGCAGCTGGTGTCTATCATAGGACCCGGATATGCGACCATCCACTAACGTCGGACAGATAATCTTTGAAGTGTGCTGATTGGCACTGGGGTAGTCGAACACAGGGACGATTTATTGCCGTTTTAGTCAATTGACATTAACGATTAGAATGAGATCGTGTTGCAGTTTCTGGAGGAGATTCTGGAGAGGGAACGATCTTTAACAAAGGGACGGGTTACTCTTGAATCAGAGGAGTCTGATGTGCTGGCGGGCAGCTAGGCTGGAAATTTCTGGGGGGTTTAAACAAAATTGCATTCAGCCGGATAAGATGGAACGTAAAAGGCGAGAAAATAGGAATGGGTGAATACTGGACTGAAGGTGTTATATTTGAATGCACGTTGTATACTGGACATTGTTGAAGAACTTCTCGCAGTTTCATATGGGAATACGTGTATAGGATGTTGTAAGAATCACTGAATCGTTGCTGAAGGAAGATTATAACTGGGAGCTTAATGTCAATGATATACATTGCAGTAAAAGGTTACCCAAGAATGTAGAAGGGGCAGTGTTGCTCTGTTGGTTAAATGTGAAATTAAATCATTTAAAAGAGGTGATATGGGGTTGCAAGGTGTTGAATCCTTGTGGATAGAATAACGAAACTGTGAGGATAAACACCATTATGTGAGTTATATTTACAGACAACCCAAACCAGAATACGGATTTGGTCTACAAAATATAACATGAGATAGAAAACGCCTGCCGAAAGGGCAGTATGATAATCGTCATGAGGGTTTAAAATATTGCGCATGACTGGGAAAATCATGCTGATCCTGGACTCCAAGGGACAGAATTTCGGGAATTCCTACGCCGTGGCTTTTCAGAGCAGCTCGAGGTTGAGCCCACCGGGAGATACTGTGTAATGAGCCGGAATTGATCAGAGGACTTTGGTGAAAATGATCACGATATGATCAAACTCACCCTCAAAACTGGAAAAAAAAAAGGATGCATCAAAATTACAGTGGAGTATAGGGAATTACAAAGCCATTAGAGAGGAGTTCGCCAGAATCGATTGGAAAAGAACACAGGCAGGCATGACAGCAGAACAGTCTGTAGTTTCCGAAAGGAATTTCGAAAGCACACAATATATACTCTCTAAATTGGAGATGTGTTATAAAGGAAGATGATACAACCCTGGCACAGAACACTATTCAACGCCAACTTCATAGGCAGAGAGAAGGCATGCAATACAATAAGTATTAGCGGGAAGTTAAATGATTCGGAAATTTTATATGCCAGCAGAAGGCAAAATAAAACTCATTGAAAAGTTAAAGAAGGAATGCTACATAATGCTAGCCAATATGGTTAAAGAAGATACCAAAAGTTTTTTTGTTCAGATACACAAAGTCTACGAGCGAGGCGAAAGTGGAAAGCGATGATCGAGAGACAGTAATGGGGGATAATAAAATGGTGGACGCACTGAATAAGAATTTGCATCAATTTTCAAGTCGAGTCAAGTCACTTTTAACTGTCATTTCGACCATAACTGCTGCTACTGTACATTGTAAAAACGAGACAACGCTTTTTCAGGACCATGGTGTTAGATGACACAGTACAAAAACTACACTTCACTACGTTAAAAAAAACTACACGAGACTACGGACCTACCCAGGACTGCAAAAAGTGCACAAAACAGTGCAGGCATTACAATAAATGATAAACAAGACAGTAGGGCAGTAAGGCGTCAGTCCAGGCTCTGGGAATTGAGGAGTTTGATAGCTTGGGGGAAGAAACTGTTACATAGTCTGGTCGTGAGAGCCCGAATGCTTCGGTGCCTTTTCCCAGATGGCAGGAGGGAGAAGAGATTGTATGAGGGGTGCATGGGGTCCTTCATAATGCTGTTTGCTTGGCGGATGCAGCGTGTAGAGTAAATGTCCGTAATGGCGGGAAGAGAGACCCCGAGTATCTTCTCAGCTGACCTCACTATCCGCTGCAGGGTCTTGTGATCCGAGATGATACAATTTCCGAACCAGGCTATGATGCAGCTGCTCAGGATGCTCTCAATACAACCCCTGTAGAATGTGATGAGGATGGAGGGGTGAGCGATGGACTTTCCTCAGCCTTTGCAAAAAGTAGAGACGCTGCTGGGCTTCCTTTGCTATCGAGCTGATGTTGAGGGACCAGCTGGGATTCTCCGCCCCGTGAACACCCAGAAATTTGATGCTCATAACGATCTCTACCGAGAAGCCGTCGATGTTCAGCGGGGAGTGGTCGCTCCGTTCCCTCCTGAAGTCAACAACCATCTCTTTTGTTTTGTTCACATTCAGAGACAGGTTGTTGGCTCTGCACCAGTCCGTTAGCCGCTGCACCTCCTCTCTGTAAGCTGACTCGTCGTTCATGCTGATGAGACCCACCACGGTCGTGTCATCGGCGAACTTGATTATATAATTCGAGCTGTGTGTTGCAGCACAGTCGTGGGTCAGGAGAGTGAACAGCAGTGGACTGAGCACAGCCTGGCGGGGTGCCTGCTCAGTGTGATGGTTTTGGGGATGCTGCTCCCGTTCAGGACTGACTGAGGTCACCCATTCAGGAATTCTAGGATTCTGTTGCAGAGGGAGGTGTCTGAGGAATTGAATGAATGTCGGATTTTTTACTATATTCGTAGATAAAGGTTGGGAGGCGATAGTATTCGCTGCTATTTATATCAATGAGAGGAGACTTTATCCGCTTGTTTACATAAATGAGTTGAGCGGTTGCTATTCAAACGTAACATGACGAGACATCTTGACAGCAATGTGGACAATATGTTTGCTGTTGTAAGGGAAACTCAAACAGGTGAAGATAGACGAGATTATTTTTACGAGGGGGAATAGTGTGTCTTTGGAATTCTCTTCCTCAAAGGAAAAAAAGAAAAAGCAGGAGTTTTTTTTTTTTAAATGTTTAATTCCGCAGAACACAGTCAGTTTCTTGACAGGCAGGGGAGTGACCTGTTGCAGGCTGTGCAGGCTTGGGCCGCTGAAATTAGAGTTCAGTTGAGATCAGAGAATCAGAGAATGGTGGAACAGGACTGAGAGGCCGAATGCCCTGCTACTAATCCAATATGCCAGCAGCAGCCTCCGCCAAATAAGAGACCCAGTGAATTTAATGTTCAGAGTTTTTCCATCCGTCACTGATAAAAAACGTTTGATGTAGGTGTAAATTAAATGCGATGTCAGGCAAATTCAGCAGCCGGGAAATGGTCTAAATGTCATATGATGGCGCTGTAATCCAACAATTCGTTTCCAGTCAGTGAACAACAAACTGAAGGAGAAGGGCATCCTTGTCTTGCTGTCGACTTTGACGAGTAGTTATCTCTGTAAGATGGTAATCTTGGCACAGCCGCTTCCGAGTTGCCCATTACCAAAATGTTACAACTGCGGAGAACTGTTAAAGATGGCTTTTAAAAGGACCAACTTAATATCAGTGCATGTCCAGGCTACGGGGGCACAGTTAAATCTGTAGAAAGGGAATGTCCGCTGATCGAAAGAGAAGATTATTTCAAATGCATAACATTCCATTAGAGTGGAGAGCGCCCTTCCTTCTGCTGTCTCTGTGCAATAAACCCACAGCGATCTTTGCCCTGAGCTGTTGCTGGAGATTATAATCTGACAATAAACTGGTACCTGGGTGAACAATAAATTCAATGTGACAGCAGCAACCAAACGGAACCAGGATGCGGGTTATGATTCCCCTATGGAGGTGGTAAAATGTCGCCCACTTCAGTATTAATTCTGCTTCGGACCACAAGTTAGAAAGACTAATTCAAGCAAGGTGAGTTTTTGTGTGGTTTAACACAAGCGTTGTGGAATAAGGTGTGGCGTTACATGCTGAATAGACTGAAGTTCAGGTTTATGAGCGTGTTATCAACTGAACATTGCTCAGTGTGTGTTCACTTACTGTTAGGGACATAAAATTCAGATACTTGGATTCGGTGAAACCAGACCCAGGTCTTCTGCATCAGGTAGGAACATGGACTGTATTCGGCAGTGTTATGATGTTTTAATAAGCCTACTTGTAACGGCAATATTTCTAATATTTCTACCATATCAATATTATCATTGAAATCGTACGGCTTCACGGATCTGGGTGCTCGATTATTCTGTATGTATGTGTTTTTAGGGAAGACGAGGAAGCTCTGGCAGTGATATTTATATTAACAAATATTGTGGTAATTCTCACTGGCCGTAGATAAAAATAGCAAATTCTACACTCAGTGGGCACTTTACCATGAACCTCCTGTCCCTAATAATGTGGCCACGGAGTGCATGTCCGGGGTCTTCTGCTGTTGTTCCCCGTCCATTTCAATGCTGACCACTGCGCTGTATTCGCTGGTGTTCGATTACGATGGGTATTTGATTGCATTCGCTGTTATTTAGATGGAGGTGAGGAGATTTTATCCGCTGGTGGTTACATAAATGAATTATGCTTTTGCTGGAGACATTGAACATCACGCGGATTCTGAACAGGAATATCGAGAACATGTTTGCTACTATAGGGTTAGCTGAAACAAGTGAAGATAGATGAGGTTATTTTTCTGAGGTGGAATTAGTACGTCTTTGGAATTCGCTTCCTCAAAGAAAAAGTGTTTAATGTGTTTAATTCCGCAGAACACAGATTATTGACAGGCAAGGGAGTGATGTGTTGCAGACGGTCGCGGGGATCTGTCACTGAGATCACAGTCCTACTGTGATCATAGAGAATGACGGAACAGGACTGACGGGGCGAATGTCCAGTTACTAATTCAATATACCGGACGGCCGAGCTCTCTGCGCTGTGGGAACATCGAGACATTGGTGCCGCCGTTGGATCCTCGGTGATGCGCAGGCGCGCTGCCGACACCAAGTATTGCCCCCTGTTGTACCGTCCGGGCGGCGCTGAGGAAGGAACTATTACCGGGTTTGTGTAAATCGGGGGCCGATTGCGGTGTGAAGGGCCGGGACTGAGCTCTGCCGGACGGCTGGAGGTTCTGTGATCTCCTGTCCCGCTGCCCCGGTTTTAGCTTTGCGATGGAGACCGGGCTGTGGGAACAGTTAGTTGTGGATCCCCAAGGGGTTTGGGGTAAAGGGGATCTGTCTGTGTGTGGGTAGAGGTGATGGGTGGACGTGTGTGTGTGGGGTGAGTAGTTGGAATGGTGTGTGGTCGTAGGCGGGTTGGGGTCTGTTGGGTGAAGGTGGGATGATAGGAAATTTCGTGACAAACTAAGTTGTAAACAAGGGAGGATCTGGTGAATTGGGTCAGCCAGCTCAGCTCGCGGGTCCTTCCAGGAAACATCAATCCTCTCTTCATATTAATTACAGGTACCGTCCAACCTTGCTGTCAAGATTGTGTTTGTTACAGAGCCCCAGAGTCCGGGAACAGCTGTCACCGTCATGAACAGCGAGTGCAGATTGGAAATGGGGCCACTGACCTCTGCATCAGAGAAGGACAGCCTCCTGTGAGATATCAATGTCCTTAGAGTGGATTCAGATCTGGTGGCATATCGGGAGTCTGAAAGGGAAGGGGAGTAGGCAAGGGGCTAAAGAGAGAGTTTTAATAGAGGAACATGTTCAGGGGTAAAGGGGTACAGAAGCTGTCTGATAGATTGTTTTAATTCCTTTTTATAATCTCACAGACGGTGACTGAGGAAGAAGCTTGTTGACGGAGGATACTCGGAGGTGAGCATGTCAGAAACGGAATCAGAAATTGAATTGAATGGAGTTCATTTCTTATATCCTTCACATACATGAGGAGTAAAAATCATCTAAATGTGAAATGTGCAATTATAGTAATTTATAATAGTTTAAAACAAATATAATAGTCAATGTAATCTAGAGTGTTCTCAAATCAGCGTGAGTTCATCAGTCTGATGTCCCAGTGGAAGACACGGTCCCAGAGCCTGTTGGTCCTGGCTTTTATGCTTCCCGGATGTAGCAGCTGGACTAGTGTGACAATGATTTGATTTCCTGTGTCACGGGTTTAGGCAGTCGTCTCAAGTGAGGAGTTGGTCTGCAGCAACACACACACAAAATGCTGGTAGAACGCAGGCAGCATCGATAGGAAGATGTACAGTCGACGTTTCGGGCTTCGTCAGGTTCAGCATGGTAATATTCTGTGGAAAGGTAGATCACGCGGGATCCAGGGAGAGCTGGCTCACTGGATGCACAGTTGTCTTGATGGTAGGAAGCAGACAGTAACGGTGGGAGGCTGTTTATTGGACTCGAGGCCCGTATCTAGTGGTATTCCCCGGGGTTACACTCATTGATCTCGTTATTTATTGCTATTTAATTATATTTGCATTGTTGCACTTTGTTGTCTTCTAAGCACTACTTGATCTTTCATTGATCCTTGTACAGTTACTATTCTATAGATCTGCTGAGTATGCCCGCATGAAGAGGAATTTCAGGGTTGTATGTGGTGAAATGTAGGTACTCTGAAAATGAAATTGACTTTGAACTTTGAACACTGTAACTTGTCATCTCTACCAATAATTTGGTTGAGAGTGTACAGGCAATGGATAGTGAATTTGCAGCAAGTAACTTCAAACAATTACTGTTTTTGAAAGATAGTCAGTATAAACACTCCCCTCCATTTCTCGCTCCTCACTGGACCACACCCTCCCCTTAATGTCTTCCCTCTCTGCCCCGTCTTCTCTCTCAACCCCGCAATGGGCAGACGTTCAGGGTGAAAGAAACATAGAAAACCTACAGCTCAATGCTGGCCCTTCGGCCCGCAATTATGTGCCGAACATGTCCCTATCTTAGAAATTACTAGGCTTACCTATAGCCCTCTATTTTCCAAAGCTCCATGTACCTATCCAAAAGTCTCTGAAAAGACCCAATCGTATCTGCTGCCACCACCGTTGTCGGCAGCCCATTCCATGCACTCACCACTCTCTGAGTAAAAAACATAACCCTGACACCTCCTCTGTACCTACTACACAACACCTGAATTCCGTGTCCTCTTGTGGCAACCATTTCAGCCCTGGGAAAAAGCCTCTGACTATCCACACGATCAGTGTCTCTCAACATTTCTTGCAGGTCACCTCTCATGTCTCCATCGCTCCAAGGAGTAAAGGCCGAGTTCACTCAACCTATTCGCATAAGGCATGCTCCCTAATCCAGGCAACATCCTTGTAAATTCCTCTGCACCCTTTCTATGGCTTCCACATCCTTCCTGTAGTGAGGTGCCAGAACTGAGCACTGTACTCCAAGTGGGGTCTGCCCAGTGTCCTATATAGCTGGAACATTACCTCTCGACGCCTAAATTCAATTCCAGTATTTATGAAGGCCAATGCACCTTATGCCTTCTTAACCACAGAGTCAACCTGCGCAGCTGTTTTGAGTGTCCTATGGACTCGGACTCTAGGATCCCTCTGATTCTCCGCACTGCCAAGATTCTGACAATTAATACTATACTCAGTCATTTTATTTGACCTACCAAAATGAACCACGTCGCACTTATCTGGGTTGAACTCCATCTGCCACTTCTCAACCCAGTTTTGCATCCTATCATCGTCCCGCTGTATCCTCTGACAGCCCTCCACACCATCCACAACGCCCTCAAACTTTGTGTCATCAGCAAGTTTACTAACCCATCTCTCCACTTTCTCATTCAGGTCATTTACAAAAATCACGAAGAGTAAGGGTCCCAGAACAGATCCCTGAGGCACTCCGGTGCTGACCGTCCTCCATGCAGAATATAACCCGTCTACAACCACTCTTTGTCTTCGGCGGGCAAGCCACGTCTGAACCGACAAAGCAATGTCCCCGTGGATCCCATGCGTCCTTACTTTCTCAATAAGCCTTGCATGGGGTACCTTATCAAATGCCTTGCTAAAATCCATATACACTACATCTACAGCTGTTCCTTCATCAACGTGTTTATTCACATCCTCAGAAAATTCAATCAGGCTAGTAAGGCACGACCTGCCCTTGACAAAGCCATGCTGACTATTAGTAATCATATTATACCTCTCCAAATGTTCATAAATGGTGCCCCCCAGGATCTTCTCCATCAACTTACCAAATAATGTGGAAAAACTCAATGGTCTATAATTTCCTGGGCTATCTCTACTCCCTTTCTTGAATAAAGGAACAACACCCGCAACTCTCCAATCATCTGGAACCTCTTCCGTCTCCATGGATGATGCAAAGATCATCGCCAGAGGCTCGGTAATCTCTCCCCTCACCTCCCATAGAAGACTGGGGTACATCTCATCCGGTCCCAGGAACGTATCCAACTCGATGCTTTCCAAAAGCTGCAGCACATCCTCTTTCTTAATATCTACATGCTCAAGTTTTTCAGTCTGCTACAAGTTATCACTACAAACACCAAGATCCTTTCCCTTAGTGAATACTGTAGTAAAGTATTCATTAAGGACCTCTGCTATTTCCTCCGGTTCCATACATACTTCCCCACTGTTACATTTGATATTTCAGGGTGGAAGGTGAAATATTCTTGGGGAATCTGAAGGGGAATTCTTCACTCAGAAGTTCGTGAGAGTGTGGAATGAGCTGCCAGTGGAAGTGGTAGATGTGGGTTCGATTCAGACACTGAAGAGAAATTTGGGTAAGGACATGGATGGGAGGTTTATGCAGGTAGTTGGCAGTGAAAACAAAAACTGGTCGGTATTGACCAGAAGGGCCGAAAGGCCTGTTTCAGTGTTGCTGGGCTGTGTGGCTCTAATAATATTCTGATTTGTAATTTCCACAGTCAGTGCTTTGCTGCTAATGACCGAACCCGGTAATTTACAGAATGGGTGAAGAGGCTTCCCAGTGACTCTTCCTGTGCTCAGTGTTACTGGGACGTCCCATCACTGAGCAGATATTGTCTTCTCCACTCCCTTTCACTAAGTCTGTCACTCAACACGTTCCATGTTTAAAGGAAATCACAGAACTCACAGCGAAGGAAACCGCGACAGAGGATTCCCCGCACTTCCTCAGACCTGGTGATGGGGAAAGGCTCCCAGTCCCACGGAGTGATGTGGGAATCCTTTGTGGAAATGAGCAATAAGTTAGCAAAGGTGGACAAAATGCTGAAAGTAGTTCTGAAGTTCGGTACGGTAAAACAACACACAGAATTGGAAATCACATTGAAACATCGTTGGTGTAAGAAAGTACGTCAACAAAGTTCGGCCCATAATGTTGTGCTGAACCAAAGAAATTAGCAACCAAATGGCCACTAAACTGATTCTTTGTGCCAGCATAATATCCACCTCTCTCCATTTTCCTCACATTTATGCGCCTGTCTTTCTTTCTTTAAATATCTTTATTAATTTTAAACAAATAAATGAAACATGAATACAGAGAGTCTGAGAGTACATAATTAATAGGTTAAAATACAAATACAAATAGATAATAATCCATATGTAATAACCTCCCAAACATAGTAATTACGAAAAATGGAGTAAATAAGAAAAAAAAAACAAAAAATGAAGAAACCTACCCAATATTGTCCATTGCATTATGTCAAATATACACAGTAGCGTCAATAACTCCACACCTCAATCCAAATAATTAAGGATAATAAAAGTAAGGTTCAGGGAAAGTCAGTTACCTCATATGAAAATGTTGAATAAATGGTCTCCAAGTTTCTTCAATTTTAACTGAAGGGTCAAAGATAACACTTCTAATTTTTTTCTAAGCTCAAACAAGAGATAGTTTGAGAAAACCACTGAAATATAGTTGGAGAATTAATTTATTTCCAGTTCAATAGGATAGATCTTCTAGCCATTATTGTGACAAATGCAATCATCCGCCAGGCTGAGGGGGATAAACAACTATTATCCACCACTGGTAAACGGAAAATTGCAGTAATAGGTTGCAATTTGATACTCAGAACTGTTGAAATAATACCAAAAATATCTTTCCAATAATTTTGCAAGCAAGGGCAAGACCAAAACATGTGGGTCAATGAAGCAACTTCAGAATGGCATCTGTCACAGGTTGGATTAACACAAGAATAAAATCAAGCAAGTTTATCCTTGGAAATGTGAGCCCTATGTACAACCTTAAGTTGTATTAGGGCATATTTAGGACAAATAGAGGAAGAATTGACTAATTGTAAAATTTTCTCCCACTGCTCAGTGGGCATAAGACAATGAAGTTCTTTTTCCCATTCCTTCTTATTTTTTTCTGATACTTCTGGCTGTATTGTCATGATCATATTATATAGGGTGGCTACTAAATCCTTCTCACAAGGATTCAGAGCTAAAAAAAAGTGTTTAAGGTAAATTATATTTATTAGATAGCTGTTCAAAGGACATAAAACTATTATCTAAAAATAGATCACGAAAACATGTTATACCTTTTATTTTCCATAATACAAAGGCTTGATCCATAGAAGAGGGCCAAAAGAAAAGTTAGATATAATAGGGCTTGATAGGACAAACTTATTCAAGCTAAAAAATTTACGAAATTGGAACCATATTCGCAATGTATGTTTAACTATAAGATTAGTTATTTGTTTATTCAATTTAGATAAAGAAAAGGGAAGGAAAAATCCTAAAATTGAAAACAATGAAAAGTCTTGTACAGATTTGCATTCCAAATTAACCCATTGTGGACAAGATGCTATAATCGATTGTTGCGTCCAAAATATTAAATATCGAATATTAACTGCCCAGTAGTAAAATCTTAGATTTGGCAAAGCCAAACCACCCTCCTTCTTAGGCTTCTGTAAATATTTTTTTGCTTAGTCTAGGATTTTTATTCTGCCACACATACGAGGATATTTTGGAGTCAACAACTAAAAAAAGATTTAGGAAAAAAATCGGTAATGGTTGGAATCAATATAAAACACTCGGTAATACTTTCATCTTAACACCATTAATTCGATCAACCAATGACAAAGATAATGGGGACCACCTACTGACAAGTTGCATAATTTGGTCAATTAAAGGTAAAAAATTAACTTTAAATAAATCCTTCTGTTTCTTGGTAATTTTAATGTCTTATGAAGGATGAACAGTTCTGAAGGGCAGAAGGGTGCAGAGTTGCCCATGTCCCCCCCCCCCCCCCCGGAGAATCACAAACCGTTACTCTTGCTATGCTGCTCATGAGAGAGAGAGTTGGAAAATAAAACATGCAAGAACATCTGCTACAGATAAGGGAGAGATAAGAGAGGGGAGAGAGACTTGTTGATTCATCGTATTATGACTTCTGAGTGGGTTATTTATCTTATACCATTCTGTTCATTAACATTACTCAGTGGACAGCCGGAGTGGGCTGGTTTGATGGACCCAGCCATTCAAAATTGATTGACAACTGAGACCCCGTGAGTAGGGATAAAAGTCAGGTCCGGAGAGACACCCTTCAGACACACCAGGAGACACACTAGTGGACACTGTTTGAGTGTTGGAACCGACGGGAAGGTGTGGGGCATCGGAGACTGAACCAGGAGCTCGTTCAGTTAAACTCACAGTGTTATAGCAGGGCCGGTGGCATGTGTGTGTCCACTCATGCCAGAGTGATGAGTCCACCACAGAAGAACGGTCTAGCTGAATGACAGAGGGGTCATAACTGAATGGCCATAACGATACGACGGATCAAGAACGCAAAGGAAGGTTTGTCTCACTGTAGCTGGTACATCTCGCTCGCTCTCTCTCTCTACTCTCCAACGATTACAATACAACAACCATATCTACCTCAGCACGTATGAACTGAACTGAACTTTATACTTTTCGATGTCAAATCATTATCCCCTAGACATCGATAGAGCTTGTTTATTATTGCTTATTATTATTCCCACATTTTAGGTTTATTATTGCTAACGTGTATTATCTATATATTTGCATTATTGGTATTGATTTGCTTATTTTACTAATAAACACTTTTGAATATAGTACCACCAGACTCCAACGGATTCTTCTTTCTCTGCTGGTCTGACACCCAGTTACGGGGTATGTAACATACCCAAACAAGTAAAATGATCTGTAACAACTTTAAATGGTAAATGTTTATAAATTGGAACTTGCATATTTAATGGCAATAATTCACTCTTATTAAAATTCAGTTTGTAACCAGAAAAACAACTAAATTGAGCAAGCAAGGACGAAATAGCCGGAATGGATCTCTCAGGGTCGGATATGTATAGTAACAAATCATCAGCATATAATGATAACTTATACGTCCCTTCCCCACGAGTAATAAACAAAATATTAGGTGATTCACGAATGGCTATATCTAAAGGTCCCAAAACAATGTCAAATAGTAAAGGACTTAAAGGACAGCCTTGCCTTGTACCACGGAATAACTGAAAAAAAGGTGGTCTTTGATTATTGCTAAAGACCGAAGCCAAGGGTTTATAGTATATTATTTTAATCCATGATATAAATTTCGAACTAAAATTAAAATGCTGCAACGTATTAAATAAATATGGCCATTCAACTCTATCAAACGCTTTTTCAGCATCTAAGGAAATAACACATTCTGGTATTTTGGATGAAAAAGTTCAAATAATATTAATTAATTTTCAGATATTAAAAGATGAATAAAGGTTTTTAATAAATCCAGTCTGATCTTCAGGGATAATTCGAGGTAATATGTTTTATAATCTAGTGGCCAAAACTTTGCTAAAAATCTTAGAGTCCGTATTCAGCAAGGATATGGGCCGATAGGATACACGTTCAGTGGGGTCTTTATCTTTTTTAAGAATTAAAGAGATAGAGGCATCATAAAAAGAGTGTGGCAATTTACATAAAATTAACACATCTTTAAAAAATTTACAAAGCCAAGGGGAGAGTATAGAAAAAAGGATTTTAAAAAATTCTGCAGTATAACCATCCGGATCAGGAGCTTTACATGAATTCATTGAAAAAATCGCCTCTTTTATTTCGATTTCCGTGATAGGTATATCTAGAAATACATTATATTCTGTTGTTAATATGGGGATATTGAATTTTCTTAAAAATTCATCCAGTATAGAAGAATCCTCAACAAATTCTGATTGATATAAAGAATTGTAAAAATCTTGAAAGGCTTTATTTATCTCTTTATGATCAATCGTCAATGTGCCATCTCGTTTACGAATCTTAGTAATTTGTCGTTTAACCGAAGCAGTTTTCAATTGATTAGCCAATAGTTTGCCAGATTTATCTCCATGTACATAGAACTTGGTTCTAGATTTAATTAACTGATTTTCAATCGAAGAGGATAATAACAAACTATGCTCCATCTGAAGTTCAACTCTTTCTTTATAAAGTTCGTTGCTGGGGGTCACTGAATAAATCTTATCAATTGCTTTAATTTTATCAACCAATGTAGATATTTCAAAATTAGTTTGTTTCCTAACTCCAGCAGAGTATGGAATAATCTGTCCACGAATAAATGCTTTAAAAGTGTCCCATAAAGATCCACTAGAGATCTCTGCAGTACAATCTGTTAAGAAACACAAATCAATTTGTTGTTTAATAAAATTATGAAAGTCTGAGTCCTGCAATAAAGGAGTTGAACATCCAAGATTTAGCGTTAGAAGATGAATCCATTCTCTTAACAGATAGCTTCAAAGGGGCATAGTCAGAAATGGTAATATAATCATATTTGCAATCAATAACATCGGTACGTAAACGATGATCAATAAAGAAGTAGTCAATTCTTGAATAATTATGACAAACATGAGAAAAGTATGAAAATTCTTTGTCATTGGGGTGTAAAAAACGCCAAATTTCGGAAATTGCAGAATCAATCATAAAGCAATTAATAAGAGAGGCCGATTTATTCGGAAGAGCTTGGGTGGGCTTAGATCTATCTATCGAAGGGTTTAAGCAGCAGTTAAAATCCCCACCCATCATTAGCATGCACTGATTCAAATTAGGAAAGGATGTAAATACACATTAAAAATTCAGGACAATCAGTGTTTGGAGCATAAACATCAACTAAAACAACTTTTTGATTAAAAAGTAAACCAGTAATAAGCAAAAATCTACCTTGTGGGTCCGAAATTGTTTCATAGTGTATAAAGGAGGTTGAAGAATCTATAAAAATGGAAACGCCTCTTACTTTGGCTTGGGAATTCGAGTGATACTGTTTACCTTCCAAAACCTGAAAAAAACGTTCACGATCCACCTTCCTCACATGAGTCTCTTGTACAAAGACAATATTAGCATTCATTCTGTGGAATACTTTGAATATTTTTTTCCGTTTGACGGATGATTTAAACCATTAGTATTCCAAGAAACAAAATTAATAACCGTATCCATATTGCCAATATTTATTACAATTAACACATAAGGTTAAAAAAAAAGATGAACTCATGAATCCGGAAGAGGGAAGTAAGTTCAAGGAGGAACCGGAAGTTCTGATACTGCAACCATTTTTGTAGTTTCGAGTCAGCCCATGAAGTACAACTAAGCGTGAAGCAAGCTAAATGAAAAATCTCCCTACCTCCACCCTCAAAACTCCAGGGGAAAAAAGCCAAAAAGAGGCAATCTAATACTAATTTTATCCCCATGTCTGAAGACGGCGACTCAAACACAAAAGTTTAAAAAAATACAAACCACACATATTTTATGAAAGGGTTAGTATAACAAAGATTAAACTATAAAATTATTATTCTATATATAAAAATATATTTAAAAAAAGAAAAATTTAAAACGTTAAAATCCATAAATGAATAATTGTGTATTAGTGTTTTAAAAGAAAGTCCTTAAACTCATTCAGACACATCGAAACGCATGTGACGTATCCCAGCACTAAGGTCTTTGAGGAAAAGAAACGACATCTTAGAAAAGTTTTTTATTATAAAAAAACCTTAATATTTTAACGTAAAAAGTATAAAAAGTGTATATAAACTTAAAAGAAAAACCTAATGAATTACTTTCAGAACTAACAGAATAATAATATTAAAGGAACGAACTCAGGATAAACCAAAAAAACGGACCTTTACCGTTGGTAAGAAATACACTGTTAACCATCACGTAAAAAATCATCAAATTATAAAAGATCCGGATATATAGACTAATTATTACATTAGTCAACCCGTAGTAAAAGAAAAGTACTATTCTTCAAGGAATCTTTGAGCATCCGCTGGAGATTTGAACAGCCGATAGGTCCCATCTTTGAGAGTAACTCTCAAATGTGCTGGAAATAACAGCGTTTGCTTGTAGCCGTCCTGATGAATTTCCGACATAACCGATTTAAAAGCCATTCTTGCCCTTAAAACTTCGGGACTATAGTCTTCCAGAATACGAAATTTGAAATCATTAAAACTGATCATACCCTTTTTCCGGGCAGCCCGAATCAAACGTTCTTTGGTATGAGGGTAATGAATCCGGAGTATTACTGGTCGTGGTTTCGTACCTGAAGCTGGTTGAAAACGGGAAATGCGATGTGCACGTTCGATTATTGGAGGGGTTTCCAGTACTTCTGAGCCGAAGACGTCCATTAAAAATTTAGAGAAAAATACAGTGAGATCACCGTTCTCAAAATTTTCCGGAAGCCCAATTATCCGGAGATTTTGTCTGCGAGAGCGGTTTTCAAGATCAGTGATTTTAGATTTATAACGATCCAGCAGTTGGGAAGTCGAAGCTTGCTGTTGTTGCAAAGTTTCAATTTTGCGATCTTTCTGGCGAGCGGCCCTTCAAGAACTAAAATTCTTACTTGTTGTTGTTGTGAATCCAGTGTAAGTGATTCAAGTTTTCCATCGACTGTCTTTAAAATTTCATCGAACGTAGAAAGCTTTGAGGTTAATTTATTCTCCAGTTTTTTAAGTCTCTGCTCCATAAGTTTCGCAATTGCTTCCAGAGTTAACGGTTCTTTCGTCTGTTTCGATTCCTTTTGTTTAGACATTTCAACGGGTTGAAAATGATTCAAACAGTTGAAAAAGATTTCATAAGTATGAACCCCTTTAGAATAGGTATAAACAGGTCAATTAGGGGGTGCTTGTAGGTAGAAAAAAATAAAAGGATTGGAGCGAAGCCTAAAACGGTTTCACTCCATAAGCGCCATCTTGAGACTCCTCGAGAATCAGCTTCTCGTGCTGCTTGTTAATAACCTGAATAAATTAGTTTTCACGGAGTCCCGGCATTTTGGGGATGGGTTTGTTGGGCATGCTGTGGATCGTTGGTGATAGTATCGCCTCCCTAAAATATGAACCATATTCAGATTTAATTAGAAAGTGAATGTGGGTCATCTGTACATGATTTAATAAAATCAATTTGAAAAGGAAGACATCGTGTGCTTATTTATTAGTTTTCATAGAAGGTACTCAAATATTTAGTCGTTGATCTCTGACTTCTGTAAGGGCTGATTTCCGTAACCAGGCATATCGCGGGGTAACATCGAATATAATGTCTACAGGATCGGGAATAGAAGATCGCCTTCTATTGCTGAGGGGTGGCTGGTCAACTGAGGAGGTTCCGGTACAGCTGAGTGGCACTGCCAATCACGAAATAAATGGAACGACACAACGTAAGCTAAAATAACACAGGACCGTTTGAAACGCCTTTCCAAAATTTGTATTCTTGTACTAATTATTGAGAAAGAATATTTTCTATTCTCAATATCTGCTGAAGTTTTTGGAGGCCGTTGTGCAGCATTCGAAAAGTTTTTGCCCCTCTTTTTCGCTGTTTCAGATGATACGGCTTGGCAGATCGGGAAATATGGAATAAGGGTGTTATTGACCGTAGCTCTCTGCTGCTTTACTGAGATCCAATGTTGGGTGCAAATAGTCTGTTTTCTTTAACATTGAACTGACGCTTGTCTAATTCAATACTGTGTTCTATCCGGCCCATTCCACCCATTCATACATTTTATCCCTACCTCGAGCTAATTCTTAACAGATACGAATGCGACACTTTCAGTTACCAGCATCGGGATGTTTTAAATGATAATTTTTATTTTATTATCAAACTTAAAGCGCGGATCTTCTACAAAATGTTGCCTGTTGTAAGACATGTGCAAGCTGGAACTGAGTTCTACTCGGGGGAGAAAGCCTTAGATGATCTTACATTTCTCTTGATCGATTCCCGGATAAGCGTCCAAGGAGACAGTATCAACGTTTTCAACTCTGCCCTGAAGTTAGTTTGGGTGGCTGCATAAATACACGTGTTTGTACAGGAACTCATGTTCGTGAGCAGAGCCCCGGTTTGAGCAGCGATATATCGGGCAGAGTCATAGTCGCGATCAAAATACATGGTTATGCTGGCGATAAAATCGGTCACTGCCCACGGCAGCCAAAATAGCATGAAGCTGCCCGATACACAGAAGAGTAATATGATGCCCTTTTTCCTGTTCTCCATTTCCGGGTCACGTTCAATCTTACTCTTATGGGTTCGGAAGCTTCTCCGGGGTTTGCTGGCCACTAAGATATGACTGGCCGTCATCCCATTACATAGAAGTATTAAACCAAATGCGCACAGCAGGTTTTGAAAGGTTTTGAATCTGCTGAACGCGACGAACCTTGGAGAGTTGACGATGTCCAATTTCGGGCGAATACCCCACGAAATATTTCCAATTATTCGTTGAGGCTGAAATGCAAACAAGAAGGGTATATTCTCCAAACAAAGCCCCGCCATTATTACTGCTGCCAGGATTCTGGCTGTCTTCACTCTGCAGTATTTTGTTTTAAACTTCTGACAACATATGGCAACATATCGATCACAGGTGAAGGCCACCGTGTACCACCGTGATAGTTCCAGAGTGACCGCCAGCACGTAGATCGTGGCTTTAAGGGCTTCCGTATAATGCAGAAATGAACTGGACAGGCGGAATATTAAAATCTCATAGACAAGGACATTGATGAGAATGACCGATAGATCTGACACAGCCATCATCGTCATGTAGGCAGAGATGCATTTGGAAAGACCGCATTTTCCCCGGGACAGAATAATAATTGTTAACAAATTAGCTGCAACAGTAAAAAAAAAAACAACAACAGATTAAGACATCACTGAAGGAGGAAGACAGCGGAATCTTACAACTTATTTCTGAAATATGTTCGGATGTATTTCTGTTTAGTACGGTGGTCTGAGAGTGAGCACAGGCGGGACGGAAAGGCACTTCGCAGTGTGATCTTCACCAGCTGGAAACGGGCTGAGAAACAGCACGTGTAATTTACTGGGAGCCTGGGTAATGTGCTGTCCTGCAGGAGGACAAACCAGGTTACCATTGCATGGTGAATGGTAGGTTGTGAGGTGCTCCGCATAAAAGAAACGGAGCTGTAAATACAGATCCATCATTCATTTAAAGTAAAACAACGGGTAAACCGGGGGGCACAGAGATCATTTTGCACATCGGCCATCACAAATCAGGACTTTCAGCACTGGGGTTGAGTTATTGAGTTGGAGTTGTGCAATACAAAATTGAAGCCGAGTTCGTAGTTTTGTTTAAATTTCTACTCACCTTCGTACGGGAATTATATCAAATTTCGCGACAGAGTTCAAAATATTTAGCGAAACACTACTGCTGTTGTAGTACACTTTTATTCTCGGAAAGGCACGATGGAAAATACATTACCTCCTGAGTGAAACACTACTGCTATTTCAGCGATGGCATCCCTCCGTTCTCTTTGCATCGGTCATGAGGAGACGGCCTCCTGTGTCCAGAGGAATGTCTCCTCACCGGCCGTGTGGACAGGGAACGATACAGCGCCTATTGAGCAGCTTGTACAATGGATACATTGCGGCGCATCTTCGGATCATACTTCATTAAAAATAACAATGTCCTGCCGAAAAACAGTAGCTATTAGACAATGTATTAATACGACTTACCGGGTAAACCAAACACCGCTAGAACAGGGTAACAAACGTCTTTCACCTGTAGGATCGCCGGTCGACTCATGTTCGATTGCTTGAATTATCTCCCGTTGTGCAGTTCACATCACCGTGTGACTCCGACCACGATACTCTGCTAATTTACAGGAAACACGAATTCTCCGTCACGGGTAGGCGGGCTGTGCAATGAATGACGTTACTTACAGCAAATGAACACACAAGGGTTGATGTTCCGCTCCGGTGCCACCTGTTCCCCAGCTGATGGACTGAGCAGCTGGATCATGAAGCTCCTTCATTCACATTCCACAACAGAACACCCCCCCCCCCCCGAGGGAGTGACGTCAGCGCTCCCCTCGCCTGTGGAGAGCATCGCTGCAGGAGGGCCCTTTCGTTGTCCCACAGTAACTCAGTAGAGAGGTCCCGCTCCGTTCCGTAACTGCATTTGTTACACAGCGTTCTGCTGATTCCCGCTGACTATAACATTACTGATGCTGCGCTTGCCTTTACTTTTCACAGAATAATCCTTCAATAACCTTTCTCATCATGCGTCCCGTCTAATGTCAACCCGTTAGACTTTGTCTATCCTGATAGGCTGTGATTCCTTCCTGCATGTGACGTAATTGAAACCAAACAATTGATGCAGCAACCCGGCAATGGGGTAGTGACTAGACTGTATAGGTGATATATTCTGTTATAGCTGGTGGAGAGTCGCTGTTGTATATGATATGGTTACTCCAAACAAGCAGATATAAATCATCTCCATCAGCACTGAAAATGCTGTTATTTAAGCGTTTAGAGCCGCCTGTGCCTCCACATTACTTCGGTGTGGGAACCGAAGCCGCTTGTTCGGATGAAACTTCTCAGACTTCGTCGGAGAGATTACAAAGTTGCCCCTTCACTGGGCAATCGACATTACCAATGAAATAGAAGAGGATGTCAGTGAGATTTTCGTTCCGTTAGCAGAGATTTGTATGACCCGAGTATTCGCTACGATATTTAGGATTGAAAGAGCCATGTGGAAGATCGTCTTACACCTTTCATCTACAAGTATATGGGTGATAAGGGACTTCCTACATCACGCACTGCTGGAGGTAGGGAGACACCGAATTTTTTTTTTGTTATGATCTCATACAATATTCTATACAAAGTTACCGGCTCAGTGCTGGGATCGGGGATTAATGTGCTTGAGCGGAGCACCGTCGGCGCCTCAGAAGGTGTCAGACTACAAGTTTGAGTGCTGATGCATACTGAACACAATCAGTGATCCCCAGTCCTGAAAAGTACATTTTGTAGATTGGTTAAATTCGCGCAGTGTGGTAATGAACCACAATGTGTATGTGCGCTGGCAGGTATGTGATACGAAACGAGAGTACGCCAACAACCATGCAGATCGGCCACTGTTCGTGAGATAATGTCCACAGTTCATCAATGTACACATGCGTATGCCGGAGTACATCGGAATTAAGTAGAAGATGTATGATATTCTGTCTGCCTTCGGGGCTGACGTAAATCAAATGTCGAGTCCATCTCTGTGCCGGGGTTATTTACATTAAGCAATTCTCTACAAACATATCAGATAGTTTTGTAAATCAGCACATTCCCAATTTGAGCATCAGCCACTCTCAATGTGCTTCATCATTCCAATAGATTCAAAGTCTGTTACAATTGCGAAGACTTCAATTTTCAGGAAGTATCTGCGTTACAGGGAAAATACCAGCATGCATTGTGGACTGGCTGACAGGCAGGAGGCAGCAGAGGTTAGCTGCCTGTGATTGGTGGTGCTCCTCAGATGTCAGTACTTGGAACGCTGCTTTTCAAACCTTTGTCAATGATTTGGATAATGGAATTGATGGCTTTGTGGCAAGGTTTACAGGTGATACAAAGATCGCTGGAGGGGTAGTGCCAAGGTAGTGCCAAGGAAGCAATGCGATTACAGCAGAACTTAGACAAACTACAAGAATGGGCAAACAATATGGCTGATGGAATACAGTGTGGAGAAAAGAATGTTCATCATTTTGGTAAAATGAGCAATAGTGCGGACTGTTACCAAAATGGGGAAAAAATTCAAACATCAGGATGCAGATGAACTTGGGCGTCCCCGTGCAAAACTTGCAGAAGGTTAAGCTGCAGGCTGAAATTGTGGTAAAGAAGGCAAATACAATGCCAGCATTTACTTCAGGTGGAACAGGATATAAAAGCCAGGAGATGATGCTGAGCCTTTAATAAGTCAGTAGTCAGGTCGCACTTGGAGTGACGTCATCAGCTATGACAATAGACAATAGACAATAGGTGCAGATGTAGACCATTCGGCCCTTCGAGCCTGCACCGCCATTTTGAGATTATGGCTGATCAATTATTATCAATACCCGGTTCCTGCCTTGTCCCCATATCCCTTGATTCCCCTATCCATAAGATACCTATCTAGCTCCTTCTTGAAAGCATCCAGAGAATTGGCCTCCACTGCCTTCCGAGGCAGTGCATTGCAGACTCCCATAACTCTCTGGGAGAAGAAGTTTTTCCTTAGCTCTGTCCTAAATGACCTACCCCTTATTCTCAAACCATGCCCTCTGGTACTGGACTCTCCCAGCATCTGGAACATATTTCCTGCCTCTATCTTGTCCAATCCCTTCATAATCTTATATGTTTCAATCAGATCCCCTCTCAATCTCCTTAATTCCAGCGTGTACAAGCTCAGTCTCTCTAACCTCTCTGCGTAAGACAGTCCAGACATCCCAGGAATTAACCTCGTGAATCTACGCTGCACTTTCTCTACGGCCAGGATGTCCTTCCTTAACCCTGGAGACCAAAACTGTTCACAATACTCCAGGTGTGGTCTCACCAGGGCTCTGTACAAATGCAAGAGGATTTCCTTGCTCTTGTACTCAATTCCCTTTGTAATAAAGGCCAACATTCCGTTAGCCTTTTTCACTGCCTGCTGCACTTGCTCATTCACCTTCAGTGACTGATGAACAAGGACTCCGAGATCTCTTTGTATTACTCCCTTACCCAACTCAGAAAGGATCTGTTGTTATTGGAGAGAGTCGAGAGCGCATTCACGAGAATGATTCTGGGAAGGACTGGGCTGGCATATGGAGAGCGTTCGGCAGCTTTGGGTCTGTATTCACTGGAATTTAGATGTATACACTGGGATCTCACTGAAACCTAACGAATTTTGAATTGACTAGATAGGGTGGATGTGGAGGGGATGTTTCCTATAGTGGGGGTACCCAGACGAGGGCACATCATCAAAATTGATGGATCACCTTTTGGAACAGAGGCAAAGAGGAATTTCTTTATCTGGAGAGTAGTGCCTCTGTGGAGAGCTCAGCCACAGACTGAGGTGGAAGCCAAGTCCGTGGGTATATTTTAGACAGAAGTTGATCGCTTCCTGACAGCCCAGGGCAACGAAGGATGTGGTGAGGAGGCAGATTTATAGAGTTGTGTGGATTCCGGGTTCAGCCATGATGAAATGGAGAAGCAGACACGATGGGCTGAAGGGCCTAATTATGCTGATGGTCTTATGGTCTAATGATCGCGTCAGAGTGAAATATCGAAATTGTCCAACACTCAAGTCCAATTTAAAGCTGAAGATCAGATACATTTTTATTGATCTGTACACATGTATGCAGCGAAACGAAACAGGGACCAAGGTGCAAAACACAGAACATATATCACATACAGCATATAAAATAATATCAAAGCAATACAATAATATTAGCAGGTAGAATATGCTGTAGATATACACGTTGACATAAATTTCATATACGACAGGTAGTTTTGTTGCGCATACATCTCAGGAGCAGCAGACAGAACAAATCAGGCCGACTCAGAGAATCGTTTCAGCCTAAAGGACTTCATTTATACGTGATATCACGGAGAGCCTCTTTACCTAAGAGCGGTGCTTGGGGGTTCTGTTTGTCTTGCAGACCCGCTTCATTATATAGACACAGAGTACGTGACTAAAAGCACTTAACAAGAGCATTGGTTGACTTCAAACTTAGGACTAAATTTCAACGAACAACGTGACTTTGATCTTAGAACTAGATTGCAACAAACAAGAGCTTTACGTAAATGCGGGGTCACAGCATCTTCCTTGGAAGGACTTTAGCTGAATTCCAAGACCTGCAAAGACGTTAGCTAAATTTTAAGAGCATTCACAAGCGATTAGGTTAACCCCTACATATCCAAAGAGTCTTACATTCTTCCACAATTCCCTCGTTATTGATCCTTTCAGATCAGAACTCCTCTTCTTCCTCATTGCAGGTCCATATCCCTCAGGGAAGGGTATTTTTTTGCCATGATGTACCTCCTCTGCCCACCAGTTTCGCTTACTGCGCAATTCTCTCACCATCTGGGGTATCATAGGGTCATTTTCAGGCCCGAGTAAGGCTCTTTTCATTAAATGGTCAAAATATAATCGTAATACTCCTCATACTCAGCACCCTAAAACACATAATATGCCACTATAATTATCCGATGGGTAATCAACTTTCCCCTGCCAGAAAAAAACATCCCTCTACTATTTCCCACCATTTCGTCCCAAAATTCTTAAGCTGCTTCCCTATCTTCCCAATCTCCTTAATCTTTCCCACTATGTGTTGACTGAGGTCAGTTATGTTTTCTGAGGCATCGGGAATAAAAGTACTATATTCCTGCCCTACCGCGGCTCATGTCCCTCCTTTTTCAGCTCAGAACAAGTCCAGGGTCATTCTAATTTAGAAGGCTACCATTCCAAGGGCAACTACCTCTGCTGTTAGGTCTTTCACTTGGGTCACTTGCACGTCAGGTAGGGCATCAGCAGTGCATTGGCCAATTTCTCTAGAGCGGTTGCCATATTAATCATTTCTCGCGAATTACGGGCCACACCATATGAGGGAAATACTATCATCCAAAACCTTTCACTTTCAGTCATCCCTCGCTTACATCGCCTTCAATGAGGATGTTGCGATATATCTTTTATAGGATGCATGGAAGGCAATATATAGGCCAGATAACAGCAGCTCGTCCAGTTTCCTGGGGACACATTCCCACTTTCGCCTGGCGGCCTTGGAAGCCAAGGACAAGCTCTTTCCCCACATACCCAGTAAGGCCGATTAGGAGTAAGCGGAGGAGGACCCACTCTCCGTTCAGTACAAGAACTATGACCCAAAACTCTCCCATCTCCCCCCGCCGTATTGCTATAACAAATTCTATTCACAGTTTTCTGTGTAATTACTAACTCGAAGGAGCGCATTCTTTTTCCCTCCGTCGGGGTAGGGAGGTACCATCCTCAATCCCCTTCGCTGACATCACAGTCCTTCTGCCAATCTCTCTCTAAAGCTGGAATAGGATGTGTCAAATAGTTTCATAAGTTGCACAGAAAGCTTTTCGCTTCCGTTCATGGGGACCCCTTCCAGGGATGGGCGGCATGCTGAGGTATCTTTACACACACCCAACAAGAGTCCAACTCTTCACCTTAATGACTGGCATAAGTGTGACATAAAGACAAAGAGGTATTTCTGGACAAAGCCACACTAACTCCCCGCAGTATCAGTCCCCATAAATGCATCTGGCTTGTCAGCTCCAAGCTTTCTTGTCTTCCAACTCCTGGTGCCGTTTGCACCTAGTAGCGTGAATCCATTCTCCGTTTCTTTCAACCTTCACCGCGGTTCGGGATACTATCAGCACTGTGTAAGGAACCTTCCACCTAGGAGAAAGAGAGAGCTTTTTTAGCTCCTTTACATATACCCCATCACAGGGTTGGAAAGGATGCATAATCTCGCTTCCCACTGCCCCTGTCGCACTCTCTCATGCAGGACAGCTGCCGTTTTGCACAATGCTTGCGCATGCGCTGGGGTCTGTTCATCATTCCAGATCCGGGCCTGTCTCTCGGTGGTGACAGGGTATAGACAAAGTGAATGAAAGCAGGCTTTTTCCACTGAGGCCAGGGGAGAGAAAAAAAACAGACGTCATGGGTTAATGGTGAAGGGGGAAAGTTTAAAGGGAACATGGGTGGGGTCTTCTTCACACAGAGAGTGGTGGGAGTGTGGAATGAGCTGCCAGATGAAGTGGTGAATGTGGGCTCACTTTTAACATTTAAGAAAAACTTGGACAGGTATGTGGATGAGAGGGGCTTAGAGGAATATGGCCCAGGTGCAGGTCAGTGGGACTAGGCAGAAAAATGGTTCGGCACAGCCAAAAGGCCTGTTTCTGTGCTGTAATGTTCGATGGTTTGTAAATCTCACACATTTGTTCTCGCCGACTGAGGAATGCAGCCGGCCTTTTTAACGGGTTTCGGGCTTCAACCACAATATCCCGGGCCTCAGAGGGAGTCCAGGGTTTGAGTATGGGTACGTCTCCAATCATTATTTTTGGCGCTTGCAGTATCTGCGAGTCTGGCACAGGCTGCGATTCCCCGCCACGGCGCGTTCGCAAGCGCGTGCTTACTTTAGATCCAGTCGCCACATCCCTTCCACCCCCTGTCTCAAACTCTAACACCCATCCCCCTACAGCTCCTGCCCCTGCTCCTCCTTCTCTTTCAGTTTGGGTGAGTTGGTGCTTCTTGGCCACCACCATCCATTTTTCAAAACGACCCATCATGCTCAAAATCCCAATTAGGGTCCCCATTCCAGTTAGCTTTTACATCCCACTAACTCTGAATCACGGGGATCTTAAGTCTGCCACATAGGGCCAGCCTCCTTGAGAACACCCGTAGAGATCACTGCTAAAGTTTACAGCCTGCAGGGTATCCCCGGTTCCTCTTACTACGGTGTCCGCTGGCGACCCTGGGGGCACCAGAGTGTTTCTTACCTTCTGCCGGGTCTTTTTAACAGTCTTCATTCGTTTTCCCACCTTCTCTCTTGCTTTCAAGGTCTTTCCTTGCGTTTCCAGCCGTCGAGGTTTCGCCGCAGGAGCAGCCGAAGACGCTCGACTGCTGGCACTTCCCATTTTCTGCAAAAGAGAGTAACTAGACCGAGCGTTCGTATTATGACACACGGAATCTTACCGAGAGCGCTGACCGGTGTGTTTCCTCTGTCTTTCCACTGGTCTTTGAGTTCAGTTACGGAATTGATCGGAGCTACCTTGGTACCAATAGGAGCACCCCTTGCCGTCCCCCTTTCAGCTAGGAGTCAGGGCACCAGTCTCCCCCTTTCAGCTAGAAGACTGATTTCCCTTCCCAACTTGGTCGGCCCCTTTTAGTCTTGCTTTTCCTTTTCCGCTTAGGGTTCCTTTTCTGGATCCCGCTCTTCCAGCCTCCCCCTTTCAGCTGGGAGACTAAATTGAGGATCCCATCCACGTCGCCAATCTGTTGCAGATAAATCTCTGGAGCAGCAGACAGAACAAATCAGGCAGACTCAGAGAAATGTTTCAGACTAACGGACTTTATTATACATGATATCACAGAAAGCCTCTGCACCTGACAGCGGTGTGTAGGGGCTCTGCTTAGCTTGCAGACACGCTTCATTATATAGACACAGAGTATGTAACTAAAAACACTTAACAAGGACATTGCTTGACTTTGAACTTAGACCGAGATCACAATATTTTGGCTGCATTCCACCCGGCGCTGCAAACTCCTTCTTGCTGATTTTAGCTAAATCTCAGGAACATTCACAATCCCTATATATCCAAAGAGTCTTAAGTTCTTCGATAGTTTGTTTTTAAAAGTTACGGCACTAATGAAAGAATTTCCCATTCGGGATCACTAATAATAGGGATTCGTTAGTCTCGTACGACCATGGATTTGCGCCTTAGAAGGTTTTTCCAGGGCGCAGGCCTGGGCAGGTTTGTATGAGAGACCGACTGTTGCCCAGGCTGCAAGCCTTCCCCTCTCCACGCCACCGATGTTGTCCAAACGAAGGGCACTAGGACCCAAGCAGCACGGCACCGGTGTCGTCACAGAGCAATGTGTTGTTAAGTGCCTTGCTCAAGGACACAAACATGCTGCCTCAGCTGAGGCTCGAACCAGTGACCTTCAGGTTGCTAGTCCGATGACTTATCCACTAGGCCACGCGGGATCACTAAATTATTATTATTATTATTATTATTATTATTATTATTATTATTATTATTATTATTATTATTATTATTATTATTATTATTATTATCATCATCATCTGCAATTACGCTGTATTAAGTGCGAAGACACGTTTTTGCAATCAGGCGAATTTTAAATTTTTCGGTTGAATTAATTTACTAACGTGCCACAACGTAGTTAAAACAAAACTTGTCAATAAATGTATTTTCAGCTGTGCTAAGCAAATGACAGGCTCTTCCCTATTGTATGCCTCAATGTACCTGGGTTGAGGGGTTGAACGGCTTTAAGTTGCTCGGCATAAACATCACCGGGGAAATCACGTGGTCTGTACATACTGGCTGTGCGCCTCTTTCACCTCAGACGGTTCAAGAAATTTGGCGTGGGCCCCAGATCCTAAGAACTTTCATTAGAGGCACATTTGGGAGCATCCTGACTGGCTGCATCACTGGCACTTTTGGGAACTGTACTTCCCTCAATCGCAGGACCCTGCAGAGAGCTCTGCGGACAGTCCAGCACATCTGTAGATGTGTACTTCTCACTATTTAGGACACTTACAGAGACAACTGTGTATAAAGCGTCCGAAAGACCATTCCAGACCCGAGTCAACCCAATCACAAACTGATCCAGCTTCTACCATCCGGGAAACGGTGCAGCAGCATAAAAGCCAGGACGAACGGGCTCCAGGACAGCTTCTTCCACCAGGACATCTGACTGTTAATTTACGCTAACACAACTGTATATCTATGTTATATTAACTATAGAGTTGTACATATATTTATTATAACTTACTATAAAGTTGCGGATTGTACATTTAGACTGAGATATAACGTAAGGAATTTTGCTCCTTGTGTTTGTGAAGAGTGCAATAAAGTTAAGTCAGTTTAATAAAGAATATTTAATTTTATACCTCCGTTTTAAAATGCTTGATTCATGGAAAACTTGTCATATTTTACAATGTAGTTGTGTTTGGATATAAAGTAGTTACAAATGGACCAGGAGATTTGCACACATGCCCACCGCTCATTGCACAACTGAAAACACTTACAAGTTCTCGGGATCAATACTTTTAACTCAGCACGATCAGAGTGTCTGAGGTGCCTATAAAAGATAGTTCCATTCCCCTGTGGTTGGGCCATATCGCTCGAGGCCTTCCTTACCCATGCCCAGGAATTCTGGTAACCATGGCAGCCAAGGAAAATAGAACTGGAATATGAAAACAAACGTGTGAATCATAAGCAGATGTTGCAAGTGATCGGAAAGAAACTCATAGCAATAAAACACAAATGATTGAAGAGCTGACCGCAAAGTTAAGGCGATGAACTGCTATTCCGTTGTGTTTTACACGCGTGGGTTCGAATCCAATCCTAGTCGAGGCAGGTTTATCTGGGGGATGAAATATTGAAGTTATCACTTATTAGAATTCCGAGCCTTCACCTTTTGTCACATAGAGTGCTTGGCTGGGAATCATGAAAATCAACGTTTTTCTATTAACGTTTGTTAATCATTTGGCCATAATACCGGACGATATAGATGCAAAATTCAGCCATTCCGTCCGTTCCATCATGGCTGATATATTTTCTCTCAATGCCATTCTCCTGCCTTCTCGCAGTCACCTCTGACACGCCTCATAATCAAATACTTGTCTATCTCCGCTTAAGAATAGGATTCGACAGGTAATGTTACAGCTTTATAAGACCCTGGTCTGATCCCACTTGGAGTTCTGTACACAGTTCTGGTCACCTCACTACACGAAGGATGCTGAAACTATTGAAAGGGTGCAGAGGAGATTTACAAGGATGTTGCCTGGATGGGAGTGGATGCCTTATGAGAATAGGTTGAGTGAATTCGGCAATTTCTCCTTGGAGCGATGGAGCAAGACAGGTGACCTGATAGAGGTGTATAAGAGGATGAGAGGCATTGATCATGTGGAGAGTCAGAGGCTCTTTTCCAGGGCTGAAATGGCTAGCACAAGAAGGCACAGTTTCCAGGTGCTTGGGAGTAGGTACAGAGGAGATGTCAGGTTTAGGGTTGTTTTTTCGCAGAGAGTGGTGAGTACGTGGAATGGGTTGCCGGCGACGATGGTGGAGGTGGATATAAAAGGGTATTTTAACAGCCTCCTGGACAGGTACACGAAGCTTAGAAAATTAGAGTGTTATATATAACCACAGGTAATTTCTAAATTATACACATGTTCGGCTCAGGTGTGTGGTGTGATGGGCCTGTATTATGCTGTAGGGCCTGTATTATGCTGTAGGATTTCTAAGTTTCTAAAATATTACCAACTGAGTTGACTCCATAGATATCCCCGCAATGAAATCCACATATCGATAGCCTTCTGGTGACACAACTTCCTCCTCATCCCTGTCCTAAAGGGCGTCCTAATATTCTGAGGTTGTGCTCTGTTGATTCTAAACTCACCCACAATTGGAATCATCCTTACCATGTCCAGTCTACCTGGGCCTTTCAGTATTTGATAGTTTTCAAAGAAAACCCTGACTCCTTTTTCTAATCTCCAACGAGTACAGGGGCAGAGTCATAAAACGATCCTCATACATTAAAGCTTTTGTTCCGGGATCATTCTCGTCACCGTCCTCTGGACTCTTTCCAATGTCAGGGCATCAGTTCTTAGATAAGGGACACAGACTGTTCATCTTGTTCCAGGTGCGGACTGACCAATGCATTATACAGACTCAACATTACAGCCTCACTCTTGTACTCTGGTTCTCTCCAAATGAATGTTGGCATTGCATTTGTCGTCCTTACTACCAGCTCAACCTGTGTTTACCCTTTCGACAATCCTGCACAGGGTCTCCCAGTTGTCTTTGCACCTTCGATATTTGAATTTATTTCCCATTTAGAATCTTGTCTATGCCTTCAACAAAGTGTACAGTCGGAACTCCTTATCCGCGGATTCCGCATTCGCGGATTCAACCAACCGTGGATCGAGAAAACCCAGAAGTTCTCTCTCCAGCACTCGTTGTTTGAGCATGTACAGACTATTTTCTCTCCTCTTATTCCCTAAGCAATGCAGTATACCAACTATTTACATTGTATTAGGTATGAAAAGTAATCTAGAGAGGATTTTAAAGTACAGACAGTTCCTGGGTTATGAGGGAGTTTCGTTCTTGAGTCCGTTTTTAAAACGGGTTTGAAGTCGGAACAGGCATATCGGTTTATTTAGCGTCAGTTAGTCAAACGTTTGTCTTAGTATATGGTATATATTTTACCTTTCTATGCATATAGAACACTTAAAAAATGTTCTATTTTAAATTCATCAGTCCTAGGACTTGTTTCCAAAATGCATCAGGCTTGTTTAGATGTTCCTTTTGAAACGTCTGACGCTGAATTTTGTGGTGAGGACGCAGGAAAGGTTTTCTTCTGATGACTCTTCCATGACGGTCATATTTGTGCAGGTGTCGCTGCAGAGTAGAACAGTGCGCCACCACTCCAGAGGCTGCTACATCTTCCTGAAGGTCTCTTGTAGTCAAACGCGGGTTTTGTTTTGCCTTTCTAGCAATCCTACGAGCAGTTCTCTCGGAAAGTTTTCTTGTTATTCCAGACCGCTCCTGTTAACTGCCATTTATTAATTACATTACGAACTGAGGAAACGGCTACCTGAAAACGCTTTGCTATCGTCTTATAGCCGTCTCTTGTTTTCGGGCATCATTTATTTATTTTCTAAGCAGCTGCCAGGAGGAGCCCATGGCTGCTGATTGTTGGGACAAGGTTTGAGGAGTCAGGGTATTTATGAAGCTTTGAAATGTGCATCCCCTGGCCTTCCCTAACGACGACAGTAAACACGCCAGAGCCCTCACAAGCTCATAACGGTCTGAGACACTGGAAAAGCTTATCTGAGATCTCAAATCTCTTGGGGTGCCCAAGCTTTTGCTTGGTGCTCCTTTTATTCTCTTTCACTCTAAAATTGTACAAAACAAAAATATTACACTAATCTTGCTTAAAATGCAGAAAAAGAATGTTTCATCTTTAACTTTATGACTTTTGGAGATCAGTTCATCTTCTACTCACTGAACTATTCACAGTAACAGAAACTTTGACCAGGGCTGCCCGAACATTTGCGTGCCACTGGACATGAGGCACAAGATCCGGGCCGAAGAAGCACAAAACCTCAAATGTTGCCATGGAATTTTACATGCAAACTCGTGACTGCCGAGCAGGACAAATTACCACTGTCAATACACCATCCATCTGTTCCTTAACGTCCAAAGGCGAGGTGTTATTTTTCAACTGGACTCCACTGATATCCCTGGATACATTTTCATTGATCACTTTTCAGTGGCATACATTTCAAACGTTTCACATCACTGTGGAGATCCTGGAGTCAAGCATCACTGGTCATTACGTTGCCGAAATGTTAAACAATATAATTGTGGCCGGTTTGATCAGAATGACCGGCCGTAAGGTTTTAATAAGGTGATAGAGTTAAGAGTGTAACCGGGGAAAGATCGGGAGTTATTTCGGTGTAATTCTAAACGTTGAGTCAGGAGCGGAGCGTATTCCGAGATAAGTATTTATTCCTGATGTTCACATTGCGGAAGAAGCTCCATGGCCAGTTACTGACCCTTATGCAGGCGCGGGATATTTCGCCCATGCTTTAATTTTACAGGGAATCACAACAAATTCGATATATTGAAAAGTACAGTGATCCCAACTCTGCACCGATATGCGATCACCCACCGCCACCTCGTCTCAAAACTAAACAGTACCCAGTTTTCCTGTTCCACATTACCCTCATTACACAGGAAGGTTTTAACCATACTTTCGGCATTCCCGCAGAACCACGATGTCAGCGTTGTGATCAGTCCTTCCTCGCTGGTCCTTTAACAGGAATGGAATGTGCGATACCAGTGGTAAGATATTTGACCTGTCTGCGCTGCAATATCATCGGAAGATCGCAGATTCGAGTCCTGAAAATTTTAGGTGCTGATGTTACCGACTGTTTCCACCGCGGCTTAAACTGTACGAAGCACAGATATTTGATCGGTTGACGTGGGGTGGCTGTGGTGCTGCTCGCGACAGAGAAAACAAAGAGAAGCAGAGAGATTGAATGTGTGTGTGTGTGTGTGTGTGTGTGTGTGTGTGTGTGTGTGTGTGTGTGTGTGTGTGTGTGTGTGTGTGTGTGTGTGTGTGTGTGTGTGTGTATTTGAGTGTGCGTGTGTGTGAGAGTGGGAGAGATAGAGAGAGATGGAGAGAGAGATGGGGTGAGGCAAACTGAAAAGGTGGAACCTGGAATACTGTGGCGGAGAATTTGATCGGAGAGTCTGTATGGTGGGACTGGGAAAGCGTGGAATACAGGAGGGAGGCAAAATAAAGCGACTTCACATTTTAAAGTAGGTTTGAAATTTTGCAGCACACGGTTATTCTTCCCGATGTTTGTCTGGATGGGAACATTTCAGATGTGAGCTCCGTTGAAACCACAATGCATCCTCATGCGACAATACATGACAATAGGTTTGAAGGCTAATTCTCCCGTTACGCAGTGTACGTTATCCACGAACCTCCTTAGGTTTAAATCCGTTTATGTTCTCCTGTAAATTATATGTAATTTCTATTAATTCTTCTTTCTTTAATTTACCTTTGCCAGGTTTGAAATACAATGCGCTATTGCTAGAAAAGCGAATGTTCATAATATTTGCACCTGGATGCCCATGACAATACACTTGAACACAAACTGAAAAGTTGAGCCTCAAGTTCATTTGAAGCGCTGACGCCCAAACAATGTTTCTGCCCGGAATTGAACTGGGGACCTTTCGCGTGTAAAGCGAATGTGATAACCACTACACCACAGAAACCGTGCAAAGCGCTTAATGCTTTGCGCTCTTGAGCAATGACCCGAGGCACCCCCTCACCGCCCTGCTCTGAAGTACAGCAATAAGTACAAAACATTGCCCACTGTTCCTTTCCGTTTTCAGTAACAAGTATTACATAGGTTAGAGAGAAAGATTCAATAGTTTAGGACTTTATTCCATGGAGCGTAGAAGAATGAGGGGAGACTTGATAGAGGTATATAAAATTATGATGGGTATAGATAGAGTGAATGCAAGCAGGCTTTTTCCACTGAGCCCAGGGGAGAAAAAAAAATCAGAGGACATCGGTTGAGGGTGAAGGGGGAACAGTTTAAAGGGAACATTGGGGGGGTTTCTTCACACAAAGAGTGGTGGGAGGGTGGAATGAGCTGCCAGATGAAGTGGTAAATACTCGCTCACTTTTAACATTTAATTAAACCTTGGACATGTACATGGATGAGAGGTGTATGGAGGGATATGGGCCAGGTGCAGGTCCATAGGACAAGGCAGAAAAATGGTTCGGCACAGCCAAGAAGGGCCGAAAGACCTGATTCTGTACTGTAATGTTCGATGGTTCTATGGTTATGCGCCATATACAGAGATATGCATTAACAATTTCCTGTCGGATGTTGGTTAAGGCGCGACATGTGATAGTTAACTAAACTGTGTTGTATTAATAGGCAAGGAATTAAAACACCTTCTGTACTCTAGCTTCCAGTAGTCTCCACAGGGTGGCGCTCGGGCTCACGTGCGAAATTTAACAGTGCCTTTCAGCTTTCCCACCCTGTCTCTCTCGTCCGTTCTCTTCACCTCAGATTACAAGTTAATTGAAGCAAGTGAGAGAACCATGTGCCGATACACTTATATACAACAGGACGCGTTACGAGCCAGGGTTACTTGTGAGATGATGTCAGCTGTATAGTAACGAATCACGGCTAATCGTCCCACCGAGTCCGCACTGACACCAGACATACCGTCACACTGATATTTCATTAATGGTCACCGTCCAATCTGTTCCGTCGGATCGCAACCAAACCAAGACATCAACGGCCAATTAAACGACCTATCGAAGGGACATTATATCGGTAACAACAGCCTTCAGGAACGGAGCGGCATCGATCAGCTCTGAGGTCGCAGTGGAGTGATCACTCTCCAGCCGGAAGAACGTCAGCAGAATCGAGGGAGGGGTCGTTTCTTGAACAGAGGCTTGGTGATCTCGGGACATGTGAGAATTATTTTATAATTCGGCGCAGAAAGAATGCAGGTTCATGTTGAGAGAGCGGGAGAGTGATATCAGCATCTCGATACCATTTCCGGCAATTGAGGTTACGATTAATATCTCTTTTTTTTCCGCGTGTGCCTGAAGCTTATTGTGGACTTCAGGAAGGAGAGAGAAACCAATCCTCATAGAGGGATCAGAAGTGGAGAGAGTAAGCAGTTTCAGGTTCCTGGGTGTTAAGATCTCTGAGGACTTAACCTGGTCCCGACATATCGATGCAGTTATGAGGAAGGCAAGACAGCGGCTATCCAGTACTTCATTAGCAGATTAACGAATAGACTGAAACAACTTCTGGAGAACATTCTGACAGGCTGCATCACTGTCTGGTTTGGGGGAGGGCGGCGGGAGTGTTGTTACTCTACCGGAAGGAGAGATGGGGAGATGGGGAGCCTTATGATCATGCGGATGAGAACTATGAATGGTGGAGAACAAGTGAGCACTCAGTACTCAGTCGGTGAACTTTCCATGAGCGAAGGTAGCAGCGACAATTACAGTCTGATTCTTAAAGGAACAGTAGCATCTAACCATTCTCCGGCAGAAATCATTGTCGAGACTTGGATGACAGTGTCGCAAAGACGTGGCGGTGGAACGAACCCAAGTGCTGAACACGGGCGCGAAGGCCAAGTCGGGAGGTGTTACCGTCGTAGCGAGAGTGGAATGGGTACCAAAGGAGTGTTTACCCGGAGTCTTGGTTTTAGTAGAGAATTCAGAAACGATGCTAGACTGATAGTCCGAAGAACCATGGAACGAGGTTACTCATACACGAGTCGACTAACAAACTGGCAGCTCCAAGTTGTGGTCACAGGATTTTTACACTGCCTTTGCTGATGGAAAGCAGGTGTTTGTAGGTAGTGGAACCTGGGAATGATTGGAAACTAAACGATATGATTAAGGTACAATTTCTGAGCCTGGTGCCAGAGGGGTCAATGACAGGCATCCTTTGATCTGTTGGAATAATAACGCTGGAACTCTTCCCTGGTTGGGAACAGATTACTTGATGTTAATCTTCATCTTCTCCTGAATCTTTCTTCGTACGTTTGTGTGTCCAGACGCCACATTATGGCTGAAAATTTTAACTTTCATTTCAGTTGATTATCCGCTCGCAGTGCTACATTTTCTCAGGCAGATGATGTGAACGTTCACTTACCTTTCGCACTTGAGGTCCATCCAATAATATATCATCAATGCCGCTAAATCTGGGGCACCAAGTGAGAGACAGCTAGTTATCGAACCGCTAACTATTGGATCGTGACATTCAGTCAGCCTTTGTAAATCTGTCCAGTAATACTGAGAAAGTAATCTTTTCTCAAACTCCACAGTGCTTCTCATTGATAATCGCCTTGTCAATTCCGCTCCATCAAATTCGCAATATCTGATACAGCACAACCAGACAAAAACAGACAGCAGACGTCAGGCAGCAAGACAGACGAGTAGATAGACAGACAGATAGATAGATAGATAGATAGATAGATAGATAGATAGATAGATAGACAGACAGACAGACAGACATATAGATAGATAGATAGATAGATAGATAGATAGATAGATACATACATACATACATACATACATACATACATACATACATACATACATACATACATACATACATAAATACATACATACATACATACATACAAGCACTCAGACAGTTATGCCGACCGGCCCTGTGGTTCAGAAGGAGAGGGAAAGGAAGAGGAAGGCAGGAAGGCAGTAGTAATAGGGGACTCTATAGTCAGGAGTTCAGACAGGCGATTCTGTGGACACAGGAAAGAAACTCGGAAGGCAGTTTGCCTCCCAGGTGCCAGGGTCCGGGATGCTTCTGATCGCGTCCAAGATATCCTGCGGTGGGAGGGAGAATACCAAGAGGTCGTGGAAGATATTGGTACCAATGACATAGGTAGGAAAAGGGAAGAGGTCCTGAAAGAAGACTACAGGGAGTTCGGAAGGGAGTTGAAAAGCAGGACGTCAAAGGTAGTAATCTCGGGATTACCGCCTGTTCCAAGCGACAGTGAGAATAGGAATAGAATGAGGTGGAGGATAAATGCGTGGCTGAGGGATTGGAGCAGCAGGCAGGGATTCAGATTTCTGGATCATTGGGACCTCTTTTGGGGCGGGTGTGACCTGTACAAAACGGGCGGGTTGCACTTGAATCCCAGGGAGACCAATGTCCTGACGGGCAAATTTGATAGAGCTGTTGGGGAGGCTTGAAACTAGTTTGGCAGGGGGAGGGGAGGGAATCAGAATGTGAGTGCAGGGATTATGGTAGAAGGACACGAGCATGATGCTACGAGTTCTGAGTTGATGAGGAAGGGGACAGAAAATAATTGTAGCCAGTTAAAGGGGTTGAAATGTGTCTATTTCAATGCTAGGTGTATTAGGAACAAGGAGGATGAACTTAGAGCATTGAGTAGGATGTGGATCTACGATGTTGTGGTTGTTACTGAAACTTGGTTGGAGGAAGGGCAGGACTGGATGATGCAGGTCCCGGGGTTCAGGTTTTTTAAAAGGAATAGGATGGGAGGTAGAAAAGTGGGGTTGGGTGAGTGGCATTGCAGGTCAGGGATAATATCACGGCTATAGAAAGGGAGAACACTGCAGAAGGAGTGTCCACTGAGTCGGCGTGGCTGGATGTCAGAAATAGGAAGGGATCAATCACTGTGCTGGGAGTAGTCTGTAGGCCCCCAAATAGCCCGCGAGACACCGAGGAGCAGATAAGCAGGCTTATTTTAGAATGATGCTGGAAATACATAGTAGTAGTTATGGGTGACTTCAACTTCCGTCATATTGACTGGCACCTCCTGAGTACAAGGGGGATAGATGGGGCTGAATTTGTCAGGTGTGTTCAAGAAGGATTCCTGACACAGTATGTGGACCGGCCGACGGGAGAAGAGTCTATACTGGATCTAGTTCTGGGGAATGAACCTGGTCAGGTGACAGACTTCTTGGTGAAGGAGCATTTTGGTGAGAGTGACCACAACTCCCTTAGCTTCAGCCGAGCTATGAAAAAGAAATAAAATCAGACTAAATGGTAAAGTGCTTAACTGGGGAAAGGCTAACTTTGAAGGGATGAGGCTGGAACTAGCAACAGTAAATTGGAAACAAATGTTCAAAGGGGAAAGCACAGAAGTAATGTGGGAAATTTTATGGATCACTTGAGCTGGGTTCAGGATTGGTTTGTCCCACTGAGGCAAGGAAAAAATGATAGGAAGAGGGAGCCGTGGCTGACAAAGCATGTGAGGCAACACCTCAAGAGGAAAAAGGTAGCATATATTAGATATAAGAAGCAGGAAGTAGGAGGAGCTTATGAGAAATATTGTGTAGCCAGGAAGGAACTAAAGAAAGGACTTAGGTGAGCTCGAGGGCGGCATGAGAAGGCCTTGGCATGTAGTATTAAGGAGAACCCCAAGGCGTTCTATGCGTATGTGAAGAATAGGAGGATGACGAGAACGAAGGTGGGACCGCTAAAGTATAAAGAGGGCAACATGTGCCTGAAGGCAGAGGAGTTAGGGGAGGTCCTAGATTAATACTTTGCTTCAGTATTCACAAGTGAAAAGGATCTTGATCAGGATGAGGTCGAAGTTGAGAGGGCCTGTGCACTTGACAATGTGGAGATTAAGGAAGAAGAAGTGCTTAAGACTGATAAATCCCCAGGGCCGGATATGATACACCCCAGGTTGTTCTGGGAATTGAGAGAAGAGATCGCAGGACCATTAGCTATGACCTTTGAATCCTCTTTGGCTACAGGGGAAGTGCCGGAGGACTGGAGAATGGCAAATGTAGTTCCCTTGTTTAAAGAAGGCAATAGGGAGAAACTTGTGAACTATAGACCGATGAGTCTTACTTCGGTGGTATGCAAACTACTGGAAAGGATCCTTAAGGTTAGGATCTACGAGCATTTGGCGAAGTACATTCTACTCCTGGATAGTCAACATTACTTTGTGAAGGGAAGATCGTGCCTCAGGAGCCTGATTGATTTTTTTGAAGCGGTAACAAAAGAAATTGATGAGGGTAGGGCAGTGGATGTGGTCTACATGGACTTTAGCAAAGCATTTGACAAGGTCCCTATTGAGAGACTCATCCAGAAAGCCATGAGGCATTGGGATGTGGAACCTTAGCTGTTTGGATAAAAAATTGGCTTAAAGGCAGAAAGAAGAGGGTAGTTGTAGAAGTGTACAATGTACAGGGTATGTTAATTAAAATGGCTTCTTTGGTTTTCTAGAGTAGGAATGATTTTATGTCTGATAAGTGTTTTCTCTCGCAGTTGTTTGGATTTGGACTTGCTGATATGGGGATTGTATTCATTTTTTTAACCAATGGGGAATGTTATTTTGGCTTGTGGGGCTGGGAGCTTGGGGGTTTTCGCGGGTTTTCAGGGGAGACGGGAAAAAAACGCCGAGGAAGGTGGACGTGCGCTGCACTGCTCGGTCGACCACCGGGGGTGGTCCCAGGTGCGAGGACGTGGAGGTCGGAGGAAAGTGACGAGGGGTCGAATGGTTCGATGGTTGAGCTCCAACGATGTGCACTAAACTGACTGAACTTTGATAGGTTGGCGCCTTTTACTTTATTTTCTTTTCCATCACATATACTGTATTGCATAGTACTCTTTTAGTTTTAGTAAAATCTTTAAAGTGTATTCCATAAAGGTATCTGGTGTGAGTTTGATACTGTGTGTTTACGGGAGGCATAAACTTGATTCTCACAGCACCTGCGTGTACGGGAGGTGGAGTTGGTGAGTGGCTGGATCTCCTTTTCCCCTAGACATATACCGGCCTGTTGGGTAAGTGTTACAGAAGGAAAGTATTCTGCCTGGAGGTCGGTGACTACGGGAGTGCCGCAGGAATCCGTCCTGGGACCCCGCCTTTTGTGATTTTTATAAATGACCTGGATGCAGAGGCGGAAGGATGGGTGAGTAAGTTTTCGGATGACACGCAGATTGGAGGAGTTGTGGATGGAGCTGTAGGTTGTAGAAGGTTACAAGAGGATATAGACAAGCTGCAGAGTTGGGCAGGAAAATGGCAGATGGAGTTCAATCCGGACAAGTGTGAGGTGATGCGGTTTGGAAGCGCAAACCAGAGGACTGAATACAGAGTTAATGGTCAGTTACTTATGAGTGTGGATGAACAAAGGGACCTTGGGGTTCAAATCCATACATCCCTCAAGGTCGCTGCACAGGTTGATAGGGTAGTTAAGAAGGCCTATAGGATGCTAGGCTTCATTAACAGGCGGATTGAGTTCAAGAGTAGAGAGGCCATGTTGCAACTCTACAAATCTCTGGCGAGTCCGCACTTAGAGTATTGTGTTCAATTCTGGTCACCTCATTATAGGAAGGATGTGGAAGCTATGGAGAGGGTGCGGAGGAGATTTAGCAGGACGTTGCCTGGTTTGGAGAACAAGTCATATGAAGCAAGTTTAGCAGAGCTGGGACTTTTCTCGTTGGAGTGTAGAAGAATGAGAGGGGACTTGATAGAGACCTACAAGATTATGAGAGGCATAGATAGGGTGAATAGTCAGTACCTGTTTCCCAGGGCACCAATAGCAAACATCAGAGGGCATATGTACAAAATTAAGGGAGGGAAGTTTAGGGGAGAAATCAGGGGTAAGTTTTTTATACGAAGGGTTGGGAGTGCCTGGAATAACTTGCCAGGGATGGTGGTGGAGGCTAAAATATTAAGTATATTTAAGAGCCTCTTGGACAGGCACATGGATGAAAAAAAATGGAGGGTTATGGGGTGGTGTGGGTTTAGTACTTTTTTAAAGGATTACATGGGTCGGCACAACATAGAGGGCTGAAGGGCCTGTACTGTGCTGTAGTGTTCTATGGTTCAATGGTTCTATGGGAAGAAGTATAGTTCAGGTAATTGTGTGAGTCGATGGACTTATGATGTACGACAGTAGATGAGCTGGCTCAGAAGACAGAGAAAGAGAGATTGGAAATGGATCAGGTAAAACTCAAGGCGTGTTGGGAATTGGAGCTGGTTGATGAAATCAACGAGCAGCGTCCAGGAAGCAGCAGCAATGCTGTCGTCAGTGTCCCGCGGGAGATTTCGGGCAGTGACACCGCTGTCGGCTTGGAACACGGACCGTTCCACGTAGCCAATAAAAAGGCAGGAATAGCCGGGATCCATGCGAGTGCCTATGGCTACAAGGGTCTTCAAAGTGGGGGAGGGGTGGGTGGGCGGGGGATGTGAATATTTTTACAGGCACTGTACCTGTTATCCGTTCAGCGACAATTGCCAGTTCAACACATTTATTCGAATCTAATCTGAGTTGGGTCTGGATGACCACTGTCCTTACTGCCACAGATATCTGCGATTCATGTTTAGTAGTATGGTTTAGCTGACGGACGTGTTCGTATTCAGGTATTATCGTTATGTTTAAGATTGACAGGATAAGCAGTTTGATTCATGTGTGAAAATGTCACCACTAGTAGAACTATTTATGTGTCGGGAAAAGACCCGGTCACATCAGATCCCTCCAAGTATAAACAGGATACCATGTGATACTTAAAAATAAAACAGCGAGCTTTTTCTCTGAACATTTTGGGCTATCCCCGATATTATTGAGATCAGAATAACAACACATAATGTTCCTATCTCCCTCTGTCCGTGTGGGCACTCGATGGGGCCCTTGTTCAAAAATATCTCTCCTCCAAACTCGATAATATCTAGCCCATAACAACTTTCAGGACCATTCTGTCCGCGGCAACAGGGATTGTAAATGACATCAGTGATGACAATGGGTTTTTGACGATTGTAGCTGGATGGAATATCAGCATTTTATTTCTTGCAATACAGCGGACACTGGAAATGCATTTTTTTCGCCAGTGTGATCTCCGTTGTCCAGGAATAACCAGTAACTGCTGGAAATAATGTCTGCAGTACGGTTACAGGAACAAGGGAGACTTGTGCGGACCGCTGGTAGTCAATGGAGTCGCGCAGAGGACGATCAGCAGAAACCGGAGATGGGGAGGGGGGTGGAGTCGTGCCAGTTGGTGGATTGGCTATGGAGATGGTGGAAGTTACGGTAAAATATTTTGCATGCGGAGGCTCGTGGCGTGTTACCTGAGGACAAGGAGACCCACTCCTTTTTTATTATTCTGGGTGGGATGGAGTGATGGTACCTGGGGGAAATGCGTCAGAGAATGGTGATAGCAGCATCGATCGTGGCGGAAGGGAATCTCCATTGACTGTAAAATGTCCGGAGATGAAATTCTCATCAATGGAAATGATAGAATGGAATAGCACTTCGGCGAGTGTCCGTTTGGCAGAAAGTATCGTCAGGATGACTGTTGGAGTCAGTAGCATGACTTTGGAAAAGATGTCGGTAGATAATCTCTCCCTGGAGTTGGGAACAGAGAGATCGAGAGACAAGATTGGTGTCGGAACGGGTACAACCTGATCTGAGGGCGGTGTGGCAAGTTGTAGGCCGTGTAGATGAGACTGACGAGCTCAGCGTGGCTGCAGGAAGAGGCACCAATTCAGTTGTCAATGGACTCGCAGCAGCAATTCAGCCGCCACTGTCGGGAATGAACAGGTTGTTTCGGGAACACGGATGTCCTCGCAGGAATATGGCCTTGCAGCTGGACCAACGAATCGGGAGGACGGAGGAATGTACGGTGGAACCATGGGGCGAAATGCACGACAATCAGTAGAGCAGAGAATGGACATGAGCCAGCGAATTCGGGACCAGCATTGCAGCTGCATAAGGGGCTTGTCTATGCAATTTCCGCTTGTGAGGTGTGACAGGAATAAGGATATCGCCGGGCCAAGAGGGACAGAAAGTGCCCGCAATATATAGTGGTATCTGGAGGGCGACGCCGCTAAGTCACGATTTTTTCGGAACAATGAGGGCAAGTGGAGATTTTACCACATTCTTTAGCTGCTCCCTGAACTTGGCCTGTGTAACGGCGTAAAGGGCCGTGTTTGTACAACAGCTCAGAAGCTGCAGAATGATGCCCAGCTCTAGAAGGGAATCTGGCGGAAGCAAACGCATGGGAAGATAATTCAGCCGATCCCATGCGGAGAACACACTGAAAGGTGCCCACAGCAGGATGAAATTACCCGAGACCATCAGCAATAAAACAAGGGATTTCCTGCGTTTCTCCATCTCCGGGTCTCTGGCACTCTGTCCGTTACCGGGAACTCTGAGTCTCCTGCGGGCTCTGCTGGTGACTAAGACGTGCCTGACAGTGATTCCATTCGTAACCAGAACCAGCACAAATGGGAGCACAGGGGTGAGGAAGGAATAAAATAGGTCAATTTGATTCGTGAAATGTAAAAACTGATATCTCTGTTGACAAATGAATGGAGCAATTATCCATGTGTATTTCTCTGACAGTCGAAAATACCAGTAAATATTCTTTAAATTGCTGATCACAGTGACTGTCCCCAAAACCACGGACGCAGTTTTCCGCGTGCAATATTTCGTTTTCAACTTTTGGCAACAAATGGCGACAAACCGATCAAAGGTGAACGTGACGGTGAACCAGACAGAACAGTCGGTTGCGGTGTAAATCAGAGCAGCGTGGATATTACACCCCTTGGGCATTGAGCGGTCGAAAACGAAGGGATGAATGTACGTAAGTGGAATCTTGCTCAATATCAGGTCCAGGATAAGAACCAGAAGATCCGCCGCTGCCATGGCAACCAGATAGCACGTGACAACTCTGGAGAGGCCGCACTTTCCCCGAGACAGGATGAATATGGTCACCATGTTCACTGCGAAGCAGAATAAACAGTCAGGGCAAATACAACAGGAAGAGCTCTCTTAAAACGAGTGTAATGTGTGTCAATGATTGAAATGAGTGTACCTGACGGAATAATGTAATCGTAGCGATTACCAGTTGAATAAAATTGAACCATTTTGCAAAGTAGTGTAATCTTAGCGCAATCTGTTCGATCGAAAATCAGCAACGAAACGGAAAGCGAAGAACACAGGTAACGACGGCCGATGGTTGTGAAATTCCGTACATGCTGAGGGAAAAAGATCCGAATGATGCTCCGCGGAATCTCCGTGAAATAATTATCCTTGACACCCACCATCTCTGGCTGAGGCGCAAATTCCGGTCCCTGATCCTTAGCCAGGGCGGCTGAATTTGCAGATGTAGTCCAAAACCTTATTTTTGTACATCACTTCCTGTTTGCCAACATTGAGGGAGTATTACTTTGAAATCGTACCACGAGTCTCGCCAGCTCCTCCTTGTACTTCTGCCTTTACAATCCTATGCCAGTCATTAATGTCTCGAAAATGCCTTATTTTTTCAGCAACAGTGAAACTGATTTGTCACCAGAACAATACGTCATGGTCAGCATTTCAAGAATTTACTGTGGTCTATCATGTTCTCAGAAAAAAAATCATGTTTTCAGAAATATGTTCCTTAGGCTTTACACACGGTCAAATGCAGCTGGCGTGAAAATATATATTAAAGATCATTGCATTTTACAATTTTTGGGTCCCAGTCGGAAAATGCATTTGATGAACACAGTGGGCAGGAGGGTGGCCAGAGCCAGAAGATGCAACCAGCGATTATATTCCGGAGACAATGCTTCCTTTGCTTCAGCGGCACCTCGGTCAGCACATGGAAGTTGGAAAGGAACTAACGAATTTGTTAACTTTCTAATCCGACCGATGTTGTTGGAGATGATCAGAGAGAAACGGAGGAGGGGTCGTCACACTAACGTCATTCTTTCTGCTGGAAGGCAGATAATTAGATGATTTATCCAACACAATTCTGCGGCAGCCTCACGCTGCCAACTGAAACGATAGCAAAAGAAATGTGGATACAGAGCTGGCGAACGCAAAACGCGCGGAAGCGGAGCCATTAAGATAAATGTTCACAGTTTAGAGAACGTAATGCCACTGCTGAACGACAGCCAATGTGGAAACGTGAAGAACGAACGACGTTTTCTAAGGAACTCCCGCAAGCCTATAGGGCGAGATAGGAGCCAAAATGCGAAAGACACCTCGATAATGTGGTCGGCACGGCCGAAGGTCTTGACAGCGGAGGGACCTGGTTAAGTTCACGGGAATCTTGGACTACAGATGACCGATCAGACCGATTAGCCACGGAAAGACTAGGGGTTGGTACCCAGTTTATTTGCAACTGACCCTCAAGTGAGGGGAAACAAAATCTTGATTCATCGCAGACATTCTCGCGGCGAGGATAAAGTGAATGGAAAGCGGAGATCCATTTTTATATGCAATGGTTCAACGTCTCGGTGGTAGGCTGCTGTGCTGAGCGACTGTCAGTAAGTTTACTCGTCAGAAATTTAACCATTACATCAGGAGCATTAACTGAGCCAGCCTGACCACGCCACAGGACCATAAGCTACTTAAATCATGATTGACGTGTTTCCCTTCCAAAACTGTCTTCTTACCTTCTCTACATAAACGTTGATGTCTCAGTTAACAACAGCTTAAATTACGCAAATACGGGCACAGGGCCATCAAACGCGCCTCATACGTGAGATCGTTTAATCGCTGGACCATTCTCGTAAACCTGCTCTGTATCAACACCACTGCCAACACATACTCTCTTGAACAGAGATCGTCGGGACAGAAAACCACCAAAGTGCATAGGAAAAAGGTTTGTTTAATTAACAGATTGCAGTGCGACAGCATCATTAATTATTAGAATGAGAGGTACACGTGATAAGAAAAGTGCGGTGACGTATTAAAGAGAGACTCACCAGGAAGAGCAATAATGGCGAGGACGGGGAAGAAAACCACTTGAATGGCGACGAGAACATATGTAACTCGAAAATCTACCGGCACCCAATAGTCTGTAGAAATGTATGGAAACATCCAGAAGACACTTCTCCCATTTCCCGTTATATTCCAGGCTGCGCTTCCCGGATTCCGATCCATGACAGAACGAGGCAGTCCGTCCTCACTCTCCCTGACACTGCAGCTCCGGTTATCTGTCCGTGGCAGGGGAGGCTGCTCTCGCTGAAACTGAGGGAACCGAGTGATCGGGGCTCTTATTAAACAGAGAGAAAAATAATCTCCGGTGACGTCAGTAGCCTACCCTGAAAAGACTCTAATTATTTTCCGTAAAGCTACAGGAAGAGTTAACCCTTGGTCTACCAGGTGGCTGAGGAAGAAGTGTGTAGATAAATGCTGCTGTGGCCACATATCCTGAAATTACTAAAATAAATTTTAAAAATATCCCACTGCACTGGTTTAGCACAGTTTGAAGTGGAAATAAGTCCAAAATGAGCAGATATATGCATTTTCCTTAAAACACCTGGGTTAGCAAAGCGGTAAATTAGTCAAAAATCACATTTGATCCATCTTGGTTGGTGTAAGATGAATGGAAGAAAACAGCGGTTCTGAAAGAGAGCGGCATTAGTGTGGAAAGTAGAGGTTTTCTGAGACAGATAAGGACCGTCAGCCATCTGTGCAAATGTGCTCTCATGTTCGACAGGAGTAGCAGGTGGACAAGAAAGGTAGACAAGGGGAGGAAGGGAAGAGTGAGAGTGAAAGAGACAGTCAGAGAGGGAGAGAGAAGGAGGGAGAGAGAGAGAAAGGGTGAAAGAGAGAGAGAGAGAAAGGGTGAGAGAGAGGAGGGACAGAGAAAGACAGAGAGAGATATACAGAGACAATAACGATGGAGTTAACTGTCGGCAACTGGGTTCCTTCCAGCGCAATGCGGATCAGATCACTGAGTGGTCAATAAGTATTCTTTGCGACGGTCTTTCTGTGGTTTCACAAGAGGCTGATTATTATTTTTCATGTCATCCTGATATGCTACTAGATTACCAATCTTCAACATGGGCACTGCGTCTCACTTTCCTGTAAAATCCTGATGCTGTTGAACCAGAAATTAGTAAGAAAAATACAATGTTTTCCTTACGGTCCATAAGCATCCCCACATCGCATACAAAGCCCAGGCCGCAGACAAACAGAGATTTCCACTGTATGGCCGATGATCATAACCCTCCCCACACCGCATACAAAGCCCAGGCCGCAGACAGACAGAGATTTCCACTGTATGGCCGATGATCATAAGCCTCCCCACACCGCATACAAAGCCCAGGCCGCAGACAAACAGAGATTTCCACTGTATGGCCGATGATCATAAGCCTCCCCACACCGCATACAAAGCCCAGGCCGCAGGCAAACAGAGATTTCCACTGTATGGCAGATGATGCTGTTCCGCTGTCTGCAATGTGTCGGAGTGATCAGATGCGCTTTAATCCAGGCAGAATCAGCATTTGTCTATAAAGTGACTTTGTATTTGTTGGCAAGCAAACGTGTCGCTGTAACTTTGTACAATTTACCCTCGATTGAAGATCACACAGAAATAAACATCCACCAGTGCTCTAAATGTGTTATTCGGATTATTTTATTATTTGTTTTTTCCTCTTTATTCGGTTCCTTGGAATGTTTCCTCTCACTTGAGCAGTGTCCGCAATCCTATGGGATTTCAACAAAGTCTATGGACACTAGAATTGTTTTCATTTTCCACAGACATGGTATATTTGTAAGCCTGCAAAGGCTGAACTAAAACTTCTATTCCTGACTGTTATTTATCTCTGTTGCGTTTGCAATGAATTCCCTTAGAATTCAGCTTAGAGATCTAGAAGCAGCGGAACGGGCACGTTTATTCGAATTGTCGATAGCAATAAATTTGAAAAAGAATGTGTATCAAGCTGGGAAAATTTTGATTAAAAGTATACATGTTCTATTAAACATATTTCTTTGCCACAAGAAAAGTCAGGCAAGCACAGTCGTGTAACGTTCAATAAACCATTGCAGAGTAAGTGCCGAAGAAATATATCATTGCATGCTCCTGTAGGCACCCTTACGTCCAGCCACTGAATACAAACGGCAGATGATTATGTAACTTCAGCTTCTTTATATGCTAACCAACTGAACAGCAATCACATTTAGATTTGACGTATTAGTCCCAAATTTCTTCGGTGCGTGTGCAAAGAATCCCTTTAGTCCTACTGATGTGTAACCCTGTGCGATAAGAACATGGAATAGTACAGCACATTACAGGCCCTTCGTTGTGCCGACCCTCAAACCCTGCATCCCATATAATCCCCCCCGCACCTTAGATTCCTCCATATACCTGTCTAGTAGTCTCTTAAACTTCACTAGTGTATCTGCATCGACCACTAACTCAGGCAGAGCATTCCACGCACCAACCACTCTGAGTTAAAAAAAACTTTCTTTAATATCCCCCTTGAACTTCCCTCCCCTTATCTTAAAGCCATGTCCTCTTGTATTGAGCAGTGGTGCCCTGGGGAAAAGGCGCTGGCTGTCCGCTCTATCTATTCCTCTTAATATCTTGTACAACTCTATCATGTCTCCTCTCATCCTCCTTCTCTCCAAAGAGGAAAGCCTTAGCTCCCTTCATCTCTGATCATAATCCATACTCTCTAAACCGGGCGGCATCCTGGTAAATCTCCTCTGTACCCTTTCCAATGCTTCCACATCCTTCCTATATTGAGGCGACCAGAACTGGACACAATACTCCACGTGTGGCCTAACCAGAGTTTTATAGAGCTGCATCATTACATCGCCACTCTTAAACTCTATCCCTCGTCTTATGAAAGCTAACACCCCATAAGCTTTCTTAAATAACCTACCTACCTGTGAAGCAACTTTCAGGGATCTATGGACATGTACTCAGATCCCTCTGCTCCTCCACACTTACAATAATCCTGCTATTTACTTTGTACTCTGCCTTGGAGTTTTTCCTTCCAAAGTGTAACACCTGACACTTCTCCGGGTTGAACTCCATCTGCCACTTCTTAGCCCACTTCTGCATCCTATCAATGTCTCTCTGCAATCTTCAACAATCCTCTACACGACCAACCTGTGTGTCATCTGCAAACTTGCCAACCCACCAGCCTGCGCTTTCTCGGGTCTATTCGGTGTGCTACCCCTGCCCAATATAATGATTAAAATTAAACACAATAAACGTTCTTCCGCAACAACTTCAGTGTTTACTGATATTCTTGCGAAAAAAAATCAGCATATGATGTTTAGGGTACAGGAAATCCCATCAATGATGTAAATGCTGAGGTTTTGACTGTTGAGTTTGTTTCTCGCTGAACAAACAGCTTTTATATTTGCCGGCGTGTGAGCGGCCATTGATATTATGAATATTGTTACACCTGTCCTTCGTAACCTGTGACGATGTAATGTAGTAAATGCTGATTATGATTTATCCACTGCATATGTTTATGGTAGACAGGTAGAGTATTGCCTGGAATCCATCGTCTGCGTGGAAGCTAAAGTTGAAATGAGTATCGTGTCTCCACGAAACTGCATTACTGCGACCTTAAATCACTTCGCCTCGTCGCTCGTTCTGTAAAATAAAGCTATCTTTTGATGTGCATTTGATATAATTTCCAATCTAGTGCGCAGTGGATACCTATACTGCATAAAAACCAGACCAGATGCAATTTGACAAATTCAAATCTTTTAGCATTATGATAACGCTATATGAACTGCACTCTTAAGGGAAAATCCAGTGCACGGCGTAGGCGGTGATCCTGCTTTAGAGATTAGCGGTGAAGCTGCAGGACAGTAGCAGCTGGAATAATTCTCTACCTGTGCTGCTAGTTCCGCTGTCATTTTGAGCAGTATTGTCATTGCGGTCCACGCTGGTAACAACGAAACGAGTAATGTACAGAAAACAGGATTGCACTCTGCTGATCACTTTCATCTGGAGAATCGAAAATCAGCTGGCTGCAAGGTTCACAACAGCAGTGAATAAATCGCCAATTGTATTCTATGCATAGAGGAGGAATTTCAAATATTGGTGTCTTTGGAATGGAGTTCAGCGAGTGACCAGGAATCGCAGTGACATCATCACTGTCATCAGAGTTAAGACTCCAGACACAACAACATGATTAACATGGTCAAAGATGGGCGTGAAATAGTAATGACGTCATCCGCGAGGCCAGTAGTGAGATCATCATCTCAGTTCAGTCGGCTGAAGTTGAACAGCAGTGGCAGTGATGTAATTCAATCAATGATAACTTCAGTGTGAGCAGCGACCTGTTTGAAAGTGTAGGCCATTTTACTTATTGAAATAAAGAGCCCGTGATCATTCCGACGTTCCATTATTACACTCTGCTTCCCGCAACACACAGGAAATGCTGGTGGAACGCAGCAGGCCAGGCAGCGTCAGTAGGAAGAAGTACAGTCGACGTTTCTGGCCGAGACCCTTCGTCAGGACGAACTGAAAGAAAAGATATTAAGGGATTTAAAAATGGGAGGGGTAAGGGAAATACTAAATGATAGAAGACAGGAGGGGGAGGAGCTGGAAAGTTGATTGGCAAAAGGGAGAGGGAAAGGATCATGGGACTGGATCATGGGACGGGAGGACTAGAGAGAAAAAAAGGAGGAGGGAGCACCAGAGGGAGCTGGAGAACAGGCAAGGCCCGAAACGTCAACTGTACGTCTTCCTAGAGATGCTGCCTGGCCTGCTGCGTTCCTCCAGCATTTTGTGTGTGTTGCTTGAATTTCCAGCATCTGCAGATTTCCTCGTGTTTGACTCTGCTTCCTGTCCGCTGATCTGTAGTTCCATTCCAGAGAGTGGCTGTTCATAAAGTCCCAGAGATGAGTCTGATTGTGATCGGCGAAGATTTCGGGCAGATTGATCAAGACCGTGTTTCACATCCGTCCCCTTTTCCAGAGAACTCTGTCTTGAATGTTCACTCCTGTTGTAGCAAACATTTCTAATTGTTGCAAAATCATTATCAATAATGTGTTATTTCATTCTATACCAACCCGTGGCATGTTCTATATTTCTGCATGTGCTGAACTATAAAGGGTTAGCTAGATCTATTTCTGACAGTAATTAATCTGATATGTGATGTGCAATAATTCTCTTTCTTTTTGTGCATAGCCTGGTTGAAACAACATAAACATAAACATTTATTTGCAGTATTCACAATATGTTAAACGTGTTAAACGTATCTTTAGACGCAGAGAATATATGTTAACAATTATATATACTACATTATTGACTGCTTTGGGCATCAGAAAAAAATACATCTGAAGAAAGCTGAAGTAAACAGGATATTTTTATTTTTCCCGGTGTGTTCCATTATCTGCACCACTGAAAACAAGTTGCACCGTTTTCATACTTTAGGTTCTTTATCCGCTTCTCCGCTGGAAAATGCCCAGAGATTTCTTTCTGAAGATGGACCAAATAAAAGAGTTGTAGAGATCTCCCTTCCTCCGCTAGACTGCAGGTCACATTTGAGCAAACATGGTTACCCTCCACCTCACCGATCAGGGGTACATGCAGTTATGTGAGCTGGTGGAAGATGGTCGTATGAGCAGCTGGTGTCTATCACAGGACCCGGTTATGCGACCATCCACTAACGTCGGACAGATAATCTTTGAAGTGTGCTGATTGTCGCTGGGGTAATCGAACACAGGGACGATTTATTGCCGTTTTAGTCAATTGACATTGACGACTAGAATGAGATCGTGTTGCAGTTTCTGGAGGAGATTCTGGAGAGGGAACGATCTTTACCAAAGGGACGAGTTACTCTTGAATCAGAGGAGCCTGATGTGCTGGCGGGCAGGTAGGCTGGAATTTCCTGGGGGGGTTTAAACAAAATTGCAGTCAGTCGGATAAGATGGAGCGTAAAAGGCGAGAAAAATAGCAATGGGTGAATACTGGACTGAAGGCGTTCTATTTGAATGCACGTAGTGTACTGGACATGGTTGAAGAACTTCTCGCAGAATTTCATATGGGAATACGAGTATAGGATGTTGTAAGAATCACTGAATCGTTGCTGAAGGAAGATTATGACTGGGAGAATGTCAATGATATACATTGCAGTAAAAGGCTAGCCAAGAATGTAGAAGGGGCAGTGTTGCTCTGTTGGTTAAATGTGAAATTAAATCATTTAAAAGAGGTGATATGGGGTTGCAAGGTGTTGAGTCATTGTGGATAGAACAACGAACTGTAAGGATAAAAACCATTATGTGAGTTATATTTACAGACAACCCAAACCAGAATAAGGATTTGGTCTAAAAAATATAACATGACATAGAAAACGCCTGTCGAAAGGGAAGGACGATAATCGTCATGAGGGTTTAAAATATTGCGCAAGACTGGGAAAATCATGCTGATCCTGGACTCCAAGGGACAGAGTTTCGAGAATTCCTGCGCGGTGGCTTTTCAGAGCAGCTCGAGGTTGAGCCCATCGGGAGATACTGTGTAATGAGCCGGAATTGATCAGAGGACTTTGGTGAAAATGATCACGACATGATCGAACTCAACCTCAAAATTGAAAAAAAAGGATGCATCAAAATTACAGTGGAGTAGAGGGAATTACAAAGCCTTTTGAGAGGAGTTCCCCAGAATCGATTGGAAAAGAACACAGGCAGGCATGACAGCAGAACAGTCTGTAGTTTCCGAAAGGAATTTCGAAAGCACACAATATATACTTTCTAAATTGGAGATGCGTTATAAAGGAAGATGATGGAACCGTGGCACAGAACACTATTCAACGCCAACATCATAGGCATAGAGAAGGCATACAATACAATAAGTATTAGCGGGAAGTAAAATGATTGGGAAATTTTATATGCCAGCAGAAGGCAAAATAAAACTCATTGAAAAGTTAAAGAAGGAATGCTACATAATGCTAGCCAATATGATTAAAGAATATACCAAAAGTTTTTTTGTTCAGATACACAAAGAGTACGAGCGAGGCGAAAGAGGAAAGCGATGATCGAGAGGCAGTAATGGGGGATAATAAAATGGTGGACGCACTGAATAAGCATTTTGCATCAATTTTCAAGTCGAGTCAAGTCGTCACTTTTAAATGTCATTTCGACCAAAACCGCTGCTACAGTACATCGTAAACATGAGACAACGTTTTTCAGGACCATGGTGTTACATGACACAGTACAAAATCTAGACTGAACGACGTAAAAAACAACACAGAAAAAAACTACACTAGACCACAGACCTACCCAGGACTGCATAAAGTATACAAAATAGTGCAGGCATTACAATAAATGATAAACAAGACAGTAGGGCAGTAAGGTATCAGTCCAGTTTCTGGGTACTGAGGAGTTTGATAGCTTGGGGGAAGAAACTGTTACATAGTCTGGTCGTGAGAGCCCGAATGCTTCGGTGCCTTTTCCCAGATGGCAGGAGGGAGAAGAGATTGTATGAGGGGTGCATGGGGTCCTTCATAATGCTGTTTGCTTTGCGGATGCAGCGTGTAGTGTAAATGTCCGTAATGGCGGGAAGAGAGACCCCGAGTATCTTCTCAGCTGACCTCACTATCCGCTGCAGGGTCTTACGATCCGAGATGATGCAATTTCCGAACAAGGCTATGATGCAGCTGCTCAGGATGCTCTCAATACAACCCCTGTAGAATGTGATGAGGATGGAGGGGTGAGCGATGGACTTTCCTCAGCCTTTGCAGAAAGTAGAGACGCTGCTGGGCTTCCTGTGCTATCGAGCTGATGTTGAGGGACCAGCTGGGATTCTCTGCCCCGTAAACACACAGAAATTTGATGCTCATAACGATCTCTACCGAGGAGCCGTCGATGTTCAGCGGGGAGTGGTCGCTCCGTTCCCTCCTGAAGTCAACAACCATCTCTTTTGTTTTGTTCACATTCAGAGACAGGTTGTTGGCTCTGCACCAGTCCGTTAGCCGCTGCACCTCCTCTCTGTAAGCTGACTCGTCGTTCATGCTGATGAGACCCACCACGGTCGTGTCATCGGCGAACTTGATTATGAAATTCGAGCTGTGTGTTGCAGCACAGTCGTGGGTCAGGAGAGTGAACAGCAGTGGACTGAGCACAGCCTGGCGGGGGGCGTGCTCAGTGTGATGGTTTTGGGGATGCTGCTCCCGTTCCGGACTGACTGAGGTCTCCCATTCAGGAATTCTAGGATTCTGTTGCAGAGGGAGGTGTCTGAGGAATTGAATGCATGTCGGATTTTTTTACTGTATTCGTAGATAAAGGTTGGGAGGCGATAGTATTCGCTGCTATTTATATCAATGAGAGGAGACTTTATCCGCTTGTTTACATAAATGATTTGAGCGGTTGCTCTGAAATTAATGTTCAGAGTTTTTCCATCTGTCACTGATAAAAAAACGTTTGATGTAGGTGTAAATTAAAAAGCAGGAGTTTTTTTTGAATGTTTAATTCCGCAGAACACAGTCAGTTTCTTGACAGGCAGGGGAGTGACCTGTTGCAGGCTGTGCAGGCTTGGGCCGCTGAAATTAGAGTTCAGTTGAGATCAGAGAATCAGAGAATGGTGGAACAAGACTGAGAGGCCGAATGCCCTGCTACTAATCCAATATGCCAGCAGGAGCCTCCGCCAAATAAGAGACCCAGTGAATTTAATGTTCAGAGTTTTTCCATCCGTCACTGATAAAAAAACGTTTGATGTAGGTGTAAATTAAATGATATGTCAGGCAAATTCAGCAGCCGGGAAATGGTCCAAATTTCATATGATGGCGCTGTAATCCAACAATTCGTTTCCAGTCAGTGAACAACAAACTGAAGGAGAAGGGCATCCTTGTCTTGCTGTCGACTTTGACGAGTAGTTATCTCTGTAAGATGGTAATCTTGGCACAGCCGCTTCCGAGTTGCCCATTACCAAAATGTTACAACTGCGGAGAACTGTTAAAGATGGCTTTTAAAAGGACCAACTTAATATCAGTGCATGTCCAGGCTACGGGGGCACAGTTAAATCTGTAGAAAGGGAATGTCCGCTGATCGAAAGAGAAGATTATTTCAAATGCATAACATTCCATCAGAGTGGAGAGCGCCCTTCCTTCTGCTGTCTCTGTGCAATAAACCCGCAGCGATCTTTGCCCTGAGCTGTCGCTGGAGTTTATAATCTGACAATAATCTGGTCCCTGGGTGAACAATAAATTCAATGTGACAGCACCAACCAAACGGAACCAGGATGCGGGTTATGATTCCCCTATGGAGGTGGTAAAATGTCGCCCACTTCAGTATTAATTCTGCTTCGGACCACAAGTTAGAAAGACTAATTCAAGCAAGGTGAGTTTTTGTGTGGTTTAACACAAGCGTTGTGGAATAAGGTGTGGCGTTACATGCTGAATAGACTGAAGTTCAGGTTTATGAGCGTGTTATCAACTGAACATTGCTCAGGGTGTGTTCACTTACTGTTAGGGACATAAAATTCAGATACTTGGATTCGGTGAAACCAGACCCAGGTCTTCTGCATCAGGTAGGAACATGGACTGTATTCGGCAGTGTTATGATGTTTTAATAAGCCTACTTGTAACGGCAATATTTCTAATATTTCTACCAGATCAATATTATCATTGAAATCGTACGGCTTCACGGATCTGGGTGCTCGATTATTCTGTATGTGTGTGTTTTTAGGGAAGACGAGGAAGCTCTGGCAGTGATATATATATTAACAAATATTGTGGTAATTCTCACTGGCCGTAGATAAAAATAGCAAATTCTACACTCAGTGGGCACTTTACCATGAACCTCCTGTCCCTAATAATGTGGCCACGGAGTGCATGTCCGGGGTCTTCTCCTGTTGTTCCCCGTCCATTTCAATGCTGACCACTGCGCTGTATTCGCTGGTATTCGATTACGATGGGTATTTGATTGCATTCGCTGTTATTTAGATGGAGGTGAGGAGATTTTATCCGCTGGTGTTTACATAAATGAATTATGCTTTTGCTGCAGACATTGAACATCACGCGGATTCTGAACAGGAATATCGAGAACATGTTTGCTACTATAGAGTTAGCTGAAACAAGTGAAGATAGATGAGGTTATTTTTCTGAGGTGGAATTAGTACGTCTTTGGAATTCGTTTCCTCAAAGAAAAAGTGTTTAATGTGTTTAATTCCGCAGAACACAGATTATTGACAGGCAAGGGAGTGATGTGTTGCAGACGGTCGCGGGAATCTGTCACTGAGATCACAGTCCTACTGTGATCATAGAGAATGACGGAACAGGACTGACGGGGCGAATGTCCAGTTACTAATTCAATATACCGGACGGCCGAGCTCTCTGCGCTGTGGGAACATCGAGCCATTGGTGGCGCCGTTGGACCCTCGGAGATGCGCAGGCGCGCTGCCGACACCAAGCATTGACCCCTGTTGTACCGTCCGGGTGGCGCTGAGGAAGGAGCTATTACCGGGTTTGTGTAAATCGGGGGCCGATTGCGGTGTAAAGGGCCGGGACTGAGCTCTGCCGGACGGCTGGAGGTTCTGTGATATCCTGTCCCGCTGCCGCGGTTTTAGCTTTGTGATGGAGACCGGGCTGTGGGATCAGTTAGTTGTGGATCCCCAAGGGGTTTGGGGTAAAGGGGATCTGTCTGTGTGTGGGTAGAGGTTATGGGTGGACGTGTGTGTGTGGGGTGAGTAGTTGGAATGGTGTGTGGTCGTAGGCGGGTTGGGGTCTGTTGGGTGAAGGTGGGATGATAGGAAATTTCGTGACAAACTAAGTTGTAAATAAGGGAGGATCTGGTGAATTGGGACAGCCAGCTCAGCTCGCGGGTCCTTCCAGGAAACATCAATCCTCTCTTCATATTAATTACAGGTACCGTCCAACCTTGCTGTTAAGATTGTGTTTGTTACAGAGCACCAGAGTCTGGGAACAGATTCAGGAAACATCAATCCTCTCTTCATATTAATTACAGGAACTGTCCAACCTTGCTGTCAAGATTGTGTTTGTTACAGAGCACCAGAGTCTGGGAATAGCTGTCACCGTCATGAACAGCGAGTGCAGATTGGAAATGGGGTCACTGACCTCTGCATCAGAGAAGGACAGCCTCCTGTGAGATACCAATGTCCTTAGAGTGGATTCAGATCTGGTGGCATATCGGCAGTCAGAAAGGGAAAGGGAGTAGGCAAGGGGCTAAAGAGAGAGTTTTAATAGGGGAACATGTTCAGGGGTAAAGGGGTACAGAAGCTGTCTGATAAATTGTTTTAATTCCTTTTTATAATCTCACAGACGGTGACTGAGGAAGAAGCTTGTTGACGGAGGATACCCGGAGGTGAGCATGTCAGAAACGGAATCAGAAATTGAATTGAATGGAGTTCATTTCTTACATCCTTCACATACATGAGGGGTAAAAATCATCTAAATGTGAAATGTGCAATTATAGTAATTTATAATAGTTTAAAACAAATATAATAGTCAATGTAATCTAGAGTGTTCTCAAATCAGCGTGAGTTCATCAGTCTGATGTCCCAGTGGAAGAAACTTTCCCAGAGCCTGTTGGTCCTGGCTTTTATGCTTCCCGGATGTAGCACCTGGAATAGAGTGACAATGATTTTATTTCCTGTGTCACGGGTTTAGGCAGTCGTCTCAAGTGAGGAGTTGGTCTGCAGCAACACACACAAAATGCTGGTAGAACGCAGGCAGCATCGATAGGAAGAAGTACAGTCGACGTTTCGGGCTTCGTCAGCTTCAGCATGGTAATATTCCGTGGAAAGGTAGATCACGCGGGATCCAGGGAGAGCTGGCTCACTGGATGCACAGTTGTCTTGATGGTAGGAAGCAGACAGTAACGGTGGGAGGCTGTTTATTGGACTCGAGGCCCGTATCCAGTGGTATTCCCCGGGGTTACACTCATTGATCTCGTTATTTATTGCCATTTAATTATATTTGCATCGTTGCAGTTTGTTGTCTTCTATGCTCTACTTGATCTTTCATTGATCCTTGTACAGTTGCTATTCTATAGATTTGCTGAGTATGCCCGCATGAAGAGGAATTTCAGGGTTGTATGTGGTGAAATGTATGTACTCTGAAAATGAAATTGACTTTGAACTTTGAACACTGCAACTTGTCATCTCTACCAATAATTTGGTTGAGAGTATACAGGCAATGGATCGTGAATTTGCAGCAAGTAAGTTCAAACAATTACTATTTTTGAAAGATAGTCAGTATAAACACTTCCCTCCATTTCTCGCTCCTCACTCGACCACACCCTCCTCTTAATGTCTTCCCTCTCTGCCCCGTCTTCTCTCTCAACCCCGCAATGGGCAGACGTTCAGGGTGAAAGAAACATAGAAAACCTACAGCTCAATGCTGGCCCTTCGGCCCGCAAATATATGCCGAACATGTCCCTACCTTAGAAATTACTAGACTTACATATAGCCCTCTATTTTCCAAAGCTCCATGTACCTATCCAAAAGTCTCTGAAAAGACCCTATCGTATCTGCTGCCACCACCGTTGTCGGCAGCCCATTCCATGCACTCACCACTCTCCGAGTAAAAAACATAACCCTGACACCTCCTCTGTACCTACTACACAACACCTTAAATCCGTGTCCTCTTGTGGCAACCATTTCAGCCCTGGGAAAAAGCCTCTGACTATCCACACGATCAATGACTCTCATCATCTCTTTCAGGTCACCTCTCATGAATCCATCACTCCAAGGAGTAAAGGCCGAGTTCACTCAACCTATTGGCATAAGGCATGCTCCCTAATCCAGGCAACATCCTTGTACATCTCCTCTGCACCCTTTCTATGGCTTCCACATCCTTCCTGTTGTGAGGTGACCAGAACTGAGCACTGTACTCCAAGTGGGGTCTGACCAGGGTCCTATATAGCTGAAACATTACCTCTCGGCGCCTACATTCAATTCCAGTATTTATGAAGGCTAATACACCTTACGCCTTCTTAACCACAGAGTCAACCTGCGCAGCTGTTTTGAGTGTCCTATGGACTCGGAATGTAAGATCCCTCTGATTCTCCGCACTGCCAAGATTCTGACAGTTAATACTATACTCAGACATTTTATTTGACCTACCAAAATGTACCACGTCGCACTTATCTGGGTTGAACTCCATCTGCCACTTCTCAACCCAGTTTTGCATCCTATCATCGTCCCGCTGTATCCTCTGACAGCCCTCCACACCATCCACAACACCCCCAACCGTTGTGTCATCAGCAAGTTTACTAACCCATCCCTCCACTTTATCATTCAGGTCATTTACAAAAATCACGAGGATTAAGGGCCCCAGAACAGATCCCCGAGGCACTCCGGTGCTGACCGTCCTCCATGCAGAATATGACCCATCTACAACCACTCTTTGCTTTCGGCGGGCAGGCCACGTCTGGATCCACAAAGCAATGTTCCCGTGGATCCCATGCGTCCTTACTTTCTCAATAAGCCTTGCATGGGGTACGCTATCAAATGCCTTGCTAAAATCCATATACACTACATCGGCTGCTGTTCCTTCATCAACGTGTTTATTCACATCCTCAGAAAATTCCATCAGGCTAGTAAGGCATGACCTGCCCTTGACAAAGCCATGCTGACTATTAGTAATCATATTATACCTCTCCAAATGTTCATAAATCGTGCCCCCCAGGATCTTCTCCATCAACATACCAAATAATGAGGCAAGACTCAATGGTCTATAATTTCCTGGGCTATCTCTACTCCCTTTCTTGAATAAAGGAACAACACCCGCAACTCTCCAATCATCTGGAACCTCTTCCGTCTCCATGGATGATGCAAAGATCACCGCCAGAGGCTCAGTAATCTCTCCCCTCACCTCCCACAGAAGGCTGGGGTACATCTCATCCGGTCCCAGGAACGTATCCAACTTGATGCTTTCCAAAAGCTGCAGCACATCCTCTTTCTTAATATCTACATGCTCAAGTTTTTCAGTCTGCTGCAAGTTATCACTACAAACACCAAGATCCTTTTCCTTAGTGAATATTGTTGTAAAGTATTCATTAAGGACCTCTGCTATTTCCTCCGGTTCCATACATACTTCCCCACTGTCACTCTTGGTATTTCAGGGTGAAAGGTGAAATATTCTTGGGGAATCTGAAGGGGAATTCTTCACTCAGAAGTTCGTGAGAGTGTGGAATGAGCTGTCAGTGCAAGTGGTAGATGTGGGTTCGATTGAGACACGGAAGAGAAATTTGGGTAAGGACATGGATGGGAGGTTTATGCAGGTAGTTGGCAGTAAAAACAAAAACTGGTCGGTATTGACCAGAAGGGCCGAAAGGCCTGTTTCAGTGTTGCTGGGCTGTGTGGCTCTAATAATATTCTGATTTGTAATTTTCACAGTCAGTGCTTTGCTGCTAATGACCGAACCCGGTAATTTACAGAATGTGTGAAGAGGCTGCCCAGTGACTCTTCCTGTGCTCAGTGTTACTGGGACGTCCCATCACTGAGCAGATATAGTCTTCTCCATTCTCTTTCACTAAGTCTGTCACTCAACACGTTCCATGTTTACAGGAAATCACAGAACTCACAGAGAAGGAAACCGCGACAGAGGATTCCCCGCACTTCCTCAAACCTGGTGATGGGGAAAGGCTCCCAGTCCCAGGGAGTGATGTGGGAATCCTTTGTGGAAATGAGCAATAAGTTAGCAAAGTTGGACAAAATGCTGAAAGTAGTTCTGAAGTTCGGTACGGTAAAACAACACACAGAATTGGGAATCACATTGAAACATCTTTGGCGTAAGAAACAACGTCAACAAAGTTCGGCCCATAATGTTGTGCTGAACCAAAGAAATTAGGAACCAAATGGCCACTAAACTGATTCTTTGTGCCAGCATAATATCCACCTCTCTCCATTTTCCTCACATTTATGCGCCTGTCTTTCTTTCTTTAAATATTTTTATTAATTTTAAACAAATAAATGAAACATGAATACAGAGAGTCTGAGATTACATAATTAATAGGTTAAAATACAAATAGAAATAGATAATAATCCATATTTAATAACCTCCCAAACTCATAGTAATTACGACAAATGGAGTAAATAAGAAAAAAAAACAAAAAATGAAGAAACCTAACCAACATGGGCCGTTGCATTATGTCAAATATACACAGTAGCGTCAATAACTCCGCACCTCAATCCAAATAATTAAGGATAATAAAAGTAAGGTTCAGGGAAAGTCAGTTACCTCATATGAAAATGTTGAATAAATGGTCTGCAAGTTTCTTCAAATTTAACTGAAGGGTCAAAGATAACACTTCTAATTTTTTCTAAGCTCAAACAAGAGATAGTTTGAGAAAACCACTGAAATATAGTTGGAGAATTAATTTTTTTCCAGTTCAATAGGATAGATCTTCTAGCCATTATTGTGACAAATGCAATCATCCGCCAGGCTGAGGGGGATAAACAACTATCATCCACCACTGGTAAACCGAAAATTGCAGTAATAGGTTGCAATTTGATACTCAGAACTGTTGAAATAATACCAAAAATATCTTTCCAATAATTTTGCAAGCAAGGGCAAGACCAAAACATGTGGGTCAATGAAGCAACTTCAGAATGGCATCTGTCACAGGTTGGATTAACACAAGAATAAAATCGAGCAAGTTTATCCTTGGACATGTGAGCCCTATGTACAACCTTAAATTGTATTAGGGCATATTTAGCACAAATAGACGAAGAATTGACTAATTGTAAAATTTTCTCCCACTGCTCAGTGGGCATAAGACAATGAAGTTCTTTTTCCCATTCCTTCTTATTTTTTTCTGATACTTCTGGCTGTATTTTCATGATCATATTATATAGGGTGGCTACTAAATCCTTCTCACAAGGATTCAGAGCTAAAAAAAAAGTGTTTAAGGTAAATTATATTTATTAGATAGCTGTTCAAAGGACATAAAACTATTATCTAAAAATAGATCACGAAAACATGTTATACCTTTTATTTTCCATAATACAAAGGCTTGATCCATAGAAGAGGGCCAAAAAAATGTTAGATATAATAGGGCTTGATAGGACAAACATATTCAAGTTAAAACATTTACGAAATTGGAACCATATTCGCAATGTATGTTTAACTATAGGGTTAATTATTTGTTTATTCAATTTAGATAATGAAAAGGGAAGTAAAAATCCTAAAATTGAAAACAATGAAAAGTCTTGTACAGATTTGCATTCCAAATTAACCCATTGTGGGCAAGATGCTATAATCGATTGTTGTGTCCAAAATATTAAATATCGAATATTAACTGCCCAATAGTAAAATCTTAGATTTGGCAAAGCCAAACCACCCTCCTTCTTAGGCTTCTGTAAAATTTTTTTGCTTAGTCTGGGATTTTTATTCTGCCACACATACGAGGATATTTTGATGTCAATAACATCAAAAAAGATTTAGGAAAAAAATATAGTAATGGTTGGAATAAATATAAAACATTGGGTAATCCTATCATCTTAATACCATTAATTCGATCAACCAATGACAAAGATAATGGGGACCACCTACTAACAAGTTGCTTAATTTGGTCAATTAATGGTAAAAAATTTACTTTAAATAAATCCTTATGTTTCTTGGTAATTTTAATGCCTGTTATGAAGGATGAACAGTTCTGAAGGGCAGAAGGGTGCAGAGCTGCCCATGTCCCCCCCCCTCCCGGTAGAATCACAAACCGTTCCTGTTGCTATGCTGCTCATGAGAGAGAGAGAGCTGGAAAAGAAAACATGCAAGAACATCTGCTACAGATAAGAGAGAGATAACAGAGGGGAGAGAGACTTGATTCACCGTGTTATGACTTCTGAGAGACTTATGACTTCTGAGAGGGTTATTTATCTTGTACCATTCTGTTCATTAACGTTCCTCAGTGGACAGCCGGAGTGGGCTGGTTTGATGGACACAGCCATTCAAAATTGATTGACAACTGAGACCCCGTGAGTAGGGATAAAAGTCAGGTCTGGAGAGACACCCTTCAGACACACCAGGAGACACACTAGTGGACACTGTTTGAGTGTTGGAATCGACGGGAAGGTGTGGGGCATCGGAGACCGAACCAGGAGGTCGGTCAGTTAAACTCACAGTGTTATAGCAGGGCCGGTGGGGACTTGGGTGTGTCCACTCATGCCAGAGTGACGAGTCCACCACAGAAGAACGGTCTAGCTGAATGACAGAGGGCTCATAACTGAATGGCCACAACGATACGACGGATCAAGAACGCAAAGGAAGGTTTGCCTGACTGTAGCTGGTACATCTCGCTCGCTCTCTCTCTCTACTCTCCAACGATTACAATACAACAACCATATCTACCTCAGCACGTATGAACTGAACTGAACTTTATACTTTTCGATGTCAAATCATTATCCCCTAGACATCGATAGAGCTTGTTTATTATTGCTTATTATTATTCCCACATTTTTAGGTTTATTATTGCTAACGTGTATTATCTATATATTTGCATTATTGGTATTGATTTGCTTATTTTACTAATAAACACTTTTGAATATAGTACCACCAGACTGCAACGGATTCTTCTTTCTCTTCTGGTCAGACACCCAGTTACGAGGTACGTAACATACCCAAATAAGTAAAATGATCTGTGACAACTTTTAATGGTAAATGTTTATAAATTGGAACTTGCATATTTAATGGTAATAATTCACTCTTATTAAAATTCAGTTTGTAACCAGAAAAACTACTGAACTGAGCAAGCAAGGACGAAATAGCCGGAATGGATCTCTCAGGGTCGGATATGTATAGTAACAAATCATCAGCATATGATGATAACTTATACGTTCCTTCCCCACGAGTAATACCCAAAATATTAGGTGATTCACGAATAGCTATAGCTAAAGATTCCAAAACAATGTCAAATAGTTAAAGGACAGCCTTGCCTTGTACCACGGAATTACTGAAAAAAGGAGATCTTTGATTATTGGTAAAGACCGAAGCCAAGGGTTTATAGTATATTATTTTAATCCATGATATAAATTTCGAACTAAAATTAAAATGCTGCAACGTATTAAATAAATACGGCGATTCAACTCTATCAAACGCTTTTTCAGCATCTAAGGAAATAACACATTCTGGTATTTTGGATGAAGGAGTATAAATAATATTAATTGTCAGATATTAAAAGATGAATAACGGTTTTTAATAAATCCAGTCTGATCTTCAGAGATAATTCGAGGTAATATATTTTCTAATCTAGTGGCCAAAACTTTGCTAAAAATCTTAGAGTCCGTATTCAGCAAGGATATGGGCCGATAGGATACACGTTCAGTGGGGTCTTTATCTTTTTTAAGAATTAAAGAGATAGAGACATCATAAAAAGATTGTGGCAATTTACATAAAATTAACACATCCTTAAAAATTTTACAAAGCCAAGGGGAGAGTACAGAGAAAAAGGATTTAAAAAAAATCTGCAGTATAACCATCCGGACCAGGGGCTTTACCTGAATTCATTGAAAAAATCGCCTCTTTTATTTCGATTTCCGTGATAGGTGCATCTAGAAATACATTATATTCTGTTGTTAAATTGGGGATACTCAATTTTCTTTTAAAAATCATCCATTATAGAAGAATCTTCAACAAATTCTGATTGATATAAAGAATTGTAAAAATCTTGAAAGGCTTTATTTATCTTTTTAGGATCAATCGTCAATGAACCATCTCATTTACAAATCTTAGTAATTTGTCGTTTAACCGAAGCAGTTTTCAATTGATTAGCCAATAGTTTGCCAGATTTATCTCCATGTACATAGAACTGGTTTCTAGATTTAATTAACTGATTTTCACTCGAAGAGGATAATAACAAACTATGCTCCATCTGAAGTTCAACTCTTTCTTTATAAAGTTCGTTGCTGGGGGTCACTGAATAAATCTTATCAATTGCTTTAATTTTATCAACCAATGTTGATATTTCAAAATTAGTTCGTTTCCTAACTCCAGCAGCGTATGAAATGATCTGTCCACGAATAAATGCTTTAAAAGTGTCCCACAAAGATCCACTAGAGATCTCTGCAGTAGAATCTGTTGAGAAACACAAATCAATTTGTTGTTTAATAAAATTAAGAAAGTCTGAGTCCTGCAATAAAAGAGTTGAAAATCCAAGATTTAGCGATAGAAGATGAATCCATTCTCTTAATAGATAGCTTCAAAGGGACATGGTCAGAAATGGTAATATAATCATATTTACAATCAATAACATCGGTAAGTAAACGATGATCAATAAAGAAGTAGTCAATTCTTGAATAATTATGATAAACATGAGAAAAGTATGAAAATTCTTTGTCTTTAGGGTGTAAAAAACGCCAAATTTCGGAAATTGCTTAATCAATCATAAAGGAATTAATAAGAGAGGCCGATTTATTCGGAAGAGCTTGGGTGGGCTTAGATCTATCTATCGAAGGGATTAAGCAGCAGTTAAAATCCCCACCCGTCATCAGCATGTACTGATTCAAATTAGGAAAGGATGTAAATAGACACTTGAAAATTAAGGACAATCAGCGTTTGGAGTATAAACATTAACTAAAACAACTCTTTGATTAAAAAGTAAACCAGTAATAAGCAAAAATCTACCTTGTGGGTCCGAAATTGTTTCATAGTGTATAAAGGAGGTTGAAGAATCTATAAACATGGAAACGCCTCTTACTTTGGCTTGGGAATTCGAGTGATACTGTCTACCTTCCAAAACCTGAAAAAAAGTTCACGATCCACCTTCCTCACATGAGTCTCTTGTACAAAGACAATATTAGCGTTCATTCTGTGGAACACTTTGAATATTTTTTCCGTTTGATCGGATGATTTAAACCATTAGTATTCCAAGAAACAAAATGAATAATCTTATCCATATTGCCAATATTTATTACAATTAACACATAAGGTTAAAAAAAAGATGAACTCATGAATCCGGAAGAGGGAAGTAAGTTCAAGGAGGAACCGGAACCTCAGACACTGCAACCATTTTTGTAGTTTCGAGTCAGCCCATGAAGTACAACTAAGCGTGAAGCAAGCAAAAAGAAAGATCCCCCTCCCTCCACCCTCAAAACCGCAGGAAAAAAAGCCAAAAAGAGGTAAGCAGGCAATCTAATACTAAATTTATCCCCATGTCTCAAGACGGCAACTCAAACACAAAAGTAAAAAAAAAGACACAAACCACCCATATTTTAAGAAAGGGTTAGTATAACAAAGATTAAACTATAAAATTATTATTCTATATATAAAAAAAAGATTTAAAAAAAGAAAAAAATTAAAACGTTAAAACTCATAAATGAATAATATTGTATTTGTGTTTTAAAAGAAAGTCCATAAACTCATTCAGACACATCAAAACGTATGTGACGTATCCCAGCACTAAGGTCTTTGGGGAAAAGAAACGACATCTTGGAAAAGTTTTTTATTTATAAAAAAACCTTAATATTTAAACATTCAAAGTATAAAAAAGTGTATATAAACTTTAAAGAAAAACCTAATGAATTACTTTCAGAACTAACAGAATAATAATATTAAAAGAACGAACTCAGGATAAACCAAAAAAAACGGACCTTTACCGTTGGTAAGAAATACACTGTTAACCATCACGTAGAAAATCATCAAATTATAAAAGATCCGGATCTATAGACTAATTATTACATTAGTCAACCCGTAGTAAAAGAAAAGTACTATTCTTCAAGGAATCTTTGAGCATCCGCTGGAGATTTGAACAGCCGATAGGTCCCATCTTTGAGAGTAACTCTCAGTTGTGCTGGAAATAACAGCGTTTGCTTGTAGCCGTCCTGATGAATTTCCGACATAACCGATTTAAAAGCCATTCTTGCCCATAAAACTTCCCTAAAATATGAACCACATTCTGATTTAATTAGAAAGCGAATGTGGATCATCTGTACATGATTTAAGAAAATCAATTTGAAAAGGAATACACCGTGTGCTTATTTATTAGTTTTCATAGAAGGTACTCAAATATTTAGGCGTTGATATTTGACTTCTGTAAGGGCTGATTTCCGTAACCAGGCATATCGCGGGGTAACATCGAATATAATGTCTACATGATAGGGAATAGAAGATCGCCTTCTATTGCTGAGGGGTGGCTGGTCAACTGAGGAGGTTCTGGTACAGCTGTGTGGCACTGCCGATCAAGAAATAAATGGAACGACACAACGTAAGCTAAAATAACACAGGATCTTTTGAAAGGTTATGTAACGCCTTTCCAAAATTCGTATTCTTGTACTAATTATTGAGAAAGAATATTTTCTATTCTCAATATCTGCTGAAGTTTTTGGAGGCCGTTGTGCAGCATTCGAAACGTTTTTGCCCCTCTTTTTCGCTGTTTCAGATGATACAGCTTGGCAGATCTGGAAATATGGAATAAGGATGTTATTGACCGTAGCTCTCTGCTGCTTTACTGAGATCCAATGTTGATTGCAAATAGTCTGGTCTCTTTATCATTGAAATGACGCTTGTCCTAATTCAATACAGTGTTCCATCCGGCCCATTCCACGCATTCATACATTCTATTCCTACCTCGAGCTAATTCTTATCAGATACGAATGTGACACTTTCAGTTACCAACATCGGGATGTTTTAAATGATAATTTTTATTTAATTATCAAAATAAAAGCGCGGATCTTCTACAAAATGTTGCCTGTTGTAAGACGTGTGCGAGCTGGAACTGAGTTCTACTGAGGGGAGAAAGCCTTAGGTGAACTTACATTTCTCCTGATCAATTCCCGGATAAGCGTCCAAGGAGACAGTATCAACGTTTTCAACTCTGCCCTGAAGTTAGTTTGGGTGGCTGCATAAATACACGTGTTTGTACAGGAACTCATGTTCGTGAGCAGAGCCCCGGTTTGAGCAGCGATATATCGGGCAGAGTTATAGTCGCGATCAAAATACATGTTTAGGCTGGCGATAAAATCGGTCACTGCCGACGGCAGCCAAAATAGCATAAAGCTGCCCGATACACAGAACAGTAATATGATGCCCTTTTTCCTGTTCTCCATTTCCGGGTCACGTTCAATCTTACTCTTATGGGTTCGGAAGCTCCTCCGGGATTTGCTGGCCACAAAGATATGCCTGGCCGTCAAGATATGCCTGGCCGTCATCCCATTAAACAGACTTATTAAACCGGATGCGCACAGGTTTTGAAATGATTTGAATCTGCTGAGCCCGACAAACGTTGGAGAGTTGAAGATGTCCAATTTCGGGCGAATACCCCACGAAATATTTCCAATTATTCGTTGAGGCTGAAATGCAAACAAGAAGGGTATATTCTCCAGGCAAAGCCCCGCCAGTATTACTGCTGCCAGGATCCTGGCTGTCTTCACTCTGCAGTATTTTGTTTTAAACTTCTGACAACATATGGCAACATATCGATCACAGGTGAAGGCCACCGTGTACCGCCGTGATAGTTCCAGAGTGACCGCCAGCACGTAGATCGTGGCTTTAAGGACTTCCGTATAATGCAGAAATGAACTTGACAGGCGGAGTATTAAAATCTCATAGACAAGGACATTGATGAGAATGACCGATAGATCTGACACAGCCATCATCGTCATGTAGGCAGAGATGCATTTGGAAAACCGCATTTTCCCCGGGACAGAATAATAATTGTTAACAAATTGGCTGCAACAGAAAAAAAAACAACAACAGATAAAAACTGAGAGTGAGCATAGGCAGGACGGAAAGGCACTTCGCAGTGTGATCTTCACCAGCTGGAAACGGGCTGAGAAACAGCACGTGTAATTTACTGGGAGCCTGGGTAATGTGCCGCCCTGCAGGAGGGTAAACCAGGTTACCATTGCATGGTGAATGGTAGGTTGTGAGGTGCTCCGCATAAAAGAAACGGAGCTGTAAATACAGATCCGTCATTCATTTAAAGTAAAACACTGGGTAAACCGGGTGGCACAGAGATCATTTTGCACATCGGCGATCACAAATCAGGACTCTGAGCACTGGGGTTGAGTTATTCAGTGGAACTTGTACAATACGTAATTGAAGCCGAATTCGTAGTATTGTTTAAATTTCTACTCACTTTAGTACGGGAATTATATCAAAATTTGCGACAGTTCACAATATTTACAAGGATATTGATAGGAATGAGAAATCTTTGTATACATTAGGGGTATAATTCGTGTGAATGCATTTCAGCCTTTTCCTCTCAGGTTGTGTGAAAGTATTTTGACCGATCATAGGATTCGCGTGAAAGTTGAAATGCTTCGGGGGTAATCTGAGAGAGGTTATTCACTCAGAGGTTGCTGCGAGTGCGGAAACAGCTCCCTGCGGAGCGGACGGTGCGGGATCTGTTGTTCCACGTAAGATAAGTTTGTAAAGGGCCAAGGTGGGAGGGAGGTAGAGGAATATTAATCAGGTGCCAGTAGATAGGACCACAGAGGTTCAGGTCGTCATGGCGGGCCGATTGGCCGCTTTTTGTGTTGTAGTACACTTTTATTCTCTGACAGGCACGATGAAAAATACATTACCTCCTGAGCGAAACACTTCTGCTATTTCAGCGATGGCATCCCTCCGTTCCCTTTGCACCGGTCATGAGGAGACGGCATCCTGTGTCCAGAGGAAAGTCTCCTCACCGGCCGTGTGGACAGGGAACAATACAGCGCCTATTGAGCAGTTTGTATAATGGACACATTGCGGCGTATCTTCTGATCATACTTCATAAAAAATAACAATATCCTGCCGAAGGCCAGTAGCTGTCTGACAATGTATTAATACGACTTACCGGGTAAACCAAACACCGCTAGAACAGGGTAACAAACGTCTTTCACCTGTAGGATCGCCGGTCGACTCATGTTCGATTGCTTGAATTATCTCCCGTTGTGCAGTTCACATCAGCGTGTGACTCGGACCGCGACACCCTGCTAATTGATAGGGAACACGAATTCTCCGTCACGGGTAGGCGGGTTGTGCAATGAATGACGTTACTTACAGCCAATGAACAAACAAGGGTTGATGTTCCGTTCCGGTGTCACCTGTTCCCCAGCTGATGGACTGAGCAGCTGGATCATGAAGCTCCTTCATTCACATTCCACAACAGAACACCCCCCCCCCCCCGAGGGAGTGACGTCAGCGCTCCCCTCGCCCGCGGAGAGCATCGCTCCGGGAGGGTCCTTTCGTTGTCCCACAGTAACTCAGTGAAGAGGTCCCGCTCCGTTCCGTAACTGCATTTGTTACACAGCGTTCTGCTGATTCCCACTGACAATAACATTACTGATGCTGCGCTTGCCTTTACTTTTCACAGAATAATCCTTCAATAACCTTTCTCATTGTGCATCCAGTCTAATGTCAACCCGTCAGTCTTTGTCTAACCTTACAGGCTGTGATTCCTTCCTGAATGTGACGTCATTGAAACCAAACAATTGATGCAGCAACCCGGCAATGGGGTAGTGACGCGACTCTAACGTCACTGATGATATATTATGTTATAGTTGGTGGAGAGTCACTGTTATATATGATATGCTTATGAGAATGATTCCGGGAAGGACTGGACTGGCATATGGAGAGCGTTCGGCAGCTTTGGGTGTGTATTCACTGGAATTTAGAAGTATACACTGGGATCTCACTGAAACCTAACGTATTTTGAATTGACTAGATAGGGTGGATGTGGAGGGGATGTTTCCTATAGTGGGGGCACCCAGACGAGGGCACATCCTCAAAATTGATAGACCACCTTTTGGAACAGAGACAAAGGGGATTTTCTTTATCTGGAGAATAGTGCCTCTGTGGAGAGCTCAGCCACAGACTGAGGTGGAGGCCAAGTCCGTGGGTATATTTTAGACAGAAGTTGACCGTTTCCTGATAGACCAGGGCAACGAAGGATGTGGTGAGAAGGAAGATTTATAGAGTTCTGTGGAATCCGGGTTCAGCCATGATGTAATGGAGAAGCAGACACGATGGGCTGAAGGGCCTAATTATGCTGATGGTCTTATGGTCTAATGATCGCGTCAGAGTGAAATATCGAAACTGTCCAATACTCAAGTCCAATTTAAAGCCGAAGTTCAGATATATTTGTATTGATCTGTACACATGTAAGCAGCGAAACGAAACAGTGACCAAGGTGCAAAACACAGAACATATATCACATACAGCACATAAAATAATATCAAAGCAATACAATAATATTAACAGGTAGAATATGCTGTAGATATACAAGTTGACATAAAGTTCATATACGACAGGTAGTTTTGTTGCGGATACATCGCAGGAGCAGCAGACAGAACAAATCAGGCCGACTCAGAGAATCGTTTCAGCCTAAAGGACTTTATTTATACGTGATATCACGGAGAGCCTCTTTACCTAAGAGCGGTGCTTGTAGGTTCTGTTTGTCTTGCAGACCCGCTTCATTATATAGACACAGATTACGTGACTGAAAGCACTTAACAAGAGCATTGCTTGACTTCGAACGGAGGACTAAATTTGAACGAACATCGTGACTTTGATCTTAGAACTAGATTGCAACAAACAAGAGCTTTACGTAAATGCGGGGTCACAGCATCTTCCTTGTAAGGACTTTAGCTGAATTCCAAGACTTGCAAAGACCTTAGCTAAATTTGAAGAGCAGTCACAAGCGATTAGGGTAACCCCTACATATCCAAAGAGTCTTAAATTCTTCCATAATTCCCTCGTTATTGATCCTTTCAGATCAGCACTCCTCTTCTTCCTCATAGGAGGTTCATATCCCTCTGGGAAGGGTATTTTTTTTTGCCATGATGTACCTCCTCTGCCCACCAGTTTCGCTTACTGCGCAATTCTCTCACCATCTGGGGTATCATAGGGTCATTTTCAGGCCCGAGTAAGGCTCTTTTCATTAACTGGTCACAATATAATCGTAATGCTCCACATACACAGCACCCAAAAACACATAATATACCGCTATAATTATCCCATGGGTAATCCAGCTTCCCCAGCCAGAAAAAAACATCCCTCTACTATTTCCCACCATTTCGTCCCAAAATTCTTAAGCTGCTTCCCTATCTTCCTAATCTCCTTAATCTTTCCCACTATGTGTTGACTAAGTTCAGTTATGTTTTCTGAGGCATCGGGAATAAAAGTACAACATTCCTGCGCTAACGCGGCTCAAGTCCCTCCTTTTTCAGCTCAGAGCAAGTCCAGGGTCATTATATTTTAGAAGGCTACCATTCCAAGGGCAACTACCTCTGCTGTTAGGTCTTTCACTTGCGTCACTTGCACGTCAGGTAGGGCATCGGCAGTGCCATTGACTAATTTCTCTAGAGCGGTTGCCATATTAATAATTTCTCGCGAATTTCGGGCCACACCATATGAGGGAAATACTATCATCCAAAACCTTTCACTTTCAGTCATCCCTCGCTTACTTCGCCTTCAATAAGGATGTTGCGATATATCTTTTATAGGATGCATGGAAGGCAATATATAGGCCAGATAACAGCAGCTCGTCCAGTTTCCTGGGGACATATTCCCACTTTCGCCTGGCGGCCTTGGAAGCCAAGGACAAGCTCTTTCCCCACATACCCAGTAAGGCCCATTAGGAGTAAGCGGAGGAGGACCCACTCTCCGTTCAGTACAAGAACTACGACCCCAAAATCTCCCATCTACCCCCGCCGTACTGCAATAACAAATTCTATTCACAGTTTTCTGTGTATTTACTAACTCGAAGGAGCGCATTCTTTTTCCCTCCGTCGGGTAGGGTGGTACCATCCACAATCCCCTTCGCTGACATCACAGTCCTTCTGCCAATCTCTCTCTAAAGCTGGAATAGGATGTGTCAAATAGTTTCATAAGTTGCACAGAAAGCTTTTCGCTTCCGTTCATGGGGACCCCTTCCAGGGATGGGCGGCATGCTGAGATATCTTTACACACACCCAACAAGAGTCCAACTCTTCACCTTAATGACTGGCACAAGTGTGACATAAAGACAAAGAGGTATTTCTGGACAAAGCCACACTAACTCCCCGCAGTATCAGTCCCCATAAATGCGTCTGGCTTGTCAGCTCCATGCATTCTTGCCTTCCAACTCCTGGTGCCGTTTGCACCTAGTAGCGTGAATCCATTCTCCGTTCCCCTCAACCTTCACCGCGGTTCGGGTTATTATCAGCACTGTGTAAGGGACCTTCCACCTAGGAGAAAGACAGAGCTTTTTTAGCTCCTTTACATATACCCCATCACCGGGTTGGGAAGGATGCATAATCTCGCTTCCCACTGCGCCTGTCGCACTCTCTCATACAGGTCAGCTGCCGTTTTGGACAATGCTTGCGCATGCGCTGGGGTCTGTTCATCATTCCAGATCCGGGCCAGTCTCTCGGTGGTGACAGGGTATAGACAAAGTGAATGAAAGCAGGCTTTTTCCACTGAGGCCAGGGGAGAAAAAAAAAACAGAGGTCATGGGTTAAGGGTGAAGGGGGAAAGTTTAAAGGGAACGTGGGTGGGAGTTTCTTCACACAGAGAGTGGTGGAAGTGTGGAATGAGCTGCCAGATGAAGTGGTGAATGTGGGCTCACTTTTAACTTTTAAGAAAAACATGGACAGGTATGTGGATGAGAGGGGCTTGGAGGAACAAGGCCCAGGTGCAGGTCAGTGGAACTAGGCAGAAAAATGGCTCGGCACAGCCAAACAGGGCCAAAAGGCCTGTTTCTGTGCTGCAATGTTCGATGGTTTGTAAATCTCACAGATTTGTTCTCGACGACTGAGGAATGCAGCCGGCCTTTTTAACGGGTTAGGGGCTTCAACCACAATATCCGGGTCCTCAGAGGGAGTCCAGGGTTTGAGTATGGGTACGTATCCAATCATGATTTTTGGCGCTTGCAGTATCTGCGAGTCTGGCACAAGCTGAGATTCCCCGCCACGGCGCGTTCGCAAGCGCGTGCTGACTTGAGATCCAGTCGCCCCATCCCTTCCACCCCCTGTCTCAACCTCTGTCCTGTCCCCCTACAGCTCCTGCCCCTGCTCCTCCTTCTCTTTCAGTTTGGGTGAGTTGGTGCTTCTTGGCCACATCCATCTATTTTTTAAAACATCCCATCATGCTCAAAATCCCAATTAGGGTCCCCATTCCCGTTAACCATTACTTCCCACTAACTCTGAATCAGGGGGATCTTAAATCTGCCCGCATAGCGCCAGCCTCCTTGAGACCACCCGTAGAGACCACTGCTAAAGGTTACAGCCTACCGGTTATCCCCGGTTCCTCTTACTACGGTGTCCGCTGGCGACCCTGGGGGCACCAGAGTGTTTCTTACCTTCTGCCGGGTCTTTTTCACAGTTTTCATTCGTTTTTCCACCTTCTCTCTTGCTTTCAAGGTCTTTCCTTGCGTTCCCAGCCGTCGACGTTTCGCCGCAGGAGCAGCCGAAGACGCTCGACTGCTGGCACTTCCCATTTTCCGCAAAAGAGAGTAACTATACCGAGCGCTCGTATTATGCCACACGGAATCTTACCGAGAGCGCTCACCGGTGTGTTTCCTCTGTCTTTCCACAGGTCTCTGAGTTCGGTTATGGAATTGATCGGTAGCTACCTTGGTACCAATACGAGCACCCCTTGCCGTCCCCTTTCAGCTAGGACTCAGGGCACCAGTCTCCCCCTTTCAGCTAGCAGACTGATTTCCCTTCCCAACTTGGTCGGCGCCTTTTAGTCTTGCTTTTCCTTTTCCGCTTAGGGTTCCTTTTCTGGATCCCGCTCTTCCAGCCTCCCCCTTTCAGACAGGAGACTAAAGTGAGGATCCCATCCACGTCGCCAATCTGTTGCAGATAAATCTCTGGAGCAGCAGACAGAACAAATCAGGCAGACTCAGAGAAATGTTTCAGACTAAAGGACTTTATTATACATGATATCACAGAGAGCCTCTGCACCTGGGAGCGGTGTGTAGGGGCTCTGCTTAGCTTGTAGTAATGCTTCATTATATAGACACAGAGTATGTAACTAAAAACACTTAACAAGAACATTGCTTGACTTTGAACTTAGACCTAGATCACAATATTTTGGCTGCATTCCTCCCGGCGCTGCAAACTCCTTCTTGCTGATTTTAGCTAAATCTCAGGAACATTCACAATCCCTATATATCCAAAGAGTCTTAAATTCTTCGATAGTGTGTTTGTAAAAGTTACTGCACTAATGAAAGAATTTCCCATTCGGGATCACTAATAATAGGGATCCGTTAGTCTCGTAAGACGATGGATTTGCGCCTTAGAAGGTTTTTCCGGGGCGCAAGCCTCGGCAGGTTTGTATGAGAGACCGACAGATGCCTAGGCCGCAAGCCTTCCCCTCTCCACGCCACCGATGTTGTCCACACGAAGGGCACAAGGACCCAAGCAGCTTGGCACCGGTGTCGTCAGAGAGCAATGTGTTGTTAAGTGCCTTGCTCAAGGACACAGACACAAACACACAAACCCTTCAGGTTTCTAGTCCGATGCCTTATCCACTAGCCCACGCGGGATCACTGAAGTATTATTATTATTATTATTATTATTATTATTATTATTATTATTATTATTATTATTATTATTATTATTATTATTATTATTATTATTATCATTATTATTATTATTGTTGTTGTTGTTGTTGTTATTATTATAATTATTATTATCTGCAATTACGCTGTATTAAGTGCGAAGACACGTTTTTGCAGGTTGAATTAATTTACTAACGTGCCACAACTGAATTAAAACGAAACATGTCAATAAATGTATTTTCAGCTGTACTAAGCAAATGACAGGCTCTTCCCTATTGACATCAATCTACCTGGGTTGAGGGGTTGTACAGCTTTAAGTTGCTCGGCATAAACATCACCGGGGAACTCACGTGGTCTGTACATACCGGCTGTGCGCCTCTTTCACCTCAGACGGTTGGAGAAATTTGGCGTGGGCCCCAGATCCTAAGAACTTTCATTAGAGGCACATTTGAGAGCATCCAGACTGGCTGCATCACTGGCACTTTTGGGAACTGTACTTCCCTCAATCGCAGGACCCTGCAGAGAGCGCTGCGGAAAGTCCAGCACATCTATAGATGTGTACTTCTCACTATCTAGGACACTTACAGAGACAACTGTGTACAAAGCGTCCGAAAGACCATTCCAGACCCGAGTCAACCCAATCACAAACTGATCCAGCTTCTACCATCCGGGAAACGGTACAGCAGCTTAAAAGCCAGGACGCACGGGCTCCAGGACAGCTTCTTCCACCAGGACATCTGACTGTTAATTTACGCTAACACAACTGTATATCTATGTTGTATTAACTATAGCGTTGTACATATATTTATTATAACTTACTATAAAGTTGCGCATTGTACATTTAGACCGAGATATAACGAAAGGATTTTTGCTCCTTGTGTATGTGAAGAGTGTAATAAAGTTAAGTCAGTCTAATAAAGAATATTTAATTTTATACCTCCGTTTTAAAATGCCTGATTCATGGGAAATTTGTCATATTTTACAATGTAGCTGTGTTTGGATATAAAGTAGTTAAAACTGGACCAGGAGATTTGCACACCTGCCCACCGCTCATTGCACAACTGAAAACACTTACAAGTTCTCGGGTTTAAACTGTACGGAATCGATACTTCTAACTCAGCACGATCAGAGCGTCTGAGGTGCCAATGAAAGATAGTTCCATTCTCCTGTAGTTGGGGCATATCGCCCGAGGGCTTCCTTATCCATGCCCAGGAATTCTGGTAACCATGGCAGCCAAGGAAAATAGAACTGGAATATGAAAACAAACGTGTGAATCATAAGCAGGGGTTGCAAGTGATCGGAAAGAAACTCATAGCAATAAAACACAAATGGTTGAAGAGCTGACCGCAAAGTTAAGGCGATGAACTGCTAATCCGTTGTGTTTTACACGCGTGGGTTCGAATCCAATCCTAGTCGAGGCAGGTTTATCTGGGGGATGAAATATTGAAGTTATCACTTATTAGAATTCCGAGCCTCCACCTTTTGTCACATAGAGTGCTTGGCTGGGAATCATGAAAATCAACGTTTTTCTATTAACGTTTGTTAATAATTTGGCCATAATACCAGACGATATAGATGCAGAATTCAGCCATTCCGTCCGTTCCATCATGGCTGATATATTTTCTCTCAATGCCATTCTCCTGCCTTCTCGCCGTCACCTCTGACACGCCTCATAATCAAATACGTGTCTATCTCCGCTTAGGAATAGGATTCGAGAGGTAATGTTACAGCTTTATAAGGCCCTGGTCTGACCCCACTTGGAGTACTGTACACAGTTCTGGTCACCTCACTACACGAAGGATGCTGAAACTATTGAAAGGGTGCAGAGGAGATTTACAAGGATGTTGCCTGAATGGGAGTGTATGCCTTATGAGAATAGGTTGAGTGAACTCGGCAATTTCTCCTTGGAGCGATGCAGCATGACAGGTAACCTGATAGAGGTGTATAAGAGGATGAGAGGCATTGATCATGTGGATAGTCAGAGGCTCTTTTCCAGGGCTGAAATGGCTAGCACGAGAGGGCACAGTTTCCAGGTGCTTGGGAGTAGGGGCAAAGGAGATGTCAGGTTTAGGGGGTTTTTTTCGCAGAGAGTGGTGAGTACGTGGAATGGGTTGCCGGCGACGATGGTGGAGGTGGATATAAAAGGATATTTTAACAGACTCCTGGACAGGTACATGAAGCTTAGAAAAATGGAGGGCTATATATAGCCACAGGTAATTTCTAAATTATACACATGTTCGGCTCAGTTGTGTGGGCCGATGGGCCTGTATAATGCTGTGGGATTTCTATGTTTCTAAAATATTACCAACTGAGTTGACTCCACAGATATCCCCGCAATGAAATCCACATATCGATAGCCTTCTGGTGACACAACTTCCTCCTCATCCCTGTCCTAAAGGGCGTCCCAATATTCTGAGGTTGTGCTCTGTTGTCTCTAAACTCACCCACAATTGGAATCATCCTTCCCATGTCCAGTCTATCTGGGCCTTTCAGTATTTGATAATTTTCATAGAAAACCCTGACTCCTTTTTCTAATCTCCAACGAGTACAGGGGCAGAGTCATAAAACGATCCTCATACATTAAAGCTTTCGTTCCGGGATCTTTCTCGTCACCGTCCTCTGGACCCTTTCCAATGCCAGGGCATCCGTTCTTAAATAAGGGACACAGACTGTTCATCTTGTTCCCGGCGCGGTCTGACCAATGCATTATAGAGACTCAACATTACCGCCTCACTCTTGTACTCTGGTTCTCTCCAAATGAATGTTGGCATTGCATTTGTCGTCCTTACTACCAACTCAGCCTGTGTTTACCCTTTCGGCAATCCTGCACAGGGTCTCGCAGTTGTCTTTGCACCTTCGTTATTTGAATTTACTGCCCATTTATAATCTAGTCTACGCCTTCAACAAAGTGTACAGTCGGAACTCCTTATCCGCGGATTCAACCAACCGTGGATCGAGAAAACCCAGAAGTTCTCTCTCCGGGACTCGTTGTTTGAGCATGTACAGACTATTTTTCTTGTCATTATTCCCTAAGCAATGCAGTATACCAACTATTTACATTGTATTAGGTATGAAAAGTAATCTAGAGAGGATTTTAAAATACAGGCAGTTCCTGGGTTATGAGGGAGTTCCGTTCTTGAGACCGTTTTTAAAACGGATTTGAAGTCGGAACAGGCATATCGGTTTATTTAGCGTCAGTTAGTCAAACGTTTGTTTTAGTATATAGTATATATTTTACCTTTCTATGCATATAGAACACCTAAGAAATGTTATATTTTAAATTCATCAGTCCGTAGGACTTGATTCCAAAATGCATCAGGCTAGTTTAGATGTTCCTTCTGAAACGTCTGACTCTGAATTTTGTGGTGAGGACGCAGGACAGGTTTTCCTCTGATGACTCTTCCATGACGGTTATATTTGTTCGGCACCACTCCAGAGGCTGCTCCATCTTCCTGAAGGTCTCTTGTAGTCAAACGGGGGTTTTGTTTTGCCTTTGTAGCAATCCTACGAGCAGTTCTCTCGGAAAGTTTTCTTGGTCTTCCAGACCGCTCCTGTTAACTGACATATATTAATTACATTACGTACTGAGGAAACGGCTACCTGAAAACTCTTTGCTATCTTCTTATAGCCTTCTCTTGTTTTGGGGCATCATTTATTTATTTTCTTAGCAGCTGTCAGGAGGAGCCCATGGCTGCTGATTGTTGGGACAAGGTTTGAGGAGTCAGGGTATTTATGAAGCTTTGAAATTTCCATCCCCTGGCCTTTCCTAACGACGACAGTAAACACGCCAGAGCCCTCACAAGCTCATAAAGGTCTGAGACACTGGTAAAGGTTATCTGAGACCTCAATTCTCTTGGGGTGCCCAAGCTTTTGCTTGGTGCTCGTTTTATTTTCTTTCACTCTAAAATTGTTCAAAACAAAAATAATACACTAATCTTGCTTAAAATGCAGAAAAAGAATGTTTCATCTTTCACTTTATGACTTTGGAGATGAGTTCAGCTTCTACTCACTGAACTATTCACAGTAACAGAATCTTTGTCCAGGGCTGCCCGAACATTTGCGTGCCACTGTACATGAGGCGGTGGAAAAGCGGCACAAGATCCGGACCGAAGAAGCACAAAACGCCAAATGTTGCCATGGAAGTTTACATGCAAACTCGCGACTGCTGAGCAGGGCAAATTATTACTGTCAATATACCATCCATCTGTTCCTTAATGTCCAATGGCGAGGTGTTATTTTTCAACTGTACTCCACTGATATCCCTGGATACATTTTCATTGATCACTTTTCAGTGGCATACATTTCAAACATTTCACATCCACTGTGGGGATCCTGGAGTAAAGCATCACTGGTCATTACATTGCCGAAAAGTTAAACAATATAATTGTGGCCGGTTTGATCAGAATGACCGGCCGTAAGGTTTTAATAAGGTGATAGAGTTAAGAGTGTAACCGGGGAAAGATCGGGAGTTATTTCGGTGTAATTCTAAACGTTGAATCAGGGGCAGAGCGTATTCCGAGATAAGTATTAATTGCTGATGTTCACATTGCGGAAGAAGCTCCATGGCCAGTTACTGACCCTTATGCAGGCGCGGAATATTTCGCCCAAATTTTAATTTTACATGGAGTCACAACAAATTCGCTTTATTGAAAAGGACCGTGATCCCAACTCTATAGCGATATGCGATCTCCCACCGTCACCTCGTTTCAAAACTAAACAGTACCCAGTTTTCCTGTTCTACATTACCGTCATTACACAGGAAGGTTTTAACCATACTTTTCCACATTCCTGCAGAACCACAATGTCAGCGTTGTGATCAGTCCTTTCTCCCTGGTCCTTTAACAGGAATGGAATGTGCGACACCAATGGTAAGATAGTTGGCTTCTGTCTGCGCAGCAATATCATCGGAAGATCGCTAGTTCGAGACCAGAAAATATTAGGTGTTGATGTTACCAACTGTTTCCACCGGCGTTTAAACTGTACGAAGCACACATATTTGCGCGGCTGACGTGGGGTGGCTGTGGTGCTGATCGCGACAGAGAAAACAAAGAGAAGCAGAGAGATTGAATGCGTGTGTGTGTGTGTGTGTGTGAGAGAGAGAGAGAGAGAGAGAGAGAGAGAGAGAGAGAGAGAGAGAGAGAGAGAGAGAGAGAGAGAGAGAGAGAGAGAGAGAGATGAGAGAGAGAGAGAGAAAGAGAGAGAGAGAGAGAGAGAGAGGGAGAGGCAGACGGAAAAGGTGGAACCTAGAAGACTCTGGCGGAGAAATTGAACAGAGAGTCTGTATGGTGGGACTAGGAAGGAGTGGAACACAGGAGGAGGAAAAAGAAAGCGATTTAACATTTTAAAGTAGGTTTGAAATTTTGCAGCACACGGTTATTCTTCCTGATGTTTGTCTGAATGGGAACATTTGAGATGCGAGCTCCGTTGAAACCACAATGCATCCTCATGCGACAATACATGGCAATAGGTTTGAAGGCTGATTCTCCCGTTACGCAGTGTACGTTATCTACGAACCTCCTTAGGTTTAAATCCGTTTATGTTCTCCTGGAAATTATATATAATTTCTATTAATTCTTCTTTCTTTAATTTACCTTTGTCAGGTTTGAAATACAATGCGCTATTGCGAGAAACGCGAATGTTCATTATATTTACACCTGGATGCCCATGACAGTAAACTTGAACACAAACTGAAAAGTTGTGTCTCAAGTTCATTTGAAGCACTGAAGCCCAAACAATGTTTCTGCCCGGGATTGAACTGGGGACCTTTCGCGTGTAAAGCGAACGTGATAACCACTACACCACAGAAACCGTGTGAATCGCTCAATGCTTTGCGCTCCTGAGCAATGACCCGAGGCTGCCCCTCCCCGCCCTGCTCTGAAGCACAGCAATAAGTACAAAACATTGCCCACCGTCCCTTTCCGTTTTCAGTACCAAGTATTAAATAGTTTGGACTTTATTCCCTGGAATATGGGTATAGGTAGAGTGTTACAAGGACGTGGCGGTGGAACGAACCCAAGTGCTGAACACGGGCGTGGAATGGGTGCCAAGGGAGTGTTTACCCGGAGTCTTGGTTTTAGTAGAGAATTCAGGAACGATGCCAGACTTAGAACTGATAGTCCTAAGAACCATGGCACGACCAACGAACTGGCACCTTCTAGTTGTGGTCACAGGATTCTTATACTACTTTGGTTGTTGGAATGCAGGTGTTCGTAGTTATTGGAACCTGGGAATGATTGGGAACTAAACGAGGTGATTGAGGCATAATTCCTGAGGAACATAGCCAGGTAGGCGATTGTCAGAAGGGATCGAGACAGTATCCCCTCCCCCCCCCCCCCCCCCAACAGCAGACTCCCGGCGATCCTCCAGGCCTGTCTGGATGGTCCCGATGAAAGTCCTGGATGAGGGAACGGTGGAAGATGAAGGAGCGGGGGACCCAGGAACACTCTTCAGGACCGTACCCCTCCCAGTCCACCAGGTATTGGAGACCCCAGCCCCGACCGCACACATCCAGTAGTCTTCGGACGGTGAATGCCGGATGGTTGTCGATGAGACGGGCAGGTGGGGGAGTCTCAGCTGGGGGACACAAGGAGCTGACGGAGACTGGCTATAACTGAGACACATGAAAAGTTGGGTGAATGCGCATGGACCTTGGCAGCATTAGGCGGACCGCTGTGGGATTCCCAATCATTCCCAGGTTCCAAGGTTGATAATCCTTTCAACCTTGAATGGTCCCAGGAAGCGAGGGGCGAGTTTCCTATGTTAGGTTTTGAGCGGGATGTCTTTGGAGGAAAGCCACACCCTATGCCCAGGTTGGTACTCCGGTGCCGGAGTCCGGTGTCAGTCGGCTCTCTTCGTATTTGCATTTGTTGATCTGAGTAGGGCCGTGCGTGTTTCCTCTCAAACCTTCCGACACCGATCAATATGGTCCCGAACCGACGGTATCGCAATCTCCCCTTCTTGCGCGGGGAACAGCGGGGTTGGTACCCATGGGAGAACTCGAACGGAGACCCCCCAATGGCCGAGCTCACCAGGGAGTTGTGGGCGTACTCAACCCACGGGAGGTGGTCGCTCCAGGTCGACGGGTTGTTTGCTGTTACACAACGTAACGTCGCCTCCAGGTCTTGGTTGACCCGTTCCGTCTGCCCGTTCGTCTGGCGGTGGAAGCCGGATGACAGGCTGGCCGATGCACCTAAGACTCGACAGAAAGCCTTCCATAGCTGCGAGACGAACCGGGGACCTCGATCTGATACTATGGCATTCTCCGTCTTCCGTGGAGGCGGAAGTCGTGGAGGACGAGAAGATCTGCGGTTTCTTGAGAGGAAGTGAGTTTAGGGAGAGCCACAAAGTGCACCGCCTTGGTGAATAGGTCTACCACGGTGAGAGCAGTGGGTTTTCCGCGGGAAGGGGTAGACCGGTGACGAGGTCTAGGGCGATGTGTGACCAGCGACGACCAGGTACAGGTAGAGGACGAAGAAGACCCACAGGCGGTAGATGAGAGTCCTTTCCCCGGGCACAGATGGAACAAGCCGAGACATAAGAACGGGTGCCCCCTCCGTGGACGGCCACCAAAAGTGCTTCCTCAGGAGAACCAGGATCCGATCACTCTCGGGGTGTCAGGTGAACCGGGATGTGTGCCCCCATTGGAGAACCTGAGGCCTGACGGACTTCGCACGTACAGGCGATCGCCGGGTGCATTCCCTGGGGCGGATTCGTCCCGCTAGGCTTTGTTTACCTTAGCCTCGATCTCCCAAGTGAGGGCGACCTCCTCGCAGGATCGTCTCGGGAATGGAGGTGTCATCCTTGGAGTCATGCTAGCGGGATAGCGCGTACGGCTTCCCGTTCTTGGATCCTGGACAGTACGTGAGGTTAAACTTGAACCGTCCAAAAAAAAACAATGCCCAACGGGCCTGGCGGGAGTTCAATCATTTGGCGGTCTGAATATGCCCCAGGGTCTTATGATCAGACACACTCGCAGAATAAAGAAATCAGGGACCATAACTGTCCTCGACCCCGTCACTCGCGGAAATAAAAACAGGGACGATAATAGTCCTCGACCCGTTACTGGCAGAAAAGAACAGCGACCTCAGTCTGGAGCGGGCCAGGTGGATTGGAAAGGGGCACCAGCATGACTGACGGAAAATCCACAATGGCTGGTGTTTGTTGGGGGCAATTGGAAAGGTGCATCCCAAAGAAGAATAAATATTCGAAAGGGAGGATGAGGCAACCATGGCTGACAGTGGAAAGTAAAGACAGCATAAAGGCAAAAGTGAGGGCTTAGAAAGAAGCATTAGAGGGAAGCCGGGGGTTTGGGACGCTTTCAAAAATGGCTAACACTGGAGAAAATACCTTTTTTCAGACATATGAAGATTAAAAGGGATGCGAAAGTGGGTATCAGAAACCTGGAAATGACGCGGAAGAAGCAGTAATGGGGGAAAAAGAAAAGGGACGAACTGAATGAATATTTTGCTCTGTGGAAGACTCCAGCATAATGGCACCGAGAAACACGTGTCAGAGGGCACCAGTGAGAGTGGATGCTGTGACCTGCAGGAGGTGCCCGTGAAGCTGAAAGGACTGATAATAGATGTCATCGGGATCAGTTGGACGACACCCCAGGATTCTGAAAGTGGTAACTGGAGAGATTCTGTAGGCACTCCTTCACGTATCATTATATGTACAACAGCGCCATAGCAAAGAAAGCCCAGCAGAGTCTCTACTTTCTGCGAAGGCTGAGGAAAATCCATCTCCCACCCCCCATCCTCATCACATTCTATAGGGGTTTTATTGAGAGCATCCTGAGCAGCTGCATCACTGCCTGGTTCGGAAATTGCACCATCTCGGATCGCAAGACCCTGCAGCGGAGAGTGAGGTCAGCTGAAAAGATCATTGGGGTCACTCTTCCCGCCATCACGGACATTTACACTACACGCTGCATCCGCAAAGCAAACAGCATTATGAAGGACACCCTGCACCCCTCATACAAATTCTTCTCCCTCCTGCCTTCTGGGAAAAAGGTACCGGAGAATTCGGGCTCTCACGACCAGACAATGTAACAGTTTCCTCCCCCATGCTATCAGTCTCCTCAATACCCAGAACCTGGACTGACATCTTACTGCCCTATTGCTTATTTATTATTTATTGTAATGCCTGTACTGTTTTGTGTACTTCATGCAGTCCTGTGTAGGTCGGGAATCTACTTTAGTTTCTCTGTGGGTTTTTATCTGTGTTGCTTTTTACGTGGTTCAGTCTCGGTTTTGTACTGTATCATGTAACACCATGGTCCTGAAAAGAAACGTTGTCTCATTTTTACTATGTACTGCCCCAGTCGTTATGGTCGAAATGACAATAAAAGTGACTTGACTTGATATTCTGGAATAGATCCTGATGGTTGGAAAATTGCGATGTGTCACTTCACTCCGAAAGAAGGAAGTTAGGCTGAAGAAAGGAGAATATAAGAAAGGTAGTCTGACTTCAACGTGTTAAATAATTCAAAAGATTCGAAGCACATTGAAGATCAAAGACAGTTGAGGAGAAAGAGAGAAGATTTGTCAAATAGATCAGCGTGTGGTACGGTGATGCACCTTGGAAAAAAGGATAAAAAAGTCTCTGAATGGGGAAGGTTTTCTGAAATCAGAGGTCAAAGAGACCTTGTGCAATATTCCCTAAATGTTTACTTCCAGGCTTAGTCAGAGGTAAAGGAAGGCAAATGCAATTTTAACATTCGGTTCAGGAGGGGTAGAATATAAAACAACAATGTAATGTTGACATATGTCCATCATTATAAACCTGATTCTGATCCTGACCTTTATCCCCAACAGTTGAAATCTCCTTCATTTACGAGACTGACGCCAGTGTTATCCCTCCACCCTCCCGTTCCGACCCAACGGTGTTGAAACAAATTCCAAAGCTGTCCAATTTTTCTATTTGTATCGGAATGATGAATCACCTTTTCCGTTACTAGAAATAAATCAAGTACAACCCTCGCTTCAGGTGCAGTGCTACGGTGGGTGCTGAACATTGATGGAGCTGCGATGGCCGAGTGGTTAATGCGTTGGACTTGAAATCCAATGGGGATTCCCCGCGAAGGCTCGAACCCTGCTCGCAGTGCTCACACTACAGGCACCAGGGAATAGAAACCTCGCTGCCAATAAAAAATTAACACCGTGGCTGCTGACAACTACGTACCAGCCGGCAGATTTTTAGATTTTTACACCCATTGGGCAAATGTCATTTCTATTACAACTCTGATCAATCCCCTTTGGGCAGCTTAAACTCTCTGTAGTTTGGAGCTTTGTAAAACTAAAAGAATCAAATACAGAGAACGGATATTTCAGCGTCAGTGTAAAGAAGTGGACTTCGTCCTTTCGCATTAGTGGGTAACACGGTCTCTGAACGCGAAAAGCTTTCGCCGTTTCATATCACTCACTCTACAGACTCCCCATTCTCTCTTGTCTAGCGAGCGATCCAGCCTATTGCCATAGACAAATCGGTTCGCTGACCTTCCGTCAAAATCACCCTCGCCAATTGTCACTGACGCGGTGTAATGGTCCGACATCAACCAATCTAATCAAAAGGCGTGCAACATACCTTGCTCCCATTCGTGTATGCAGATGTCAATCCAACGTGTTATCCAATTGGGGAAAGGGTTTCACCCAAGAGCTGTTCCCTCCCACAGACTCTGACTGCTTCTGTCTCCCCAAAGTCCCGTCAATACTGAGCAAAACTCAGAACAATGTCCCATTATATAACATTCATATCCATATGCATCTGATCGAAGCTGGGGACGCTGTCAGGGAGTCGAAATAAAGGCGGGCGACAGAAGTTTATCTCCTCTCACCTGGGGAGCCGGTAGAAGATTTGGTGGAGGACACCGGCCGACTTTTGTCCGGCAACTGCGGTATGGGGAGGGGGGAGGATGGAGAAAAAGTCTGGGCCAGCCTGATCTTATAAAATGGCAGGGCTGGCTGAAGAGGGCTAGAGACTCGCCCTTCTTTCTGTTGACTGTCTGTTTAAAGAAAAGGAATAAACAGGCCATTCTTGGGCCTGGATGCTCCACCGTGGATATAATAGTTCGCAATCTATGTCATCAGTTTGCCTGAGGAATCATTTCCAAGCCTGAAACTGGCACAAGATTTATATCTACCGTTTGTTAATGATGCAGAATTGTACAATTTATGTTTTGCGTACTGTCTGTCTTTTCGAGCCTGCAATGACGCTGCAAGTGTTTCATTGTACCTGTCCCTCACCGTCCCTGTGCACACGGCAATAAACCCGACCGGACCTGACAATACTCACTGAGATTTGAGCAGTGATGACCCCGGGCAGATGAGTCAGGGTGGTGTCGGCAAACTGAGTGAGTAGGACCAGAGTCCAATATGGGAAATGTATGGTCACCCTGTTCTACAGAGAGACAGCATCTCTGAGTGGATTGAGGTGCAGTGAGGAGTGAAGAAGATCAAATCTACATTGTATCGATTGCAGGGTATTGTCTGTAAGACGTCGCACAGTTATTTCCAGCTTTATTGAGACTGCACCTGCGATATCTATTTTTCAAAGTCATGTTTTCATTGTCTAACAAGTGTCATACAGAACAAATAACGAATCGCTGCCGAAACAGTGTATAGCGGGTCAGGCAGCATTTGTGGCCGGAAAGAGGTAGTACACACGGTAGAAAGCAGGAGAATGGGGCTGAGAGGAAATGTCGAAGCAAACCCGATGGGCCAAACGGCCTAATTCTGCTCCTGTATTTTGTGGTTTTCTGGCGCTGAATCAAGCGGATGCTGGTTAAACACAAACAGGAATGGGGTTGTTGTGGAAGCAATGAATACACAAAATAAATTAAAATCAACACATTAATTTACAGCAGGAAATATTTTTATTCCCAGACCGGGAATCGAACCCGGGCCGCGGCGGTGAGAGCGCCGAATCCTAACCACTAGACCACCAGGGAAGCTGATGATGCGTTGCATCACAGCAACATACACTATCAAATCAAAAAAATACAAAACAAAATCAATGGATAAATAATAATAATAATGAATGAATGAATGTGATGAATATTGTCACGAATCTACTGCTCATCACTTTGCATATCTCTTGTTCACCCAATGCTTCTGGTTAAGGAACACTCTGGACTGTATGAATCGGTGGGAAACACTCGTTCTCCAGTGTCTTTATAAAGATGGTAACATTCAGATTCTCTTATGAGCCCTGGGTCATTTTTGTTTCTGTCCTCGCCTCGAAACAATTCAGTAGTCGGCCCCCGATTCCCGTGACATTGTCGCCGATACATCTGGTGTCTTGTTCCTCACCCTCCGCCTGGGTAGAGGTAGGAGAAAGAAAACCAGACGTTCAGAATGAACGAAATATGTTCTGGGGATGGAATGCTAGGCATTTTGATCGTGCTCTAACAGTGGTCGAGAGTGCGGGAGCCCCTGGTACTGAGAATGACGTGCTGATGACAAATAAGCCCAGAATTCTTTAAATAAGCCTGATAGAAACCCCGCAATGATTTGAAAGTCCTCAGGGTAGGCAGTTCCTTGCTTGCTGGTCGCGGCACTCAGTACATGGTATGCTTGCTTAACATCTCCTCTGGCGGTATGTGAAGTGCCGTCCGGATCAATGAGGAGAACCTCTCGGTAAGCAGCACCGACAGGACTCAATCATTGGATGTTGTGATTGGGGGAACAAGGGTGCGGCAAGACCGCTATGTACGGAGAGCATGAAGAGTTAGTCATGAAACAACACCGCCGTTCCACCGCCCCCCACCCCCAGCACCACAATACCTTCTTATCTTCTCCGAACGGTGGATCGAGATTCCTTCCGGCTGTTCCACCGAACTGAGCCATATCTCCATGAAACAGAGAAGACAGCAGCACCTCATTTCCCTCCGAAACTGCAATGTTGCGCTGATGTAATGCATCGTTTTCAAGTCATTGGCCTTTCGCGAAGAAGATGCCGGGTAAAGGATGCTTCATAACCCGTCGATTTAGTCTGGCTTGAAGTCTTCCGAACCGACCTCTTTTCCGGCAATGGTAATGGCTGACCTTCGCTGATCGCTGAAAGGTGCCGCACCTGCATTCCCGAGAGTCAAGTCCATCTGGTCCTTCAGCAGCTCGTTAAACTGCTGAGTAATTTAGACAGTTCAACAGTACGTTTCTTAAAGGGAAATTAGGGGTTTCACATTGCAGCTACAGTGGGTCAGCAGAAATACATCGAGACATTTTGCGAGCTGTCCGCAATACGTCGCGTGAATCACCAGTGCCATCGTGGATCCTTGGATTTATAAACAAATCTCAAAATTCCTAAAGTCTTGTCAGGTTTCCGTGTGGGAGGATGCTCGGGAAGGATCAGACGCTTGGCTTTCACAATGAGGAAGTAAATTGGATTGGCCTTTCGGTACGTTGGGGAAGCTAGAGTGTGGTAATGGAAAGTTGTCTCTCTGACTGGGGACCTGTGATGAGTGGAGTATCCCAGGGATCGTTGTTGCGTCCGTTGTTGTTTGTCATCTTTATCAATGATCTGGATAATGATGTCGCTAACTGGATCAGCAAATTTGCCGATGACAACAACATTACGGGTGTAGTTGACAACTAGGAAGAGTACCGGAGCATGAAACGGGATCTGGACCAGCTGGAAAAAATGGGTTGATAAATGTCAGATCGGAATTAACGCAGATAAGTGTTAGATGTTGCACTTGGGAGGGCCAGCCAGGGTTGGTCTGACCCAACGAGAAATAGGGCACTGAGGAGTACGATAGAACAAACGAATCTGGGAATGCAGAACCATAATTCAATGAGAGTTGCGGCACAGTTAGACAGTGTCGTAAAAACAGCTTTTCGCACATTAGCCTTCATAGATCAAAATACTGAGTACAGGAGTTGGGATGTTACGTTGCTGTGGTTTAAGGATTTATTGGGGCCCAATTTAAAATATTGTGTGCGGTTGGGCTTAACTATCTGCTGGAAAGATGCAAATAAGACTGAAAGAATGCAGAAAAAGAATTACACAGCTATTGCCGGGACTGAATGTTTTTAATTAAAAGGAAAGATTAAATATGTCAGCACTTTATTCCCGAGCGGGTAGAAGACTGAGGAGAGATTTGATAGAGGTAGTCAGCATTATGAGGCGTATAGAGAGTGTAAATGCAAGCGGGCTTTCTCTACTGATGTTGGGCGAGAATACAACTGGAGATCATGGGTGAAGGGCGAAATGTGAAATGTTTAAGGGAAACATAAGGGGAAACTTCTTCATCCAGTGGGTGGTCAGAGTGTAGACAGTGCTGCCAACACAAATGGTAATTGAGATTCCGATGTCAACGTTTAAGAGATGATTGGAGAAGTACACGGATGAGAGGGATATGGATGGCCACTGTCCGGGTGAGGACGATGGGAGTAGGCAGTTTAAATATTTCCTCACTGACTGGACGGGCTGAAGACCCTGCTTCTGTGCAGTGGTTCCCTATGGATGTCTGACTGTATATCTGGGTTAGAGCTTTAGTGTCCCACAGCACCGACCAATTTAGAAAGCCGTTGATACTGTTTTGTCCCTCTGTCCTTGCACACACTAAAGCAGGCAGACTGAGTTAATGGATGGTTACAGTAGAAGAAGATGGAAGCTTTTGAAATTGTTTATTCTGTATTCTCCAATTGCCTGAGATGCTTTTGAAGGAAGACAAGTGTGAGCCGGGATATTTGCTTTGCTCTCGCTGCGTTTTCAGTTTGTGTAGTTTTGCATGTTACATTTATTATTGATTTCAGACGGAGACACGGATTCCACACCGGCCATGTGGATTCAGGGTTAAATGGATCGAAATATGAGCGTATCTACACCCGATACGATAAAACCACGATTCAGAGGTAAATTAGCTTTAGGATAAATTGGTGTGTACTTGAATTGGGAATTTAGAATTGACATTTTGGAAGGCTGGTTCTTTTAATAAGCGCCAGAAGCTGCTGCTGAGCACTTTGAAATGCTGGTTTAAAATTGTAGGGCTCCACTGGAAAAGGTGTTTTGCAGACGTTGTAGCATTTGCCCTGTAATATGTAAATGACAGGTCAGTTCAGAAAACGCGCTGGTGCGGTCGATAGCTCAGCCATTTGCTTACGTCATCAGCCCTAATTCCATTAATTATCCGGGTGCCGCTGTGTGGTCAGATTAAAAAGATTAATTACTCAGCCCTATTTCTCGGAGTACTGTAACTGCAGACTCGCAATAGAGTTGTAAATTGTACCGAAGTTTCGACTCTCCATGCGGAACACGGCTGCCATTTGTCCTCCAGCCAGAATTTATTCTGTCTACTACATCATCTGCCTTCTGTTAGGAAACCAATTCTGAATCAGCGCAGCCAGGTTTCCCTCGATCCCATGCCTCCTGACTTTCTGAATGAGTCTACTATGGGAACTGATCAAACGCCTGACCATAATTAATGCACCCACATCGACTGTCCTCGTTCATCCGTTAGATTTATTTTCACTTTTTCAATTAAATCAATCTGGCTCATTAATGACAACATACCACGCTTTCTCTCCGTAGCCAGACTACGTTTCTCCAAATACTCATTAATTCCCTCTTTAGTAATCGTCTCCAGTAGCTTACCCACTACTGATGTAAGAATCCATGGTCTATAATTCCAAGAAGTATCCCTGTTATTTTTCGTCAACAAATGAATAACATTTTCCACGCTCCAATCTTCTAGTTCTACTTCCGTGGCCAGCGAAAACACAAATATCCTGTCCAAAAGCTCACCAATATCTGAGTTCGCCTTCCAAAATTAGCTGGACTATAACTCTTCCGGCACCCGGGAATCATCTATCATAATGTTTTCCCAAGTTTCCAGCACATCCTCTTTCTCAGCGTCGGCACGTTCGAGCATATCTGCCTTATTACGTTGTGGGCACATTGATCAATGCATTCAGTAAGGATCTTCACTGTTTCCTTGGACTCCAGACACAAGTTTTCCTCTTTTACCTCTGATTTGCCCACACTCTCCGCAGTCTCCTCCTGTTCTTCACAGTGCAACTCGTCAAGGATTTCTCAAATCCCCCTATCATTCCTTTACGTCCACTGTTATATTCCTTCCTGTCTACATTGTGACTCGCTATAGCGATAATTGATCCTTTCTTCCTGTTCTGTAAGTATCGTTCTTTCTTCCTCTTGACGTGTTGTCCAACTTTCTTGTCTCCAAGGGTTACTTTACTCTGTCAGCCTTTCCCTGCGTCACAGAGACAAGCCTATACTGAACCCCGTGTAAGTGCTCCCTAAACAATCCCCACATATCAGTTGCGCAATACCCCGAGTGCACCATTTTCCAATGTACCTTCCTAAAATCCTGCCAGCCAGCACCATAATTCGCAGAACCCCAATTAAACACACTCCATACTTTCTGGTCCTATCCCTGGGTAAGGTAAGTGGAGGGGAGTTCTGTCCTATTGTTCTGAAATGCTGACCCACGGAGAGATCTATCACCTGACCCGTTTCCTTTTCTAATATTAGATCCGGTACGGACTGTTCGCTAGTGCGCCTGTCTTCTTGTAGTGACATGAATCCTTCCTGGATACTATCAAGAAATTATGCCATAATTAAAACTTTTACACTGGGGAGATGCCAAATAACATTATGGATGTTTCAGTTACTCATGTAAATAACCTAGAAAATGTCCAAGTACCGCTTCACGATCGGTTGCTCACTTTTCGAGTTGCAGTTACTTTGTTAGAGGGCGGCTGTACAGAATACTCCAAATGGGGTGATTATGTTACTGTGTTCGTCTCACATTTTATTAACAAACGAACGCTCCACGTTGTCCTCCTTTTCTGCAGTTGCGATACTATCCCTGGTTAGCCATCGCACTCCCTTTTCAGGGGTGTCAAACTCATTTTAGGTCACGGGCCGGATTGAGCAAAATGCAGCTTCATGCGGGCCGGATCAGTCGGACGCGTGCGAAGGCAGCTTTCGTTGCCTCCGTTTTTTCAGCCTGCTCTCCTGTGTCTCAGTCTCTGCTATAACTACAAAGTGTTTCACTTTACAAATTCCGTTTCTTATGAAGAAGACTGCCGAATAAACACTAAAAACCCTGAAAACCTGTACCTGAATAAACTCAGCATTAGCCATATCATAAGCCATATGCGCTTCGATTACTGGGGCCAGCTTCAATAGTAGTTAGATATTATCTCGCGGGCCAAAGATAATTCCACCGCGGGCCGGATTTGGCCCCCGGGCCTTGAGTTTGACATATATGCTTTACATTATGTTAAACGACCCTGTCCATTTTGAAACATCTAAAACACGGAAAGCCCTGAAGCCATCCCTGCCCTTGTAACAGTCGAGTGTCTGTGATAGTTTGGAACATACTTCAACCAGTGTAATATTCACGCCAGCAGCAATGAGCGCTTGTATTGCCACCAACCTGAACTTATGATGTGGGCGATCTTCCACCAATTCTGCAATTTCCGGGCGACCAGGCACATGATTGTTTGAGTTTATGACATATTTGCCAAACCTGTTCATTGTAAAACGGTTTTATTTGAAAACTCCGCTGAATCATCAGTAGACACGGGCATTATCTACACAGCTGGCCATTTAATGTAAACACATACTTCATTCCATTCCTCAGCTCTTCTCTGAATTTCCTCTGTGTCAGTGTATAGATACAAGTATTGGTGCACATGCTGAGTGTTTGCAACATGAACCTAAATTGCTGTAGGATGTATACCGGGGAACTCAAATATCTGTCCTGGTAAAAATAGTTTTGCATTTGCCATTTCAGGGTATGGGCTACAGAGGGCATCCACAATAATATGAAATTAGCTGAAATAGAAAACAGCAAAATCATCGATTTTCTGCGATTTTCCACCTCGGCATCTTTCTGATTGTCGCTGCTGTGCCGAAGCCTTCTGCGGACTCTATTTGCCACAACGATATGTCTTACGGTTAACCCGTTAAACACCAGGATTAAGCCTATTGGTAGAAATGGTGTTAAAATACTGAGCAGTAATTGGTATCCTCTCCACACGGGTGAAGTAGCGTATTCATATGTGCCGGTGCACCGCCACGGCGTGTTGTCAATGATGACGTAAGGTTCAACGGCAAAGTATAACGGGACCCCTGTCCCGCAGCTCACTATAGCCACGGTCACCATAACCACCGTTGCTGTTCTCTCGGTGCAGTATCGCTCCCGCAGCTTTCGGCAACATATGGCGATGAAGCGATCGAAGGTAAAACTGACCGTAAACCAAACAGAACAGTCCGTCGTTACGACCCGAAAGACAAGTGTCAGAGCGCACACAGGAGTGATGAGCAGGGATCTGGAATAAATGTAGATATTGTTGGTCTGTTCCACTAAAGCAACAACGATAACCACCATCAGATCCGCTGTTGCCATTCCAACCAGGTAACGGGTGATGCATTTGGAGAGTCCGCATTTTCCACGGGAAAGGATCACAATCGCCGTTAAGTTAACTGCAAGAAATTTAGAAACATAATAGAAATACGGTCAGCTCCCTGAATGCCCCCATTCTACCGATGCTATGGTGGGTATGGTCTGTTTGGAAGTGGAAAGCGGGAATACAGTGTGTGAGGTCTCCGTCGCTGCACTCCGGCTGGAGGACAATGACGGATGTCAGTCTCAGTGGATTGGCGACCTTCCGACAGTTTTGAACAAGGCATCCAAGTTCCAGGACTCACGTACCGGTGGGCACTCGATCACTCCTGTTAGCAAAACCATTTCCATTACTAGTGGTGAAAGAACTGAAGGGATTGTTTGCAGCCGTGACAAAGTGGAATCTAAAGATACAAAGCACAAGTTATCATTTCAAGAACAGACCTACGTGTCGAAAATAGACTGGACCGTCATTTAAATAAGCTGCCACGTTGTTATAAGTCGAAGTGTCTGCACTGATAGAGACACGGACCTTGAAAAGCAGTGACCAGCATCACTTCCGAAAACCCAACGAGGTGAAATTATGAAACAGTGACAATATCGGGACCAACTTAATTGAGAAAAGAAGAAAACTCTGCGATCAAAGTATGGAAAATAGAAATAAAACCATTAGATGCCTGAGTCCTCCATTTTCAGCCGAGGGTAGCATCTGTGCTCAGTAACAGTGCGGATACCGCAGCAGAGTAACGACGACACCATACAAAAAGTAACCAGCTCCGGCATCTTACCGGGGACACCAACCGCTACAAGTGTGGGATAGAAAATGGCCGCAATGTAGTAAATCGCCGGATATCCCATATTCCGTCAGAAGCAGCGTTCAGTTGTACGGAGCGTTTCAGCTGCTCAGATGGACTGGTGATCGGTTAACAGACTTTTATTGAGCAGAGAACAATTCCACTGAGGCAATTAGCGTGGCTAATACGTCAGGGACATTAGTGAAAACCAACTGCACAAACACTTATCTTAAACTATTTATACTCACTCTGTCCCCGTGTCATGAATTTGACTCCTCAATAGAGTCCATTACTGTAAAACAAAATAGAATGTGCCTTTTTCCATGTTATTTTGCATGATACCTGGCTTCAGCTATTTAAATGGCATTTTTTATATCATTATTGCTTTAAAACAGGCATTCATCTTGAAGTTGATTTATTTTGTAATATTTGACCGTGCACATTCGCTTCTGAAATTGAGTGAAGGAGTTTGTTCTGGCGGGCGAAATGAACAACACTTCCTTATTAAAGGGGAACATTCCTTTGTTCTTTTCTTTCGTTCGTTCCAGTCATTTCGGTCTGTTTGTGTGTTGGAAATCACAGTTACAGCTGACATAAAATAAAATACACTGCACGTATACCTGCAAACACTGTAAAGATCCACAGCGATATTCCAGAGACCTGTGATCAAAAGGGGAGTGTGTCCTCGGGAAATTAGCGAGGGCTGTGGACAGTTTGAAGAGCAATGTTTTCCAGCGCACACATGGGTCGTTTGGTAGGAACCTGATCTCTGCCAGTGAATGACTTGATCACCTCACACCCGTGACGTGCCATGCAGTCGATTTAACCTTAAAGATATTCTCAAACCTGCCGCTATTCTCCCGCAAATTTTCCATCCATTCTCTGTTTCAGTAAATACAGTAAGTAAAATCTATGGACAATCCGCAGGTTTTCAGGCTGTTCTGTCATTTTCCACGAAGTTGTATTTTTTTCTCCTGATTTACTGTCAGGTATATTGCCTTTCGAGCGTCACTATGATTATATGCAGAACAGCAGATGTGGTCAAGCTCCCTGTCAATCACACTTCCTTCTGCAGTGCACCGCTCCGTGGCGGTTGTGATACTCGTAGCGATGAGCAGCCCTCGACTTATTGGAGAGAGTTTCATCACTCCGTTTCCATTGCTGAACTCGTACTAATGTGCGGCCCTCGATTGGCTCAAGAAAGTATCACCTGTCCCTTCAAATTCTTCCTCCCAAAATGGATCACTCCGTAACCTTCCGGGTTGAACTCCATCTGTAACTACTCAGCGCTGCTCTGCGTCCTGTCACTGTCCTGTTGTAATCTGTGACAACCTTCTATACTATCCATAATCCCACCAACTTTCACATCACTGGAAATACAATAAACCATCCTTCCACATAAAAACACAAAAAAAAAACCCTGGGTCTCAGACAGATCTCTTCAGGACACCTGTCACCAACATCCAGAGAGAAAACGCTCCATCCACAATTATCCTCTGCCTTCTGTGGGCGTCATTTCTGAATCTGGCAGCTAATTTTCCATGGATACGAAACCTTCTGACGTTATAGATGGTCCTACCATGACTAACCTTAACGCCTTGTTAAAATCCGTTCATATCATATCAATTATCTCCCACTTTATTTCCAGAAGACCACACAACAAACACGTTCTCCCATCTGTTTCTCTCTTCCATTGACTCCACCTTAGCTCGGTCGAGTGCAAAGATGTGACCTATCCTCATCCTACGGGAGCAAACTGGAAGTAGGTGCCCAAGTCACTGAGGGGGCAACTGCTCCTTCATCCCCATCACCGTCGATTGCCTGAAACATAAATCTAAGAGGATCACTCATCTCGGTCCATAGCATCCAATTGGCAATAGGTTTTCTGGAACTCAGCTACGAGAGGACTTTGACTATCTCCAAGGGGTTTGAGGTCGTTAACATGATACCATCCCAACTTATTTGTAGCAGTCTGAATTCGATATACTGATCTACCGGTTCTGTCAGCGATATCATATGTCCCTACAAATCGCGAAGCTGTAAAGTGGCTTGGCTGATTTAGAAACATGATAACCTTCTGTCCTATTTCCAACACCCGCGGTTTTGTTCGCACCTCGAAATAAGCTTTGCTCTTCTGTTTCTTCCGTCTCCTGTTATAGGTGGCAGCAGAATGGGCCTCCTGAATAGAGTCAATTAATTGCTGCTTGCATTTGTTCTACCCAATGCCACCACACTCGGCTGATGATAAATCTAGCCTAAACAAGGATTCTAACCCTTTCATTCTAACTAACATTGTCCTTAACGTTGTGTTCATCCATTCAGCAATTGCACTGTATTGTGGTCGATAAGCGATACCAACTGTGTTTTCTCCCAAACAGTTTCATTACATTTTGTATCACATGTGCGGTGCAGCGGCGACCATGACTGATTCTAAAGTGCTTGTCAATCGCCATCGGGTAAAAACTCTTTCAAAAACAAAATCGTGGCTGAAACGTCAGCGGTTTTCATTATCTATTTGGGAAAGCCTCTATCCACTTTGAATCGGGCGAGTGCAAAGATGTGACCTATCCTCATCCTCAGGGTACAAACGGGAAGTGGTTGCCCAACTCATTGAAGAAGCAACTGCTCCTTCATCCACGTCATCGTCGAAACATAAATCTAAGAGGATCATCTTATCTCGGTCCAGGGCACCCCATTGGCAATATATTTTCTGGAACTCAGCTACTAGAGGACAATGACTATCTCTAAAGGTTTGAGTTTATTGATATGATACCAACCCAACTTGCTTGGAGCATTCTGAATTCGATATACTGATGGACTGACTCTGTGCCGACAAATCTGGAAGGTGTAAAGGGTCTCGGCTGATGTAGTGACATCATAACCTTCAGTCCTATTTTAAACGCCCGCGGTTTTGCTCGCACCTCGAAACAAGCTTCGCTCTGCCGCTTCCTCCGTCACGTACTATGGGCGGCATCATAATGGGCCTCCTTAATAGAGTCAATTAATTGCTGCTTGCATTCGTCCTTTTCAGTGCCATCATACTCGGCCTGTGATAAATCTAGCCAAGAAAGAATACGAACACTTCCATGTTTTTTCTCCCAATTGTCAACTTAAAACGTATAAATGCAGGAGAGAATGCTTTTGTGGTGAACACTATCATAAGAACATAGAGTAAGACAGTGACCCATGAGCCGTTTAGTCATTTTGGGCAACATTGTTGTTAAAGTCCAGTTCATCCGTTCAACAATCGCACTGCATTGTGGTCGATAGGGGATATGGAATCTCTATTTTACCCCCAAACAGTTTCATTAGATATTGTATCACCTGTACAGTGTAGCGGGGACCGTGATCTGATTCTAGAGTCCTTGGCAATGCCCAACGGGTAAAGACGGGTAAATCTTGGCTGTGACGTCAACACATTTCATTGTCTAGTTGTGGAAGCCTCTCTCCACTTGGTGACCGCATCCACTATCTCGAGGATATATTTCAGTCCTCCAGGGGATGGATGCGAATATCCAACAAAATAAACCTGCAAATCCACACGTGGTCATTCTGCGGGACGTGTCTTAAAACTGCTTCTCAAGCCGATTTATCTGGGTTAGATCAACATAGATAAAACCCAATTACTTTCATATTGCTATAGCCCACCAAGAGAAAGTAAAATTCGATACCCTGGGCATGGCACACAAAGTCTTTCAAATATTTGGGCATTATTATGCCAAAAGATTTGGCAAAATGATCACAATGTAACTATCAGGCTTTATATAAAAAGGAAAAATAAGGAAGATGTGGCAAGATGCAGCCTGATTCCTTTTCTTAGTCTCAGTTCAAGGATTGAGTCTATTAAAATGAATATACTGCCCAGACTGTTATATCTCTTTCAGACCCTACAAATAGTGATTAATCAAAATCAATTCAATGAATGGAACAAGACGCTATGAAGGTATATTTGGCAGGGTAAACGGCCTAGAGCTCGTCTCAAAACTTTGCAATTAGCATAGGAAAAGGGGGGGTGGGGCTTGCCTTCTCTTAGAGGTTATTATTTTGCAGCACAGTTGAGAGCTGTGATATGTTGGTGCAACTCATCATCTGACGCTCAGAGGAAAATCATGGAGGAGCGGGTACTTCCCATTCCCCATACAAGCAATTTTGGCTGATAACAACCTGCAAAGGTACGTAAATACTATTGATAACCCATGGATGAAATTGACTCTTAAAATATGGAAAACAGCTATAAAAGAATATAATCTAGAGGGAGATATTGCAATTCTTAACTGGTGTGCCTATGACTTGGATTTTACACCGAATAAACTGAATGCTAGATTTAAGGACTGGACAGCTAAAGGAATAACAGTTCTTTGCAACATAATGAAAGAAGGAACACTGTTCACTTTTGAAATGCTTAATGAGTAATACATTAGAAAAACAAGATTTTTATCGGTATTTACCGATGCGACAATATGTTAATAAGACGCTTAAAAATGTAACCATGCTTGACTGAACTCTTTAGAAAAGCATATAATTCAGATAGTTGTAGTAGAATCATTTCAAGCATGTGTAAGGGGTTGTTAAATCTCAAAACACATTTGACTTCATACGTTAAAACAAACTGGGAGAAGGAAGGAGGGATAATTATATCTGAGGAAGAATAGACAACAATATGGAGGTATCAATGGAAGTGTACCAGTTCACAGAAATGTAGGGAGTTCGGATGGAAAAACTTGATAAGATATTTTATTACACCCTCTCAGAAATACCATTATGATAGTAACCTCCCTGTTTGCTGGAGAAATTGTGAAAATCAAAATGCAAATCATTATCATATTTTTTGGCACTGCCCCGTTATCAAAGACTATTGGAGGGGGATACACGATGCCCTACAAGACATCTTTAAATGTGAAATACCCTTAGAGAGTAAGACTATATATTTTCTGTACATAGCGGAAGAATGGTTGAAAAGAGATAAATATTTAATGAATATACTGTTGGTGGCTGGTTAAAAAGACTCTTGCTAGGAAATGGTTATCACAGGAGAGCCCAACTTTAAATGCATGGATGGAAATTACAATGGACATTTACAAAATGGAGAAGAGAACAGCATCTGTTAATCATAAGCTGGAACAGTTTGATTCATACTGGGATAAATGGCTTAACTATATAATGCCTCATAGTCCTGATTTTATTCTCACAAATCAATGAATCTGTTGTAAAAAAAAATGATGACGCCCTACTTATACATAGTTCGTTCCTTTTGCTTATTTTCTTTTCTTTCCACTCTTTTCTATAAGTGTATACCTTAGATCAAGTCATCAAGTCAAGTCAAGTCAAGTCAACTTTTATTGTCATTTCGACCATAACTGCTGTAACAGTGCATAGAAAAAATGAGACAACGTTTTTCAGGACCATGGTTTACATGACACAGTATAAAAAACTAGATTGAACTACGTAATAAAAAAAACACACAGAAAGCTATACTAGATTACAGACCTACACTGGACTGCATAAAGTTAAAAAAAAAACAGCATTACAATAAATAATAAACAGGACAGTAGGGCAAGGTGTCAATCCAGGCTTCGGTTATTGAGGAGTCTGATAGTTTGGGGGAAGAAACTGTTATATAGTCTGGTCGTGAGAGCCCGAATGCTTCGGAGCCTTTTCCCAGATGGCAGGAGGGAGAAGAGATTGTATGCGGGGTGCACTGTCCATTCATAATGCTGTTTCCTTTTCAGATGCAGCGTGTAGATAAATACTTTGTGGAGATTTGTGATATATATGATTATATGGTATATATGTACAATGTCTGAAATACATCTTACGGAAATGTTTGTTTAATGATGAACCAATAAAAAATAAATTACAAATCAAACAATTCTTACAATAATATTGTACATCTTCTCGCGATTTCGACCTCCAACACAGATTTTTCAACTGTTCCGTAATTCTGCCTGCTCCTTGATACCCACAAATGTAATGGTGACAATCCATCACCTAGTTTCTTTCACATTCTGGCACAAAAAAATACCATTATTAAGTACAATCCGATTCCGTGCCTATATCCCTCGATATTTGTCAAACGCTTCAGAATCCTCGCCTCTTTGTAGCTTTGCTAACTCCTGACCCTGTTAATGAGTCATGACTAAGTCTATATCTGTACAGTTTTCTGGTTTCTCTGTCATCCCTACCTCTACATCTGGATTCCCTTTCACCATACAGCTTGATTCTAGTTTGGCGACCTCACCAGCCTTCCTGCTCCCTTCCGGGGAAGTCTGTAACTGAGCCTTCACCTTTCAGTTTAATCGATAAGTGTTTCCACTTCCCTTCTCAAATATTTGCTTCAACATGGGAGCTGATGGTACTGGTTTGTCATCTTTTGAGATATAACCTCTAGATTCCCATAACGGTAAATATTCATCCAAAGCACATGAGTATGCAGTGAATAAAGGGAGATGGGTCAGGTGCAGTCATCAGAGTTTAATCTCATTCGAGTTGTTGTTCAGCGCAGAAGTAGTGAGTCAAAGGGCTTGTTCCCGTGCTGTACTGTTCCCAGGATCCCATCATCTCCAGCTGATGTGTTCACATTGTAAAATCAATTTATTAATTGTCATCTCTCCATTCTCCTCCATTCATCTCATTCTTCAGCACTGTGTCATATAGGACACGGTGCCTTGCAACACAGGAGCCATCGCTTCCTTCCATCCTGTCCCAAACGGGCGGAACAGACCCGTCTGAGCTGTGACGTAACCAGTAACGTCAAATTCCCAGTAGGTCATCAATGAACCGGGTGCTGCAATGTGGAACTTGGATCATTCGAAAGGTGGAAGTTGACTTTCCCTCGCATTCCTATTCACAAACTCTCTCAGTGCTGCACAGAACAACGGAGACACAATTTTATCAATGGAAAATGCAAGACATATTGCAGACAAGTCTGAAGTTATCAAGTCTTATGCAAAACCTCCATCATCCACCCTGGTGCATTCAAACGACAGCAGACCCGAGAAAGATACAGTCGTGTTAGATTGAATGGTTCATGAAACACTGTTGGCCAGTAGAAACTACAGTCTGGTCAAGGACAGGGGAATCAGACAAACCAGTTCTCTCTCTCTTCCCCCATTTTGTGGACTATGAACGGATTCTTGCACTGGAATAATTTAAGCAGAGGAACTGAATGTGAACACAGGAAGCTTCAGGTAATGATCTGCTAAACCTGAGACCATTCTCAAACAAGTCGCCATTTGTTATGTGAAGGGCGTCGACTCTGAACTGATTCTTGACTCTGGGACAATCTAATCAGAGCAATAAAACTGAGACCATGCTCAGAGGAGCAGCTACTTGTTATGTAAAATGCCAGACATATCAAAGAAGCAATCTGTAGTCTCGTTAGACTCTGTCTGGGTTGCCTCATTTAACTGGTTTGGAATGGTCAGGGTGTAAAGATACGAATACACAAGGCTGGGGTGGGCAGTGCCACGTAAAATAGTTTGGTTGTAGCTCTGTACAATGATCAGGAACCAGGTGACCCAGGTAGGTCAGGTGACCTTGAGCCAATGGTTTGGAGATCCAATGGTTCAATTGATGAGGAACGATATAAGATTCCGGAGCTCCAAATATGCAGGGGAAATAACTCTCCAGCGGCCAGAGACCAACCATTGCCGAAAAGTAGGACCACATGGACTCGTGGAGATCGCGAACATGGGGATCGGAAGATGATGAGAGGCATTGATCGTGTGGATATTAAGAATCTTTTTTCCCAGGGCTGAAATGGTTGCCAGAAGAGGATACAGGTTGAAGGTGCTGGGGAGTCGGTACAGAGGAGATGTCAGGGGTGGGTTTTTTTACTCAGAGAGCGGTGAGTGCGTGGAATAGGCTGCGGGCAACAGTGGTGGAGGCGGATACGATTGGGTCTTTTTAAGAGACTTTTGGATAGGTACATGGAGGTTAGAAAAATTGAGGGCTATAGGTAAGCCTAGTCATTTCTAAGGTAGGGACATGTTCGGCACAACATTTGTGGGCCGAAGGCCCTGTATTGTGCTGTAGATTTTCCAGGTTTTCCATGTTTTCTATGTTTCTATGGAATGCCTTGCCAGCGTAGACTCTTTTCCCGGGTAATACCTTTTCTCTTCATTGACTGTTCACGGAGCGTCAGGGTTTCCAGTAGGGTGCACACAGGAAGATAGTGTGTAAATCTACGTGCTTTTAGTAGAAATAATAAAAGATACTTGTTGTTAAATACAAATTCTCGGTATCTCATTAATCATTGTTACAAGAGATGATTCTTGTCACAGTGGCGTCCATCATTAACATTGCCCACGAACAGGACGTGCCCTCTACACAGTGTTACCATCGGGAAGGAGATACAGAAGCCTGAAAGCTCAGGCTCAGCGATTCAGGAACAGTGTTTCCCCGCTGCCAACTGTATCTCAGTTTTGTTTTCTCTATATTTATTTATCCTGTATTTCATTGAACTGCTACCGTAAAGTTAACATTTTAGCGACGGATGTCTGTGATATTATATCTGGTTCTGATTCTTTAAATGTAAATCGATTAGTTATTAAAAGCCATGACGCCTTGCTTTTCCAGACTACTCTCAATGCGTCGGATAATAAAGTGCAGGAAAATTTTAAAAAATAATAGGCCATATATATCAGTACCGACCGCTGGATGATCTCGATAGCTTTGCTTGGAAGGGACTCGTCAAGTATTATGTAATGATGAATTGCACTCGGTGTTCAGACTTCGCCGGTCATGGGGTATGAAGGAAAATATCTGGACAAACATGAACATTAGCGATAGTCAGTATGGGCCAGTGCGTAGTAGGTCATGTCTAACCAATCTCACAGAGCTTTACTAGGTAGTTACCAGGAATGGTGTGGAAGGCAAGGCAGTGGATGCCGTCTAACAGGGACTTCAGCAAGGAATTTCTCAAGGTTCCGTAGGGGAGGATGCTGGAGAAGGTTCAGTCGCTTGGCTTTCATGATGAACTATTAAATTGCTGTCACCATTGGCTACGTTGGGGAAACTAGAGTGTGGTAATAAATGGTTGTCTCTTTGTTTGGGGACCTGTGACGAGTGGAGTGCCGCACGGATCTTTGCTGCCATCGTTGTTTGTTGTTTGTCATCTATATTAACGATCTGGATAATGATGTCGTTAACTGGATCAGCAAACTGCCGATGACAGCAGCATTACCTGTGTAGTTGACAGCGAGGAAGAGTCCCAGAGCATGGTACCAGAAACGGGATCTGGACCAGCTGGAACAATGGGCTGAAAAAAAGCGGATCTGGTTCAACGCAGAGAAGTGTTAGATGGTGCAGTTGGGAGGACCAGCCAGGGTTGGTCTGACACAATGAGAAATAGGGCACCGAGAAATACGATAGAACAAACGAATCTGAGAATGCAGGTCCGTAATCCAATGAAAGTTGCCGCACAGTTAGATAGGGTCGTAAAAACAGCTTTTCGCACATTAGCCTTCATAGACCAAAGTACTGAGTACAGGAGTTGGGATGTTACGTTGCTGTGGTTTCAGGCTTTATTGGGGCCCAATTTAAAATATTGTGTGCGGTTGGGCTCAACTATCTGCAGGAAAGATGCAAATAAGACTGAAAGAATGCAGAAAAAGAATTACACGGCTATTGCCGGGACTGAATGTTTTTAATTAAAAAGAAAGATGACCTATTTTAGCACTATTCCCGAGGAGGTAGAAGATTGAGGGAAGTTTTGATAGAGGTATACAACATTATGAGGCGTATAGAGAGTGTAAATGCAAGCGGGCTTTCTCCACTGATGTTGGGCGAGAATACAACTGGAGATCAGGGGCGAAGGGTGAAATGTGAAATGTTTAAGGGAATCATGAGGGGAAACTTCTTCACCCAGAGGGTGATCAGAGTGTAGACAGTGCTGCCAACACAAATGGTAATTGAGATTCCGATTTCAACTTTTAAGAGATGATTGGAGAAGTACACGGATGAGAGGGATACGGATGCCCACGGCCCGGGTCCGGGTCGATGGGATTAGGCAGTGTAAATAATTCCTCCCTGACCTGACGGGCTGAAGACCCTGTTTCTGTGCAGTGGTTTCCTATGGCAGTCTGACTGTATGTCTGGGTTACAACCTCAGTGTCTCACAGCACCGACCAATCTAGAAAATCGTTGATACTGTTCGATCCCTCTGTCCTTGCACACACTGAAGCATGGAGACTGAGTGAAATGGATGGTTACAGCATGAGGAGATGGAAGCACAAATGTGAGATGATGAGGCGAGTATCACACCACAGGAATATGCCCTCACTCCTTCAGTTAGGCGGTAAAGACAATAGTTCCGGTCTGGAGGTGGGTGTGACAGTGGTCAAATTTGTTGCTTCATCGGTGGTACAGGGGATCATTAGACAGATAGATAGATAGATAGATAGATAGATAGATAGATAGATAGATAGATACTTTATTCATCCCCATGGGGAAATTCAACCTTTTTTCCAATGTCCCATACACTTGTTGTAGCAAAAACTAATTACATACAATACTTAACTCAGTAAGAACTAACTCATAAAGCATTAATAATAGCTTAAAAAAGTTCTTAAGTCCTGGCAGTTGAATTGTAAAGCCTAATGGCATTGGGGAGTATTGACCTCTTCATCCTGTCTGAGGAGCATTGCATCGATAGTAACCTGTCGCTGAAACTGCTTCTCTGTCTCTGGATGGTGCTATGTAGAGGATGTTCAGAGTTTTCCATAATTGACCGTAGCCTACTCAGCGCCCTTCGCTCAGCCACCGATGTTAAACTCTCCAGTACTTTGCCCACGACAGAGCCCGATTTCCTTACCAGCTTATTAAGACGTGAGGCGTCCCTCTTCTTAATGCTTCCTTCCCAACACGCCACCACAAAGAAGAGGGCGCTCTCCACAACTGACCTATAGAACATCTTCAGCATCTCACTGCAGACATTGAATGACACCAACCTTCTAAGGAATGTCAGTCGACTCTGTGCCTTCCTGCACAAGGCATCTGTGTTGGCAGTCCAGTCTAGCTTCTCGTCTAAATGTACTCCCAGATACTTGTAGGTCTTAACCTGCTCCACACATTCTCCATTAATGATCACGGGCTCCATATGAGGCCTAGATCTCCTAAAGTCCACCACCATCTCCTTGGTCTTGGTGATATTGAGACGCAGGTAGTTTGAGTTGCACCATATCACAAAGTCCTGTATCAGTTTCCTATACTCCTCCTCCTGTCCATTCCTTACACACCCCACTATGGCCGTGATATCAGCGAACTTCTGCACATGGCAGGACTCCGAGTTATATTGGAAGTCTGATGTGTACAGGGTGAACAGGACCGGAGAGAGTACGGTTCCCTGCGGCGCTCCTGTGCTGCTGACCACCGTGTCAGACCTACAGTCTCCCAACCGCACATACTGAGGTCTATCTGTCAAGTAGTCCACTATCCAATCCACCATGTGAGAGTCTACTCCCATCTCCGTTAGTTTGTGCCTTAGGATCTTGGGCTGGATGGTGTTAAAGGCACTAGAGAAGTCAAGGAATGTAATCCTCACAGCACAACTGACCCCATCTAGGTGAGAGAGTGATTTGTGCAGCAAATACGTGATAGCATCCTCCACTCCCACCTTCTCCTTATACGCAAACTGAAGCGGATCCCGGGCGTGCCTGGATTGTGGCCTCAGATTCTGTATTATCAGCCGCTCCATGGTCTTCATCACGTGCGACGTCAAGGCAACAGGTCTGCAGTCAACTCCTTTGGTTGTGGTTTCTTCGGTACCGGGACAATACAGGATGTTTTCCACTGTCTGGGAACTCTTCTCTGATCTAGGCTCATGTTGAAGATGCGCTGTAGTGGTTCTCCCAGCTCAGTCGCACAGGCCCTCAGTAATCGTGGGGAAACTCCATCCGGTCCAGCCGCCTTGCTGGTACAGATCTTCCTCAGTTGACCTTCCACCTGTGCAGCCGTAATCCTGAGCGTGGGCAAGGTCTCCTGTGAGTGGCTATTTTCCTGTGAGGGAAGTAAGCCTGGTGTGGAGTTCTGCGGTGAGGATGAGATTGTGCTGTCGAACCTATTGAAGAAATTGTTCAGCTGGTTCGCTTTCTCCACATCTCTACTTATGTTTGCCCCCCGCTTTGCACCGCATCCGGTGATGATCTTCATCCCATCCCACACCTTCTTCATGCTTTTTTTCTGCAGCTTTTGTTCTAGCTTCCTCCTATACTGCTCCTTTGCCCCCCTTATCTGTACTCTGAGCCATGATACTACACAACAAAGGGTTCATTTAATCCGAACCCTGTCCTCGGTCAGAAATTGGAGGTGGGGAACCTCGGAAGTCGTTGGATGCTTGGAGTTGTGGAGACGCCATATTTTTATTGTGTTGAATATTAACTCCTGGACGATATATTACTTTCTGCGTCTCCTTGTCTTGGAGTCGAAAGTCTTTACTAAATGTTGTATGATTGCAATTACAGATGTTTGTTAACTGTTGAGCAAATAAGGGCATGTCATTTTCTGCGATATTTTGAAAATATGAATCCATTGCGGATTTAACATATAGCACGAGGTATGGACATAATTGAGTTCAATTGAAAGAGAAATAGAAAGATTACGACCATGAATAACTTCATGGTAGTCATGTGTTTCTGTAGTTTGTGTGGGATGGATGATTGAATTAATCTTCTTTTTCACTATACATGAGGCAGAACATTTGTGTCTCCTTGCGAGAAGTGTTTTCCAGGAACTGATGCGATATTCGGAGTCTGCATATCTTTCCGAAATTCTATGAAGTGTTAATGTATGTGAGACTCAGGTCTCCACATCTCGCTCTCCTGTGTTCTTTAGAATACGTGCTGAGGCCTTTTACTTTGGAAATTGTTTATTCTGTATTCTTCAATTGCCTGCGATGGTTTTGCAGGAAGACAAGTCTGAGTCCGGATGTTTGGTTTGCTTTCGCCGCGTATTTAGTTTGTGTAATTATTTGTGATTCATTTATTATGGATTTCTGATGGAGACACGGACTCCACACCGGTCGTGTGGGTTCAGGGTTAAAGGGATCGAAATTTGACCGTTTCTGCACCGAACAACATAAATTCACGATTCAGAGGTAAATTTGCATTAGGATAAAATGGTGTCTACTTGAATTGGCAATTTGGAATTGGCATTTTGGAAGGCTGGTTCTTTTAATGAGCAGCAAAAGCTGCTGCTGAACACTTTGAAATGCTAGTTTTAAGTTGTAGGTCTCATTGGAAAAGATTTTTTTGAGGTCATTGTAGCATCTGCCCTGTAATATGTAAATGGAAGGTCAGTTTAGATAACGTGGCGGTGTAATCAATAGCTCAGCGATTTGCTTACATCATCAGCCCTAATTCCATTAATTATCCAGCTGCTGCTGGGTGGTCAGATTAAATCGGTTATTTCCCTCTATAACTGCTAAGTCCAAACATAGTTGTACAGTGTACCGAAATTTCGACCCACTACTGACATAATACTCACCCGTTTGTAATTCGAAGGCGTCTCCCTATTATCTTTCGTCAACAAAGGAATAACACTTGCCAACCTCCCCCCCTCCCCCAGTCTTATTGTTCTACTTCCATGACTAGCGAAGACACAAATATCCCGTCCAAAAGTACAGCAATATCTTCACTCGCTTTCCAAAATGACCTAGACTATATCCCTTCCGGCACCGTGGAATCATCTATCATAATGTTTTCCAAGTTTCTAGCGCATCCTCTTTCTGAGCGTCGGCATGTTCTAGCCTTTTGACGCTGTGGTCATATTCACTGCTTCCTTGACTCCAAACACAATTTTCCTCTGGTCTGCCCACACTCGATCTAGTCATCCTCCTGTTCTTCCCATACTTCAGTGCAACTCGCTAAGGCATTCACAGCTCCCCTTATACCTTTTCTAAGTCCATTGTTAAATTCTTTGCTGTCTGCATTGTGACTCGCCATAACCCTACCCGATCCTTTCATCCTAAACCTAAACTATCTTTTTTCTTCTTCTTGATTCGTCCATAATTCTTGTCAGCTAGGGTTACCTTACGCTGTCATCCTTTCCCTGTGTCAATGAGACAAGCCCTTACTGAACCTCATGTCAGTGCACCCTGAACAATCTCCACATATCTGTTGCTCTTTACCCAGAATGCATCATTTCCCAATGTACGTTCCCAAGTTCCTGCCAGGTAACACCATCCATTGCAGACCCCAAATTCCAGGCTCCCTTCTCCTATCACTGTGCAATGTAAATGTCGGGGAGTTCTCCCTATCGTTTTGAAATGCTGACCCGCAGAGAGATCTGTCACCGGACCAGGTTTGCTTTTCTAATAGTAGATCCGGTATCGACTGTTTGCGAGTCCGCCTTTCTTCTTATAGTGGCATGAATCCATCCTGGACACAACTGAGAAATTATGACATACCTGAACCTATTACCCGACCCTGTCCATTTTGAAATATCTTAAACCAGGAAAGTCCTGAAGCCATCCCTGCCCTTGTGACAATCGAGTGTCTGTGATGACTTGAACCAATGTAACACTAACGCCAGCAGCATTGAACGTTTGCATTGCTACCTTTCAGAACTGTATGAAGTAATCAATCTTCCGCCAATTCTGCAATTTCCCGAATATGATTGTTTGAATTAATGACATATTTGCCAAACCTTTTCATTGTAAAACGGCTTTAATTGAAAACTCCGCTAAATTACCATTAGACCCGGGCATTATCTACACAGATGGCCATTTAATGTAAACACATACTTCATTCCATTCCTCAGCTCTTCTCTGAATTTCCTCTGTGTCAGTGTATAGATACAAGTATTGGTGCACATGCTGAGCATTTGCAACATGAACCCAAATTGCTGTAGGATGTATACTGGGGAACTCAAATATCTGTCCTCGTAGAAATAGTTTTGCAATTGCCATTTCAGGGAATGGGCTACATTGGGCATCCACAATAATATGAAATTAGCTGATATAGAAAATAACAAAATCATCGATTTTCTGCGATTTTCCGCCTCGGCATCTTTTTGATTGTCGCTGCTGTGCCGAAGCTTTCTGCGGACTCTATTTGCCACAAAGATATGCCTTACAGTTAACCCGTTAAACACCAGGATTAAGCCGATTGGTAGCAATGGTGTTAAAATACTGATCAGTAATTGATATCCTCTCCACACGGGTAAAGTGGCGTATTCATATGTGCCGGTGCACCGCCACGGCGTGTTGTCAATGATGACGTAAGGTTCAATGGCAAAGTATAACGGGGCACATTTCCCGCAGCTCACTATAACCACGGTCACGATAACCACTGTTGCTGTTCTCTCGGTGCAGTATCGCTCCCGCAGCTTTCGGCAACATATTGCGATGAAGCGATCGAAGGTAAAACTGACCGTCAACCAAACAGAACAGTCCGTCGTTACAGTCACAAATACAATTGTCAGAGCGCATACAGGAGTGATGAGCAGGGATCTGGAATAAATGTAGATATTGTTGGTCTGTTCCACTAAAGCAACAACGATAACCACCATCAGATCCGCTGTCGCCATTCCAACCAGGTAACGGGTGATGCATTTGGAGAGTCCGCATTTTCCCCGAGAGAGGATCACAATCGCCGTTAAATTAACTGCAAGAAATTGAAAAAAACAAAAAGAAATATAATTAGACTAAATGTAGATAAAGTTGGTCTGTTCCACTAAAGTAACATCGATACCCACCATCAGATCCGCTGTTGCCATTCTAACCAGGTAACGGGTGATGCACTCTCCCCGATAGAGGATCACAGTCGCTGTTAAATTAAGTACAAGATAATTGGAAATAAAATAGAAATATTGTTAGCAGCATCTCCGTGAATGCCCCCATTCTTCCGATGCTGTGCAGGGTTTGGCCTGTTTGGAAGTGGGAAGCGGGAATCCAGTGTGTGCGGTCTCCGTCGCTGCACTCCGGCTGGAGGACAATGACGGATGTGAGTGTCAGTGGATTGGCGACCTTCCCACAGTTTAGAGCGAGGCATCCGAGTTCCACGACTCTCGTACGGGAGAACAGTCGATCACTCCTGTAAACAACACCAGTTCCATTATTAGAGGTGAAATAGCTGAAGGGATTGTTTGTAGCGGTGACAAAGTGGAGTCAATGAGATATAAAGCACGAGTTCTCATTTACTGACTTACAGAGGAACAGACCTACGTGTCATTTAAATAAGCTACCACGTTGTTATAAGGTCGAAGTGCCTGCACTGATAGAGACTCGGGCTTGGAAAAGCAGAAACCAGCATCACTTCAGAAAGCTTAGCGATGTGAAATTGTGAAACAACGACAATATCGGCACCAACTTAATTGACAAAAGAAAGAAAACACTGCTATCAAAGTACGGATAATGAAAATAAAACAATCAGATGCCTGAATCCTCCATTCCGGAAACACGTTTCAGCCGATGGTAGCATCTGTGCTCAGTAACAGTGCGGATACCGCCGCAGAGTAACAACGGCACCATACATAAAGTAACCAGCTCCGGCATCTTACCGGGGACACCAACCGCTACAAGTGTGGGATAGAAAATGGCTGCGATGTAGTAAATCGCCGCATATCCCATATTCCGTCAGAAGCAGCGTTCAGTTGTACGGGGCGTTTCAGCTGCTCAGATGGACTGGGGATCGGTTTAGCAGACTTTTATTGAGGTGAGAGCAATTGCACTGAGGCAATTAGCGTGGCGATCACGTCAGGGAGATTAGTGACAACCAACTGCACAAACACTTACGTTAAACTATTTTTACTCACTGATCCCGTGCCATGAATTTGACTCCTCAAGGGACACTGCAATCTACTTACTTTAAAACAAAGTATAATGTGAATTTGCCAATTTAAATTCCATGACAACTGACCTCAGCTATTTAAACAGTACATTATTGTATCAGTGTTTATGGAGGCTTTCATAATGAAGTCGATTTATTTTGCAGCATTCAACGGAGCACATTTGCTTCTAAAATTGAGGGAAGGAGTTTGTTCTGCCGGGTGAAATGGAGAACGCTTCTTTATTAAAGGGGAATATCCGTTCATTCTTTTCTTCCGTTCGTTCCGGACATTCCGGGCGGTCTGAGTGTTGGAAATCACAGTGAGAGCTGACACGTGTTACAATAAAATACACTGCACATATATTCCACAACACAATTTAAAAGATCCACATCGATATTCCAGAGATCTGTGATCAAAAAGGGAACGTGTTTTCGGGAAATTAGCGAGGGCTGTGGAAAGTTTGAAGAACAATGTTTTCCAGCGCACACATGGGTCGTTTGGCAGGAACCTGGCCTCTGTCAGTCAATGACTTGACCACCCCATACCCGTGACCTGCGATGCAGTCTATTTAACTTTAAACATATTCTCAAACCTGCCACCATTTTACCACTATTTCTTCATCCATTCTCTCTTTGAACAAAAGTAGCAAGTGAAAGCTGTGAATCCTCCGCAGGTTCCAAGCCTGTTCTATTATTTGCCACGAAGTTGTATTTTTTTCTCCTGATTTACTGTCAGGTATATTGCCTTGCGCGCGTCACTATGAGTCTGTTCAGAACAGCGGATGTGTTCAAGCTCACCTGTCAATCACACTTCCTTCTGCTCCTGCAGTGCACCGCTCCGTGCCGATTGTGATGCTCGTTCCGATAAGCGGCCCTCGGCGTATTGGAGAGAGTTTCATCACTCTGTTTCCATTGTGGAACTCGTACTAACGTGAGGCCCTCCGTTGACTCGAGAAAGTATCATCTCTATGACTTCAAATTCATCCTCCCAAAGTGAATCACCTCGTACTTTTCTGGGTTGAGCACCACCTGTAACTTCTCAGCGCTGCTCTGCGTCCTGTCACTGTCCTGTTGTAAACTCTAATTATCTTCTATACTATCCATTATTCCTCCAACTTCCACATCATTGAAAATACAATAATTCGCCGTTCCCCTTCCTTATTCACATCATTTTAAAGCACAGAAATCCGGGGTGTCTCAGAACAAATTTCTGCAGGGCACCAGAGGCACCAGCATCCAAAGGGAAAACGCTCCATCCACAACTACCCTCTGCCTTCTTAGGCGTCAGCGGCTTGTTTCACCATCTATCCCCAACAGGTCCTACACTCACTCTAGTTATCCTTTTCTTCACAGCCGTCAAGAATGGCTTGGAGTTTTCCTTAAATTTACTGCAGACTTGTTGTAGATGTTTCTAGTTATCATAATTCCATTCTTCGGTTTGTCCCCGGCTACTTTGTAAATCTACAGTCATGTCTGATCCTTGCTTTCTAATCCTGAGCTCAGCTTCCTAAAGCTTCTTTCTTCCTCTTGACCAGATGTTTCACATCTCTGGTCAACCATGGTTCCTTCACCCTACCGTCCTTTCCCTGTCTGAATGGGGCAAATCTGTCCAGAACCCCATGTAAGTTCACATAACTTCACATTTCAGTAGTGCAATTCCCAGGACATCTCCGTTCCCGACTGATACTTTGATGTTTCAGCCTAATATCATCGTAATTCCACTTACAAGGTTAATTACTTTGGGAACTGACACAGGGTTGTGGGACGAGAGCGGGTGGTGTGATTAATTTGGACCCTGACACGGGGCAGTGGACAGAGAGTGGGACAATGGGATGGGTATGCGGAATGACAGGAGGTTGTGGGGACACAGCGGGGCGTGGAGATTACTTGGTGACTGACGCGGGACTGTGTCAGTAGTGTATGAAACCCTTTTACGAAAGGAGGGCGCTGGACCACCTATGATATGCCTACCACACCACCGACACCTTACACATCTGAAGAAGAAGGGTGCTAATGTCAAAATGCTGTTATTAGACTACAGTTCAGTATTCAACACCATAATTGACCCCAGGCTCGACAGGAAGCTCAGAGATCTCGTCCTTGACCCTGTCTCTCAGATCGCCAGCAGGTTGTAAGAGTGGGCTCCCTCACCTCCACCCCTCTGACTTTCATCACAGGAGCCCTCAGTGCCATGTACTGTCCCCACCCTTACTCCCTGTATACCCATTACTGTATCGCAATCCACAGCTCCAATCTGTTAATTACATTTGCCGACGATACTACATTGATTGGACTAATCTCAAAAAAATAACGAAGTGCCCTACAGCGAAAAAGTTATCTCTCTGACACAGTGACGTCAAGTAAAAGAAGCTACTCTCTCAATGTCGCAAATCAAAGGAGCTGGTTGTGGATTACAGGAGGAATAGAGACGTGCTAACCCCTATTGACATCAATGGATCTGGGGTTGAGACGGTGAACAGTTTTAAGTTCCTGCCATCCACATCACCGAGGCACTCACGTGGTCTGTACATCCCAGCCGTGAACTGAAAAACCACAACAGCTCATTTCGAGAGTGTAAGCTGTTTTGGGCAGCTGATCATAGAAAGGATGGGCTAACACTTGAGCGAGTTTAACCCAGGTCTATGGAAATGATTCCAAACTGAATATCTTGTAATATGAAGAGAATATGATGGGTGATACAATTTAAATCTATCGAATGTCCCCGATCGGCTGGATGATGTCCGAATGTGTCTTATGGTGGGAGAGTCTAGGACCAGAGGAGACATTTTCTGAATATAGGGTCGTCCATTTCCAACGTTGATGAGATTAGCCAGAGTGTGGTGAATCTGTGGAATTCGTTGCCACAGGCAGATGTAGAGTCCAAGACTTTTTGCTTATTTAAGACAGAGACTGATAGATTCTTGACCAGACAGGACATGAAGGGATACAGGGAGAAAGCCGGCGATTGGGTCTGAGAGGAAAATTGGATCAGCCATGATGAAATGGCGGAGAAGACTCGATAACCCAACTCTGCTCCCATATCTTTTGGTCTTATGTTTAAATATCCATCTCTCAGTTGTATTGTATTTGGCTGATCTGGTTCACACACTACCAGCTCTATTGCAACTTTCGTAATTTTGCTCTGTCTAAAGTACATGCTTATATCTTTAGAATACAGGTCTACTATTTAATTAATTCTTCTACCTTTGATGATGAAGGGACGATCGACTGTCTATAAAGGGTTTGTTAACCTATAATAATAATTATTATGTTTTACTTGTTTCTTAGCTCGAGCCAGTATAACTTGAGGTACAGCGGTGGCGAAGCACACTCATTTCTCAGTTTGCTAGGAAATTGTGTGCTCAGATCGCTGGGATGTCTTCTGTGGACGGACATGAGTGGTTCACTTGATCTTCCACAGTGACCATTTCTTCATGTTTCTGAATTATGCTCTCATTTAAGTTTAGTGGTGTGTATTTTGTATTAGTTTTACACATGCCGGTATGCAATGCTCAATTCTGGTTTCGTTAAGAAAAAACACCTGAAGAGGATTTTTTTTATATTAACACCCGTCCCCTTCTTCTAGTTTCACCGATGAAGAACCTCCTTGTTATTCTTCCTCCACTGCCCACTACACTTCTTACTCTGACTTATCATCTTCTTTTAAAAAAAGACAATAATTCAACAGTATTGTGGACAGAAGTGAGTATAGATGCCATTACTAATGAGAAAATGTGCTTTGGAAGCTGGAACGCCTGAAGGTAGATAAGACTCCTGGACCAGATGATGTACACCCCAGGGTTCAGAAAGAGGTAGCTGAAGAGTTTGTTTAGTCATTAGAGTCACGGAACATTACAACACAGGAAAATGCCATTCAGCCATTCTAGTCTGTGCCAAGCCATTAATCTACCTAGTTCCAGTAACCTCTAACGGGACCATAGTCATCCATTCCCTTCCATCCATATACTCATCCGAACGTCTCTGAAATATTGAAAATCGACCCTGCCACTGGCGGCGCATTCTGGCGGCGCATTCCACATTCTCACCGCCTCTGAGTGAAGACGTTCCCTCTCATGTTTCTCTTAAAGAAGGAGTAATGATCTTTCAAGAGTGTCTCGATTTTGAAGTGTTTCTGGCGAACTGGGAAGTTGCAAATGTCACCCCACTCTTTAAGAAGGAAGGGAGGCGGAAGAAAGGAAATTATAGAACAGTTAGTCAGTGGTTGGATTCCATTAAGGATGATTTTTCAGGGTAATTGGCGCATGGTAAAGTGGGCCAAATTAAGCACGGTTTTCTTCAGGGTGTATATTGCATGACAAATCTCTTGGAATTCTTTGACAAAATAACAAGCAGAATAGACAAAGGAGAGGCAGTGGATGTTTTTCTCTTGGATTTTGAGATGGTTCTTAACGACCTGCTGCACATGAGGCTGCCAAACAAGATCACAGCTCATGGTATTACAGGAAAGATACTGACACGGATCGAAGATTGGTTTACAGGCATGAGACAAAGAGTTAGAACAATGCGAGCTTATTCTGTTTGCTACCGGTTACCAATGGCGTTCCTCAGGAGTCGATAATGAGATTGCTTCTGTTCATGTTAGAGTCAACGGTTTGGATGACAGAGTTGGTAGCTTGGTGACCGACTTTGTAGTTGCTACGAAGGTAGGTGCCGGATAGGCAGCTTAGAGCAAAGTGGGTTTCTGCAGAAGGATTCAGACAGGTTTAAAGAGCAGACAATGAAGTGGCAGATGGAATACAGTGTAGGGACTGCTGTCTGCAGTCAGGTACTCAGGATCACTCAGTATAATGTTGCACGAAATTTTTTAGCAAAACACTCCGACACAAGACGGGTTTCCTTTTGTTACAGACAAAAATGCCTGTTTGGTACTACAAGTAAACTACATTTCCGCATTGGTGGAGAAGTGTGCTGACACCCTCGTTATCTGTAAAAACTGTGACGAGATCCTAAGGTGTATTCAATATGGACTGTGCCTTTGAAAAGAGGGAGTGGGTGTACACCGATTCAGAGAGAGAGTGAGAGAGAGAGAGAGAGAGAGAGAGAGAGAGAGAGAGAGAGAGAGAGAGAGAGAGAGAGAGAGAGAGAGAGAGAGAGAGAGAGAGAGAGAGAGAGAGAGAGAGAGAGAGAGAGAGAGAGCACCGAACAGCTCGTGAGTCGCCATGGTTACGGAAGGGCGGAGCTATATAATAGGCAGTTGGCGTTCAGCATGTTTGGGATATATACACGGTCAGCTAGATTTTCAGACAGACACACAGACACACGGAGGACACGGACAGAAATACAGAAGAAATAGACACTGGATGAGCTTTCACTGCCCACGAAAGGGTGGGTTTTGCTCGCAGTGTGGAAATGGGGTGACCGGTGGAATGGTATCGATGTGTTTAACCCTTGCCTGGGTTGACAGCTTCACCGCGTGAAGACGGTAACCTTTTGTGTAGTCGCAGTCCGTAGCTTTAACAGGACTTCGGAGGACAACAGAAAGTTCGACGGCATCGAACTACTTGGAAAACAAATCACCTCTCGCTCTCTCTCCACAATTCTATATATTTTACTATCACGAACTGACGCCATTCCTATACCATCGTAAGACTGTAGCATTTACCACCTAAGCGGGAAGAAGATTGGGGTTTTAAATTTACAGACATATACGCATAAACTCTGCTAATCTGTTTGATTTATCTAGTTTTATATCACTATAATACGTAGATACTGATATATAGTGTTTTGCTTGGAGCAGATTCCAGAGAGACATTAGTCGGATGCAGAAATTGACTGAGAAATGGCAGATGGAGTTCAACCCGGAGAAGTCTGAAGTGGTACACATTGGAAGGACAACCTACAAGGCAGAGTACGAGGTAAATGTCAGAAAACTTGGTAATGCGGGACAGCAGAGGGATCTATGGGTACATGTCCACAGATCCATGAAGGTTGCCTCACAGGTAGAAAGGGTAGATAAGAATGCTTATGGACCTATCATTCCTAAGTCGAAGAATAGAGTTTAAGGGTCGCGAGGTATGATGCAGCTCTATAAAACTCTGGTTAGGCCACACAGTAGGTTAGGCCAGAACTCTGTGTCCAGTTCTGGTCGCCTCACTATAGGAAGGATGTGGAAGCATTGGAAAGGGTACAGAGGACATGTGCCAGGATGCTGCCTGGTTTAGAGCGTATGCATTATTATCAGAGACTAAGGGAGTTAGGCTTTTACTCTTTGGAGAGAAGGAGGATGAGAGGAGACATAATAGAGGTATACCAGGTATTAAGAGGAATAGATAGACTGGACAGGCAGCGCCTCTTCCCAAGGGCAATAAGATTTGGCTTTAAGGTAAGGGACGGGAAGATCAATGGGGTTATTAGAGGACGGGTTTAGACTCAGAGAGTAGTTGTTGTGTGGAATGTACTGCCTGAGTCAGTGGTGAAGGCAGATACACTTTTAAAATTTAAGAGACTGCTCGAAAGGCATTTAAGAGGAATTTAAGCTGGGAGGCAGTGTTTAAGGATCGGCACAACATCTTGGGTGGAAGAGATTGTACTGTGCTGCATTATACTATATTTTAAAACCAGACTCCAATGTATTGTATATCTGCTGGTTCTTTTAACCAGTTACGGGGTACGTCACAAGATTGGGGGCTCGTCCGGGAAATTAAGATATTTTGTGGGAGCCAATCTAAATTTGTTGTGGGTTTAATTGAGTAATTAGTGGCTGATCTCCTTGATCTCCTTGATTTTCGATTTCCTTGAGTGGAAATACAGCAGTAATGGAGATTGAGGTTGGCAGGTTTCATGGAACCATCCGCTGAAGCATTGGATGATGCTAAGTGGGACATGGTGTTGGGAATTACTCATAAGTTAAAACTTAAGGTGACTACTAGAATGGGGAAGTCGATAATACAGGCGTTAATAACGAAGCGTTATATATCCAAGGGAACGTTTGAAGAAGATGTTTGGGAAATGTGGTTGAAAGGAAACCTACTGAGGCTGAGGATCAGCTTCGGTTAAAAACAACAAAAAGGGAAGATGAGAAAGTGGCTGAGACCCTCAGGGTATGCTAAGTCTGCAGACGAGTTTGCTTGAAACCATGAGGTTAAGTTTTTTTTTACTGAATGAGAGCTTCCAAAAGAGTAGCTGGGATAATCAGGGTGAACTGGAATTTGAAGTTAGTACTATTAATGAAAGCGTAGAAGCAGGACCTTTGACCCTGCTGACAGAAACAGCTCTCTCAGATGCTGAGAGAGTGCACGTTGATTTGTTTAACTATATTTTGGAATTTAAAGATAAAAAACTTCGTGATGTTGTTCAAGTTTGTGAATTGGACAGACAGGGTTCGGAGACTTCTCAAAACAAAGGGAAGTGTTGTTTTGACCAAGCGAGGGCATCTGCAGGTGTGCTTATGGAAACATATCCAACTAAAGATCTTGGAGATAGAACTAATGACTTGTTTGGAACAAAGGACTTCTTTGGAAGTTCAGCGAATGGGCTTTGTTTAAAAAAATATGAGCGAGGAGTTAGCACCTATGCAAGATAAAGTTCAGGCCGTCCTTGAAAGCCCTGTTGCAGCTGATCATGTGATGGTTATTTGCTCTGTGGTGAAGTTGAAAAGAGAAAATGGGAGATCAAACGCCATCTTGAAGATAACAACATTTGGTTTTGCAGGAATTTGGTTTTGTAACAAAGTATGTGAAAGGTAAAGACAATAACATGGTGGATTAATTGTCTGGATGTTAATTTAAAGAATGATATAGAAACTAGTATTTTTATACGCTTCTGTAGTCCGCTACATGTTATTCAGATATGTATTGCTTCATATTTTGTAATCTACAGTTAGGCAAAAATTTTGCTCCTTGATCAACATTTTTTCCCAACAGGAGGGCGGTGTGAAGAGATCCTAAGCATTATTCAAAATGGAATGTGCTTTTAAAGAGAGAGAGTGGGTGTACACTGAGAGAGAGAGAGAGAGAGAGAGAGAGAGAGAGAGAGAGAGAGAGAGAGAGAGAGAGAGAGAGAGAGAGAGAGAGAGAGAGAGAGAGAGAGAGAGCACCGAACAGCTCGTGAGTTTGCATGGTTACGGAAGGGCGGAGCTATATAATGGACAGTTGGCGTTCAGCATGTTTGGGATATATACAAGGTCAGCTGGCTTTTCAGACAGACACACAGACACACGGAAGACACGGACAGAAATACAGAAGAAATAGACACTGGATGAGCTTTCAGTGCCCACGAAAGGGTGGGTTTTGATCGCAGTGTGGAAAAGGGGTGACCGGTGGAATGGTATCGGTGTGTTTAACCCTTGACTGTGTTGATAGCTTTACCAGGTTAAAAAGGTATCCTTTTGTGTGCTCACAGTCGTTAACTGTAACAGGACTTCGGAGGATAACGGAAAGATCGACGGCATTGGCTTACTTGGAAAACAGATCACCCCTTTCTCTCTCCTCTTTTCTGCATATCTTAATATCAAGAACTGAACTGACGTCATTCCTATACCATCGTAAGACTGTATCATTTACCACCTAAGCTTGAAGAAGTTTGGGGTTTTATACTTACACACTTATATATGCATAAACTCTGCCAACCTGTTTGATTTATCTGGTTTTATATTACTATATTACGTAAATACGAATAAATAGTGTTTTGTTTGTAGCAATACCAGACTCCAGGTGTGTTCCATTTGTACTGGTTCTTTTAACCTATTATGGGGTACGTAACAAAACCGTTCCAACCCTTACATCACGCCGCATTTCTGTAAATCCCTTCGACCCCTACAGCACTCGGCATCTCTGCAAAACCTCCATCATCCACCCTGGTGCATTCAGACGACAGCAGACCCGAGAAAGATACCGTCGTGTCAGATTGAATGGCTCATAAACACTGTTGGCCAGAAGAAACCAAAGTCTGATCAAGGACAGGGGAAGCAAACAAACCTGTTCTCTCTGTTTTCTCCCATTTTGTGGGCTATGAACTGATTCTTGAAATGGAATAATTTAATCAGAGGAACTGAATGTGGACACAGGAAGCTTCAGGTCATGATGTACTAAATCTGAGACCATTCTCAAACAAGTCGCCAATTGTTAAGTGAACTGCGTTGTCTCTGAACTGATTCTTGACTCTGGGACAATCTAATCAGAGCAGTAAACCTGAGACCATGCTCAGAGGAGTAGCGACCTTGAGCCAATGGTTCCGAGATCAAATGATTCCATTGATGAGGAACGATATAAGATTCCGGAGCTTCAAATATGCAGGGGTGATAACTCTCCAGCGGCCAGAGACCAACCATTGCCGAAAAGTAGGACCACACGGACACGAGGAAATCGGGAACATGGGGATCGGAAGATGATGAGAGGCATTGATCGTGTGGATATTCAGAGGCTTTTTCCCAGGGCCACAAGAAGACACAGGTTCCAGGTGCCGGGGAGTCGGTACAGAGGAGATGTTCGATGTTACTCAGAGAGTGGTGAGTGCGTGGAATAGGCTGCCAGCAACAGTGGTGGAGGCGGATACGATTAGGTCTTCGTAAGAGACCTTTGGATAAGTACATGGACCTTAGAAGAATAGAAGGCTATGGGGAAGCCTAGTCAATTCTAAGGTAGGGACATGTCCGGAACAACTTTGTAGACCGTAGGCCCTGTATTGTGCAATAGATTTTCTGTGTTGTCTACGTTTCTATGGAATGCCTTGCCAGCGTAGACTCTTTTCCCGGATAATACCTTTTCTCATCATTGACTGTTCGTGGAGTGTCAGGGTTTCCAGTAGGGTGCACACAGGAAGATACTGCTTTTAGTAGAAATAATAAAAGATACTTGTTGGTAAATAAAGATTCTCTGTATCTCATTGATCATTGGTACAAGGGATGATTCTTGTCACAGTGGCGTCCATCATTAACGTTGCCCACTAACAGGCCGTGCCCTCTACACAGTGTTACCATCGGGAAGGAGATACAGAAGCCTGAAAGCTCAGGCTCAGCGATTCAGGATCAGTGTTTCCCCGCTGCCACCTGTATCTCAGTTTTGTTTTCTCTATATTTATTTATCCTCTATTTCATTGTACTGATACCGTAAAATTAAAAATTTCGCGACGTATTTCTGTGATATTAAATCTGGTTCTGATTCTTTAAATGAACTTTTGAAACCTTTGATTCTGAATCAGATGCAGGGGAGATGTGTTATATCGAACTTACATTAGTTGAATGCCTATCAGAACCTCATGTACTGTGCTGTAATATTCTTTGTTCTGTGCTCGATCAAGCGTACCGTATCTTGCTATAGTTAAGTGAGTCGATTAATTATTTAAAGCCATGACGCCTTGCTTTTCCAGACTACTCTCAATGCGTCGGATAATAAAGTGCAGGAGAATTTAAGAAAAACACTAAACCATAAATGTCAGTCCCGACCGCTGGATGATCTCGATGGCTTTGCTCGGAAGGGACTCGCCAAGTATTATGTAATGAGGAATTGCCCTTGCTGTTAGCACTACGCCGGTCATGAGGTATGAAGGGAAATATCTGGACAAGCAGGAACATTAGCGATAGTCAGGATGGGCCAGTGCGTAGTAGGTCGTGTCTAACTCATCTTACAGAGCTTTACGAGGTAGTTACCAGGAATGGTGTGGAAGGCAAGGCAGTGGATGCCGTCTAACAGGGACTTCAGCCAGGAATTTCTCAAGGTTCCGTAGGGGAGGATGCTTGAGAAGGTTCAGTCGCTTGGCTTTCATGATGAACTATTAAATTGCGGTCCCCATTGGCAACGTTGGGGAAACTAGAGTGTGGTAATGGATGGTTGTCTCTCTGATTGGGGACCTGTGACGAGTGGAGTGCCGCACGGATCGTTGCTGTCATCGTTGTTTGTTGTTTGTCATCTATATCAATGAGCTGGATAATGATGTCGTTAACTGGATCAGCAAACTGTCGATGACAGCAGCATTACCTGTGTAGTTGACAACGAGGAAGAGTACTGGAGCATGGTACCGGAAAAGGGATCTGGACCAGCTGGAACAATGGGCTGAACAAAAGCGGATCTGGTTTAACGCAGACAAGTGTTAGATGTTGCACTTTGGGATGACCAGCCAGTGTTGGTCTGACACAATGAGTAAAAGGGCACTGAGGAGTACGATAGAATAAACGATTCTGGGAATGCAGGTCCGTAATTCAATGAAAGCTGCGGCACAGTTAGACAGGGTCGTAAAAACAGCGTTTCGAACTTTGGCCTTCACAGAGCAACGTACTGAGTACAGGAATTGGGACGTTACTTTACCGTTGTTTAAGGCTTTATTGGGGCCTCATTTGGAATGTTGTTGCGGTTTTGCTCAACTACCTACAGGGTAGATGAAAGTAAACTTGAAAGAATGCAGAAAAAAATACACGGCTATAGCGGGGACTGGATGTTTCTAATTAAAAGGAACGATTACGTATGTTTGCACGTTATTCCCGAGCGGGTAGAAGACTGAAGGGAGATTTGACAGAGGTAGACAACATTATGAGGCGTATAGAGAGTGTAAATGCAAGTGGGCTTTCTCCACTGACGTTGAGCTAGAATACAACTGGAGAACATGGGTGAATGGTGAAATGTGAAATGTTTAAAGGAAACATGAGGGGAAACGTCTTCACTCAGAGGGTCGACAGAGTGTACACAGTGTTGCCAACGCAAATGGTAATTGAGATTCCGATGTCAACGTTTAAGAGATGACTGAAAAGAACACGAATGAGAGGGATATGGATGGCCATGGCACGCGTGCGGGTCGATGGGAGTAGGCCATCTGACTGTATGTCTGGGTTAGAACTTCAGTGTCTCACAGCACCGACTAATCTAGAAAGTCGTTGACACTGTTCGATCCCTCTGTCCTTGCACACACTAAAGCATGGAGACTGAGTTAATGGATGGTTACTGCATGAGAAGATGGAGGTGCAGATGTGGGATGATAAAGCGAGCATCACACTACAGGAATATGCCCTTACTCCTTCAGTAAGGCGGTAAAGGCAATAGTTCCGGGCTGCAGGTGGGTGTGACAGTTGTCCCAGTACAGTGAACAAATCTGTTACTTCAGCGGTGGCAATGAGGATCATTCGCCCCGATGCTAGAGAACAAAGTGGCAATTTAATCCGAATCCTATCCTCAGTCAGAGATTAGAGGTGACAAATCTTGGAAGACGTTGGAGGTTTAGAGTTGTGGCGACGTCATATTTAAATTGCGTTGAATATTAACTTACGGACGATACATTACCTTTTGCGTCTCTTTGTCTTGGAGTCAGAAGTCTTTACTAAATGTTGTATGATTGTCATTACGGATGTTTGTTAACTGTTGAACACATAAGAACATGCCATTTTCTGCAATATTTTTTAAATATGAATGTATTGCGGATTTAAAATATTGCACGAGGTGTGGACATAAGTGAGTTCAATTGAAAGAGAAAGAGAAAAAATACGGTCATGAATTACTTTATGGGAGTCAGGTGTCTCTTTAGCTTGTGTTGTGGGGATGATTGAATTAATCATCTTTTTCACTACACATGTGACATAAATTTTGTGTCTCCTTACGAGAAGAGATTTCCAGGAACTGATGCGGAATTCGGAGGCTGCGTATCTTTCGAAAATTAATAATTATTACTGTATGCGATCCTCAGCTCTCCAGATCTTGCTCTCCTGTTCTTTAGAATATGCGCTGAGGCCTTTTGCTTTGGAAGTTGTTTATTCTGTATTCTACAATTGCCTGCGATGGTTTTGAGGGAAGACAAATGTGAGCACAAATGTTTGCTTTGTTTTCGCTGTGTTTTTAGTTTGTGTAGTTTTGTATGTTTCTTTTATTATTGATTTTAGAGGAAGACACTGATTCCACACCGGCCATGTGGATACAGAGATAAAAGGATCGAAAATTGAGCTTATCTACACCTGATATAATAAAACCACAATTCCTGTAGAACTTGACAGCGATACAGGCTAGGACGCCGGCAAGGCTTCAGAAGGAAGGGAAGGAAAGCCAATGAAGCTGAACCCAGGAGCTATTTATGTAGCCAGCCCAAAATGAGAATCGGTTGCCTCAATTAGAGCACCCAACAGAACAAGGGAAATCCGGAAAACCTGGAAGAAGGAAGAGGGACCGGACCGTTAACCGGAATGCGGGTTTCACGGACCGGTCCATGACAGACAAGCGCATACTGTACCCCATGTCAGTGCTCCCTAAACAATCTTCACGTATCTGCTGCGTATTTCCCTGAGTACATCATTTCCCACTGGACCTTCCCAAGTTCCTGCCAGGTAGCACCATACATCGCAGACCCCCAATTAAATGCATTCCACGCTCTCTGGTCCTATCCCTGTGCAAGGTAAATGTCGGGGAGTTCTGCCCTATCGTCCTGAAATGCTGACCCGCGGAGAGATCTGTCACCTGACCTGTTTCCTTTTCTACTCTTATATCTGGTAAGCACCGATTGCTAGTCCGCCTGTCTTCATATAGTGACATGAATCCTTCCTGGACACAACTGAGAAATTAGGCCATACCTAAACCTTTCACCCCGGGTAGGTGTCAAAGAATATTAGGGAAGTTTCAATTTTCCGTTCCAATAACATTGCACATGTCCAGGTTTCTCTTCCCGATCGGTTCCTCGCTGTTCCCTCCTCAGTTCTTTTTTGTTAATCTGGTGAGCCGCTGTACAGAATATTCCATATAAGGTGTTCGCGCCCTTCATGTTCCTGTGTTCGTCTCCCAGTCTATTAACAAACGAACGCTCCATTTCTGCAGCTGAGATACTATCCCTAGTGTCCCATCGGGCTCGCTTTACACTCTATGTTACCAGACCCTGTTCATTTTGAAACACCTATAACACGGAAAGTCCTCTAGCCATCCCTGCCCTTATGACAGTCGAGTGTCTGTGAACATACTTCAAACGAAGTAGCAATCCCGCCAGCAGCATTGAGCGCTTGTATTTCTACCTACCTGAACTGTACGAAGTCAGCAATCCTCCGCCAATTCTGCAATTTCCAGATGACCAGGCATATGATTATTTGAATTTATGACATATTTGCCAAACTTTTGAATTGTAAAATGGCTTTATTTGAAAACTGCGCTGAATTGTAATTGGACATGGGCGTTATCTACACAGATGACCATTTATTGTAAACACATACTTCATACCATTCCTCAGCTCTTCTCTGAATTTCCTCTGTGTCAGTGTATAGATACAAGTATTGGTGCACACGCTGAGAATTTGCAACATGAACCCAAATTGCTGTAGGATAAATACCGGGGAACTCAAGTATCTGTCCTGGAAATAATAGTTTTCCTTTTGCCATTTCAAGGAATGGGCAACATAGGGCATCCAAAATAATATGAAATTAGCTGATATAGAAAACAACAAAATCATCGATTTTCTGCGTTTTTCCACCTCGGCATCTTTCTGATTGTCGCTGCTGTGGCAAAGCTTTCTGCGGACTCTATTTGCCACAACGATATGTCTTACGGTTAACCCGTTAAACACCAGGATTAAGCAGACTGGTAACAATGGTGTTAAAATGTTGGCCAGTAATGCGTATCCTCTCCACACAGGTGATGTAGCGTATTCATGTGTGGCGGTGCATCGCCATGGCATGCTGTCAATGATGACGTACGGTTCAATGGCAAATTAAAACGGGACACATCTCCCGCAGCTCACTATAACCACGGTCACGATAACCACCGTTGCTGTTCTCTCGGTGCAGTATCGCTCCCGCAGCTTTCGGCAACATATTGCGATGAAGCGATCGAAGGTAAAACTAACCGTAAACCAAACAGAACAGTCCATCGTCACGACCCGAAATACAAGTGTCAGAGCGCATACAGGAGTGATGAGCAGAGATCTAGAATAAATGTAGATATTGTTGGTCTGATCCACTAAAGCAACAACGATAACTACCATCAGATCCGCTGTTGCCATTCCAACCAGGTAACGGGTGATGCATTTGGACAGTCCGCATTTTTCCCGAGATAGGATCACAATCGCCGTTAAATTAACTACAACAAATTGGAAAAAATAGAAATATAATCAGAATAAATGTAGATATTGTTAGTCTGTTCCATAAAGCAACAGCGATTTCCACCAGTAGATCCGCTGTTGCCATTCCAACCAGGTAACTACATGAAATTTGAAAACAATGTAAAAGTAATGTCAGCAGCAGCTCTCTGAATGCCCCCAGGTATGGCCTGTTTGGAAGTGGAAAGCGTGAATCCAGTCTGTGCGGTCTCGGTCGCTGCACTCCGGCTGGAGGACAAATACGGATGTGAGTGTCAGTGGATTAGCGACATTCCTACAATTTAGAGCGAGGCATCCGAGTTCCACGACTCACGTACCGGTGAGCAGTCGATCGCTCCTGTAAACAACACCATTTCCATTATTAGCAGTGAAATAGCTGATGTGATTGTTTGTAACGGTGACAAAGTGGAGTCAAGGAGATGCAAAGCACGATTTCTCATTACAGACTTACAGAAGAACAGACCTACGTGTCGAAAATAGACTGGACAGTCATTTAAATAAGCTGCCACATTGTTATAAGGTCGGAGTCTCGACACTGATAGAGACTCGGACCTAGAAAAGCAGAGACCAGCATCACTTCAGAAAGCCTAGCGAGGTGAAATTATGAAACAACGAAAGCATTGACTTCAACTTAATTGATAAAAGAAGAAAACACTACGATCGAAATATAGAAAACGGAAATAAAACAATGAAATACCTGAATCCTCCATTCCGGAAACCCGTTTCAGCCGATGGTAGCATCTGTGCTCAGTAACAGTGCGGATACCGCAGCAGAGTAACGACGGCACCATACATAAAGTAACCAGCTCCGGCATCTTACCGGGGACACCAACCGCTACAAGTGTGGGATAGTAAATGGCCACGATGTAATAAATCGTCGAATATCCCATATTCCGTCAGAAGCAGCGTACGGTTGTACGGAACGTTTCAGCTGCTCAGATTGACTGGGGATCGGTTTAGCAGACTTTTATTAAGGTGAGAACAATTCCACTGAGGCAATTAGCGTGGCTGTCACGTCAGGGACATTAGTGACAACCAACTGCTCAAACACTTACGTTAAGCTATTTTTACTCACTCTGTCCCCGTGTCATGAATTGGGCTCCTCGAGGGAGTCCATTACTTTAAAACAAAATATGTTGTGCTTTTTTTCCATGATATTTTCCATGATACCTGGCTTCAGCTGTTTAAAAATGATATTTTTATATAACTGTTGCTTTAAAACAGGCTTCATCTTGAAATCGATTTATTTGACCGTGCACATTCGCTTCAGAAATTGAGGGAAGGAGTTTGTTCTGGCAGGTGAAATGGAGAACACTTCTTTATTAAAGGGGGATATAAGTTCATTCTTTTTATTTCGTTCGTTCCAGTTATTTCTGTCGATTTGAGTGATAAAATTAATAATGACAGATGACATATATTGCAATAACACTGCACTTAGGTTCCTCCAAACTCTTTTAAAGATCCACAGCGATATTCCAGAGGTCTGTGATCAAAATGCGAATGTGTCTTCGGGAAATTAGCGAGGGCTGTGGACAGTTTGAAGAACAATGTTTTCCAGCGCACACATGGGCCGTTTGGAAGTTACCTGACCTCTGCCAGTGAATGACTTGACCACCTCACACCTGTGACGTGCGATGCAGTCTAATTGAATTTAAAGATATTAAAGATAACCTGACACAATTCCTGAATAAGGGTCTCGGCCCGAAACGTCGACAGTGCTTCTCCCTATAGATTCTCCCTGTCCTGATGTGATCTACCAGCATTTTGTGTGTGCTGCCACAATTCTACCAGTATTACTTCATCCATTCTCTATTTGAATAAATATAGTAAGTAAAACCTATGAACGATCCGCAGGTCCTCAGGCTGTTCTATTATTTGCCAGGAAGTTGTACTTTTTCCTCCTGATTTACTGTCAGGTACATTGCGTTTCGAGCGTCACTATGAGTATGTGCAGAACAGCGGATGTGTTCAAGCTCACCTGTCAATCACACTTCCTTCTGCTCCTGCAGTGCACCGCTCCGTGCCGATTGTGGTTCCCGGACCGATGAGCGGGTCTCGGCTTATTGGAGAAAGTCTAATCACTCTGATTTCATTGTGGAACTCGTACTAATGTGCGGCCCTCGGTTGACTCGAGAAAGTATCACCTCTGCCTTCAAATCCATCCTCCCAAAGTGAATCACTCCGTAACGTTGTGGGTTGAACTCCATCTATAATTTCTCAGCGCCTCTCTGCGTCCTGTCAATGTCCTGTCGTAATCTGTGACAAACTACTATACTGTCCATAATTTCACGAACTTCCACATCATTGAAAAAACAATAAGGCATCCTTTCACCTCCTCATCCCAGTCATTTATAAAAAGACATAAAGCCGGGGGTCTCCGATCTGATCACTGCAGGACTCCACTGGTCACCGACATCCGGGGAGAAAACGCTCCATCCACAACTATCCTCTGCTTCTGTGGGCGTCATTTCTCAAAACATCAGTCAACATTCCCTGGACACCAAACCTTCTGACGCAATAAATGGTCCTAACGTTGATATCCTTAACGTCTTGTTAAAATCCATTCATAACAGATCAATTATCCCCCACTTTATTTCCAGAACACTACGGAACAAACACGTTCTATCACCTGTTTCTCTCTTTCATTCTTCTTTTTGTTTTACGGCGGTTCGCACCCAGTTGAATGGTGCATTAGCGCCACCTTCTGTTCCGGAGTGTGGATCAGACTATAGACTTACATTCTAAATCCCTTCACCCATTTAACACACACACACACACACACACACACACACACACACACACACACACACACACACACACACATACACAGACACACACACACACACACACACACACACACACACACACACACACACACACACACATACACAGACACACACACACACACACACACACACACACACACACACACACACACACACACACACACACACACACACACACACTCACCCTAATCTACACTTTTCCACTTTACCCTTCCTTCTTTAGCCATCCTAGTACCCTATTCCTGCTTATCCATCATATCATATAAAAAAATCTTGTATCCCTTAAGAAAGCTGAAAGCACTCTGACCTGTGCCCTCTCACCCATGCCCAGTAACCCATTCAATGTGAATCCCTGCACCCCCAATTCCCTTAGATTAATTCTCGTCAGCTCTCTCTGTATCCCATACTTCCTGCAAATTAGAATTACATGTTCTACTGACTCCTCTTCCTGACATTCCTCACCCAAACCGGTCTGGTGTTTCCCTATCATTTACAATGTTTTGATTAATGCTCAGTGTCCAGCCTTAACCTAGTCCACACAGTTTCCTCTCTTCCATTATCTCCGCCTTAGCTCGGGCATGTGGAGAGTTGTGAACTATTCTTATCATCTGGGTACAAAATGGAAGTGGTTGTCCATCTCACTGAGGGAGGAACTCTTCCTTCAGCCACGTCACTGTCGATTGCCTGAAACATAAATGTAAGAGAATCACGGTCCAGAGAATTCCATTGACTATATGTTCTCTGGAACTCTGCTACTAGAGGTCATAGACTATCTCCCAGGGGTTTGAGTTGGTTAACATGGTACCAACCCAACTTGCTTGGAGCGGTATGGATTCGATATACTGATATATACTGATGGCCTTATCAACGATATCATATGTCCCTACAAATCGCGAACCTGTAAAGGGGTTTGGCTAATGTCGTGATATCATGACTCTCTCTGCCCTGTTTCCAACTCCCGCGGTTTTGCTCGCAACTCGAAACAAGCTTCGCTGTGCTGTTTCTTCCGTCTCCTATTATGGGCGGCAACATATGGGGTTCCTTAATAGAGTCAATTAATTGCTGCTTGCATTTGTCCTTTCCAATGCCATCATACATCGTCTGTGATAAATCTAGCCAAGCTGGAACACGAACCCTTTCATTTCTCTACTGGTCGTCGTCTTAAAGGGTGTAAATGCAGGAGAGAATGCTTCTGTGGTGAGGACTATCATATGAACATAGGGAAAGACAGTGACCCAGGAGCTGTTTCGTCATTTTCGCCAACATTGTCTTTAAAGTCCAGTTCATCCGTTCAACAATCACTCTGTATTGCAGTCGATAAGGGATATAGAACCTCTGTTTTACTCCAAAGAGTTTCATTAGATTTCGTGTCACCCCTGCGGTGTAGCGGGGATCATGATCTAGTTCCAGAGTTCTTGGCAATCCACAATTGGTAAAAACTCTCTCGGACAAAATCCTGGCTGTAACGTTAGCAGTTTTCATTGTCTAGTTGGGAAATCGTCTGTCCACATGGTGAACACATCCACTATCTCAGGACATATTTCCGTCCTCCAGGGGATGGAAGTGAAGATCCAACCAAATAAACCTGCAATGTAACACATGTTCCTTCTACGGGGCATAGCCTGAAACTGCTATTCTAGCCGATTTATAAGGGTTATTATTGGGCAAAAATAAAACAATTATTTAAAAAAATGTTGCACATCTCCTCGCAACTTCTGCCACCAACACAGATTCTTCAACTGTTTCATAGTTCTATCTGCTCTCTGATGCCCTCAGATGTCATGGTGACAGTACATCATCTGATTTCTTTCACTTTCTGGCACCACAAATTTACCATAATTAATTACAGTCCAATTCCGTGCCTGCATCCCTCGGTTGTTCCCAAACTGTTCAGTATTCTCTGCTCTTTGTACCTTTGTTAACTCCTGATCCTATTGCTGTGTCATGACTAAGTCTATATGTTTACAGTTTGCTGGTTTCTCTGTCATCGCTACCTCTACATCTGGGTTCCATCTCACCACCCAGCTTGACTCTAGTTTGGCGACCTCACCAGCCTTCCTGCTCCCTTCCGGGGAAGTCTGTAACTGAGCCTTCACCTTTCTGTTTAAACCCGTAAGTGGTTCCTCTTCCCTTCTTAAATATTTACTTCAACATGGGAGCTGATGGTACAGGTTTGACACCCATTGGGGTATAACCTCGAGATTCCCATAATGGTAAATATTCAGTTAAAGTGCATGAGTATGCGGTGAATGAATGGAGATGGGTCATGTACAATAATCAGAGTTTAGTCTCATTCGGTATCTTGTTCAGCGCAGAAGTAGGGAGTCAAAGGGCTTCTTCTTGTTCTCTGCTGTTCCCATGATCCTAACAGGTCCACGTGATGTGTTCACATTGTAATCACAATCTATTAATCAACAACTACACCTTCTCCTCCATTCATCTCGTTCCTCAGCACTGATGGGTGTCATATAGGACACGGTGTCTTGCAACACTGGAGCAAACTCTTCAGCCCACCATGTCTCTGACGAGCGGAACATTCCCGGCTGAGCTGTAACGTAACCAGTGACGCCAGCTTCTCGGTAGGTCATCAATCAACCGGATGCAGCAATGTGGAACTAAGGATTATTCCAAATGTGAAACGTCATCTTCCCTGTCATTCCTACTCACAAACTCTCTCAGTGCTGCACAGAACAACGTAGACACAATTTTATCAATGGAAAATGCATGGCATCTGCAGGCAAGTCTCAAGTTGTCGTAAGAAACTCGAAATGAATATTATACTACGTATGAGTGGGACATCACTCGAATAGATTCATGGGCTAGTGCGCATTGAGAACTATGAGACAGAAACGGCAGCAGATACACGGTGAAGGTAGGAATTTAGAAATGCTGAGAGGAAATGATGCTGGAACATGAAAATCTCGGCCTCGGCTGGACTTACTTCGATCACATTATTAAGTTAGATACTCAGTTATTTATATAAAGTAATGAATTTATTTTATTTGATTATTTTCATTCAACATTTAGGAGGTTCTTTTGCCAAACCACAGAAAGTTACATATCACGTGCTGCTCAATTAGCTCTATGTGGTTGAGTAAAGAAAAGCGTGCAGAATGATGCCGGGCTGAATGGTCTGTTTGTTATATGATTCTGCGACGCCAAATGCCCTGCTCGATACAACCGTCATCATTCGTCAGTGCACTGTCCATCTCACAAGTATAACATGAACCAACTGCAGGAGACTCCTGTTCTAAAAAATAGCTCAGGAAATACAGAATCTATTTTAAGATTATTTAATAGGTTTGAGGAACAGTGGGAAAGAAGAAGAAAAAATACACTCGCTCACACGGAATCAGGTCTCAGAAGTACAGAACTGAAACGGCACATTTAACGCTGGAACCAAGGCACATAAAATACAGATTGTAACCCACACTCTCACACTGTAACAGAGACTGACAGATACAGAATGAAACCCACACTCTCACACTGTAGTAGGGACTGACAGATACAGTATGAAACCCACGCTCTCACACTGCCGCAGAGAATGATATGTACAGAATGAAACCCACACTCTCACACTGAAGCAGAGACTGACAGATACAGAATGAAACTCAGACTCTCACACTGAAGCAGGGACTGACAGATACAGAATGAAACCCACACTCTCACACTGTAACAGAGACTGACAGATACAGAATGAAACCCACACTCTCACACTGAAGCAGAGACTGATCTGCACAATTTGAACTGCACTCTCACACTAAACCAGAGAGTGAGAACTAAAGAACCCCACACTGTCAGTCTATAGCCGGGACTGAAATCTGCAAAATTGACCCCCACAGTTTCTCATTGCTCAGGAGATAGATGAATGCAAAATTAACCACCCCACTTCACACTATACCGGCGAAAGTCTGGTGATGAATGAAACACACACTCTCATATTATCAGACTGAATGTCTCTCATTTGTCGATTGTCGCTGCACTGCTGTCGTTCTCTCTCACTAATTCTGCATTTCATGTGAACTGCATATTAACCCTCCCTTCATTTGCAGTTTGAAACCGACTTCATGCTCAATCCTTTCCTCTCTCTGGAAGACAGGCCTATTAATCTGTCCGCCCCATTTATTGTTCTTCTTTCCTTCTGCTATTAATAATTCTTGTTTCTAAACATGGCCTTGCAGGTGTTTCAAAGTTGCTTCTGTTTCTTCAATCCCTTAATCGAAATGCCGACTCCACCGTCTGGGAAGAGAAAGACATGAACTGGGAGATCGACAAAGAATTTAATACATGTACTGACGTGTGTGTGTGTGTGTGTGTGTGTGTGTGTGTGTGTGTGTGTGTGTGTGTGTGTGTGTGTGTGTGTGTGTGTGTGTGTGTGTGTGTGTGTGTGTGTGTTTCTGTGTGTAAAGACAGAGTGTATGTGTTGTGTGTGCGTGTTTGTGTGTGTATCTGCTAATAATGGTTTCTAATATGGCTTTATTTTGACGGGGTGCCCTTATTTGTCGGTCCTGCGTACATTTCTATCAGGGCACTGCAAAGGTAATGCCAAGGAAACGGGCATTTTCATGTTCAACCATACGATGAATCGGAATGGAATCTATACACGGCAGAAAGTATTTATACCAGGGAGAATTGTGCTGATTGCTGTGTTCGTAACCCATAGGACAGTGAATGTGTAGTGGCCTCATCATCCCATTATATTCCTACAGTTAATTGAACACCACAGTATTTCAGCATCTCACTGTTCCACAGGTGCATTCAACATCGGCTTTGTCCATCACCTTACTGTTTCAAAATCCACAGCACGAGTCGGAAATTGTAAGATATATAAGAGGTACACAATTATACACACACACACACACACACACACACACACACACACACACACACACACGTGTCAGCTTCAAGGTGTCGAAAATAAGCATTATTCTGGGGAAGATGATCACAGGCTTAATAATCGCTGTCGTCCAGGGCTAATGGAGAACTGGACAGAGTGTCTGTGTACACAGCGGGGAAGCTTTATATCTGGTGGCACATAGTGGACGGGGTGGGATGGGTTTGGTGTCTGAGCAGCCAAAGTGGAGCTGCTTAATCAAAAAATATTGAATGACATTAACTGAGAGTCTGTAGGAGGAGACTGGGAGGGTTTTCATGTGTCCCTGGATCCAGAGCACACTGAGGGGAAACCGGATCTATCTGTAGATGAAACAGCAGGCGTGACAGTGAAAACGTGCCGAAAATGTTGGAAACATCGATTCCGGATTGCTTATGGAAAGAGAACAACAGTGAAAGTTTCAGGTTGGAAAATGGGAACAGTCGTGACCGCTGTTAATACAAATGTGGAATGTTGGAATTGAAGCCGCCAATTTGGAACATGCCCACAGTATTTACACCTGAGTCACTGCCGGTGATGTCGTTTCTTTGTTCAATAACAATGGTTTGAAGTGGGACCTTTTCACTGGAGATCGATCCCCTGTATAAATCAGAGCCTGTTGCAGTACGTCAGCTCAGAGTGTCTTGCCGAGCTGTGGAATTCAGAGCAATAGCGTTCACTGCGTCACTCAAGTGGGATATCCAGTAATCTGGCGGATTGAAGATATTTACTACCCTGTTATTTCAGCCGTTTGAATTCCCTGTAAGCTGCTGTCACACCTGCAAACAGCTAGATGACAACGATTTAGATCCGGTAAAATGTACTCTGTGACACCAGGGATACTTGGTGAAGTAGGAAGAAGATGGAAGAGACGTTCAAGTAAATCCTAAATTGTGCGAACCCTAACTTCGGTGGTATAAATAAGGAACTGGCAAATGTTACCACAGCAAAGGACGCCGGGCAAGTATGAGGCTTTTAAGAAGCCATCGGTGGCAGAATATCCATGTTAGAGTAATGGGCAGTTCTGGCAACATTGGACCAGCTCTTTTGGCAATGGTCATTAATGGCCTGAAGAGGGAAAATAAGGAGATATGTGTCATACATTGGCAGGTGTGATAATGCCAGGTCTTTGTTAAGCGACTTGTTAGTTCTTTAATAGTGTAAAGTATGGTCGTGTAGAAAAGATGAATGGGGAAAGCAAAAGATTATTTTCACGTACTGGTCTAAAATATTATATCTATATATTTAGCCTAAGACGTTTGCGTGTTGGCGCGTGGCCTAGTGGACAAGGCATCGGACTAGTAACCTGAAGGCAGCGTGTTTGTGTCCTTGAGCAAGGCACTTAACAACACATTGCTCTGCGACGACACCGCTGCCAAGCTGCATGTCTCCTTCCCTTGGACAACATCGGTTGCGTGGAGAGGGGAAGGCCTGCAGCTGCGGCTCACTTCTCTTAAAATCTGTAACTCCGCTTGGCTGCGGGTCCTTCATACTATGTAAAGGAATCCGATCAGAAAATTTCAATTTTTGCTTTTAAAGATTTTGCCTGACCCGGTGAATGTTACGGGTATTTTGTACGTTGGTGCTTAAACCATCCAATTTCCAAAGGAAAGACAACATAGGTACCTCAACCATCGACCTCTTTTGGGATTTCTCCAAATTGCTGCAGCGTTGTTCTAAATGCTTCGATGCTTAATGTTCTAGAGTTGGATATCGCATAAATCTTACCCCGTGTGACCTCTGTCGGACACCGTTGGGTTGGCTCTTAATTCCCTCCTCACTTCACGGACAATCGGGCGTGGAAAGAAACCCTGGCACACTATAAAGCACACATACCCTTATTTCAAATTGCGAAACTCGGAGTGTAACATGCAAGTGATGTTTACAACTCTCCCGTGAATCTCACCGAGGTTTCGCTTCCAGAGACGCCTTCAAACTTACAACACTTTCTTGAAACATAGCGCAATATCATTAATATTTGAATTGAGAGCACGATATGTTATTGATACAGAATAACACCAAGTCTCCTGTGAAGGTACCGAGAAGACTGGATTATCGACCTTTACTTTGACAATGGTTTTTCCTTTTGATAAATCAAAACATTAATTACTGAAATGAATCCCGCAAACTGAATCCATCTCTCCGATCTCCCAGTGTACATCTGGTTCAAATGGCCGTTTATTTTCATCCAAGGCCACTGATTATTCTGCATGAAAACTTCTGAACGAATACAGAGTTTTGTCACAATGACTCCACCGCACTCACTGGTACACCGGCATCACAACGCTGTCGGTAACTAAACGAGTCCAAAGCCGCGCACAGAGAGCTGCAAATGTTAGCTCGCCTCTGTTCTTACCGGGAACACCAATAACGGCAATGATCATGTACCATATCTTCCTCACAGTGAAAAATATTTCAAGCATGCTGTGTGAGATTCAGCCTGTCTTCCAGCTGCCTGCGATATCGCTGAAGAAACTCTGAGCTGTTGAATCTCCACGGCCATTCATTTATACTCGCTCCAGCACACTGAATATTCAATACTACACAAGGCTGACGTGTCTTCCAACAGCTGGGGTAAAAATAAACACGATGTCATTCAAGTAAAATCCCAATTGTGATGAGGCATGGATCGCTTGACACGAAGTTGTAAAATCTCAAAGATGAAGAAATGACAATTGGAGAAGTCAGTGAATGTTGTTGTGAAACTCTCTGAGGCTGACCTATCGGTTTCATGATTGTTAATGTTGATCTTGTCCATTCCTAGGCTGCATAGACTTTGTCATCATAGACCAAAGATGCACTGTCATTGGGATGCTCTGTTTTACTCTGGAAATTGTCCCGGTTTTAAATCACACCAATAAAAATATATATATATATATATATATATATATAAATAATATGCTGCTTGTATCATCCTGTAATACAGTGAAGAGCATTAAATTAAGGTAGTGTCCAGGCTTACGAAGAAAATGAATGCAGGCAAATCACTAATAAAATTAATTGCAACACACACAAAATGCTGGAGGAACTCAACAGGTCAGGCAGCATTTTTTGAAATGGGTAAACAGTCGACGTTTCCGGCCGTGACCCTTATTCAAGTTAATGAAGGCTCCGTCGAGTAACTGAGCTCCATCAACAGAAGCGGAATCGCGAGTGTCAAACCATCTCAATTCCTGTCTCCATTCCCGGTGCGAAATGCCGGTCCTTGGGCTCCTCTTGTGCACGATAAGGCCACTCTCAGGCTGGGGGAATAACCCCTTACACTCCGGCTTGGTAACTTCAAATCGTATGGCATGAACATGGATATCTCTATTTTCCAGTGTTTTCCCCTTCCCTTTACACTTTTCCTCATTTTCCTACCACTTCCCCCTGATACCTCTCCTCCTTCCCCTTCTCCAATGATCCACTCTCCTCTCATATCTGATTCATCCTTCCGGAGCTCTTTGCCTTTCCCACATTACTTCCCAGGTTCTTATTTCGTCCATCTTCCCCCAACCACCTGACTTCACCTATCAACTTCCATATGTTTTCCCCTCTCTCTTCCGTGATGTCTCCCGACTTCCTTTCCTGCCCTGTTGAAGGTTCGCATTCCGAAAAGTCACAGTTTATACATATTCAAAGACTCGTAGCTTAAGGTTTCAATGTCTACCCCTATTCCTGGCCCGACATATCGCTCCATAGACTCCTCTTCTACCAGGATAAGGCCACTCTCAGGTTGGAAGACCAACACCTTTTATTCGGTCTAAGTAACTTCCAATCATAAGGCATAAACATAGAAATCTCTAAATTCCGTTATTTCCCCTTCCACTTGCCCGCCCCCTTTATTTCTCCTCTCCGACCTCCTCTCCTGATCTGCCTCGGTTCACAAGGTTGATTCCGGGAATGAAGGGGGTCAACATATGAGGAGCGTTTGGCAGCTTTGTAGTTGGAAGAATGCGTGGCGAGCTCATTGAAGCGTATCGACTGTTGAAATGACTAGATACGCTGGATTTTGGGAGGATGTCTCCTATGGTGGGGGTATCCAAAACTAGAAGGCACAGCTTCAAAATGGAGGGTTGACATTTCCGAACGGAAGTAAAGATGACTTTGTTTTCAGCCAAGGAGTGGTGAATCTGTAGAATGCTCTGCCACAGATTGTGGTGGAGGCCGCCTGTGCGTATATTTAAGGTGGAAGATGATCGTTTCTTGATCGGTCAGCGCATCAAAGCGAGAAGGCAGCTGTATGGGGTTGATTGGGATCCGGGATCACCCTTGACGCAATGACGGAGCAGACTCGATGGGCTGAAAGGCCTAATCCTGTCCTTATGGTCTAAACGTCAACTGCTTATTCATTTCCATAGAGGCTCCTGTAGACTGAGTCGTCGAGCTTTCTGGGTTGCCTTCTTCCCCTCCCCCCAAAATTTTGTTTTGGTATTTTCCCCCATTCGTTTTGCAGCCTGAAACATGGTCGCGGCCTGAAAGTGCAACTGTTTATCCATCTCAATAGATGCAGCCCGGCTTGCTGAGTTTCTCCGGCATTTTGTGTGTGCATCAAATTGATGCAGTCCATCACATGGTAAACCAGCTCCTATCGAAGTTCACGCCAGTATGAAGCAAAGTAATTCAATCAACGTGCACGGGATCTTCCAATCGTTGCAAATGAATAAACTTACCGAGCGTCTGCGTTCGTTACATTGGATCCAACAAAGACAATTGTTTAGCAGATGCACTGAATTGGTAGCATTGTTGACAGCAAGATAGACAGTCGTATTGACTTGTTTGACAATCTGAACTGCATGTACACTGGATATATAACACAACATTGTATATTGATAGTTTTTGTTTTACCTGACTTGCTTCCTCGATGTCTTTGATTGGTCGGAACCAAATGCCGCACGGAGAAGCCTTTCACAGTGTCTGGATACTCCTCGTAGTGATATACCAATGGGTTGTCAGTTATGAAATGACATTGATCAGTCTGTTAAATGGTCTGCGAAGGGCAGACAGGGGTGAATACTGAAGTAAGTGGTGATTAACTTCCACGGATGGGTAGGACTGGAATATTCGCAAAGAGTGACGGGGTTCTCGAGAGTACTGATGTAGACACGGGCAAGGTAATTGAAGGTCAGTCATCCATGAAAGCAGGTGTGCGGATTGATAATATGGGTTCAATACATTGGAAATATCTGCCTTCACTAACGGGAAAGGTCCTGATGCAATGATATACAATACTGGTCAGATTCGAGTTGCTGCTCCCCATACGTAAAGGATGTGATTACAGTGGGGTCGATGGAGAGAGGATTCTCCAAGAACATTTCAGATATCGGATGAGAACCCGCCAGTTTTTAAATGAAGTGGAGGGGGAATCGTTGCTTCACCCAGAAGTTTAATAATTCTGAGCGGCTTGCTGTGTTCATCAATGAAATAATTTCTCCTTGTCAGGCGCATCTAATAAGGAGGGCATGGGTTAAGTGGAAATGTAAGCTTTGCGTAAGTTACTCTAAGTTAGCCTAAGCTGTTGACTTTCCTCGTTTCATTCTGATGTAAAGAACTGACGCAGCTATTCCTTTACAGATCTGCCGAACTGTGCTACTGAACTTTCAGTGTCCACAATGACGTTTCCATGATGTTAGAGGGAGAGAAAGAAACATAAGCGACTGGTTCTCCGGAATACTTTTTTGCATGGTCACGAGGTTCATCACGAGCTTCCTGGTTAAACGCACTTTAACTCCAATTCCATTGATCCACTGATATTTTCTCTGTCTGTACCCTTCTCCACTGCCTTCGTCAGGCAGAGCATAAATGAGAGGAACGGCATTTCATCAACCAACTGGATACCTTCCAACGATCGGAAATGAGCTGATTTTTTTTTTTATTACACCTGCTGAACTGCGGTGATGCCCATGTCCCCTCCACGCCCCGGTACCATATGGTCCTAAAGATGGCTAATATTTCACGTTCTACAGAGGCTGAATAAAGCTTCATGGTCCATGGTTTAATTTACCTTTAACCGTCCCGTCACTTCTACGTTGGAATTTGAGACATAGACACTCTTGACCCAGTCCGGAGGGTGTGTGTAAGTGAGATTCTCTTGAAACGCACTCTGTTCACTGGGCGAGTTATACTGGTCTTTGATTCTGTATTACACCTTGAAACAACATCCGTTATGGAACTCATAGAAAGACAAATGTCTCTGGCCAGAACAGGCCGATTGATGGAAGGGAATGAAGTGGAGGAATGAGGTGACGTGGTGTAATGGCAGGTGAGTCACAGATAAAAAATTGCGAGAGTTCTTTGAAATGTAAACGCCGTTGGTCGAAAGCGGCTGTGTTATAAATGTACAGTAAACACCTGTGTGCACCCATAGGTTGCCCGTATCTTCCACAAGCCATGAAATAATCAGGAAGATAACACCGGGGCCATGAGTCTGCGCTGTCTCGGCGTTTCTCTTAATCCTGATGTAATCAATTTTCTGACTTGTGATCATCCATCCTTCTGCGATGGTTGGTCTCCTAGGAGCTGTCGCTACCTGTGCTCCTGGAATCCTGGAATCCTATTTTTTTTCCTTATACTTGGGCCACTATTTATCACAATTTCCAGATGCAGTTTGAAAAACAAAACGAAATAATTCCGCTGAGATGTTTCTACTGCTCTTCCCAATAATGTCTCCATCAGAAGCTTAGATAAATACATGGATGGGTGAGTTACTGCGGGCTACGAACCAGATTGGGGTCACTGCATACGCGTGTGCTTTACAGAATATTTACCGTCAATGGGAAGCTGGAGGTAATATCTCAATAGACAGTAAACCTTTACCATCAGCTCCCTTGATTAAGTAAATATTTGAGAAGACAAGAGGAAACACTGATGGATGAAAAAAGCTGAGGGCTCAGTTAAAGACATCCCCGAAAGGGAGCAGCAAGGCTGGTGAGTTCGCCAAACTAGAATCAAGTTGGGTGATGAAATGAAATCCACATCTAGAGATAGCGATGGCAGAGAAACTACCAAACTGTATACATATAGAGTTAGTCATGACACAGCAACAGGATCAGGAGTTAGGAAATGTACAAAGGAGAGGGGATTCTGAAGAGTATATGGAGTATCGAGGGATACAGGCACAGAATGGGATTGTGCTTAATAATGGTAGATTTGTGGTACCAGATGATGTGTTGTTGCCATGACATTTGTGGGTATCAAGGAGCAGATAGAACTATGGAAACGCTGAAGAATCTGTGTTGATAGCCGAATTTGCGAGGGGATGTACACCATTATTGTAAGAATTGCTTGTTTTGTGCCCAGTAATAAACCAGATGAATTGGTTATAGAAGTATTTTAAGATATGCTCCGTAGAAGGAGCATGTGTTACCTTACAGGATTATGCTGTTGGATTTTTATCTCTATCCCCTGGTGGACTAAAATATATCCTCGAAATAGTGGATGCTTTCACCAAGTGTGCAGAGGCTTCTTCATCTATACCCAAATAGATAATGAAAACCGCTGATGTTACAGCCACGATTTTGTTTGGAGAGAGTTTTTAACCCGTTGGCGATTGACAAGCATTCGAGAATCAGTCATGGTCACCGCGGCACCGCACACATGATCCGAAATGTAATGAAACTGTTTGGGGTAAAACACAGTTGGTATCTCGCATCGACCACAATGCAGTGCAATTGTTGAATGGATGAACATAACTTTCATGACAATGTTAGCTAAAATGAAAGGGTTAGAATCCTTGTTTGGGCAAGATTTATCATCAACCGATTATGGTGGCACTGGAAAGGACAAATGCAAACAGCAATTAATTGACTCTATTGAGGAGGCCCATTATGTTGCCGCACATAATAGGAGACGGAAGGAGCAGCAGAGCAAACAAGGGCAAACAAGAACAAATTTCGAGGTGCAAACAAAACTGCAAGAGTAGGAAATAGGACAGAAGGTTATAATGTCTCTACATCAGCCGAGTCCCTTTACAGCTTCGCGAATTGTCGGGACATATGGCATCGCTGACAGAGCCAGTCCACCAGTATATCGAGTTCAAACTGCTCCAAATACGTTGGATTGGTATCATATTAACCAACTCAAACCCCTTGGAGATAGTCAAAGTCCTCTAGTAGCTGAGTTCCGGAAAACATATTGTCAATGGGATGCCCTGGACCAAGATGAGATGATCCTCTTAGCGTTATGTTTCAGGCAATCGACGGTGATGTGGATGAAGGAGCAGTTGCTCCCTCAGTGAGCTGGGCGACTACTTCCATTTTGTACCCGGAGGATGAGGATAGCTCACATCTTTGCACTTGCCTAAAGACAAGGCGGAGACAACAGAAGAGAGAAACAGATGGGAGAACGTGTTTGTTACGTGGTCTTCTGCAAATAAAGTGGGGGATAATTGATCTGATATGAATGGATTTTAACAAGGCGTTAAAGTCATCCATGATAGGACCATGCTTAACGTCAGAAGGTTTGGTATCCTGGGAAAGTTAGCTGATGGATTCAGAACTGACGCCCACAGGAGGATAGTTGTGGATGGAGCGTTTTCTCCCTGGAAGTTGTTGACAGGTGTCCTACAGAGAACTGTTCTGAGATTCCCGGCATTTGTGTTTTTATGAATGATTTGGATGAAGAGGTGGAAGGGGAGATTATTGTATTTTCAATGATGTAGAGGTTGGTGGAATTATGGACAGTATAGAAGGTTGTCACAGATTACAATAGAACAGTGACAGGATGCAGAACAGCGCTGAAAAGTTGCAGATGGAGTTCAACCGGTAATGTTATAGATGATTCACTTCCCGGTGGGTAAATTTGAAGACAGTGTTGATACTTTGTCGAGTGAACGAAGAGCCACACATTAGTATGATTTCCACGATGGAAACGGAGTGATGAGACTCTCTCCAATAAGCCGAGAGCCGCTCATCGGTGCAAGAACCACTCTGCAGGAGCAGGAGGAAGTGTGATTGACAGGTGAGCTTGAAAGCATCCGCTATCCTGCACATGCCCATAGTGACGCGCGCAAGGCAATATACCTGACGGTAAATCAGGAGAAAAAAATACAACTTCGTGGCAAATAATAGAACAACTTGGGAACCTGCGGATTGTTCACAGATTTCTACTTGCTACTTTTTTTCAGACAGAGAATGAATGGAGAAATGGTGGTGGAATTGTGGCAGGTGTGAATATCTTTAAAGTTAAACAGACTGCATCGCATGTTACGGGTATTGGGTGGTCAGGTCATTGACTGGCAGAAGTCAGGTTCCTGTAAAACGGCCCATGTGTGCGATGGAAAACATTGTTCCTCAAATTCTCCACAGCCGTCGCTAATTTCCCAGGACACGCTCCCTTTTTGATCACAGGTCTCTGGAATATCACTGTGGTTCTTCTACGGTGTTTGGAAGAATATACGTGCAGTGTTATTGCAATACAGGTCAGCTGTCACTATGATTTCCATCAATCAAACCCCCGGAATGACTGGAACAAATGAAAGTAAAGATGAACGGAAGTTCCCCTTTAATAAAGAAGTGTTCTCCATTTCACCCGCCAGAACAAACTCCTTCCCTCAATTTCAGAAGCAAATGTACTCCGTCGACTGTTACAAAATAAATCGACTTCAAGATGAATGCCAATTTTAAAAGCAACACAGATATTTAAAAAAAAACAACCTATTTAAATCCCTGAAGCCAGGAATCATGGAAAATAACATAGAAATTTCACATCATATTTTATTTTAAAGAACATTGATTGCAATATTCCTTGAGGAGTCAAATTAATGACACGGGAACAGTGAGTAAAACTAGTTTAACGTAAGTGTTTGTGCATTTGGTTGTCACTAATGTCCCTGACGTGACAGCCACGCTAATTGCCTCAGTGGAATTGCTCTCTCCTCAATAAAAGTCTGCTAAACCGATCACCAGCCCATCTGAGCAGCAGAACTTTCCGTACAACTGAACGCTGCTTCTGACGGAATATGGGATATCCGGCGATTTACTACATCGCGGGCATATTCTATCCCACACTTGTAGCGGTTGGTGTCCCCGGTAAGATGCCGGAGCTGGTCACTTTATGTATGGTGCCGTCGTTACTCTGCTGCGGTATCCGCACTGTTACTGAGCACAGATGCTACCATTGCCTGAAACGTGTTTCCAGAATGGAGGATTCAGGCATCTAATGTTTTGATTTCCATTTTCCATACTTTGATCGCAGTGTTTTCTTCTTTTGTCAATTAAGTTGGTGCCGATATTGACATTGTTTCATAATTTCACCTCGCTAGGCTTTCTGAACTGATGCTGGTCTCTGCTTTTCTAGGTCCGAGTCTCTATCAGTGCAGACACTCCGACCTTATAACAACGTGGCAGCTTATTTAAATGACGGTTCAGTCTATTTCCGACACTTAGGTCTGTTCTTACATAAGTCAGAAAATGATAAATTGTGTTTCGTATCTTGTGATTCCACTTTGTCAGCGCTGCAAACAATCCCTTCAACTGTTTCACCCCTAATAATGGAAATGGTGCTGTCCACAATCTTCCGTTCACTGGTCCGTGAGTCCTGGAACTCGGATGCCTCGCTCTAAGCCGTGGGAATGTCGCCAATCCACTGACACTCACATCCGTCATTGTCCTCCAGCCAGAGTGCAGCGACCGAGACCGCACACGCTGGATCTCCGCTTTCTACTTCCAAACAGACCATACCCTGCATAACATCGGTAGAATGGGGGCATTGAGGGAGCTGATCATATTTCTATTTTGTTTCCAAATTTCTTGTAGTTAATTTAACGGCGATTGTGATCCTATCTCGGGGAAAATGCGGACTCTCCAAATGCGTCACCCGTTACCTGGTTGGAATGGCAACAGCGGATCTGATGGTGGTTATCGTTGTTGCTTTAGTGGAACAGACCAACAATATCCACATTTATTCCAGATTCCTGCTCATCACTCCTGTATGCGCTCTGACACTTGTATTTCGGGTTGTAACGAGGGACTGTTCTGTATGGTTTACTGTCAGTTTTACCTTCGATCGCTTCATCGCAATATGTTGCCGAAAGCTGCGGGAGCGATACTGCACCGAGAGAACAGCAACGGTGGTTATCGTGACCGTGGTTATAGTGAGCTGCGGGAGAGGGGTCCCGTTTTACTTTGCCATTGAACCATACGTCATCATTGACAACACGCCGTGGCGGTGCACCATCACATATGAATACGCGACTTCACCCGTGTGGAGAGGATACGAATTACTGGACCGTATTTTAACACCATTGCTACCAATCGGCTTAATCCTGGTGTTTAACGGGTTAACTGTAAGACATATTGTTATGGCAAATAGAGTCCGCAGAAAGCTTCGGCACAGCAGCGACAATCAGAAAGATGCCGAGGTGGAGAAACGCAGAAAATCGATGATTTTGTTGTTTTCTATATCAGCTAATTTCATATTATTTTGGATACCCTCTGTAGCCCGTTCTCTAAAATGGCAAACGCAAAACTATTTTTACGAGGACAGATATTTGAGTTCCCCGGTATACATCCTACAACAATTTGGGTACAAGTTGCAAATTCTCAGCATGTGCACTAATACTTGTATCTATACACTGACACAGAGGAAATTCAGAGAAGAGCTGAGGAATGGAATGAAGTATGTGTTTACATTAAATGGTCATCTTTGTAGATAACGACCGCGTCTAATGACAATTCAGGGGAGTTTTCAAATAAAGCTGTTTCACAATGAACAGGTTTGGCAAATATGTCATAAATTCAAGAAATTATATGCCTGGTCATCCGGGAAATGCAGAATTGGCGGAGTATTGCTGACTTCATACAGTTCAGGTCGGTAGCAATACAAACGCTCAATGCTGCTGGCGTGATTGTTACATTGGTTGAAGTATGTTCCAAACTATCACAGACACTCGACTGTCACAAGGGCTGGGATGGCTTCAGGAATTTCCGGGGTTTAGATGTTTCAAAATGGGCAGACTCTGGTAACAAAACGGAAAGTGAGTGCGATGGGAAACCAGGGATAGTATCGCAGCTGCAGATAGGGAGGGCAACAGTGAGACAAACAGAGATATGTGACACCTCATTTGAATTATTCTATACAGCCGCCCCTCTAACAAAAAAAAACACCAGCAACGAGAACAGTGAGGAACCGTTCGGGAAGTGGGACATGGACATTTGCCATGTTATTGACATGGGTAACTGAAACTTCCATAATATTATTTGGCAACTCACCAACGTAAAAAGTTTCAGTATAGCATAATTTCTCAGTTGTGTCCAGGAAGGATTAATGTCACTATAAGAAGACAGGTGGACTAGCGAATAGTCCGTGCCGGATCTAATATTAGAAAAGGAAATGGATCAGGTGACAGATCTTTCCGCCGCTCAGCATTACAGATCAACAGGGCACAACTCCCCTCCATTTACCTTGACCAGGGAGCATGGGATCTATTTAATTGGGGATCAGCTAATTATGGCGCTACCTGGCAAGAACTCGGGATGGTAAATTGGGAAATGATCTACTCAGGGACATCCGCAACAAATATGAGGGGATTGTATAGGGAGCATTGACAAAGGGTTCTGTATAGGCTTGTCTCCGTGAAACAGGGAAAGGATGATAGCGTAAAGTAACTCTGGGTGACAAGAAAGTCGGAAAAACTCCTCAAGAGGAAGAAAGAACGATAGTTAAAAATTAGGAAGAAAAATCAGGTAAGGCTATAGCGGGTCAGAATGTAGAAAGAAAAGAATTTAACAATGGAATTAGAAGAGGTAGAAGGGGACTTGAGAAGTTCTTTGCGAATTGCACAGTGAAGAACAGGCGGAGACTGGAGAGAGTCTGGGCAGATCAGAGGAAAACTTGTATCTGGAGTCCAAAAAGGCAGTGAAGCTCCTCACTGAATACATTGATGAATGTGATCACAGCGTAAAAAGGCAGACGCTCAGAAAGAGGATTCGGGGGAATCTTCGAAAACATTATGATGGATGATTCCCCAGTGACAGAAGGGATATAGTCCAGGTAATTTGGGAAAGCGAGAGAAGATATTAGTGAGCTTCTGGACAGGATCCTTGTGTCTTCGCTGGCCACGGAAGTAGAACTAGATGACTTGGGGTTGGGGGGGGGGCTGTGTGGAAAATATTGTTTATTTGTTGACTAAAGATAATAGGGATACTTCTTGGAATTTCAGACAAGGGAGCCTCACATTAGTAGTGGGTAAACTACTGGAGAGGATTATTGAAGAAGGAAATTATGAATATTTGGAGGAACGTAGTCTGGCATGTTGTCCTTCATGAGTCAGATTGAATTATTTGAAAAAAAAAACGAAAATAAAACCAACAGATGAACCAGGACAGTCGATGTGGTGCATTAATTCTGGTCAGACGTTTGATCAGTTCCCCATAGTGCACTCTCTCAGAAAGTCAGAGACATGGGATCGAAGGAAACCTGGCTGCGTTGATTCAGATTTGGCTTCCTAACAGAAGGTTGATCATGTGGCAGATAGGGTGAGTTCCTGCTGGAAGACAGCGGACAACCGTGTTCCGCATGGAGGGTCGAAATTGTGGTACAAGTTACAACTCTATTTTGGACTCTGCAGTTACATTGTTCCGAGAAACAGTGCTGAGGGAAATAAGCGATTTAATCTGACCACCCAGCAACAGCTGGAAAGTTAATGGAATTAGGGGTGACGATGTAAGCAAATCGCTGAACTATTGACTGCACCGGCACGTTATCTTAACTATCCCGTCATTTACATATTACAGTAAAGATGCTAATTTATGGAAATTGGGCTGAAAACGTAAGCAGATCGCTCAGCTATTGACTGCACCACAACGTTATCTAAACTGACCTGTCATTAACATATTACAGGGCAGATGCTACAATGACTTCAAAGCAATCATTTCCAATGGAGCCCTACAACTAAAAAAAAAAGCATTTCAAAGTGTTCAGCAGCAGATTTTTCTGCTTATTAAAATAACTAGCCTTCCAAAATGCCAATTCCAAATTCCCAGTTCAAGTACGCACCAAGTTAACCTAATGCCAATTTACCTCTGAATCGTGGTTTTATCATATCGGGTGTAGATACGCTCATATTTCGATCTATTTAACCCTGAATCTACATGGCCAGTGAGGAATCCGTGTCTCCCTCTGAAATCAATAATAAATAAAACATACAAAACTACACAAGCTAAAAACGCAGCGAAGGCAAAGCAAATATCCGGGCTCACATTTGTCTTCCTTCCTTCAAACCATCGCAGGAAATTGGAGAATATAGAATAAACAACTTCCAAAGCTTCCATCTTCTCATGCTGTAACCATCCATTAACTCAGTCTCCATGCTTCAGTGAGTGCAAGGACAGAGGGATAAACACTATCAACGACTTTCTGGATTGGTCGGTGCTGTGAGACACTAAAGCTCTAACCCAGATATCCAGTCAGACAGCCAGAGGAAACCACCGCACAGAAACAGGGTCTTCAGCCCGTCAGGTCAATGAGGAATTATTTAAACTGCCTACTGTTATCGACTTCACCCGGACCGTGGCCACCCATATACCAGTACCTATCCAGTCATCTCTTAAACGTTCACATCGGAATCTCAATAACCATTTGCGTAGGCAGCACTGTCTAAACTCTGGAGTCCATCTGGGTGAAGAAGTTTCCCCTCCTATTTTCCTTAAACATTTCACATTTCACCCTTCACCCATGATCTCTAGTTGTATTCTCGCCCAACATCGCCCGCTTGCATTTATACTCTCTATACGCGTCTTAATGTTGTATACCTCTATCATAATCTCCCCTCAGTCTTCTACCCGCTCTGGAATAAAGTGCTAACATACCTAATCGTTCCTTTTAATTCAAAACATTCAGTCCCGGCAATAGCCGTGTAACTTTGTTCTGTATTCGTTCAAACGTATTTATTTCTGCCCTGTTGGTAGTTGAGCAAAAACACAACAATATTCCAAATTAGGCCTCAATAATTTTTTAAGCAGCATAACAGCCCAACTCCTGGACTCAGTACTTTCGTCTATGAGGGCCAATGTACGAAAAGCTTTTTTTTTTTTGCGACGCTGTCTAACTGCGCCACAACTTTCATTGAATATGGACCTGCATTCCCAGATTAATTAGTTCTATCGTACTCCTCAGTGCCCTGTTTCTCAGTGTGTCAGATCAACCCTAGCTGGTCCTCACAAAGTGCAACATCTAACACTTGTGTATGTGTTAAATCCGACCCGCCGTTTTTCAGCCCGTTGTTCAAGTTGGTCCAGATCCCGCTTAATGCTCCGTTAGTCTTCCTCACTGAGGAGAAAGAGACTGGGGAATGTAAAGAGACTGCGGCGAGAATCTGAGAAGGACGGGAGGGAGAGAGACGCAGCCGAGATTTTAGGAGAGGAGAAACGGCAGAGGACGAGAGAAACTGAGCGAGACCGGGTGGGGCGGGGTAGAGGGAGAGACCGAGGGCTTAGAGAAAGACCGGGGGAGGGTGACCGGGGAAGTCGAGAGATATGGAGTGAGAGCAGATATTTGTGATGTGGAAAGATCAGTGTGAGGAGGAAGACTGGAAGAGAACTCGGAAGGGGAGAGCCCAAGACAGCGGTGGGGGGCGTAAGATATGAGTGAAAGCGGGTAGGGAGAGAAATTGGCCGGGGGGGAAGGTGGGTTGGGGAGACTGCTGGATACAGAGAGACGCGAAATTAAAATACTTGGGAGGGAAATAGACACTATGGGTTGAGAGAGAGACTGGGATTAGGTCGGAAAGTGTGAGTCAGAGAATACTGTCCATAAATGCACTGAGCGATTAGAGGACTTTCCGTCCTGCAGGGAATTCTGGGATTACAGCGCTTCCATTCTAAAGTCCTTCAGAAACAAGCAACTCGTGTAATCTCGCTGACCTCTCTCACCCCGCCTGCTTAACCACTCTCCTTCCCACACCGTATCCTCGATCTCGCTTTCCTAAACTGGTCTTCGCGGTCTTCACCCTTTCTCTCCGTTTCTGTGATCACATCCGGTGGCTCCTGTTACGAACGCCGCAAAGTAGTATGATGAAACACACTGAGTCATGTTAGTAATGGGACATTCTGGACAATTTAGAAGTGGGTCCTTCTCCCCGGATCCCTCTACCCATCTGTCGGCTGTATAACCTGCCCGACCAGAAAGGGAAGCAATGGAGGCTTACCTAAATGACTCTTTCGCGGCGGGCATTATCCGACCCTCATCTTCCCCTGTAGGGGCAGGATTCTTCTTCGTGCGGAAGAAGGACAGCTCCCTGAGCCCCTGCATTGTCTACCGTGGCCTGAACAACATCACCATAAAGAATAAGTCTCCACTGCCCCTTATCACCTCTGCCTTCGAGCCCCTTCACGGAGCCACAATTTTCTCTAAGTTGGACCTGCGGAGTGCCTATCACCTGGTCATGATAAGGGAGGGAGATGAGTGGGAAAACAGCTTGTAACACCCCTCTTGGTCATTTCGAATACCTGATCATGCCATTCGGCCTCATCAATGCCCCCGCTGTCTTCCAAGCCTTATAAACTATGTCCTTAAGAAATGTATTAACCGTTTCGTTTTCTTTTATTTGGACGACATCTAAATCTTCTCCCGAACACACGCACCATGTCCGTCAGGTTCTTCAGAGGCTTTTGGAGAACAAGCTATTCCTTAAGGCAGAGAAGTGCAAGTTCCATGTCCGTTCCGTCAGTTTGCTGGAGTACATCATTGAGAGCGGCCAAGTGAGGGCGGATCCCGAAAAGACCCGGGCGGTGGCCGAGTGGCCAAACCCCACGACGCTTAAGCAACTCCAGCGATTTCTGCGGTTCGCAAACTTAAACCGTCGCTTCATCAGGGATTACAGCCGGGTGGCAGCGCCTCTTACTCGATTCACCTCTCCTGCGACCCCTTCAAACTGGACCCCCGAAGCGGACTCGGCCTTCTCGGAGCTAAAGATGCTTTCACTTCCGCTCCCATCCTGGCCCAACCTGACCCTTCTAGTCAATTCATTGTGGAAGTCGACGCCTCCGACTCTAGGGTGGGAGCGGTCCTCTTCCAACGCTCCAGCCCAGACCAAGAGCTCCATCCCTGCGCCTCCTTCTCTCGCAGCCTGTACCCCGCCGAACGGAACTACGACGTAGGGAACCTGGAGTCTCTGGCCGTCAAACTCGCTTTGGAGGAGTGGAGACATTGGCTAGAGGGCGCTGAACATCCATTCATCGTCTGGATGAACTACAAGAACCTCGCACACATCCAAACCGCTAAACGCCTGACCTCCCGCTAAGCCCTTTTTTGGCCGTTTCAGATTCACACTCGCCTATCGACCTGGTTCCAAGAAAGGGAAGCCCGGAGCTCTCTCTCTCGTCAATATGTCTCCGAGGAGGGCCTTCCGGACCCCGAGGCCATCCTTCCACCATCCTCTGTGGTGGCTGCCCTCACTTGGGAGATCGAATCCATAGTCAGCGAGGCCCATCAGACTCAACCTGACCCAGGGAATGGACCCGACTGTCGTCTCTTTCTGCCCGACTATGTTTGGTCTCAGGTTCTCCAGTGGGGCCACACTTCTCGTTTCGCCTGACATCCCGGAATCGGTCGGTCTCTGTCCCTTCTGAAGAGACATTTCTGTTGGTCCTCCATGGATGCTGACACTCGCTCCTCGGTCTCTGCCTGTTCTGTATGTAGCCACGAAAAAGCCTCCCATCGACAACCTGCTGGGTTGCTTCGTCCCCTACCTGTCCCTTGTTTGCTACCCTCTTCACATGGTAACACTGCTGTACTCACCGTGGTGGACCGCTGCTCCGAAGCAGCGCACTTCGCAGCCCTTCCCAAACGCCCTAAAACCCCGTGAAACAGTCGACCTCCTTGTTCATCACGTCTTCCGCCTTCATGGGATTCCCTCGGACATTATTTCTGAGCGGGGTCTCCAATTTGTCTCTCAAGTCCGGAGAACAAGAGTCTTCTGCAGTTGGATTATGTTAAAATTGTGAGAGGGACAGTGCACTGATGAATAATGACGGTTGTATTGAGCAACACATTGCTCAACACATTTAATAAATTGATCAAAATAAAACCCACCAAGGCGGCTTGTTTCATGTACCAGCGTTATTTATATGAATAAGTTTCCCTCAGCGATTCTAATTTGGTGCCTTCACCGTGTATCTCTGCCTGGAAGGTCCCGTTGGGGGGGGGGGTGGTACTATCATGGTCCTGATCGTCAATTCCGTATTTTCTTTTATTTTCCTTTGATTGCGCCACGATTCCGACTGCTAATTTCCCATTTGCTGCTAAATCCATTTGATAACGGCATGCCTATTTTTCATCAGGACCTGCAGTAAAAGAACCGCGGATTTGCACCCACTAGTTGCCTGATCGTTGGTTTTGCATGTGTGGTAATTAACGTTTCCCGACCGCTTAGGACCGTATCTTCTAAGTTTTTCTACAGTATCGAGAATTGCCTGCGAAACTCCATCTCTTCATGTCAAGTTCAGCTTTCTAAGTTGAATTCCATTTCAGAGGTTTACCCGTGAAACACAGCCTGTTCGCACCAAAATAAGTCTTCTAATGTTTTACTTCAGTGTAACTCTGTCTCTCCGTACTAAGAAGAGTTTTATCCGCCGTTTCCTTCTCGACGCTCCGACTTTTGATAAAGTCTGTCCGACGTCTCCCGCCTACCTGCTCTCCCTCCTGATTTCCGTTCACGTCTGCATCCTAACCAATTCTCCGTGCCTGTGTCCTGCACTTGGGTTCGCGTCATTCGTTGTAACAAGCACATCCTTTTCCTTAACATCTACACACTTAAACTTTTCATACCACTGCAAGTCATATCTACAATCGTCAAGATCCTTTTTTTTTCCGTGGTGAATACTGAAGCAAAGTATTCATTAAGTACCTCTGCTACCTCCTCCGGCTCCGTGCACACTTCTCCACGCTCACCATTGATTGGTACTATTCTCTCACATCTCATCATCTTGTTCTTCACATACTTTTAGACAGCCTTGAGGTTTTCACTCATACTGCTCGGAAAGGCCTTGTCATCGCACCTCAGGCTCTCGTGACTTCGATCCTAATCTCCATCCTGGTAGCATTAAAATCTTCTGGTTCATTATTATTACCTGTTTTTCTGAACATTTCGTAAGCACTTCATTCTGTATCTGTCAGTCTCTGCTGCAGTGTGTGAGTGAGGGTTTCATTCTGTATCTGTCAGTCTCTGTTACAGTGTGTGAGTGTGGGTTTCATTCTGTATCTGTCAGTCTCTGTTACAGTGTGAGAGTGTGGGTTTCATTCTGTATCTGTCAGTCTCTGTTACAGTGTGTGAGTGAGGGTTTCATTCTGTATCTGTCAGTCTCTGTTACAGTGTGTGAGTGAGGGTTTAATTCTGTATCTGTCAGTCTCTGCTGCAGTGTGTGAGTGTGGGTTTCATTCTGTATCTGTCAGTCTCTGCTGCAGTGTGTGAGTGTGGGTTTCATTCTGTATCTGTCAGTCTCTGCTGCAGTGTGTGAGTGTGGGTTTCATTCTGTATCTGTCAGTCTCTGTTACAGTGTGAGAGTGTGGGTTTCATTCCGTATCTGTCAGTCTCTGTTACAGTGTGAGAGTGTGGGTTTCATTCTGTATCTGTCAGTCTCTGTTACAATGTGAGAGTATGGGTTTCATTCTGTATCTGTCAGTCTCTGTTACAGTGTGAGAGTGTGGGTTTCATTCTGTATCTGTCAGTCTCTGTTACAGTGTGAGTGTGTGGGTTTCATTCTGTATCTGTCAGTCTCTGCTACAGTGTGTGAGTGTGGGTTTCATTCTGTATCTGTCAGTCTCTGTTACAGTGTGACAGTGTGGGTTTCATTCTGTATCTGTTAGTCTCTGTTACAGTGTGAGAGTGTGGGTTTCATTCTGTATCTGTCAGTCTCTGTTACAGTGTGAGTGTGGGTTTCATTCTGTATCTGTCAGTCTCTGTTACAGTGTGAGAGTGTGGGATTCATTCTGTATCTGTCAGTCTCTGCTGCAGTGTGTGAGTGTGGGTTTCATTCTGAATCTGTCAGTCTCTGTTACAGTGTGAGAGTGTGGGTTTCATTCTGTATCTGTCAGTCTCTGTTACAGTGTGAGTGAGTGGGTTTCATTCTTTATCTGTCAGTCTCTGTTACAGTGTGAGAGTGTGGGTTTCATTCTGTATCTGTCAGTCTCTGTTACAGTGTGAGAGTATGGGTTTCATTCTGTATCTGTCAGTCTCTGTTACAGTGTGAGTGTGTGGGTTTCATTCTGTATCTGTCAGTCTCTGCTACAGTGTGTGAGTGTGGGTTTCATTCTGTATCTGTCAGTCTCTGTTACAGTGTGACAGTGTGGGTTTCATTCTGTATCTGTTAGTCTCTGTTACAGTGTGAGAGTGTGGGTTTCATTCTGTATCTGTCAGTCTCTGTTACAGTGTGAGAGTGTGGGTTTCGTTCTGTATCTGTCAGTCTCTGCTACAGTGTGAGAGTGTGGGTTTCATTCTATATCTGTCAGTCTCGGCTACAGTGTGAGAGTGAGGGTTTCATTCTGTATCTGTCAGTCTCTGTTACAGTGTGAGAGTGTGGGTTTCATTCTGTATCTCTCTGTCTCTGTTACAGTGTGAGAGTGTGGGTTTCATTCTGTATCTGTCAGTCTCTGTTACAGTGTGAGAGTGTGGGTTTCATTCTATATCTGTCAGTCTCGGCTACAGTGTGAGAGTGTGGGTTTCATTCTGTATCTGTCAGTCTCTGTTACAGTGTGAGAGTGTGGGTTTCATTCTGTATCTCTGTCTCTGTTACAGTGTGAGAGTGTGGGTTTCATTCTGTATCTGTCAGTCTCTGTTACAGTGTGAGAGTGTGGGTTTTGTTCTGTATCTGTCAGTCTCTGTTACAGTGTGAGAGTGTGGGTTTCATTCTGTATCTGTCAGTTTCTGTTACAGTGTGAGAGTGTGGGTTTCATTCTGTATCTGTCAGTCTCTGTTACAGTGTGAGAGTGTGGGTTTCATGCTGTATCTGTCTGCTCCAGCGTTACTGCTGTTGTCTCACTCCCGTACCTGTGAATATCTGAATCAGTGTGAGCCGCTGGGTTTTTTTTCTCCTCCTTTCCCGCTGTTCCACCAATCCAGTGAATCCTCAAAATAGAATCTGTATTCACTGAGCTATTCTTAGAACAAGAGCCTGCTACAATTGGATGATGTTAAAATTGTGAGAGAGACAGTGCACTGATGAATAATGACGGTTGTACTGGGCAACACAGTCAGCGCCAAAGGGTCATATGGCAAACAGACCATTCTGCATGCTATACGTTGCTAAACCGCACAGCGCCAACTGAGCAGCATTTGATCAGTAAACCTCTATGTTTTGGCAACACAACTTCTGAAAGGTTGAATGAAAATAAACAAAATAAATATATTAATTAATTTAAATAAATAAGTGCGTAATTAATTTCATAAATCGATCGAAATAAAACACACCAAGACAGCCTGTTTCATGTAGCAACATAATTTATATGAATACATTCCCCTCAGCAATTCTAAATTGCTCCTTCACCGTGTATCTCTGCACTCTTACGTTTGCTGATTCCCACTCATAAATAATATAAGAATCATTTCGATTTTCTTATGACAGTTTCGGACTCGTCTGCAATATGCCATGAATTTTTGATTGAGAAAATTGTAACTACGTTGTTCTGTGCAGCACTGAGAGAGTTTGTGAGTCGGATTGCGAGGGAAGCTCAGGTTTTGACGTTTGGAATCATCCAAAGGTCCACATTGCAGCAGGCGATTGACTGATGAACTCTGAGAAATTGCTGTCAGTGCTACGTCACTGCACAGCCAGGAACGTCCCGCTCGTCAGGGACAGTGCTGGCGGGAGAGCTTGTTCCGGTGTTGCAAGACATCGTGTCCTATATTACACCCGTCAGTGCAGAAGACCAAGATGAATGGGGGTGAATGGACAGCAGATGGTGAATGGATTGACATTATAATGTGAACACATCACCTGGGCATGCTGAGTTCATGGAACAGTAGAGTAAAGGAACAAGCCCTGTGACTCACTACTTCTGCACTGAACACGATACCGAATGAGACTAAACACTGATGACTGTACATGACCCGTCTCCCTTCATTCACTGGATGCTCATCTGCTTTGACTGAATATTTACCGTTATGGGAATCTAGACGTTGTATCCCAATAGAAAGCAAACCTTTGTCATCGGCTCCCTTGTTGAAGTAAATATTTGAGAAGGCAAGAGAAACCACTGATGTATTAAAAAGATGGAGGATCACTTAAAGACATCCGTGGAAGGGGGCAGGAGTGCTGGTGAGTTAGCCAAACTAGATTCAAGTTGGGTGGTGAAATGGAATCCAGATATAGAGGTAGGAATGACAGAAAAACCAGCAATCTGTACACACATAGACTTAGTCATGACACAGCAACAGGATCAGGAGTTAGAAAAGGTACAAACAGGAGAGGATTCTGATATTTATGGGAAATATCGATGGATACAGGCATGGATTTGGATTACACTTGAGAGTGGTAAATTTGAGGAGCGGAATTGTGAAAGAAACCAGATGATGCATGACACCGTGACATTTGTGGGCATCAAGGATCAGATAGATCTATGGAACAGTTGAAGAATCTGTGTTGGTGTCCAAATCTGAGCGGAGATGTACATTATTACAAGAATTGTTTGATTTGTGCCCAGTGAGAAACCAGAAAAATCGGCAGGAAAAGCAGTTTCAGGATATGCTCCGTCGAAGGACCGTGTGTTAACTTGCAGAAAGCAAAGGATAGTTGTGGATGGAAAAAATTCTCCCCGGATGTCCATGAACAGTGGAGTGCTGCAGTGATCTGTTCTGAAACCATCGGATTGTTGTGCTTTTATGAATGATTTGTATGAGGAGGTGGAAGGGTGGTTTATTGTATTTTCAGAGATTTGAAGGTTGGTGCAGTTATGGAGAGTATAGAAGGTTGTCACACATTACCAACAGGACAGTGACAGGACGCAGAGCAGTGCTGAGCAGTTACAGACGGAGTTCAAACCGGAAAGGTACGAAGTGAATCACTTTGGAAGGATGGATTTGAAGGCAGAGGTGATCCTTTCTCGAGTCAACAGAGGGTCGCACATTAGTACGAGTTCCACAATGGAAATAAGAGTGATGAGACTTTCTCCAATAAGCCGAGGTCCGCTCATCGGTACGAGAACCACAATCGGCACGGAGCGGTGCACTGCAGGAGCAGAAGGAAGTGTGATTGACAGGTGAGCTTGAACACATCCGCTGTTCTGCACATACTCATAGTGACGCTCGAAAGGCAATATATCTGAAAGTAAATCAGGAGAAAAATAACCCAACTTCGTGGCAAATAATGCAACAGAGAACCTGCAAATTGTGCATAGATTTTACTTACTATATTTGTTCAAACTGAGAATGGATGGAGAAATGGTGGTAGAATTGTGGCAGATTTGAGAGTACCTTTAAAGTTAAATAGACTGCATCTCACGTCACGGGTGTGGGGTGGTCAAGTCATTCACTGGCAGAGGTCAGGTTCCTGCCAAACGCCCCATGTGTGCGCTGGAAAACATTGTTCTTCAGACTATCCACAGCCCTCGCTGATTTCCCGAAGACACGCTCCCTTTTTGATCACAGGTCTCTGGACTATCGCTATGGATCTTTTAAATTGTTTGTGGAGGAATATAAGTGCAGAGTTATTCTAATACATGCCAACTATCATTGTTTATTCCATCACTCGCACCGCCCGGAATGACTGGAACAAACAAAAGAAAAGAATGAACGAATGTTTCCCTTTAATAAAGAAGTGTTCTCCATTTCACCCGCCAGAACGATCTCCTTCCCTCAATTTCAGATGCGAATGTGCTCCGACAAACGTTACAAAATAAATCGATTCCAAGATGAATGCCTGTTTTAAAGCAACAATGATATAAAAATATTCTATTTAAATAGCTGAATTCAGGTTTCATGGAAAATTCACATCATATTTTGTTTTACAGTAAATAGATTGCAATATCCCTTGAGGAGAGAAATTCATTACACGGGAACAGCGAGTAAAAATAGATTAACGTAAGTGTTTCTGCAGTTGTTTGTCACTAATGGCCCTGACGTGAATCCCACGCTAATTGCCCCAGCGGAATTGCTCTCACCTCAATAAAAGTCTGCTAAACCGATCACCGGTCCATCTGAGCAGCTGAAACGTTCCGTACAACTGAACGCCGCTTTTGACGGAATATGGGATATTCGACGATTTACTACATCGCGGCCATTTTCTATCCCACACTTGTAGCGGTTGGTGTCCCCGGTAAGATGCCGGAGCTGGTTACTTTATGTATGGTGCCGTCGTTACTCTGCTGCGGTATCCGCACTGTTACTAAGCACAGATGCTACCATCGGCTGAAACGTGTTTCCGGAATGGAGGATTCAGGCATCTAATGGTTTTATTTCCATTTTCCATATCTCGATCGCAGTGTTTTCTTCTTTTGTCAATTAAGTTGGTGCCAATATCGTCACTGTTTCATAATTTCACCTCGTTCGGCTTTCTGAAGTCATGCTGGTCTCCGCTTTTCTAGGCCCGATTCTCTATCAGTGCAGACACTTCGACCTTATAACAACGTGGCAGCTTATTTAAATGACGGTCCAGTCTATTTTCGAAACGTAGGTCTGTTTTAACATAAGTCAGTAAATGTTAAATTGTGTTTTGTATCATTTGACTCCACTTTGTCACGGCTACAAACAATCCCTTCAGCTATTTCACCTCTAATAATGGAAATGGTGTTGTTTACAGGAGCGATCGACTGCTCGCCGCGCATCGCTCTAATTTGTCGGAAGATCACCAATCCACCGCCATTCCATTTCATAATTGTCCTCCAGCCGGAGTGTAGAGACTGAGCCCGCAACACTCTGAATTCCTGCTTTCCACTTCCAAAGAGACCGTATCCCACATAGCATCTGATGGGATGTGGGCTCGGGGGCATCTGATCTGTTGCAGCTGAACCATATCCTGCACAGCATCTTTAGAATGGCGCATTCAGAGAGTTGCTGCTGACTATATTTCTATTTCTGACTGACACAGGACTGTGGGGAGAGAGTGGGACAGTGTGATTAGTTCGGGGACTGACACGGGCTGTGGGGAGAGAGTGAGACAGTGTGATTAGCTCGGGCACCGACCCTGGCTGTTGCGAGAGACTGCAACAGTGTGATTAGTTTAAGGTCTGACACGGACAGGGGAAATGAGCAGGGTAGTGGGATTAGTTTGGGAACTGATATGGGGCTGTAGGGAGAACACGAGGCAATAGAATTAATTTGGGGACCGACGGTCTGTGAAGATATGACGGGACAGAGGAATTACTTCGGGTACTAACAGGGGGCTGTGCAATCAGAATATGCTCTCCGTTTGTGAAGAGAGGCTGCTGGAACAGAGTGAATCACAGTAAAATATAAATTGTATTATATTTTGCATGTGGTTTGGGTTTGGGTTATTCCATAAATCGTTAAAGAAATCTACCGAGGGAAATTGAGACCATACAACGACTCCCCACTCTCCATCGAGGAGCTCCCCCTCACAGCCCAAAGTCGCATTACCGCGCTTTCACCTGTTTGACATCAGGACCAGAGAATCCTCGAGCTCAACAGTACAGCCAACCCCAGCAGTGTCGGGGATCCCCCACCCCCCAACCCACCACCAGCGATTGCTCCATGGATCAGTCTAACCTTCTCTCCGTTTCCACGGACCATAAGAACTTCAGACATAGTAGCAGAATTAGGCCATTTGGCCCATCGAGAAGGATCAGCCTTGCAATCGTCGCACATCATTTTTTCCTCCTCCTCAACCCCATTGCGCGGCCTTCTCCCTGTAACCTTTGATGCCATCTCCAATTAAGAACCAATAAATCTTTGCCTTAAAAACACCCAACAATCTGGCCTCCACAGCAGTATAAGTGTAAAGGGGATTTCTTCTTTTTCTTTGTTACTGTGTATGTAATCAAAATGGCTTCTTTGTTTTGTTAAAAGTAGGAATACTTCTTTGTTGCGAGAGAGTGCTAGAAGCTTGTTTGGGTTAAAATTTACTGATAACGAGAGTATTCCTTTGTAAACCAATTGGGATTAATGTTGTTTTTTCTTCTGAGTCTGTAAGCTATTGCTGGCGGGCTTTTGGGGAGCCGGCGCGAGGGGTTGAAAGAGAGAGGACGCGATGCTGTAACCTGGGCGAGGAATGGACCCCAGGGGGGGGGTGGGTCCGAGGTCAGGAGGTACCCTGAGGAGAGAAGACGACGATAGATGTGCTTGGTTGACCACTTCGGGTGGCCCTGAGCTGCGAGTCGAGGAGTTCGGAGGGGATCGAATGGTGGCCAGAAGACTTCAGTAATTGAGCTCCAACGGTTGTACACGAAGTGGTTTGGACTTTGATAAGTTTGGCGCCTTTTCTTTATTGTTTTTCCTTCATATATACTGTATTGTTATTAATCACTTAGTTATAGTAACCTTTATAAATTGTACTCATTCAATCGCATATGGTGTACTGTCTGTTTATGGCGAGGCGGGGACATCACACAGCATCCATACCAGCTGATTACCCAGTTTGGCGGGGCCGAAGGCTGCTCCCCCAGACGAGAACGAGTTGTGCGAGCCTGAGGCGACCCAGGGGGTTACATATGCAATTCCACCAATTCACCGCCCTTTGGTTTCGCATCTCTGTTTTGAAGGGACGCCTCTCTAATCTGAGGGTGTGTCGTCTTGTCCTTGACTCTTCCAACATGGAGAACATCCTTTCCACATCTACTCTGCCTCAGCCTTTCACCATTCGAATGGTTTCAACGAGATCCTCCTCTTCGTTCTAAATTCCAGCGAGTGCAGACCCAGAGCCATCAAAAGTTCCTGGTATGATAAACCTTTCATTCCTGGAATTATCCTAATGAACCTCCTCTTGAACTTCTCCAACACAAGCTTATCTCTACTAAGATGAGGAGCCGAAAACTGTACACAATCCTCAAGGTGAGACCTCTCAGGTGCCTTGTGAAGCCTCAACATTGCATCCCTGCTCTTGCATTCTAGAACCTTCCTCGCCACTGACTCCACATGCAAATTAACATTCACAGAGTTCTGCACAAGTCCGTGGCATAGACACCAATCCAGAAATTACCAACTGGGAGGTCCTGCTTCTCAGCTTTCGACTTGGATTTAAAAATTTTCTTTTCAGGACCTCTTTGCTTTCCCTTCCTATGTCATGGAGGCTGCCACTCTCTGTGTCTGACACAGGAATTTTATGATGGGTCTGTCTGGAGGGAGATTTTCTCAAAGTCCGACTCTGGGAGTGTGCGATGGGACAGGGTAGAGGGAATTCTCTCTGTATCCGAGCCCCAGAGTGTATGATGGGACGATGCGGAGGGATCTTCACTCAGTGCTTGACTCCAGGACTATTTGTTGGGACAGTGTTTTGGGAGCTTAACACTATGTCTGACACTGGGAGTGTGCGTTCTGAAAGGTTGGGGGTAGCTTAATCCTTTGCCTAACCCCGGAAGTGTGTGATGGTATGCCGTTGTGAGAGGTCCACTCTGTGTTTGACCCTGGGAATGTGTGATTGGACTGTGTTTTATGAACCACTCTGTGTCTGACAATGGGAGTGCGTGATTGGGAGATGCAGAGGGAACTTCACTCTGAGCCTGACACGGAGAGTGTGTATTGGGACGGCGTGGAGGGAGCTTCAATATGTGTGTGACCTGGGAGTGTGTAATGGGATCCTTCGTGGGGAGCTTAGTCAGTGTCAGACACTGGGAGTATGAGATGGGCGGTGTAGAGGGAGCTTCACTCCGTGTTGATTGCTTCTGTTCGATTCCCCATCCCTGTCTTGTTCGCAACCTTTGTCGATGCAGGTCAGATATCATACAGTGTATGAGCTTCCAATATCTTTTGTCGTATTTGTCTGCGGGGGCAAGGAGAGCACGCAGGAAGGCAGGGGTCAGGGGAGTGCGTGATTCTGGGGTATGAGGAAGTGGTGTGTCAGACTGACTGGGGGATGAGGAGTGAAGAGGTCCTGAAGACCAGACGCCACCAGACTGACATCCCTCAGCTGAGACGCTGCTGTACCAGTGTGAGGAGCTCAGACCCATTATTTCAGTTCACCGGGTGCTGGGGGGCAGCAGTAACCCCAGGTCACTGTTTCTCCTCTAAAGTCCGACAAGACAGGAAGTTACAGCTGTTTATTGATTTCATCAACAAATGTACAATGTGTGAGCTGCTGACGTGCGGGAATAAATAAGCTGCTCCCGACTCACTCACAGTCACACACAATTAACTGACCGGCGACACCGAATGACATGTTGAATCATCAGTCCTGTTTCTCACCGTCACTCTGCATCGGGGAACCGATGATTATAAAATCACAATTCAGAGATCCCTGTAGATCCAGGGTCACTACCGAAGTATTTGTCAATTTAACATCATTGTATCGGCCAGACAGCCGAAAGTACTGTCCTCAGCAAAGTAAACAAAAGGATTCTCTCCCCGGATAATCCCACCCCGGGATACTCGTGTCCTAGAATGAACCCGGCCACTGGGCTCTTCCTGACTGTGCAATTCCGCAGAGCCTAACTTGTGTGAGATCTCGAACTTGGTCATGCGTCAGAATCAGCGGCATTGGACAAGAGGAGGAAATACGTCACTGCAGGACAGCTTCAAAAGTCACAAAGCGCGAGACTAGAGCCCGTTCCGTTAGAATCATTCGGAATCAAACCTGGAGTGCGGGCATTAAAGAGGAGCTTGGGGAATCGGTGAAAATGTCACCATAAGTGTGGGGATGTTCACGCATTCAGATGTTCAAAGGATCACTATCAGTCCAGGTCTGTGATCCTGCACCGATCTTAGTTCCTTCTCCCCGATCTCACTGAACCGATTCCCCACCAGTCTGAAACACATTGAAGAACAGAGATGAAATAAACAGTTTACACATCAGTGTCAGTAACAGGGGACGGGGATAATGTTTCAACATGCTCACAGACCAATACCCCTGATATTTTATCACATTGAACGTTAACACAAACACTCACCGGATCCACTCCAGATTTGGGAGGGTCAATATGAGGCGACAGAGAGCGGGTGCAGATCGGTCTGTGAGGGAGTTAATTCCCAGGTTCAGCTCCGTCAGTGATGGGTTTGTACTGAGTGCGGAGACAAGATGCTCGGCACCAGAATCTGTGAGGCCAACCTTCCTCAGCCTGCAGATAACGAGAGAGAGTGGGATTGAAAGACAGAGAGACAGGGTCGATACAAATCCCCAGTGTTTATCAGTAACACAATTACTGATCCCATTAATGTTCAGGGTCAGACACCCGGTGACCGTAAACACAATCTCCCTCAGTCTGGTACTTCCTCCAGTTTCTGTATTTTACACTCCGGGTTCCCCAGAGCCGCAGACACCAGTTTCACTCCTGAATCTCCCAGTTTATTATCACTCAGGTCCAGCTCCGTCAGTGATGGGTTTGTACTGAGAGCGGAGGCGAGATCCTCAGCACCAGAATCTGTGAGACCGACATCCCTCAACCTGGAGATGAGGGAGGTAAACAGTGAATAACACAGAGACACAGGAGACGGTACAAACCCCTAGTGCTTATCAGTAACACAATTATTGATCACATTAATGTTCAGTGTCAGACACCCAGTGACTGTAAATAAAATCTCCAACAGTCTGGTACTTACTCCAGTGTCTGTATTTTACACTCCAGGTTCCTCAGAGCCGCAGACACCAGTTTCACTCCTGAATCACACAGTTCATTTTCACTGAGGTTCAGCTCCGTCAGTAATCGGTTTGTTCTGAGAGTCGAGACGAGATCCACGGCACCAGAATCTGTGAGACCAACATGGTTCAGCCTGGAGATGAGAGAGAGTGAGGGTGAATGACACAGAGAGACCGGAGACAGTACAAATCCCCAGTGTTTTTCAGTAACACAATTACTGATCACATTAATGTTCAGTGTCAGACACCCAGTGACGGTAAACACAATCTCCGACAGCCTGGTACTTACCACAGTTGCTGTATTTTACACTCTGGGTTCCTCAGAGCTGCAGACACCAGTTTCACTCCAGAATCTCCCAGTTTATTTGCCCCAAGTCTAAAGCCAAACAGACAAATTGATGAAAAAAGTGATTCAAAAACCATGAGTCTGAGAAAACATCTCTCACTCGGATATTTCAGGAAACATTAAAATCTTCAGTAAATCACTGATTGGAGTTCCCATCACTGTCAATGTCCCTCACTGACCAGCTCCAGGGTATTCACCGAATGTCAGTAATTTAGTCTGTCGGTGTGACCCTGTAAACTCCACACATTCTGTCTCACTCCCAGACGGTGAAAAGAAGTGTTACTGACTTGAGAGCATTGGTAGGGTCAGGGCAGAAATGTGGGAGATATACCCACAGTGAGGAGGATTTGTGAATTATAAATTCACAAATTATAATTCCGATAGGAGATGTGGAAGAGGCACCACCTGAGGAAAAGGGATAGGAAGACAGAACATGCAGGTGGAAGGGGATGGGGAAGAGAGATCCAACAGGAGGAAGGAGAATGGGGAAGAGTCCAACTTGATAGGTTGATCCAGTAAAATATTGCACGGGAGGGGTGTGTCTGAACTGAGACCCAAATTTGGAAGGGGAGATGAGCCCATGGAGTCTGAATATCTAGTAGTGAGTGTTGGTGATAGTCACACATGGGGAAGGGCAGGGGAGGACAATTTCACAATGATATTTCTTTCCTTCTCACTGGGACAGTCTGCTGACGGTCTCTTGGCCCTCACCGGGAAGGGGGAGTGAATCTCAGACCCACTGCTGCAGTCAGTGTCGGTCTGGGTATCAGTAACAGTGAGAAGGAATATTGTCAATGGACGTGTCACAGGCAGTGAGAAACACGGCCATTCCTGTGATTTACTACCATTAAACCAATGGCCATTGTCCACTGATCTGATGAAGTCTCCAACATCCCTTCACAAGGAACCACAGAACCCTCCGGTCCTTGGGAATTACTGACCTATACCCTGGTCATTTAACACAATCTTTTATTACCTGATATCCTACAGTTTTACCCAAATCGTTTTACATTGAAACAGCACAATGGAACAGTTTCATAGTTCAGAGATACAAATCAAGTTACCTCAACTCCTGGCACTTGTGCAGCCCGGGTCCCAGCCGCTGGATTCCTTCACACTGAATGTGACAGTTCTCCACGTCAAGGTGTTTTATTGTATCACAGATTCCGATGACATGAGACAGGACTGCGCAGTCAATCGGAGTCAGTGTCATTTCACTGAATGAAAGTGTTTTCACAGATCCCAGTGCGGCCTGAGCCAGCCAGCGATTCTGAGACTCAAACAGGTAGTGCAATGTGTTCAGGAGGCTCTTTTTACCAGCTTCACTCCTCGTGTTTCCACTCTGGCGTTTAACCTCCTCCTTCACCCAGTCAATCACCTGGCAGGTTGTTTCATGAGGAAATGGACCCAGAAACTCCTCCAGGCCCCGAGCTGTCATTGGGGAGGAGAGACCAGCAACAAAACAGAGAAATACCTCAAATCGCCCATCTGTCGTGTTCTGGGCTTCAGTGAGGAATTTCAGGATATCCCCGGGATGTGGATTCAGGAATTGTGCGACTGCAGCTACAAACTCTTGGATAGTGAGGTGTGGGAATGTGTACACCACACACGGGGGAGCATCCCCTCCTTCCAATAGCTCCATCAAGTACCCGGACATGAACTGGGAAGGCTGAAGATTGTTCTTGATCAAATCTCCATCTGTAAACACAATCGTCCTATCATACACTCCTCTGAAGGACATCTGACCAACCCTGAGTAACACATCACGGGGGTTCTCAATCTCACGGCCGTGGTTTTTCAGGATGTTGTAAATATAGTAGGAGTACAGTTGGGTGATGGTCTTGGGAAATCGCTGCGGGTCCCTGACTCTTTGTGTGAAGAAGGGACCCAGTGCCAGAGCAAGGATCCAGCAGTAGGAGGGGTTGTAGCTCATGGTGTACAGGATCTCGTTCTCCTTCACATATTTGAAAACAGCTGCTGCCACTGTCTGATCTTCAAAATGTCTGATGAAATATTCCTTCCGTTTTTCATCAACCAATCCCAGGATTTCAGCCCAGACACTAATCTCTGCCTTTTCCAGTAAGGGTAATGCAGTGGTTCGGCTGGTCACCAGCACTGAACACCCTGGGAGCAGCTTACCCTGGATTAAACTGTACACAATGTCAGACACTTCACACCACCACTCGGGATCTGAGCACTGGTGGTGGCATTCTGTGTCTCTTCGATTGTCAGCAAAATGAATTGTGTGCTTAAATTCATCCAAACCATCGAATATAAACAGCAATCCCTCTGGGTTCTTCCAGACCTCTCTCAGGATGTTCCCAAAGTAAGGATACTGATACAGAATCAGTTCCCTCAGGTTTATTCGACAATTAATGGTGTTTAAATCCCGGAATCTGAAACTGAAGACAAACTGGAATTGCTGATATATTTTCCCTGCGGCCCAGTCATAAACAATCTTTTGCACCATTGTTGTTTTCTCAATCCCAGGGATTCCGACCAATGCTGCAGAACTCCCAGATTTGGATTTAATCTGGGAAAAGGTGCTCTGGAACAAGTGATCTATCCCGATTTTTTCCAGCTCTCCACTGAGATGCTTCTGTCTCCACTCCTCGTGGACTCTACCTCTTGCCAGTAGCTCATGTTCCACCAGACTCCGATGTTGAACAGTAGAAATGACCGTGAGCTCAGCGTATCGATCAACCAGCTGGAAAACCTTCACCTTCTCCCTCATCAGGATTGTGTTCACTCTCAGTGTTTCAGTCTGTGCCCGCAGAGTCTCCTTGTGTATCTGTTGAACGTCTTTCATGGGAACAGAGAACATAGTCAAAAAGTTCAGTAGCTCAACTGACAAAGAATATTATAACTGCATTTCAAGATTCAGTGTTTGAGATTACATGAATTGATTCATTGCATCCATGGATATTAGGACATAAAATAAAATGCTGTTCACAGACATCGGAACTAACAGCGATGTATGTCTTAGAAAAGATACAATACTGATATTGTGATGCATATCATTTTTTTACTGAGTTAAGTATTGTATGTAATTAGTTTTGCTACAAGTGTATGGGACATTGGAAAAAAGTTGAATTTCCCCATGGGGATGAATAAAGTATCTATCTATCTATCTATCTATCTAGTTACATGTGAAGGCGAACATTCCCCTGATATCCTATTGCAATCCTGACTGCACATCCAACACAACAACATTTCACACTATTTAACACATTGTTTGCATCATTATCAGACGATGTTAATGTTCATCTGCTGTGGAAATATGGAGAGCAGGACACTGTGCATTTTGGTAAGTGTCCACTACTCTTGCATCAAAACAGGAGCAGAATATGCGGGAAATACTCCGGTCGGGCAGCCTCTGTGGAGAGAGTCACAGTGATGTTTTGTAATGATAACCCAACGGAATGAGAAGAACGAAAGCTGATAGTTTTCAATTTCAGTGATGGAGGAGGGGTGGAAAAGTGGAGATGAATCTCCATGAATGGGAGAGACCAGAAGCGTCTCAGTGATGGACGTCGTATTTGTCAGAGAGCTTAGTGAAGTGTTGGCAACTGGTGACGATCACTCTGTGAGGCGCTGTATTGTTGACAACAATAAATCGGTAAATTGCCATATTATTGGCACATGCTCCGAGGTACAATAGACAACCTTTCTGCATGAGATGCAAATACATCATTTCATCATATCGGTGCAATGAGGCCGTACAAGGAAAAAGAGAATAGAATAGCTCAGGGAAACAGTGTTTCAGTTGCTGAGAAAATGCAGAGCAGGCAGACAATAAGGTACAAGGCCAAAGGGTCATTGGCAGGTCAGATTTTAATTGAACTACGCTCCTAAACTGCAGAGATCCTCACCTAAAACTACTGTACTGTGCAAATGTCTGAGGTACAGACAAACACATATATATAAACCGCATAGACTCGGATATTTGCTACTAATGTGTAAAGGATGCAGACTGAAGCTGTCACTTTTAAACACCAATGCAAAGCCTTTATATTGAACCTTCATTTTGTCTTTTATTTCCTAGTTTGCACTTTATCCCATTGTAATGCACTATGAACTACATCGTCAGGGTAAGAATTGCTTTATTAATAGGTTATGATTTATTTTTTCTAGGCTCAAACTGGTTTTTCCTGAGGCGCAGGCAAGCCAAACACACTCATCTCTCAATTGATAGGAAATTCCGGACTACTCTAGTGGTGTTTAACATTGTTGCTTTCTGTGGATTTACATAAATATTTCTTTGTAGAACTAATTGTTTAATGTTATTATGTAGTGACTTTGGGATGATACCAGTTGCAGATATTACTATTGGGACAGCGTGCTGCACAGTCTTTCAGTTTATTTTGCTTATTCAGCAGATTTCTGGTGTTTTTCAGCAATTGATTTCTGTATGTCACGTGTGTTTGGAATGGTTATGTCTATTCAGTAAGTAAGTTCTTCTTGACTTTTTATCCTGGATACATTGTCCTCTCTGTAATGATGGATCAGCCATAGTGCAATTTGCAGGACTTTGATTCTAAAACTGAATCAGGTTTGTATTTATAGTAAGGTACTGTGTCTTTTAAGAATGTGCACTGTGAAGCAATATTTTGATGAATGATGCTTTCCACTGTAATTAATCAATGCTGCAGGATCTTGTAATGTGTTGGATTGTATCTCTTGTCTTTGTCTGAATTTATCATCTTCAATTTGTTGGTCTTTTTTTTTTGTATTTTAGATATTTTCGTGCTAACCAACTGTTCCCATGTTGCCATAAGAAATCCTTCTGTTTCTGGGATGAAACCTTCAATTAAGAGCCAGCCGTTCTTGTCAAAATCTAGTCTGCTCAAATCGTGGCGATATCTTCCATGGAAGGACATGCTCTTCCATTCGTTATCTTTTTAGAACCATAGAACCATAGAACATTACAGCACCAAACAGGCCTTTTGGCCATTCTTGGCTGTGCCAAACCATTTTTCTGCCTAGTCCCACTGACCTGAACCTGGACTATATTCCTCCATATACGTCTCATCCATGTATCTGTCCAAGTTTTCTTTAATGTTAAAAGTGAGCCCGCATTTACCACTTCATCTGGCAGCTCATTCCTCACTCCCACCACTCTCTGCGAGAAGAAGCACCTTCCCCAATGTTCCCTTTAAACTTTTCCTCCTTCACCCTTAACCCATGTCCTCTGTTTATTTTTCCGCCCCTAGCCTTAGTGGAAAAAGCCTGCTTGCATTCACTCATCTATACCCATCATAATTTTATACACCTCTATCAAATTTACCCTCATTCTCCTACGCTCCAGGGAATAAATTCCTAAACTAGTCAACTATTCTCTGTAGCTCAGTTTCTCAAGTCCCGGCAACATCCTGGTAAACCTTCTCTGCACTTGTTCAACCTTATTAATATCCTTCCTGTAATTAGGTGATCAACACTGCACACAATATTCCAATTTCGGTCTCACCAATGTCTTATACAACCTCACCATTACATTCCAACTCTTATACTCAATACTTTGATTTATAAAGGGCAATGTACCAAAAGCTCTCTTTACTACTCTTGTCTAGATGTGACGCCACTTTTAGGGAATTTTGTATCTGTATTCCTAGATCCCTCTGTTCTACTGGACTCCTCAGTGTTGAACCGCCCCTCTCTTTCGCCTCAGACCCTGATACTCTAACGTTTATCAGTCTGGCCAAGAGCTTTAATCATCATCCAAGCACCACTTCACTCACTTCGATATGGTCTGGGGGCGTAGACTCCGGTATCGTCCTGTACCCGACTTTTCAATTTCAACCCGGCACCCAGTGCCTTCCAAACATCTGGTTGTGTCGCTTCAATACTCCGGGGAACTGTACCCAACATTTCCAACTCGGCCTGGTGCACAAGTCAATCGGACTTCGGGATTCTCCTGGCTCTCGGCCTCAGCCCTGCCGCATCAAATTGCCTCCAAGTCCAAAGGAAAGTTATAGGCTATTGCTTAACCTCAGTGCGTTCGAGTGCACATAATGTGTTCCTAAAACTTTTCATTCAGTCCCTCTTTTTTTCTTTGTAAGTTTTCCAGATCGGTAACAGGCCAACATATTGCACCAAAAGAATATTAATATAGGTATAGCGAAAGCGTTTATCACTTTGCTGCATTTTGACCATTGCATCGCAGATTTTCTTAAGCATTGAAGTAAATTCCAATTAAACATTTCCCTTTATTGCAGTATGAGGTATTTTCATTGTTTGTTGATATCGACAATACTTATATATTTCATATTCATCCATCGGTTGCATTGTATTCTGCTGATGGCACAGGGGAAAAAGTGGTTCCTTGTGTGAATGTCTTCAAGCTCCAGTACGTCCGCCCCAAATGTAGCAATAAGAATTGGGCATGGCATGAGTGATGCGGTTCCTAACAGATGGATGTGCCTCTTTGGAGCATCGGGCTTTGAAGATGTAAAAAGACCCTGATGGTAGTTATATACAGACCCCCAAACAGTAAAAGGATGTGATCGACAAGTTACAACGGGAGATAGAAAATGCATGCCAAAAGGACAATGTTACAATTGTCATGGGGGATTTCAATTTGCAGGTAGAATTGGATAGTCAGGATGTTGTGGGATTCCAAGAGGGTTGAGACCACTAGTGGATCAGCTATTTTGGATTGCGTATTACGCAATTAACTGGAAATGATTAGAGAGCATAAGGCAAAATAAAAACTATCAGGGTAAGTGACCATAATATGATGGCCTTCACCCTGAAATTTGAGAAGGAGAAGTTGATGTCAGATATATCAATATTACAGTGGAGTAAAGTAAATTATAGAGGCATGAGATAGGAGTTGTGCAGAATTGATTGGAAAATAACACTGGCAGGAATGACGGCAGAGCAGCAATGGCTGGAATTTCTGGAAGCAATTCAGAAGGCACATGATATATCCGTCCCAAGGAGGAAGAAGTGTTCCAAAAACAAGAAGACACAACCGTGGCTAACAAAAGAAGTCAATCCCAAAGATTGTGAACATAACAGAACAAAAACCCATGGGAAATTAGAGGAAGCTTTTAAATATCAATAAATATCAACTAAAATCATGAAGTTAAAGATGGAATATGACAGTAAGCTAGACAATTATATAATTATAATTATATAATTGTCTGTAGTGAGATGCTGAAGATGTTCTATAGGTCAGTTGTGGAGAGCGCCCTGTTCTTTGTGGTGGCGTGTTGGGGAGGAAGCATTAAGAAGAGGGACGCCTCACGTCTTAATAAGCTGGTAAGGAAGGCGGGCTCTGTCGTGGGCAAAGTAATGGAGAGTTTAACATCGGTAGCTGAGCGAAGGGCGCTGAGTAGGCTACGGTCAATTATGTAAAACCCTGAACATCCTCTACATAGCACCATCCAGAGACAGAGAAGCAGTTTCAGCGACAGGTTACTATCGATGCAATGCTCCTCAGACAGGATGAAGAGGTCAATACTCCCCAATGCCATTAGGCTTTACAATTCTACCGCCAGGAATTAAGAACTTTTTAAAGCTATTATTAATGCTTTTTGAGATGGTGATTTAGATGCATATCATATTTTTTTTACTGAGTTAAGTATTGTATGTAATTAGTTTTGCTACTACAAGTGTATGGGACATAGGAAAAAAGGTTGAATTTCCCCATGGGGATGAATAAAGTATCTATCTATCTATCTATCTATCTATCTATCTATCTATCTATCTAAAAAGAAGTTTCCAGAATTTTCTTCAGATGCATAAAAGAGAAGGAAGAATAGATATTGGACCGCTGGAAAACCATGCTGAAGATGTACTAATGTGGGACAAGGAAATGGTGGACGATCCGAATAAGTATTTTGCATCAATCTTCATGTGGAAGACGTTAGCAGTACGGTGGAAGTTCCAGGTACTCAGGGGTCATGAGTGTCTGAAGTTACCATTACTAGAGAGAAGGTTCTTTGGAAGATGAACGATCTGAAGGTAGACAATGTTGGGATCAGGTAGGATGCTCAGAGATCTTGACACCTTTTTGAGGACAGGTGTGTGCCCCCTCATCTTAATCTTTGTGAAGTCCAATATCAATTCCCTTGTCCTACTGACATTGTGTACAACATTGTTGCTGCAACACCACTCAACAAACTGAAATGTTTCGCTCCTCTACGCACTTTCATCACCATCTGAAACTCTGACAATAATAGTGTGGCTAGACAGCACTTGAACTGTGTCTAGCCACACAATCATGGATGCAGAGAGAAAAGAACAGTGGGATAAGCACACATCATTAAGTTGCGCCATTCTTGATTATCAGCGCAGTGGAGATATTGTTTCCATTCCACACAGACAGTGATCTTCTGGTGAGGAAGTCAATGATTCATTTACAGTGGAAGGTTCAGTGGCCCAGGTTTTGGAGCTTTTAGATCATACCTGTTCAAAAGATTTTGTTATGTCTGACATAAGTATTATTATTCTCCAGGTGATCCATGGCCGTGGGAAGAGCCAATAAGATCGCATCCGCTGTAGACAAATAGTGGTGATATGCAAATTACATTGGGTCTATGTCCTTGCTGAGGCAGGGGTTGATTCAAGCCATAGTCAACCTCTCAAAGTCCTTCATTGTGGAACTGAGTGCTGCGGGACGATAGTCATTAAGGCATCTCACCCTGTTCTTCTTGGGAATTGGTATGACTTCTCCCTAATAAAGCAGGTGGAAACTTACAATCAGAGCAATGAGAAGTTGAAAATACCATTGAATACACACGACAGTTAGTTGACACAGAATTTCAGAGCCCTACCAGGTACGGCATCGGGGCTGCCCCCTTGCAAGCACTTAACATATTGAAAGACCTTCCGAAATCGGCTACCGAGTCAGAGATCCCAGGGTCAGTGGATGCTGCAGAGACTCTCATTGCAGTAGTTGTATTCTCCTTTTCAATGTGTGCATAAAAGGTGTTAATCCCCACTTGGAGCGAAACATCTCCGCAATTCATTGTGTTTGCGCTTTGTGGGAAGTAATGGCCTGCAAGCACTGCCAGAGCTGACGTGCATCCAACTACGCCTCCAACCTCAATCAGAATGGTTATTTTGCTCTTGAGATAATCCTCCATATGTCATATCTGGCCTTCTTGCACAGTCCTGGATCACCAGACTTTAATGCACCGATATTGTCCTTCCTCAGACGATTACAAATCTCTTGGTTCATGTACGGATTTTGATTCAGCTATGTATAATATATTCTGGTAGGCATAGACACATCCACACAGGTTTTTAGAGTCAGTGATAACTGGGGAGTATTCATTCAGATTTGAATAAAAACGCTGAACAGTCTGGTCTATGGACTCAAAGTTGTTTTGTAAGTGCTCCTGTGTCTTCTGTATCTACACCTTATTGGGCTCCGCTACTGTTGCTGTGGTCTTCAATATCTATCCATAGATCAGACTTTCTAAATTGCAGGTGCAGGATGGCACAGTAAGTGAGATGATTGTAGCATCACAGTGGTGCTACGTGTTACTCCTCTGGTTCCACAAGTGATATGTTGTTACTAACTATTTAAAGACTTTTTCACGCTGGCTCGGTTAAAATTCCCCAAGACGACGGGGAAAACATCAGGGTGTGCTGTTTATTGATGTCTGTCGCCCCGCTCAATAGAGACTGTTGGACTCGGACCTGTGGTGGGCTATACCCCGCCACCAAGATGATGGCTGAAAACTCCCATGAGAGATAAAGTGGAGTATAGTTGTTCCCGAGATCTTCCAGGTTCAGAGAGCAGGACTGGAACAGAACTGCCATGTTTGTACACCACCAGGAGTGGATAATGAAGCATGCTCCTACTCCTCTGCCTTTGAAATATTCATCAGTCCCATCTTGATAGTAAATGTGATGTCAGCGATCTGTAAAACTGCATCTAGAGTGACGGGGATATCCAGGTCTCCCGAAAGCAGAAGAACACAACAATCCGGAATATCCCGCTGAACAACAATCATCCTCTGCAAACTTCGATTATATTTTCCAGAAACGGTATATCTGTCAGCAAAATAGCTTCCAAGTAAGAAACCTCTTCTCCGGAAATGAACTTTTAATCCAGCACAGCTTCCGCTTTCTGCTTTCTTTAAAGGGGAAATGCTCTGGCGACTGGAGACTACCATCCAACATTCGTCGGCATTGATTATCAATAGTGTAGCAATAGAGATTTTAACCGCCTTAAAACGATGTTGTTTGCTGCATGATTTAAGATAGATAGATAGATAGATAGATAGATAGATAGATAGATAGATAGATAGATAGATAGATAGATAGATAGATAGATAGATAGATAGATAGATAGATAGATAGATACTTTATTCATCCCCATGGGGAAATTCAACTTTTTTCCAATGTCCCATATACTTGTTGTAGCAAAACTAATTACATACAATACTTAACTCAGTAAAAAAAAATATGATATGCATCTAAATCACCATCTCAAAAAGCATTAATAATAGCTTTAAAAAGTTCTTAAGTCCTGGCGGTAGAATTGTAAAGCCTAATGGCATTGGGGAGTATTGACCTCTTCATCCTGTCTGAGGAGTATTGCATCGATAACCTGTCGCTGTTTAGTTGTTTAGTTGTGGATTCCAGCTCTAGCAGTCTAACATGGGAATGTTTGATTATTTTCATCAGTGCTACTTGCATGAGTGGCCTTCTTAATGCTACTACAAAATCTGTTGTATGTTCTGCACTTATCAAGTCCAAAGGTGATGTTTCTATCTTTTGAAAATAGCTCTACTAATTGAATTAATTGTTTAGTTTTATGGATGGAGAGTATGTAACACTTACCCAAAAGGCTGGTATATATCTAGGGGAAACGGAGAACCAGCCACTCACCCGTACACGCAGGTGCTGTGAGAATCGAGTTTATGCCTCACGCCCGCCAACAGTATCAAACCCACAACAAATACCGGTATGAAATACACTTTAAAGAGTTTACTAAAATTAAAAGAGTATTAGGCAATACAATATATATATATATATATATATATATATATATATATATATATATACAAGGAACAAAACAAAAGGCGCAAACTTATCAAGTTCAGTCAGTTTAGTGCACTGAACTGAATCGGTAGCCATTTCCGGGCGAGGGACCCGTCCCCGCTCTTCAGCAGCGGGCTCTTCCCTTTCTCTGCACCCTCGCAGAGTCCTTGCACTGGGCGTAACCTCCCACTCTGGCTCCGTATCCACCTGCACCGCTTGACCCAGCGGCAGCAGGTGATTCCGATGGAGTACCTTGATAGGCCCTTTCCAATCCTTAGGTTTCTCCCGGTAAACTGGCAGGTTCGGCATCTGGCTCTCTATTACATAGGGGCTGGCCGCCCATCGATCGGCGAGCTTGTGCTTACCAGGGAGTCCCAAACTCCGTAAAAGGGCCCGGTCGCCCGGCAATAATTGAACAAACTTCACCTTTCGATCATACCGCATCTTATTCCTGTGATTTTGTTTGGTAGCCGTCGCCTCGGCCACTCGTACGCCCGCTGTAACTCCCTCTTCATGTCGGACACATACTTTAGATGGGACTTCCCGGGTAATTCACCGACTTCACCCCCAAAACACAAGTCAATGGACAACCTTGCTTCCCGCCCGAACATCAGATAATAGGGCGAATATCCTGTAGCATCATTGCGAGTACAATTGTAACAGTGAACCAATTGTCCACTATGACGACTCCACCTGCTTTTCTGCCCAATCTCCAGCGTCCCAAGCATATCCAACAGCGTCCTGTTGAACCTCTCGGGCTGAGGATCTCCCTGTGGGTGATAAGGGGTAGTCCTGGATTTCTCAACCCCAAGCATAGTCAGTAATTCATGGATAAGGCGGCTCTCAAAGTCCCGCCCCTGATCACTATGGATTCGCCTGGGAAGGCCGTAATGAACAAAATACTTCTCCCATAACACCTTCGCCACTGTCGTCGCCTTCTGATCCTTAGTGGGAAATGCCTGAGCATAGCGAGTGTAATGACCGGTGATGACTAAGACATTCGCGGTGTTGCTGCTGTCAGGCTCAATCGACAGAAAATCCATACATACCAGGTCCAGAGGTCCCGCACTCTGCAAGTGCGACAGTGGAGCCGCCAACGCGGGCAGGGTCTTCCTCCGGATGCAACGACTGCATCCCCTACAGTATTCTTCGACTTCCCCCCTCATCCGGGGCCAGTAGAACCGGTCTTTGAGTAATCCATAGGTCTTTTCCACCCCCAAGTGTCCAGAATCATCATGTAGGGCCTGGAGTACAGCCTGCCGATACTCCTCCGGCAGGACCAGTTGCCAACAGTGGGGTTGGTCCGGAGGCGCCGTTACCCGGTACAAGACTTGGTTCTTTAACTTCAACCGAGATCACTCCTTCAACAACAGAGGCACGAATGGGTGTTTCGCCTTCTCAGCCAACGCCCCATCCCCCTTCTCGACCACACTGTGCCAATGCCCGGGTCATTTTGCTGAGCAGCTGCCACTTCCCCCGGACTCAGTTCCGGCAACTGTTTAGTCCGCAGTGCGGTCAGGTCACAGTAAGCTAGGGGTATGGCGTCGTCAAAAAACCCCAAATGGTTCACGGCTCGTTCCAGCCTCCCTCTTCCCTCGGCCTTCACGGTGGTAGCAAACTGACACATCGACACAGGGACAGGGACATTCTCCCACTCCTCGTCCCTCTCCTGTTCCCCCGGCTCCCGACGTGACAAAGCATCCGCATCGACGTTCTTGCTTCCGGGGCGGTACCTCAGGCTGAAATCATATACCGACAAGGCCGCCAGCCACCGATGTCCAGTGGCATCCAGCTTCGCCGAAGTCAAAATATAAGTGAGAGGATTGTTATCCGTTCTCACCTCAAACTTGGCTCCGTATAGGTAATCACCCAGTTTGGCCACCACCGCCCACTTCAGCGCCAGGAACTCCAACTTGTGAGTGGGATAGTTTCTCTCAGATGGCGACAAGCTTCGGCTGACAAAGGCTACCGGCCTCAATGCTTTGCCATGCTCCTGGTACAGAAAAGCCCCGAGGCCATCTCGGCTGGCATCCGTGTGCAGCACATATGGCTTCTGGGGATCGGCAAAAGCCAACACCGGGGCCTGGGTCAGTGCCCTTTTCAATGATCGGAACGCCTCTTCACATTGATCATCCCATCTCGAGCCAAAAGGTTCCGCCGGGTTCCAGTATCCTCCAGCGTCCTGCCTCTGGTCCCCCGTCCTTTACTTTCCCACCGGGGGATAGCCACACAACAGCTGAGTCAACGGGTGACACACTTTGGCGTATCCTTTCACAAATCGCCGGTAATACCCACAGAACCCCAAAAATGAGCGCAGAGCGCCCACTTTCTGGGGTCTCGGCCAGGTGGTCACGGCCTCTATCTTGGTTGGATCAGTAGCCACTCCCTCTCGCGAAATGATATGGCCAACGTAGCTAACCGACGACTTGCAGAACTGGCATTTGTTCAGGGAAAGCTTCAACCCTTCTTCATTAAGCCGGCCCAACACCTTCAACAGCCTCTCCTCATGTTCCTCCAAAGTCGATCCAAACACTATCAAATCGTCCAGGTACACCAGCACCTCTAACAGATTCATATCCCCCACAGTTCTCTCCATGTGCCTCTGGAAGGTGGCTGGGGCTCCCGATATGCTTTGGGGCATTCGTTCAAACTGAAAGAACCCCAGCGGGCAGATAAAAGCGGTCTTATCTTTATCGTCCGCACTCATCGGGATCTGGTAATACCCACTTCTTAAATCCAGCACACTGAACCACTTCGCACCGCTCAGGCAGGCCAACGCATCCTCGACTCTTGGGACAGTATATTGATCAGGGACAGTTCGCCGATTCAACGTCCTGTAGTCAACACACATGCGCACCCTTCCATTCTTCTTCCGTGCCACCACTATTGGGGATGCATAAGGACTTCGGGACTCAGCTATGATTCCGGCCTCCTTCAACTTGCACAAGTGCTGCCGCACGTCCTCAACATCTGCCGGAGCCAGCCGCCGGGATCTCTCTCGGAACGGGGTGTCCTCCGTCACCCGGATGGTGTGGCGAGTGCTTGTGGAGCAGCCAACATCAAACTCGCCCCGAGAAAAAAACAGCTTCCATCTTCAGCATCTTCTCCGCTAGCCTGCGTTTCCACTCCGGCGACACAGGGGAATCCCCGAAGTTAAAGACTTCAGCGGTCAGCTCCCTTCTATGCTCCGATCCCTCCCCGTTAGGGGTCCTCACTGGTGCGCTAGACATTACCGTCACCGGGAACAGATGTGCCAGCGGCATTCCCCTCTTAAAGGTGATTTCTCTTGCCGTGGTGTTCCTGACACTTATAGCTATATGCCTCGCATGTACCACCCCTGGTCTCTGCACTTCGGGCCTCACCAGCGCCCCCGCCGGAAATCGTGTCTCCCCTTCAAGATCGTCCGGGGCCTCTACAAACAGAGCTTCGCCCGTCGGCACTCCTGGGAATCTGGGGGTCCCCATCACTAGTGCTACCTCCCCTGGTCGGATCACCTTGGGCCTCGCCTGCGTACACCACACCGTCCCTCTTTTACACTCTGGGTCCGGCCCTAGGGAGGCAACCCCTTCTTCGAACACTGCTCGAAACATTGGATGCACCGAGAGGGTCTCAAGAAAGTCTACCCCCCCTTTCTCCTTACAAGCTCCCAGGAGCCGTCGCACAACGGAGGAGTTAGTCCCCACCAGGAGGGCCGCACCACCGGTTTCCACCGGGTCAGGACACACCAACACCAACGTCTCAATAGCCTCGGACACTCCCACATCGCCTTCCGAGAACTCCAATCTCACCGATAGGTACCCATCGTACGGGTAGTCACACTCGCTCACACCCCAAATCTGCAGGGCGTCAAATGGGGATACGGGCAAATGCTTTAGATATTGGTTGTAGAAAGACCGGTACAATAAGGTCACATCCGATCCCGTATCAAGAACGGCTTTTGCGTAAACTCCCCTCTATCCGTAGACCCACACTGGCACGGGGTCCTACCAGCCCATCCAGAATTGAGGCGTGGGCACCCGGTGGTCCCCTGGCTGAACTCTGGGAACGTGTTCCTCCAGAGGCTCTAGTCCGTTCCCTCACTGAGCCTCTCCTAAGTTTCCCGACATCTCTCCCTTCTTAGTCGCAGGGGGGCTTGTCCTCCGCGGAACTCCTTGTCTCTCATAATCCCACCTAAAGTGTCCCTCCTCTCCACAGCTATAGCACACCCTCGGCCGCCCACAGTCCCGCCTGAAATGCCCCTCTTTCCCACAGTTAAAGCACACACTGCCTGCCGCCCCTCCTCTCCCAGGACGGCTCCCGCTCCCAACCCACTGCACGGGTCGCACCTGAGAGTGGGTACCTCCCCTGTCCCTCCCCTCCAGAGGGGGTTCCCTACTCCCCGGGGGGTTGTCATTCCTCCACCCAGCCACCACTTCCTGTATCGCTGAGGATCGCTCCCGTAGGCCCGCGCCCCTTTTCCGCCCCAACGCTCTCTCTTCCTCCCGCACCTCTCTAATCAGTTGCCCGAACGATGGAGGGGGGCCTTTCCTATAAGCCTGCCGGATAGTCCACGCCACCTTGTCCTCCTCCAGAGAGCCACTAAATATCTGACTCATCCTCACGCTAGCCACGTCAGGCGCCTTCACTACCCCCCGGCGCCGCAGCCCCGAGAGCATCCCCTCCATCCTAAATATGTACTCGGAGAGCTTTTCCCCTCTCCGTTGTTCCAGGTGTTGGAACTCTGCTAAAAGCAGACAGGGTTCCCCTGACAACCCAAACGCTCCCTCCAAAACTTCTATACATTCCTCCACTGAGGCCCCAGGCTTCTCAGCTTTCAACTCCCAGACTGTTTTGGCTGCTAAACCCCTCAAACTTCCCACTAATCGCTGCCTCTTCTCCTCCTCCGAGCCTGGCCACTCCTCTAACATCAAGGACGTATGCTCGATCCAGGTCTCATAGTCCACCTCCCCGTCCGGAGTAGGCTTGGCTCCGGAGAACACCCCCGGCCTCTCGGCCACTCCCACTAGGGAGTTAAGTGCGGCTGCCAGCTCCGAGGCTTCCACCCTACCTGGGGGGCGGGGCCTAGTCACGACTCCCTCCTCCCTCCTCCCTTTACTAGTGCCGGCCGCCTCTTTGGGGTCCACCTCTAGCTCTCGCTCCTCCTCCGATGTCTCCTCAGCCTCATCCTCGGAGAGAGTGTGGAGTCCCGACAGCCCCTCCTCCCCCGGAACACTGACCGTCGCCGGCAGTTCCAACGTCCTGACGTCAGCACTCGTACGAACCAACACCCAGCTAGACTCCCTCTTTACCACACCGTCTAGCTACCAATTCTACCTGCCCAATACCCTTCACCAAACTTAACCCCCGCACTAACGCGTCTCCCGAAACTCGAAAATCCACTCCGCTCACTACGCATGCATACTGTACCAGTACACCTTCAAATTCGCACCAGCTAACAATCTTATCTCTGTCCATCTCCGCTCTGCTGCCTGCGCGATTCCACAGCCCCTGACAATCCAATCCGGGACGAGCACCCCACAAATGTAACACTTACCCAAAAGGCTGGTATATGTCCAGGGGAAAAGGAGATCCAGCCACACACCAACCCACCTCCCGTACACGCAGGTGCTGTGTGAATCGAGTTTATGCCTCGCGCCGCTCACCGTATCAACTTCAGACCAGATACCGTTATGAAATACACTTTAAAGAGTTTGCTAACATTAACTAAAGAAGTATTAGGCAATATACAAGGAAAGAAAAAAACAAAAGGCGCCAACTTATCAAAGTTCAGTTAGTGTAGTGCACATCGTAGGAGCTCAATCAACGAATCATCCGACTGCCACGTCGTCGCACCTGGGACCAGCCCGGTGGTCTTACGAGCCGTCTATCGCACGTCCACCTTCCTCATCCGTCTTCCTCCCGACTCTCTTCACACCAAAAGCCCGCGAAACCCCTCCCCCAAGTTCCCAGCATCACAAAACACAATAACATTCCCCATTGATTATCAAATGAATACAATTACCATATCAGCCATTCTAAAGCGAAACAACGGCGAGAGAAACACTTATCAGACAAAGAAGCATTCCTACTCGTAACAAATCAAAGAAGCCATTTTGAGTAACATACACAGGACATTGTACACCTTCTTAACTCGGTCAGAACTCTCAGTCCGTAACTGAGCCTCATCAGAATGTTCAGAACCCTATGGGTTTACAGGTGCTTCAACATGCTGAACACAGGGATTTGGGACTGCCTCCTTTTCCTTTTTCTTCTTCAGGACAGAACAATTAGCCATCATATTAGCTTTCTTACAATAGTAACAAGTGAGACCAGAAAATTTCTCCTTCAACTGCTTCCCTTCATCCTTACTCTTGTCACTAGTCCCAGCTTTAATTTCTGGTTTTCCCTGGTGATCCCTGGCCCTCTTTTGGAAGCTCTTATTCTGGGTAAACCTAACCTTGTGAGTTAAAGCAAACTCATCTGCTAATCTAGCAGACTCCTGCAACGTGGCAGCATCCTTTTCATCTAAATATGACTTTATGTCGTCAGGAGCACACCTTTTGAATTCTTCAATTAAAACTAACTCTTTCAAGCTATTAAAATCATCATATATTTATCATCATCATATATGTGCACCAGCGATCAAAACACACAGATCTCTCATAAGCAAATTACATATGTCCGGTTCACAGATTTCCTCAAATTTCTGAACTTTTGCCTGTATGATTCTGGGACCAACTCGTAAGCTTTGAGCACAGCCTGTTTCACTAGGACATAATCATCTGCTTCATCAACTGACAAAAGAGAATAGTCTTGCTAAGCCTCCCCCTTAATCACACTTTGTAAGAGAATAGGCCAACCCTCTTTTGACCACTTTAAATTCTAAGCAACCTTCTCAAAATGCTGGAAGTATTTATCAACCTCTGTCTCATCAAATGGAGGTACCAATTTAATATCCTGACTGGCCTCAAACTTATCACCAGAGGCTAATGCTAGACCCCTCTGCTGCAACCACTCTATCTTTTCCAGCTCAAATAGCCTCTGGCTTTCTGCTTCCTCCCTCTGTTTTTCTGCCTCCTCTCAGATTTTCTGCCTCTATAGCCTCAAACTGCCTCTGCCTTTCCGCAGCCTCCATCTTTAATTTTTCTCACTCGTACTGGAGCTCAAGCTCACTAGGTTTACTTTCAGGAAACACCTCCAACTCCTCCACTTTAAACACACCCTCAGATACATAATGTTCAGCTGTTATCCTCTGCAACTGTGCCCTCCTCATTGTCAATTTCAACATAGCAAGTTTTAACCTTCTAGCAAGACTCAACAACTCAATCCATCTGGCATCCTCTAATGCCTCAGAGGTTGCCGCTTCCAAACAATAATCAGCATCCACTGCTGATTTTCCAAACACAAATCAATCAAAAGGGACTTCCCCAATGAAATCGATAATTAATGACTACGCCCCCATAGCTGTTCATATCCCGGATGCAGGCCCCAATTTTGTTATGAATCGTAAAGCTTTAGAAATGAATCAGCACCAATAGACTACACCTGGCACAGCACACACAAAATGCTGGTGGAACACAGCAGGCCAGGCAGCATCTATAAGGAGAAGCACTGTCGACGTTTCAGGCCGAGACCCTTCGGCAGGACTGCCTGAAACGTTGACAGTTCTTCTCCTTATAGATGCTGCCTGGCCTGCTGTGTTCCACCAGCATTTTGTGTGTGTTTGAATTTCCAGCATCTGCACATTTCCTCGTGGAGTCTACACCTGGAGTCTGCTATTGATGTTAAAACTATCTTTATTAGAATCTACTTATAATATAGTAACTTAAGCAAGATAAACAAAAGTTAACAGTGTTATGTGTATATATGTGTGTAAATATAAATCCAAAACTATTGAGCTTGGGGGAAACAAGGTCTGGAGTCTTGAGATGGTAAATTATGAAAGTTCAGTTCAACCACAGAATAGGTGATTAGAGAGATATTTGTAATCCAGGGTAAATGTCAAGGGAAGGCAAATATGTCGAATTCCACAGGTTCCATGGTGGTAAAACAAGAGAACAGTCACTGTAGATTTTATCTGTCATCCTTCCAAATCCACATACTAATTACCACCTAAAGTGACTTGTCACAAGGCGTATCGTCTTCAAATGAATTACCACACCACACCCAGGCAAGGGTTAACACATAGTGGTCTTCATAGGATACCCCAAATCAGATCCACTCCTATCGATTAAACGAGGTGACAACCACACATTCGATATACGCTGAATCGATAATTAACCCACACTTGTGGGCATAGGAAAATTCCAAACAGTGACCCTTGGCACCTATTTCCCTTGTTTTGATCCTTCCATTTTTCCTCATTCATCTCCGTCTGACTCTGAGTGTCTGTGTCCTCAGTCAAAACTAAACAAGCTGGGAGTGATGTAAACAAGCTGCGAGTCAAACTGATTCACCTTCTTAATCTCTCTCTCTCTCTTAAAATGACAGTGCACAGCAAACAAAACCTAGGGATTCATAACAACTGACTGGTGTGCCAGTAGTCAGGATGACTGAGTGAATCCTTTCCCACATTCTCAGCAGGTAAATGGTTTCTCTCCAGTGTGAACTTGCTGATGTCTCTGTACGCTGGAAGACCGAGTGAATCTCTTCCCACATTCTGAGCAGGGAAACAGCCTCTCCCCAGTGTGAACTCGCTGGTGTTCCAGAAGGTGGGATGACAGAGTGAACCGTTTCCCACATTCTGTGCAATTGAATGGCTTCTCACCGGTGTGAACATGCTCATGTCTCAGTAGGGTGGAAGATTGAGTGAATCTCTTCCCACATTCTGAGCAGGTGAATAGCTTCTCCCCAGTGCGAACTCGCTGATGTCTCTGTAGGTCAAATGACTGAGTAAATCCCTTCCCACATTCTGAGCAGGTGAACGGCTTCTCCCCATTGTGAACTCGCTGATGTCTGGGTAGTTGGGATGACTGAGTAAATCTCTTCCCACATTCTGAACAGGTGAATGGCTTCTCCCCAGTGTGAACTCGCTGATGACTCTGTAGGTTGGATGGATCAGTGAATCTCTTCCCACAGACTGAGCAGGTGAATGGCTTCTCCCCAGTGTGAACTCGCTGATGACTCAGTAGTTGGGATGACTCAGTGAATCTCTTCCCACATTCTGAACAGGTGAATCGCTTCTCCCCAGTGTGAGCTCGCTGGTGTCTCTGTAGGGTGGATGAATGAGTGAATCTCTTCCCACAGACTGAGCAGTTGAATGGCCTCTCTCCAGTGTGAACTCGCTGATGACTCTATAGTTGGGATGACTGAGTAAATCTCTTCCCACATTCTGAACAGGTGAACGGCTTCTCCCCAGTGTGAAATCGCTGATGACTCTCTAGGGTGGATGAATCAGTAAATCCTTTCCCACATTCTGAGCAGGTGAACGGCTTCTCCCCAGTGTGAACTCGATGATGACTCTGTAGTCTGGATGACTGAGTGAATCCTTTCCCACATTCTGAGCAGGTGAACGGCTTCTCTCCAGTGTGAACTCGCTGATGTCTCAGCAGGCTGGATAACTCACTGAATCCTTTCCCACATTCTGAGCAGGTGAATGGCTTCTCCCCAGTGTGAACTCGCTGATGTACCTGTAGGTTGGATGACTGAGTGAATCCCTTCCCACAGACTGAGCAGGTGAACGGCCTCTCCCCAGTGTGAACTCGCTGATGTCTCTGTAGGGTAGATAGATAGATAGATAGATAGATAGATACTTTATTCATCCCCATGGGGAAATTCAACATTTTTTCCAATGTCCCATACACTTGTTGTAGCAAAAACTCATTACATACAATACTTAACTCAGTAATAATATGATATGCATCTAAATCACTAACTCAAAAAGCATTAATAATAGCTTTAAAAAAAAAAAAAAAAAGTTCTTAAGTCCTGGCAGTTGAATTGTAAAGCCTAATGGCATTGGGGAGTATTGACCTCTTCATCCTGTCTGAGGAGCATTGCATCGACAGTAACCTGTCGCTGAAACTGCTTCTCTGTCTCTGGATGGTGCTATGTAGAGGATGTTCAGGGTTTTCCATAATTGACCGTAGCCTACTCAGCGCCCGTCGCTCAGCTACCGATGTTAAACTCTCCAGTACTTTGCCCACGACAGAGCCCGCCTTCCTTATCAGCTTATTAAGACGTGAGGCGTCCTTCTTCTTAATGCTTCCTCCCCAACACGCCACCACAAAGAAGAGGGCGCTCTCAACAACTGACCTATAGAACATCATCAGCATCTCACTGCAGACATTGAATGACGCCAACCTTCTAAGGAAGTACAGTCGACTCTGTGCCTTCCTGCACAAGGCATCTGTGTTGGCAGTCCAGTCTAGCTTCTCGTCCAACTGTACTCCCAGATACTTGTAGGTCTTAACCTGCTCCACACATTCTCCATTAATGATCACTGGCTCCATATGAGGCCTAGATCTCCTAAAGTCCACCACCATCTCCTTGGTCTTGGTGACATTGAGACGCAGGTAGTTTGAGTTGCACCATATCACAAAGTCCTGTATCAGTTTCCTATACTCCTCCTCCTGTCCATTCCTGACACACCCCACTATGGCCGTGTCATCAGCGAACTTCTGCACATGGCAGGACTCCGAGTTATATTGGAAGTCAGATGTGTACAGGGTGAACAGGACCGGAGAGAGTACGGTTCTCTGTGGCGCTCCTGTGCTGCTGACCACTGTGACAGATTGAATCCCTTCCCACAGACTAAACAGGTGAATGGCTTCTCCCCAGTGTGAACTCGCTGATGTCTCCGTAGGTTGGATGGATCAGTGAATCCCTTCCCACAGACTGAACAGGTGTATGGCTTCTCCCCAGTGTGAACTCGCTGGTGAGCCATTAGGTCAAATGACTGAGTGAATCCTTTCTCAGAAATTCAACAGATCACCAGCCTCTGCCCGGTGTGAACTGACTGGTGTGTCCGCAGGTGGGAAGACCAAATTAATCCTTTCTCACACACAGAACAGATGAATGGCCTTGCTCAGTGTGAACTTGCTGATGTACCTTCAATTGTGATAACCGAGTGAATCCATTCCCGCTGTCTGAGCAGGTGAACAGCCTTTCTCCTTTGTAAAATGACAGGCTTGCTATTTGGTCAAATGACCGAGTGAATCCCTCCCCACAGTCTGAGCAGGAAGGGTGGTCGATTGAATCCCTTGCTCCACTTCTTAAATATCTAGACAGAGACAACAAAACTGTTGTGCCGTGTTTGAGATTCCTGGAGACAAATTCCTTCTCGTTTTTAACCTGTGAAAAGATTTACAAAATCCATCAATGGGTGTAGGACAACATTTCAGATGAGATCACTTGAGTTGCCAAGGTTTGATCTGGTATCGCACTGTTACAGTGAGGTTCAACCCAAATTGGACAGAGAAATCATCTTCTGACTGGGCAGAGTGCGGGTATCTGGAATGACCATTAATTCCCTGATGCTCTTCCTGTCTCTATAAGAATGGGGCATTTCTACCGTCTCCAATCTGTGACCTGGCTCAGTTTGACTCTCTCCATTGGTATTATTCCCTGTTCCTGCTAAGCAGTATGGGTGCCTGGCCCCACAGTAACTGAAACAGTCTCACGCAAATTGTCTTTGTGGATGTGCATCTGGGATTTTCTTTTATGTATTATTAACCGAAAGTGCTACAGTTTTAACACCATATAAAAAAATTCCTGCTGAGATGAATGGTTGGTCCGCACAGCTGTTAAAAGGGGTTAGAGTGAATTTTTGTAATATTTCAGGTTCTTGTAGAAAAGTACAACACAGAAACAGGCCCTTTGGGCCATCTAGTTTGTGCTGAACTATTTAAACTGCCACCCCTACCATCCAGGTACCAACACAAACCTCTTAAATGTTGAAAACATGCTCGTATGCACCACTTGTGCTGGCTGCTCATTCCACAGCCAGATGACAGTCTGTGTGAAGAAGTTTCCCCTCATGTTCCCCTTAACATTTCACCTTTCACCCTTAACCCATGGCCTCTGGTTGTAGTTCCACCCCCATCTCAGTGGAGAAAGCCAGCTTGCATTTACACTATCTATGCTGCTCTATCACAATCAAATCTCCCCTCAATCTGCTACATTCCAAGGAATAAAGTCCTGACCTGTTCAATCTTTCCTTATAACCCAAGTCCTCCAAATTTGGCAACATCCTTGTGAATTTTCTCTGAAATCTCTGAATCTCTTTTAAATCTTTCCTGTAGGTAGGTGACCAAAACATCACACAATACTCCAAATTAGGCCTCTTTTACAAGTCAACATAATATCCATCTATTGTCAGTATTTGGTTCATGAAAGCCAAAGGGCTAAAATCTTTTTTTTCCGTCACTATCTAACTGTGATACCACTTTCAGTGAATTAAGGACTTGTATTCCCAGGTCCCTTTCTTCTAAAACACTCCTCCGTGCCCGACCAGTCACTGTGAAAGACTTCCCTTGGTAGGTCATACCAAAGTGTAACAACTCACACTTGTCTACATTAAATTCCATTTTCCATTTCTCAAACCATTTTTCCCAGGGGGTCCAGATTGCACTGCAAGCCATGATAGTCTTCCTCGCTGTTCACTACACTACCAGTCTTGGTGGTCATAAATCTGCTAATTCAGTTAACCACACTATCATCCAGATTACTGATATAGATGACAAACCACAACAGATCCAGCACTGATCCCTGTGGCACACCACTAGTCACAGGCCTCCAGTCAGAGAGGCAACCATCTGCTACCACACTCTGGCTTCTCCCAAAGACAGTGTCTCATCCAATTTACTATCTCATCTTGAATGCTGAGTGACTGAACCTTCTTGACCAACTTCCCATATGAGACTTTGTCAAGTGCCTTTGTAAAGTCCATGTAGACAACATCCACTGCCTTGCCTTCATCCACTTTCCTGATAACTTCCTCGAGAGACTCTCTAAGACTGGTTAGACATGACCTACCATGCACAAAGCCATGCTGTCTATACTTAATCAGTCCACATCTATCCAAATACTTATATTTCCGATTCCTGCACATACATTCCAGTAACTTTCCCACTATTCACTACTATTCACCACTCCGTGGGTTTGGAGATTTCCCTTGAATTTCATAGAATCATAGAAATCTATAGCACATTACAGACCCTTTGGCCCACAGTGCTGTGCCGACTATGTAACTGACTCTAGAAACTGCCTGGAGTTTCCCTAGCGCATAGCCCTCTATTTTTCTGAGTTCCATGTAACTATCTAAGAGAGTGTTAAAAGTCCCTGTTGTATCCGCCTCGACAACCACTGCTGGCAGTGCATTCGACACATCCAACACTCTCTGTGTAAAAAACCTACCCCTGACATCCCCTCGGCATATATTTCCAAGCACCTTAAAACTATGCCCCCTCCTGTTAGCCATTTAACGCTGGGAAAAAATCCTCTGGCTATCCACACACTCAATGCCCCTCATCATCTTATACACCTAAAAAAGGCTCTAAACATAAACAAGGAAATTATACATTCCTTTGAGGATTTGTTGGAAGTAAACAAAATTATGAGGGTATAGATAGGATAAATGCAAGCAGCTTTTTCCACTGAGGTTGGGTGGGACGACAACCAGAGGTCATGGGTAAGTGGGGAAGGTGAAAATTTAATGGGAACATTTGGAAAAGTTCTTTGCTGAAATGGTCGTGAGAGTGTGGAATGAGATGTCAGCACTAGTGGTGAATATGAGCTCGACTTCACAATTAAGAGAAGTTTGATTGGTACCTGGATGGTAGGGGTATAGAGGGTGATGATCCCAGTGCAGGTGGTTGCATTAGAGAGAAATGTTTTTGGCATTGACTAAATGGGCCAAATAGCCTGTTTCTCCACTGAACTTCTCCATGTTTCTGTGACAGAGAAGCTGGCCAAACTTGTTTGGAAGGGAAAAGGTAGGAGTGACAATGGAGCAGCAATGGCTGGAGTTTCTGGGAGCAATTCGAGAGCTGAGTGATCGATACATCCCAATGACATTGCAGCATTGGAAAGGCAGCAGGGCACAACCGTGGGTTAAATGAGAATCCAAAACCAACATAAAATCAGAGGAGAGGGCAAACAAAAGAGCAAAAGACCATTCGGAAGCTTTTAGAATCCAACAGAAGACAACTAAAGGAAAGTCAGATGAGTTCGGGAGTGGAATTATGAAATGGTTGTCATTAATGAGTTTTGGTTGCACCCAACAGTCCGCGGCATTTAGAGGAACGAGATATCCAGGGCCTCAATATCTCTTGAAAACCAAGATTCCCTGCACTAGTTACCATTCAACTTTTATTTTGTCAGGCACGTACAAACTCTACACCCTTAAAATTTCACTTCTGAAGAACTCCCACTTACCAAGTATTCCTTTGCTAAAAAACATCCTGTCCCAATTAACGCTTGTCAAATCCTTGCAAATATCATAAAAATTGGCCTTTCTCCAATTTAGAATCTCAAGAGAGGCCCAGGCCTCTGTTTTTCTGTATTTACTTGGAATCTTATGATCAGTAGATTCCAAGTGTTCCCATACACTAATTTCTGTCACTAGCCCTAAATCACTTCCCAATAGCTTATTGCACACTTCTACATCGGGAATTTTACGTACTGATTAAGGTAGATTTGATAAGCTCTACCCCATCTAGTCCTTTTACAGCCTAGGAGTCCAGTCAATAAATGGAAAGTTAAAATCACTCACTTTATCAACCTTTGTTTCTTGGCATAGTCCATAATCTCTCTACAGATTTGTTCCTTGAAATCCCTCAGACTGTTGGGCGCAAGCAAGTCCAAGTAATGGCTACAATATCATAATTTCATGCCCTGAGGTCTGAACGACATCTGTTTGGTGTCAAAAAAACAACCTTGCCCTCAATGTCACTGAAACAAAGGAGCTGGCTGTAGACTACAGGAGAAATGGAGACAGGCTGACACAGGATCTGGGGTTGAGAGGGTGAACAGCTTTAAGTTCCCTGGCATACACAACACCGAGGATCTCACCTGGTCTATACATACTGGCTGTGTGGTGAAAAAGGTACAACAGCACCACTTTCACCGCAGGCGGTTCAGGAAGTTTGGGATGGGGCCCCAAATACTAACAACTTTCTACAGGGGCACAATTGAGAGCATCCTGACTGGCTGCATCACTGTCCGGTATGGGTGCTGTATTTCACTCAGTTGCAGGACTCTGCAGAGAGTGGTGCGGACAGCCCAGCGCATATGTAGATGTGAACTTCTCACTATTCAGGACATTGACAAAAACAGGTGTGTAAAAAGGGCCACTGTGTAAAAAGGATCATTGGGGACCAGAGTCACCCCAACCACAAACTGTTCCAGCTGCTACCATCTGGGAAACGGTACCAGAGCCTGAAAGCCCGGATGAACAGGCCCAGGGACAGCTTCTTCCACCAGGCCCTCTGATAGATTAATTCATGCTGATACAATTGTACTTTTATTTATCCTGACTGTCCTGTTGTACATAGTATTTATTATAAACTATTATAAATTTCACATTGCACATTTAGACAGAGATGTAACAAAGATTTCTACAACTCGTGTATATGAAGGATGTATGTAATAAAGTCAATTCAATTCAATTCACCCTCTCCACTATCTGTTCTGTCATTCTGGCTCCAATCCTCCCTGCAACTTTAGTTTAACCACCCACCCCACAAGGGAGCACTGGCAAGCCTTGCAACTAGGATATCAGTCCCTTTCTAGTTCTGTTCCCCTAACTAACGAATCCCCTATCACCCCCTTTGACTTTCCTCTGCCAGGTAATCCCCCCCATCAGTTTGTAAAGTGTCCACCTGTTGTTGTATGAGATGGCAACAAGAGTACTCTGTGATGGCTATTTAACCTCATTCTCCTTCCTGACTCTCACCCAGTTTCCTGTGTCCTGAACCTAGGGTGTAACTCAACTCTCTGCACGTCATACCTATCACACCCTCCGACGCTTGGATGATGCGTAATTCATCCATTTCCAACTCCAACTCCTTAAAGTGCAGCTGGATATATACCTTCTATGTGAGGGCATCAGGGACACTGGAGGTCTCCCTGCCTTCCCACCAATGTCCCCTCTAATTTGTAATGACCAGTGTGTGCAAAAATCTTGTGCTGTACAATTTTTACCCAGTGACAACAACATGCGCAAACTGAATTTTATATAGAGAAGTATTCATTTCAACAGCGAGCAAATCACTGTCAGTAAGAACTTTGATCTCCTCTGGGCTTGATTGAGTTCATCTGCACTCTCATACAACCTATGTAACAGGTTAACACCTATTTGTGATTTTCTTGCTAAATGATGCTTTAAATTTCAGATTTCCAAATATCACTCCACTTCTTCTCCAGCAACTCTTACATCACCACAAGACACACAGTATTGTACATAAATAGTTCCCCTGAAGTCTCACCCAGGTGACTGACGGTGGTGAACTCAGTGATGGTAATGCCAATGAATATGAAGGGAAGGGCGGTACTCTGTCTCACTGAGTCTGGCACATTTGTGATGTGAAAGCTACTTGTTGGCCAGGGCAAAGGTGTTTGATATCATTATGTAGCCAGACAGAATTGGTGGAAGCATGTTCTCACTGGTAGAAAAGTGCAGACCGAGAGGAGGTAGAACAAGCAATGCAAACAAAATGCTGGAGGAAATCAGCAGGCCAGGCAGCATCTATGGAAAAGAGTACTAATGCTGAATTCCTCCAGCATTTTGTGTGTGTAGCTTGGATTTCCAGCATCTGCAGATTTCCGCTTTGTGATTGGAGGTAGAACAAAGATGATTTTCTCAACTGGTGATGTAAAAGATTTTAGAGCCATAGAATAGAACACTACAGCACAGTACAGACCCTTCAGCCCTCCATGTTGTGCCGACCCATATAAACTTTAAAAAAACGAACTAAACCCACACTACCCCGTAACCCTCCATTTTTCTTTCATCCATGTGCCTGTCCAAGAGGCTCTTAAATACCCCTAATGTTTTAGCCTCCACCACCACCCCTGGCAAGTCATTCCAGGCACTCACAACCCTCTGTGTAAAAAAAAACCTTACCCCTGTTGTCTCCCCTAAACTTCCCTCCCTTAATTTCGTACATATACCCTCTGGTGTTTGCTATTGGTGCCCTGGGAAACAGGTACTGACTATCCACCCCGTCTATGCCTCTCATAATCTTTTAGCCCTCTATCAAGTTCTAGACCTTTCAGATTATTTCACGTTTCATAAAGATTGAAACAGAATAGGCTGAAGCACACCGTTCAAAAGTGCTGGCTTTCAATCCACGGTGCATTGACTCATAACATTTTTTGGGTGTATGTTTGTCAGAAACACATGCCACAGATTTCCCATCAGAAGTGCAGGTAAATTCTGGACCTGATTTCAAATGAACCACTGAGCACTCTAAAAAAAAGGTGCTGCAGAGGCCGATTTCTCCCTTGTGCTTTTATTTTTAGTGTGAACTATGTAACATTGATGGTGATTAATGATCATTACTTTCAGGTGACAGCCCTCCAAACCTGTGACTAACCACAGTAAAATTTAGTGAACCTGCCATGATTGGGTCTTGGGTGTCGGACGAGCAGATTTTCTGTATTATTAGATGTTCTCATATTAGTACATCATACCTCACTTCCAAATCACTGTTTTTAGACATCACATTATAGAATGATGCATTCCACATAACCTGCAAGTTTAAAAGAAGCTCAGAAAATAAGGTCAAAGTAAGTTTCAAAAGCATCTGGGAAACAGAAACGTGCAAGTTTAGAGGGAGCAGAGATACCTGACTGACCTGCATGAGGTGTTGAGCTACCTAAAATGCATTCTTGAATGTATAATGTAGATTTAAAGCAATAATTTGATTTAAATTATTTTATTAAATACACATTATCTTGGATCTCTTAATCACAATTCACATTTAATGTAGGATTAACCTTTCTACATTTGGATAACTACAATTTTTGTTCTTTTCTTTCGAAAAATGCAGTCACATCATAACACTATTCAAACTTCGGACCCAAAGCCTTTTTCCCAGGAAAAAATATACTATAAACTTTTTGCTATTTAAAATTGGTAACATTTATCAATTCATGCTATTGTTTAAAATTAAATTGCTTAACTCCCTGAAGCAAACTTGTAAGTTCACTAGCTAATAAAGATTTGAACAAAGAGGATTGTATATTTTACATACAAAGCAGCATAATATCAATGCTCCTACATCATAAATTGGGAGATGAATATACACATCCCAAACTTATTAGGTATTTGGACTCAATTTTTCCCACAGATGGTGAACTGCTAATCTTGACTGGTTCATCAGCCACAGCACGGAGTAGATCTGAAGGGAGGTGGGGTGGTTTGTGTATTTGCGGCAGTGCTGGGAGGAAAAATCAGCATGAATGATGAATGTCTTTAATGTCCCTTCCTATAAAATGCTCTACAAATGTCTCACACTTATTTGACCTTGAGCTTTTTTTAAAACCATATTACACTTTAGTCAGGATTACTTAGAATTTCAACATCTCTTTTCCAGCAAAAATAATAAGTGGGAAGGGGTATAATTTAAAGATCCTATATATTCAGTTTAATCCACCCCATTCTAATGAAATGTTTATTCAGTTATTCATGCTATTGACAAGGCTCTGAATAAAGCAAATGAGGACCAATAGGTGTGGTCCATTCTTACAACCAGTTCGATGGCATAATTTTAAACTCACTTCTCCATGTCTTCACATTTAGGAGCAGAATCACAAGAAGAGGTGGCAAATGACCAGGTGGTAAAAGCTCTCATTTCCTTTCCAATTCTATTTGAAAGTACTGTCTTAGTCTTCAACAATACTGTCCTGTGGATATCCAGTAAGTGTGCTCTGGAAGTCCAACCCAAAGTAGAATCCTTGCTAATCTACAATGCTAGCACTGTACCTCACCATACTTTATGTCTGGTAATTTAGCCAAGATTCCTATTTTCTAATCACAGGAAAGACTAAGTGTTAATTTAAAACAAAGGCTAAGATTTAAACTTTCATCTTATGGTGATGATCATCTAATGTTATACTGCTTTTCCCTATATAAAAGGGGTGATAGTTAAGTTTGTGGCCTAAGGTTGAAGGAGTCAATTTTAGAAAATCTAGCACATCTATTTTTCAACATAGTCCCCTCCTACATTTACACACTTAGTCCAGTGGTCGTGGAACATACGTATCTGGGACCTCCAGAAAGTGTCCACAGATGGGTTTTGTTCCCTTTCTCCGAGTTCCTAATCCTTGCATTTAGATAGCTGGAGTTCAGCTCTGTCTGAGAGATCCATCGGTTCCCGTTCCCTCATCAGCCAGAAGCTCCCCGGGGTCCGTGTACGGATAATGGGGCTGAGAGACAGGGAAGAGGGCAGGACTGTCCCGGGTTTGCTGGCCACGGTGTCAGAAATTCACAGGAATCGTCCCGAAGTCGGAGTTTAAGATAAAAACACAGAGAATCGCTCTTACCTGCAACCGACATTTTCAAAGCCTTCTGTGTTCCGCACGCATGCGTAATACTCGGGGACATCATCAGCCTGACGCCTGCGCAGTTCATCAGTTCTTCAGTGCCTGACAAAAATCCTTACCGCAGGGCCTTATGGGTAATAACGGTGCCATTAAACATTTCTTGAAGCACCGGTTCAATGTCCATATCTCATTTTTTTCCGGGTGTATCGAAAAAATCTGCAGCTCTTTTAACGCAGAAAGCGGCTCATGTAAACAATGTACTCAATATCAACGTGTATCTAATGCCAAAGTAAAATGCAGATATAAAGCAGGAGATTCTGCAGTTGCTGGGAATACAGAGACGCACACACACAAAATGCTGGAGGAGCTCTGCAGCTCAGGCAGCAACTAAGCAGCGGAGTACACAGTCTAGGTATGCTGAAGAGGCTCGGTCTAAAAGTTGTTTATTTATTCCTCTCCACAATTGTTGCCTGATCTTTTGGTTACCACCAGTATCTTTTTTTTTGGGTCAACCAGTTTCCAAATTTTTCTGATCTTCCTTTTGTAGCCATATCCTGCTGGTCTGTTTCCTCTTCCTCTTCCTCCTCGTAAACTCTAGACCATTCTCTCTCTGGAGCCCCAAAGCCCTGACTCAGGCTGGCCACACTTTGGTTTCTGATTCTGCAACACCGAAGTTTCACTCGCTAGTCTGCTGTCAGAATTTAGAGGTGCATTGTGTTGCGAGATCGCAGATTCGTTTACTGTGAGTGACGCTTTAAGTGCCTGAGTGAGGCGGGGCTGTGACGTCACACACGCGCTGCAGCAGAGACAGAGGGGGGGAGAGAGGGAGGGGAGGGAGAGGGAGAGGACGAGAGAGAGAGAGAGAGAGAGAGAGAGAGAGAGAGAGAGAGAGAGAGAGAGAGAGAGAGAGAGACTTCAGCTTGTCACTGCTATGCCCAAAAGATTGGGTTGATCATCGGCACGCAGTGCACAACAGTTGTGTGACTGTCACTTCGTATAATCCATATGTGTGGATTTGTTGCAGTATCCTGTGGTATCACTTTTGTTAGCCCTTACGTGGAATCGGGGTGTTCTGTGGTAACCACTTGAAGACGATATTCCTGCCACTGTCACCTGGTGATATTTCTAAGTGGATTTCGGAACGAATCAACGGATAAGATCTTCGGCGACTGTTATTTCGTTTACCCAGCGTGGAATGTGTGTGGAATTCTTCGTAATTGCCTTCTCTCTAGACGTTCGTGTGGATTTACAAATCTCTCCTCTCACTGACTTATTCCGTGGATTACTGAACTTTTCCACTTTATCATCTTAAGACTTTAAGCATTGTTTCTCAAGCTTGAGAGTTCGGGAGCTGTATATACGCAAATAAACTTCTGTTTATTTTATTTAATCTTTTATATTTGTAGCAGATACTAATGAGAGTGGTTTTAACATCGAAACCAGACTCCATTAGTGATCTGTTGCTGCTGGTCCGTAACAATTGCAACAACCCAGCTGTCTGAGGCACAGTCCTTTAAAATTGGTGAAAATGACCCAAAACTTTGAAAAGAGCGGGGAAGAAGGAGTTTAACCAACTTCGTCCAGAGCCCTGAAGAACGTCACAACCACAGTGAGCTCATCGTCTTATTCAGCCTGGAGAAAATCATGCAGGAAATTCATGCAGGTGTATAAGATGATGAGAGGCATTGGTCGTGTGGGTAGCCAAAGGCTTTTCCCCAGGGCTGAAACGGCTAACACGAGGGGGAATAGGTTTAAGCTGCTTGGAAGTAGGTACAGAGGAGATGTCAGAGCCAAGTTTTTTAAGCAAAGAGTGGTGTGTGTGTGTGGAATGCACCGCCAGCGACGGTGGTAGAGGCGGATACAATAGGGTCTTTTAAGAGACTCTTAGATAGGTACATGGAGCTTAGGAAAATAGAGGGCTATGCGGTAGGGTAATTCTAAGCAGTTTCTAGAGTAAGTTACATGGTCGGCACAACATTGTGGGCCAAAGGGTCTGTAATGTGTTGTAGATTTCTATAGTTCTATGAAATTCAAGAGAAATCTCCTATCCCACGGAGTGGTGACTAGTTGCAACCTGTCATCTCAGGGAGAGTGAGAGGGGAACGGCAAGGGTAGATTTTGATAAACTGATATGGAACAGAAATATGGGCAGGGACCAGATGGGCCGAGTGGCCTCTCTAGTTTGCATCGTGAGTGTGGTAGAGACAGTAAGTACCTGAGACACGGGATTTGATACAGAAGTGATTTATCTTTCACAGATCCACAATATTAAACACCAGTCCAGTTTAAGGCTAACATCAGCAGAACAGACTCCTCCAATGCTCAGTGACCAGGGTTCAGTCCTGGGTGCGATGAGCAGCCGCAAGAACTGCAGAATCTGACAGTAACAGTCCCTCATGAACCTGCAGCTGCCTTCAGTCACCGTGATGGTTAAACATTTAACACGGAGCTGATTTGAACTTCCTCCCTGATGTGAAGTTGCTGGTGTTGCAGCAGCTGGGATGATTGAGTAAAACTCTTTGCTCACTCCGGACAGAAATGTGGCCTCTATTTATTGTGAACTCACCGGAGCATCACAAGGTGGGTTAACTGAATGAGTCTCTTCGCACACACGGAGCAGGTGAACGGCCGCATCCCAGTGCGAAGCTGTTGGTGTATCTGCGATGGCCGGATGAACCCCTTCCGAAATGAGTCAGTGAATGACGTCACGGTGCTATAACGTCATGGCAATGTATCCAATCAGATCACGGACATGGACACGTGTTCGAGCTCTCCTTGCAGCGAGTGAGGCGCTGTCTTCTCCAGCATCTCCGCCTCCACATTAAAGGATCGGCGGCATTCAAGCGCTGGTGAACTGACAGATACAGCGGAGCTAATGAGCTGTTGTGGTTGAGATTCCTATACACAGATCCTTTGACTTTTCTACACTGTTATAAGTTTACAAAGCATGTAAGTGGATGAAGGACAACATTTCCTGAGGCGAGCGGGGTAATTTAGTGAAGGTTTATAACTTTTGTTATATAACTCAGCCATGACTTTTTTTTTATACATAAAACGTTCATTTAATACCCCGGGCAAATAATCAACGGCCAGCCTTATCTTATCATCTTCAAAGTTAATCATACCTAACCGACGAGATGGCGAATTATAGTAACCTTTCTTTTCAAGAAACGCAATGATCACAGGTCGAGGTTTCTGCTGAGAAGAGGATTTAAACACTGGGGCTCGGTGTACCCGGTCTATTCTAGGCGGAGTCTCCAAAACATCAGAAAACATACGAGCCAAGAGCTTTGCAAAAAATTCTGAAGGTCGATTGCCTTCGACCAACTCAGGAAGACCCAAAATTCGTATATTGTTCCTTCTTGATCTATTCTCAAGGCAACAATCTTTCGTCTTAGAGATTCAACGATTTTCGATTGTTTATCTCCGAACTTCCCCAACTCATCCGTCTTAGTATCGAGTCTCGTTAAAGCATCTTCATGTTCCTGAATCTGAGTAGTCTGTTCCTGCAGTGTTTTGAATAGTCTGCAGCAGAATCTCAATTCGTTTAAGCTCTGTGGTAACCTTTAAACACACATCCGAATGTGGTTCAGACGTTTCGCTCTGAGCTTCCGAATTAGCTCCGCAATAGCTTCCACAGTCACAGAAGGATCCTCTTCTTTTTTCCAGAAGTTTTAGCACGAGACATCAACGCAGATTGGATTCAGTAACTTAAAAAGAACGAAGCTGTTCGAGAAACACGTCTACTCCATGCAATGCCATGAGGGGAAGGACAACATTTCAACTCAGGTAATTTTAGTCCCCATAGTGCCTTCTGATAAAAACACTGTCACAGCTCCAAACAATTTGGAGAAATAATACTTCATCTTCAAACTGACCGCAGCTCCGGCATCAGGCACAATATCAAACTCTCTGCTTCCCTCTCTGTATCAAAATGGATCATTCCTCCCCTTCATCAGTCTGTGACTTGGCTCAGTTTGTCTGTCTCTTTCGCATTCTGAGCATGCTCCACACACCGACTGAGATCACATTTTATTTACACGGCTGTGATAGAGACTTACTGATTATTATGTCCCTCCCGGCATTTGACGGTGGTAAACTCAGAGTCAGCAATGCTATTGAACATTGGGAGTAGGTGATTAGGGTTTTTCGTTGGAGATCGATAAACTGCCGGTAGTGTGTGTCTGGATGAGTGGGTCGTTTTCAGACTGGAAGGAGGTAGCGTTTGGAGTACCCCAGAGATCAGTCCCTGACCATAGTTGTTCACAGTTTAATGCCCTGGCGGAGGCAGCGAGATATAAGGTGCCCCAGTCAGCTGCTGACGCAGAAAGAGTGGAGTTGGGGGAGGGGAGGCTATTCACATGCAAGTTCGTAGCTTTGCAATCAGTACATAGTGCACTGTGGGGCTGCAGTGGCGGGTTCCAATCTGCTAATTAGATTTGCTGAACAGTGTCGATGATCAGAGGGATCGCAGACTCCAAGGAGGCGGGGCATTGACGTCAGTCACAGGCTGACAGCGCTGACTGTGGACTGAACCATAAGAGAGAGAGCGATCTGCAGACAGGCAGTCGGCCAGTCTAAAGAGAGAGAGAGAGAGAGACTGGAAAAGCTGATCGCTTCAGTTAGTCGCAGCTGAGGCTTGAAACTCTCCTATGCCCACAAGAGTGGGTTGATCATCGGTACACGGAACCACAACAAATGTGTGTGGCTGTCACTTAGTATAATCCATAGGAGTGGATTTTGGAATATCTTGTGTTAACCCTTGCCTGAGTATGTTGTGTGGTAACCCCTGGAAGACGGTATTCCTGTGACAGGTCATTTTCGCTGATAACTCGTATGTGGACGGATTCAACGGATAAGAACTTCGACGACGGTATTTTGAAGTAACGGCCGTTTCTCTACGTTTCACCCTGGATTACAAATATCTCTTTCCCGTGATTTATTCCGTGGATTACTGAACTATCCTACTTTACCACCTCAAGACTCTGAGATTTATTCCCTCAGGGTGGATAGTCTGGGAGTTATATTTACACATATAGGCACTTAGATAGATAGATAGATAGATAGATAGATAGATAGATAGATAGATAGATAGATAGATAGATAGATAGATAGATACTTTATTCATCCCCATGGGGAAATTCAACATTTTTTTTTCCAATGTCCCATAGCTAACTCGTCTAACAGTGTAAACTTTCCTTTACTTCGTTAAGTTACTATATGACAAGTAGATACTCATAAAGAAAGTGGTTTTAACATCAAAACCAGACTCCAGTGTGAATTCTATTGTTGTTGGTTCGTTTCTAAAACGTCACAGTTCGTAACAACAGTTTTATTAAACTAGTTAGACCACATCTGGAGTGTTTCATGCAGTTCTGGTCGCCCCCATTCTCGGAAGGATGTCGGGGCTTTGGACAGGGCGCAGAAGAGGTTTCCCAGGATACTGCCTGGATTAGAGGGCATGAGCTATAACGAAAGGCTGGACAACAGTTCAGTTCAGAAATGAAAACAGTTCAGTTTCCTTCTGTGGTTCCAGAGCAGAAAATCAGTCTGTCTAACATTTCCACACAATTAAAATGGGGAATTTGTTTATTATCATCACGTACTGAGCTACAGTGAAAATCTTGCCTGACGTACCATCCACACAGATTGATACATTACAACAGTACATTGAGCAGATATACGACAAAACACTCACTGTAACAAAGCATTATGGCTGCAGAGAAAGTGCAGTGCAGATAGACATATGGTGCAGGGTCACGTCGAGTTACATTGTGAGGCCGAGACCATTTTATCATTCATTTGGCTTGTAGACACAGACAGGAAGCTGCCCTTGAGCTTGTCATTACTAATAACTGCAGGTCTTCTTTTTTTCTCACTTCCTCGTGGCACTAGACGGGAATGTCCATTAAGCCCTTTAATTTTTGAAACTTGTATTGGAGCCTTTATCTATAACACTACGTGAAGCTGAAAATATTTTCGGTATCTCTATGAATGGAACCATACATAAGATTTCTCTTTATGGAGATGATCTTTTGGTTTTTATTTCAAAACTTGAGGAATCAATTCCTAATCTTTTGGAAACACTTAAATATTTTGGTACATTTTCAGGATATAAACTTAACTTGAATAAAAGCGAATTGTTTCCATTAAATGCCCATGTTAGTATATATGATGATATTCTTTTTAGAATTGTTAATACATTTAGATATTTAGGTATTATAATTACTAAAAAACATAATGATCTCTATAAAGCAAATATAGTTCCTTTAATGGACTCCATGAAGCAGCTATTTTCTAGATGGAATCCACTTACTTTTTCTTTAATAGGTCGTATTCATGCTGTAAAAATGATGATTTTACCTAGATTTTTATATATTTTCGAAAATATACCTATCTTTTTAACTAAAAAAATTCGATCAAATTGACTCTCTTATTTCTTCCTTTATTTGGACCAATAAGAGACCAAGAATTAATAAGTATCAATAACACAAATCTAAAAAAGATGCTGGACTTGCACTTCCTAATTTAAGACTGTATTATTGGGCTGTGAAAATTAGACAATTATGTTTTTGGTTATATTGGCTTGATAGGAACCAAAAATCATTATGAGTTGATTTGGAATTAAAAGCTGTTAAACAATTTTATTTAACTTCAATTTTAGGAGCTCCATTACCTTTACAGCTCTCTAAAATTCCAAATTTAAATCTTTACCCGGTTATTAAACAATCCCTACGGATTTGGGTTCAGTTTCGTTTTTTAAAAAATTTTAAACAATTTAAGTTGTCCAGTTTTTTATATCGAAACTTTTCATTTAAACCTTCAACATCTGACCCAATTTTTCTCCTATGGAAAAATAACGGGATCCATTCTTTTACAGATTTATTTTGTGATTGTCGATTGATGACCTTTGAAGAGTTATTTAACAAATTTTCTCTCGCTCATACACATTTTCAGCAATATGTTCAGATTGGACATTTTTAACAGCAATATTTACCTAAGTTTCCATATTTACAAGAATCTGATTTGTTGGATAACATTTTGAAATCGAATCCCTTAGTGAAAGGTTGCATTAGCAGAATTTATAATTTATTTTTGTTACAAAAGGAGAACCTATCACTAAAGACTAAATAAGATTGGGAGAGAGAACTTAATATGGCCTTTGTTAATGAAGATTGGCTTCGAGTTTTGAAAAACGTAAATTCTTCTTCTGTATGTGCCCACCATCGTTTAATTCAATTTAAAATTGTTCACCGTTATTATTTAACAAAGGAGAGACTATCTAAAATATTTCCTAGTATAGACAAATGCTGTGATAGATGTAAAACTCAATTAGTTCTTTGTCACATATGTTCTTGTCATGTTCTTCATTAAAATCGTTTTGGAAATCTTTATTTTCGACAATTTCTAAAGCTCTGATAATTAATTTACAACCTAATAGATTGACTGTTCTATATGGAATAGCTCCGCATCATATTCAGTGTATTTCATCTTCAGATCAACATGTAATTGCATTTGTTACACTACTGACAAGAAGGGCTATTTTATTAAAATACAAAGATATTTCTTCCCCTACATTAATTGAATGGTTTTCTCAGGGAATGTTATGTCTTAGTTTGGAAAAACATAGAAGTAGAACTTTTGATCCTCGATTCGAATTTGAAAGAAGATGGGGTTCATTTGCCAAATATTATCATTTAATTTGAATTACTCTGTATGGTTTCCTTCCAAATTTATTTTTTTTATAAATACGAAATGGCGGTTGATGTTTCTTATTTTCATATTTAGATGATGGTCAAATGTGTGTAGTTATTGGATTTTTCCACCTAGTTAGATGGGGTTCCTTTTTTTCCAAATACTTTTATATATATGTAAATAATTTCCAATTTTATATTTTACGATCAGTTTTTATCAGCTTTATTAATTGCATACATATTAATCTATTGAAGTTTTGTATCATTTTATAGCTGTACAAGATTCTGTACCAATAAAAAAGATTCTAAAAATTTAAAAAAATGAAAACGACTAAACAGTAACTGTAACAAAGCATTATGGCTGCAGAGAAAGTGCATTGCAGATAGACATATGGTGCAGGGTCACGTCGAGTTACATTGTGAGGCCGAGTCCATTTTATCATTCATTTGGTTTATAAACACAGACAGGGAGCCGTCCTTGAGCCGGGTGGTTCGCGCTTTAAGGCTTTTGTATCTCTTCCCCGATGGGGGAGCGGATTTGCAGCAAGAATGTCCAGGCTGTGAGGATCTTTGAGTACATGACCTGCTTTTCCGAGGCAGGGGAAGTGTAGGGAGAGTCCATGGAGGGGAGGCTTGTTTCTCTGATGTTCTCTGCTCTCCAAAGTTCTCTGCAGTTCCTTGCAGTCATGGGCAGAGCAGTAGCCATACAAAGGCGTGAAGTATCGACAAGGAGCTCAGAGACCTCGGCCTTCACCCTGCTTTGTGTAGCTGGATCCTGGACTTCCTGTCAGATCGCCGGCAGGTGGTAACAGTGGGCTCCATCTCCTCTGTCTCTCTGACCCTCAGCACATATACCCCACAGGAGTGACACCTTGCCCTCTCCTTTACTCTCTGTGCACCCATGACTTCCATAGCCACCCACAGCTCCAATCTGCTAATTAAATTTGCTGTCTATACTACACTGACTGGCCTAATCTCAAATAATAACGAGGCAGCCGACAGAGAAGAAGTCATCACCCCGACAAGAAAACAACATCTCCCTCATTGTGACAAAAAGACAGGAGCTGGTTGTGGATTACAGGAGGAATGGAGACAGGGACCAAATTCAACATTTCCAAGTCTGTTGTTGACACAAAATGCACATTTTAATATTGATCATGAGACAATGTATTTTATATATTGTTAATGACTGAAATCATATTTACAGATTGTTACTGACAGAGAATCGTATAATTTGTGTTCCGTGTGTTATCTGAATGTACTTGCCTGTGATGCTGCCACAAGTCAGTGTTTCTCTGTACCTGTACCTTCCCGTACTTGTGCACTTGGCAGGACCTGAGAAATCTCAGTGAGATTTGATTAGTGATGATCATCTTAGCAGCTCGGTAGGTGGAATGTATGAGACAGTACACTGTTAAATGCAAAACCCTGAACAGTGTCGATGATCAGAGGGATCTCAGATTCCAAGGAGGCGGGGCAATGACGTCAGTCACAGGCTGACTTCGCTGACTGTGGACTGAACCATAATTGAGAGAGAGCGATCTGCAGACAGGCAGTCAGCCAGTCTAAAGAGAGAGAGAGAGAGAGAGAGAGAGAGGGAGAGAGAGAGAGACTGGAAAAGCTGATCGCTTCAGTTAGTCACAGCTGAGGCTTGGAACTCTCCTATGCCCACAAGAGTGGGTTGATCATCGGTACACGGATCCACAACGAATGTGTGTGGCTGTCACATCGTATAATCCATAAGAGTGGGTTTTGGAATATCTTGTGTTAACCCTTGCCTGGGTATGTTGTGTGGTAACCCCTGGAAGACGGTATTCCTGTGACAGGTCACTTTGAGCTATAACGAGAGGCTGGACAAACTTTGTTGTTTTCTCCAGAGCGGCGCAGGCTGGGGTGAGACTGGATGGACGTTTATAAGATTACAAGCGCAACAGATAGAGTGGACAGACGATATATTTTTCCCGGGGGTTGAAATTTCTAATACATTTAAGGTGAGAGGAGATGTGAGCGGCAAGTTTGCTTCTTTCCACAGACTAATGTGAAGATCACATTCCTTAACTTCTCTAGTGCCTTTAACACCATCCAGCCCAAGATCTTAAGGTACAAACTAACGGAGATGGGAGTAGACTCTCACATGGTGGATTGGATAGTGGACTACTTGACAGATAGACCTCAGTATGTGCGGTTGGGAGACTGTAGGTCTGACACGGTGGTCAGCAGCACAGGAGCGCCGCAGGGAACTGTACTCTCTCCGGTCCTGTTCACCCTGTACACATCAGACTTCCAATATAATTCGGAGTCCTGCCATGTGCAGAAGTTCGCTGATGACACGGCCATAGTGGGGTGTGTAAGGAATGGACAGGAGGAGGAGTATAGGAAACTGATACAGGACTTTGTGATATGGTGCAACTCAAACTACCTGCGTCTCAATATCACCAAGACCAAGGAGATGGTGGTGGACTTTAGGAGATCTAGGCCTCATATGGAGCCAGTGATCATTAATGGAGAATGTGTGGAGCAGGTTAAGACCTACAAGTATCTGGGAGTACAGTTAGACGAGAAGCTAGACTGGACTGCCAACACAGATGCCTTGTGCAGGAAGGCACAGAGTCGACTGTACTTCCTTAGAAGGTTGGCGTCATTCAATGTCTGCAGTGAGATGCTGAAGATGTTCTATAGGTCAGTTGTGGAGAGCGCCCTCTTCTTTGTGGTGGCGTGTTGGGGAGGAAGCATTAAGAAGAGGGACGCCTCACGTCTTAATAAGCTGGTAAGGAAGGCGGGCTCTGTCGTGGGCAAAGAACTGGAGAGTTTAACATCGGTGGCTGAGCGAAGGGTGCTGAGTAGGCTACGGTCAATTATGGAAAACCCTGAACATCCTCTACATAGCACCATCCAGAGACAGAGAAGCAGTTTCAGCGACAGGTTACTATCGATGCAATGCTCCTCAGACAGGATGAAGAGGTCAATACTCCCCAATGCCATTAGGCTTTACAATTCAACTGCCAGGACTTAAGAACTTTTTAAAGCTATTATTAATGCTTTTTGAGTTAGTTCTTACTGAGTTAAGTATTGTATGTAATTAGTTTTTGCTACAACAAGTGTATGGGACATTGGAAAAAAGGTTGAATTTCCCCATGGGGATGAATAAAGTATCTATCTATCTATCTATCTAATGAGTAGCTGGAGTCTCTGCCTGGGGGGGGGGGGGGGTCGCCAATCCTGACACGTGATCCCGTTTGCCCCTCCCATTTAACCGCAGATGGGCAGCATCTGGCGTCTGTTTCCGAGGCCCCGCCTCCCGATGATGTAATAATCTCTTCGCGCATGTTCACAGTCTCCGGGTGGACGGTGTTTTCCTCTCCGCTCAGAGCTGAAGTGGGTCGGCTGTGTGTTCAGGAAAGACTTTCGTCTCTTCCGTCGGGATCACTGTCTGCGGGCCGAGGATATCACTTTCCCATCGGTGAGTATTGAGACCGATCCCGAGCGGGGAGATCCGATGTTGGCCGTGAGCCCCGAACTGTGGGCCAGGAATTCATTTGTTTCCCAACTATCTGGGCTCGTCAGAAATGTGTCGACTTCACTTAATCTGCATTGAACGATCCAAACCAGGAGCCCAGGCTGTCTGTTTCCACAGAATTGAAATGGAAGTCCCGCCGTCAGGTCACGTGAGGCTGTGTGCCGCAGATTTGCCCCGCCCTCCGCTTTGTGACGCCAGATCACGTGGTGTGCTTTTGGCCGCTGAGTCCCATTAACTTCCCCGAACTCGCCTCGTTTACTGAGGCTTCTCGCATTTGGCCTGGAGCTTTATGGCTGTTGTGTCTTCTCCCGGACTGGGGTGGGTGAGAAAGGAGAACGTCCCAGGTTGTGGGGATCTTTGGTTTCACTGCCTGCTTTACCGAGGGACTGGGAAGTCTAGGGGGAGAATGGTTCGAGCCTCAGCTCCCCGCAGTAGAGCTGAGCCATACATTACTCCTGCACGTTCATAGCCCAGCGAGGGCGGTCGGTCCAGTATAGACAAGACAAGATCTGTATCCTAGGATCTGTAATACAAATTTCCTGAAATGGTCCTGTTTTCACCTGGAAATGGAGTGATAGTATAACAGTAAAGGAAGCACAACTTTTCCCTGTAAATTATCCTGGAACCGATTTGTCTGTTATTCCTGGAAATGTGTACAGTGCAGTCGTTGCTAATGAGGTTCACATGAATAATCTCAGGAATGATCGGATTTATATATGAGGAGCATTTGATGGTTCTGGACCTGTGCTCAATGGAGGTCAGAGGGGCGGTGGGGGTGGTGGAGGGATGTATGGTTAAGTAAACCTACCGAATGCTGAAAAGCCTGGATACAGTGGACATGGAGAGGATGTTTCCATTAGACAGAGAGTCTGTGATCTGAGAGCACCGTCTCAGAATAAAGATGCTTTCCTTTAAAACTGAGATGAGAAAAAATTTTTGGCCACAAGATGTCTGATCTGTGGAATTTGTTGCCGCAGAATTTGTTTGAGGCTGCCATTTGGGTATATTTGTGAAGATTAATATACTGATGATTGCTGAGTAGTTTCAGGGTTACAGGAGGAAGGCAGGAATATGGTGTTGGAATAAAAATTGGCCATGATTGAATGGCTGAGTGGTGGAGCAGACCAGATGGATTGAATCACCTAATTCTGTTCCTGTGTCTTGTGTCTTACCATGACTGAATGATGGCTCCTTCTTATCCCGTATTGTTTTGTGATGTGTGAGGGACAATTAAAGATTGTTCACTGACATCATTATATTTGCCAACGTTTAAATTTCAGTGAGTTTTGTTCCTAGTAACATTCAGCAGATACGTTTGGTCCTCCTTTTCATTGTTAACGTGCTTCATTATCTTTCATGTTTAAGTTAGACCTGCAGAGAGAGATTTATTGGAAGAAAAACCACGACTGAAGACGAGGGAACAGCAACAAGTGAACCAGCCCGAGGATTGAGAGCATCAACTGGAGAGAACCCATCTGACTTGGAGATTCCAGTGATTCAGTCAGGAGAAAGTTTGGTGAGTCTCATTTACTCAAACACTGGTCCTTTAGACATTACGTACCTGTACAAAGGAAGGTAGGAAATAGTTGGGAGTGAGACTGAATGTGCCCAGAAGAACCAGTTATGCCAGTACCAGTCAGACTCAGTTATGAAGACCCCCCCCCCCCCCACAATTTTCCCTTTAAACTTTTCACCCTTCACCCTTAACCCATGTCCTCTGGTTTTTTTTCTCCCCTAGCCTCAGTGGAAAAAGCCTGCTTGCATTCACTCTATCTATACCCATCATAATTTTATACATCTCTATCAAATCACCCCTCATTCTCCTACGCTCCAGGGAATAAAGTCCTAAACTATTCAACCTTTCTCTGTAACTCAGTTTCTCAAGTCCTGGCAACATCCTTGTAAACCTTCTCTTGCACTCTTTCAACCTTAGTATTATCCTTCCTGTAATTCAGTGACCAAAACTGCACACAATACTCCAAATTTGGCCTCACTAATACCTTATACAACCTCACCATAACATTCCAACTCTTATAATCAATACTTTGATTTATAAAGGCCAATGAACCAAAATCTCTCTTTACTACCCTATCTACCTGTGATGCCACTTTTAGGGAATTTTGTATCAGTATTCTTAGATCCCTCTGTCCTAGTGCACACCTCAGCGCCCTGCCATTTACCTTGTATGTTCTACCTTGGTTTTTCCTTCCAAAGTGCAATACCTCACACATGTCTATATTAAACTACATCTGCCATTTTTCTAGCTGGTCCAGATCCCTCTGCAAGCTTTGAAAACCTTCCTCACTGTCCACTACACCTCCAATCTTTGTATCATCAGCAAATCTGCTGATCCAATTTACCAAATTATCATCCAGATCATTGATATAGATGACAAATAACCATGGACCCAGCACTGATCCCTGTGGCACACCACTAGTCACAGGCCTCCACTCAGAGTAGCAATCCTCCACTACCACTCTCTGACTTCTCCCATTCTCAATTCCCAATCAAATTTACTACCTCACCATGTATACCTAGTGACTGAATCTTCCTAACTAACCTCCCATGCGGGACCTTGTCAAAGGCCTTACTGAAGTCCACTACATCCACTGCCTTGCCTTCATCCACTTTCCTTGTAACCTCCTCGAAAATCTCTAATATATTTGTTAAACATAACCTACCATGCACAAAGCCGTGTTGACTCTCCCTAATAAGTCCCTGTCTGTCTAAACAATTGTCAATCCTATCTCTTAGTACTCCTTCCAATAATTTACCCATGACCAACATCAAACTTACCAGCCTATAATTTCCTGGATTACTTTTTGAGCCTTCTTTAAACAATGGAACAACATGAGCTATCCGCCAATCCTCTGGCACCTCACCCATAGATAACTACTTTTAAATATATCTGCCAGGGCCCCTGCAATTTCAACACTAGTCTCCTTCAAGGTCCGAGGGAATACCCTGTCAGGTCCTGGAGATTTATCTACTTGCCTCAAGGTAGCAAGCACCTCCTCCTCTTCTATCTGTATAGGTTCCATGACCTCAATACTTGTTTGCTTCATTTCCATTGACTCCATGCCAGTTTCCTTAGTAAATTCAGACACAAAAAAATCATTTAACATCTCCCCAATTTCTTTTGGTTCCATACATAGCCGACCACTCTGATCTTCAAGATGACCAATTTTATCCCTTAACTATCCTTTTGCTATTAATATACCTGTGGAAGCTCTTACTATCCTTCACCTTGACTGGCAACACTACCTCATGTCTTCTTTCAGCCCTCCTGATTTCTTCCTTAGGTATTTTTTTGCACTTTTTATACTCCTCAAGTACCTTATTTGCTCCCTGTTTCTTATACATGTCATACATCTCTCTCTTCTTTATCAGAGTTCCAATATCCATCGAGAACCAAGGTTCCTTATTCTTATTCACTTTGCCTTTAATCCTGAGACTTTGTCCCTAGGGTGTCCTCATGGGCCGTCCAGAAATGATTTCAGCTGGTGACAACCCTGTTTTCCCCTGTGGGGTAACCCTTATGTGGAATCGGGCTAATGGTCGGACCTTCAACCAAGTGGGTCCAGTCTCCGCTGTTAGTCTGGCCAGTTTACTCTTCAGAGTGCCATTGGCTCTTTCCACTCTGCCAGCGGCCCGTGGGTGGTGTACAAACTGGAATTGTTGCTTGATAGCTAGTTTGTTACATACTCCTTCATTTACTTTCACCATAAAGTGTGGGCCATTGTTGAACTCAGCATCTCTGGCAGGCCATACCTGGGAATTATTTCCCTTAATAATACCTTCACAACAGTCACAGCAGTATTAATGGTAGTTGGAATAGCTTCAATCCATCTACTAAACACATCTATAATAACTAAGCAGTATCTATAGCAATGGACTCTAGGCAATTCAATAAAATCAACTTGTAGACACGAAAAAGATCCACCTGTCAAGGGAGTCGTACCCGGTGTGCAGGGTACAGGATACCAACCATTCCCTCCTTTCCCAGGAGTGTACAATTATGTATATAATCGACCAGTATTGGTAAAAACTGTGTAGGAACACAAACCTGTCCCGCTGGGGTGATCCAAAAACCCAGGTCGGGGTCTTTCTGGCACCCCATCTGGGACCACAGTTTTCACTCCTCCTCAGAGGCGTCCCCCTGAGAAGAACAAAACTCGAGGTAGCTGTAGAGCGGTGAGTAAGTTGTTTACAAAGGTGGCATTACTAATGGGGTGGCCAGAGGAAGTCAGGAATCCCCATGTTCCCAGAGAGCCCCGTAGTCATGCACAATTCCAAATGCATAACAGGAGTCTGTGTAAACGTTCCCACTTTAGTCTGTTGCTGGGATACAGGCACGAGTCAGAGCAAACAGCTCAGCCTTCTGGGTGGAGACAGCTGCTTCAAAAGAGGCTTGCTCAATTACTTCACTGTCCATCACTATCGCATAGTCAGAATATTGTTTTCCTGATGGATCCACAAAAGAGTTTCCATCCTCATAAAACGTTGCCTCGGGCTAGAGGGGGTATTGCTAAATGGATGGGAGAGTCTGTCCTTCTTTCACTGTGATCCGGAAGGGCTAGAGGGGGTATTGCAGAATGGATGGGAGAGTCTGTCCTTCTTTCACAGTGATCCGGACAGGCTAGAGGGGGTATTGCGGAATGGATGCGAGAGTCTGTCCTTCTTTCACAGTGATCCGGACAGGCTAGAGGGGGTATTGCGGAATGGATGCGAGAGTCTGTCCTTCTTTCACAGTGATCCGGACAGTCTAGAGAGGGTATTGCAGAATGGATGGGAGAGTCTGTCCTTCTTTCACTGTGATCCGGACAGGAGGGCTGACTTCATGGACTGAAATTGCCCAGAGATGGGGTATAACGTCTTGGGTTCGGTCACTGTTAAAAGAATGTCTTACCAGATGTCCTGTTTTCACCTCAAACTCCTTCCAGTATCGGAGTTGGCCCACGGCAAAGTCTTGCCAGTCTCCCTCGGTGCTGGAGGCCTGTTTCATCAGAGTGTAGGCAAGGAGCCCTAGGCTCTTTGGCTTGAACCCAGGGCAAACCCTGAAGGTGGTATGGGGAACCACCAATCCTGTCTGTCGCCAAAAGAAATCTGGAACTTCAGCAAGAAATGCAATGCCGTCTCTTACTTTAACCTCTCCAATCACCGTGACTGGGAATTTCTGTCCCTCGAGGAGTGCATAATATTAGCTTTCCTCAGTTGAGCACCACGTAGGGTCATAACACAGAGTCACATGAGAGTCGGCCGCTGGCAGAAGGTGTTCAAATGTACTGGAGTCCAGATAAAGTGCCCACCCCTGGGTGGTCAGAAACTAAGGAAGCTATCAGTTGTTCGCAGTTCCAGCGTGATATCCTTGTCCGTGCATAGAATCTCGACTTCCAACGGACAGAGGAAGTCTCTCCCTACGAGATTACACCCCCGTCTGGTGGTGACTGTAAATGAAACCTCACACTGGTTCCCCTGGAATTCCACCTGCAGTGGCTGGGTACGTGAATACGTATATTCCGTGCCTTTGAACCCTGACAGAGTGATTGTAGCGTCTGATAGCTGGAATCCCTTTTCCGATACTATTTCCTGATCGAGAGTCGTTGTGGTTGCCTCATATCAGTCATAAATGGAATTGGATTTCCAGCAACTTGCAATATTACACTGGGCTCTTCCTGAGGGTTGACACTCATGGTTGGAAGCATCTTCTTGTCAGTTTCTAAATGGGTTGTTGTCCCCACCTGTCCCTTGGTCGGTTTTTGTTCCCATTTCTGTTTCTCAGATATAGCCCGCTCGCGTCCTTCTTCCCGCTGAGCATATTCACCTTTAATATTAGTTCCCTTCGGGGTTGATGGGGATTCGATAGTTGGGTCCTAATGATATGTCAAAGCTCGTCGCATTCGATTTCGGTCATTGTCAGGCCAATCCATATTATTTGTTTTAATCATATTGGCTAACTTAGTTGGTAAGCATTGGAACAGTAGGGCATTGAACTGGGGGGACAGATTCCCATCATTAAAGTCTTGGTCTCCTGCGAAGGTGCCGTAGCAGGACACAAATCGCTCTCAATAGTCTGGTCCCCATTCCCCAGGTTTAGGTTTGCATTCAGGTACTTTAGTGATGTTTACAGGTTGCTGGAGAGCCCTTTACAAAGCTTGAATGATCTGGTCTGTCTGTTCATTCTCATTATGGTTTCTTGCCTGTAACTCCTGATAGGTTTGGTATCTCAATTCTGCCTTCCATTTCCACCCCTCATCAGCTGAGAGAATCATGCAGGAGAGACCGAATAAATCTTGCAGAGTCGCATTAAACATTTGTGTAGTACTGTGGACACACTGAGCAAACTGTGCTGGTTTTTCTTTTCTATCTGGGGCATGATTCATGATCATTATCATTTCTTGAGGCTTCCAGTCTGCATACACAGGATTCACTGAGGGCTGTCCCTTCTGCTAGTCCTAGGGGGAGCATTTGCTACTGCTGTTCAGGAGGATTTAAACTAATGTGGCGGGGGTATAGGAACAAGTGCAGAGAGACAGAGGGGTGTAAAATGAGAGTAGAAGCAAAAAGTTGTAAGGTGAAAAGTAAAAGTGACAGGCAGTCAAATCCAGGGACAAAAATCAAAAAGGGACACTTTTCAACATAATTGTATAAGTGTTGTAAAAACAAGCCTGAAGGCTTTGTGTGTCAATGCAAGGAGCATTCGTAATAAGGTGGATGAATTGAATGTGCAGATAGTTATTAATGAATATGATATAGTTGGAATCACAGAGACATGGCTCCAGGGTGACCAAGGATAGGAGCTCAACATCCAGGGATATTCAATATTCAGGAGGGATAGACAGGAAAGAAAAGGAGGTGGGATTGTGTTGCTGGTTAGAGAAGAGATTAACGCAATAGAAAGGAAGGACATTAGCCTGGAGGATGTGGAATCGATACGGGTAGAGCTGCGTAACACTAAGGGGCATAAAACGCTGGTGGGATTTGTGTACAGGCCACCTAACAGTAGTAGTGAGGTTGGGGATGGCATTAAACAGGAAATTAGAAATGCGTGCAAAAAAGGAACAGCAGTTATAATGGGTGACTTCAATCTACATATAGATTGGGTGAACCAAATTGGTAAGGGTGCTGAGGAAGAGGATTTCTTAGAATGTGTGCGGGATGGTTTTCTGAACCAACATGTCGAGGAACCAACTAGAGAGCAGGCCATTCTAGACTGGGTATTGAGCAATGAGGAAGGGTTAATTAGCAATCTTGTCATGCGAGACCCCTTGTGTAAGAGTGACCATAATATAGATAGATAGATAGATACTTTATTCATCCCCATGGGGAAATTCAACCTTTTTTCCAATGTCCCATACACTTGTAGCAAAAACTAATTACATACAATACTTAACTCAGTAAAAATATGATATGCATCTAAATCACTAACTCAAAAAGCATTAATAATAGCTTTAAAGATGGAGAGTGACATAGTTAATTCAGAACCAAATGTTCTGAACTTAAAGAAGGGCAACTTTGAAGATATGAGACGTGAATTAGCTAAGACAAACTGGCAAATGATATTTAAACGGTTGACCGTGGATAGAAACATAGAAAATAGGTGCAGGAGTAGGCCATTCGGCCCTTCGAGCCTGCACCGCCATTCAGTATGATCATAGCTGATCATCCAACTCAGAACCCTGTACCTGCTTTCTCTCCATACCCCCAATCCCTTTAGCCACAAGGGCCATATCTAACTCCCTCTTAAATATAGCCAATGAACTGGCCTCAACTGTTTCCTGTGGCAGAGAATTCCACAGATTCTCCACTCTCAGTGTGAAGAAGTTTTTCCTCATCTCGGTCCTAAAAGTCTTCCCCTTTATCCTTAAACTGTGACCCCTCATTCTGGATTCCCCCAACATCGGAAACAATCTTCCTGCATCTAGCCTGTCCAATCCCTTTAGAATTTTATACATTTCAATAAGATCCCCCCTCAATCTTCTAAATTCCAGCGAGTAAAAGCTTAGTCGATCCAATCTTTCTTCATATGAAAGTCCTGCCATCCCAGGAATCAATCTGGTGAACCTTCTTTGTACTCCCTCTATGGCAAGGATGTCTTTCCTCAGATTAGGGGACCAAAACTGCACACAGTACTCCGGCTGTGGCCTCACCAGGGCCTTGTACAACAGCAGTAGAACCTCCCTGTTCCTATACTTGAATCCTCTTGCTATGAATGCCAACATACCATTTGCCTTTTTCACCGCTTGCTGTACCTGCATGCCCACTTTCAGTGACTGGTGTACAATAACACTCAGGTCTCATTGCACCTCCCCTTTTCATAATCGGCCATTCAGATAATAATTTGTTTTATTGCATATGAATGTTGAGGAACAAACTAGAGAGCAGGCCATTCTACATTAGGTATTGAGCAACGAGGAAGGAAATGTTGTCGTGCGAGACCCCTTGGGTAAGAGTGACCATAATATGGTGGAATTCTTCATTAAGATGGAGAGTGACATAGTTAATTCAGAAACAAAAGTTCTGAACTTAAAGAAGGTTAACTTTGAAGGTATGAGACGTGAATTAGCTAAGATAGTCTGGCAAATGATACTCAAAGGGTTGACGGTGGATATGCAATGGCAAGCATTTAAAGATCACATGGATGAACTACAACAATTGTTCATCCCAGTTTGGCAAAAGAATAAACCAGGGAAGGTAGTGCACCCATGGCTGACAAGGGAAATTAGGGATAGTATCAAGTCCAAAGAAGAAACATAAATTAGCCAGAAAAAGCGGCATACCTGCGGACTGGGAGAAATTCAGAGACCTTAATTAGGAAAGGGAAAAAAGGTTATGAGAGAAAGCTGGCAGGGAACATAAATTACAGCTTTGTGAAAAGAAAAAGATTGGTCAAGACAAATGTAAGGACCTTTACAGTCAGAAGCAGGTGAAATGATCATAGGGAACAAAGACATGGCAGACCAATTGAATAACAACTTTGGTTCTGTCTTCACTAAGGAGGACATAAATAATCCTCCGGAAATAGTAAGGGACCGAGGGTCTAGTGAGATGGAGGAACTGAGGGTAATACATGTTAGTAGGGAAGTGGTGTTAGGTAAATTGAAGGGATTAAAGGCAGATAAATCCCCAGGGCCAGATGGTCTGCATCCCAGAGTAGCCCAAGAAATAGTGGAAGCATTAGTGATAATTTTTCAAAACTCCTTAAATTCTGGATTAGTTCCTGAGGATTGGAGGGTGGCTAATGTAACCCCAGTTTTTAAAAAAGGAGGGAGAGAAAAACCGGGGAATTATAGACCAGTTAGTCTGACGTCAGTGGTGGGGAAAATGCTAGAGTCGGTTATCAAAGATGTGATAACAGCACATTTGGAAAGAGGTGAAATCATTGAACAAAGTCAGCATGGATTTGTGAAAGGAAATTCATGTCTGACGAATCTTATAGAATTTTTTTTAGGTGTAACTAGTAGAGTGGATAGGGGAGAGCCAGTAGATGTGGTATATTTAGATTTTCAAAAGGCTTTTGACAAGGGCCCACACAGGAGATTAGTGTGTAAACTTATAGCACACGGAATTGGGGGTATGGTATTGATGTGGATAGAGAATTGGTTGGCAGACAGGAAGTAAAGAGTGGGAGTAAATGGGACCTTTTCAGAATGGCAGGGAGTGACTAGCGGGGTACCGCAAGGCTCAGTGCTGGGACCCCAGTTGTTTGCATTATATATTAATGATTTAGATGAGGGAATTAAACGCAGCATCTCCAAGTTTGCAGATGACACGAAGCTGGGCGGCGGTGTTAGCTGTGAGGAGGATGCAGGGTGATTTGGATAGGTTAGGTGAGTGGGCAAATTCATGGCAGATGCAATTTAATGTGGATAAATATGAGGTTATCCATTTTGGTTGCAAGAACAGGAAAACAGATTATTATCTGAACAGTGGCCGATTAGGAAAAGGGGAGGTGACCTGGGTGTCATTGTACACCAGTCATTGAAGAGAGGCATGCAGGTACAGCAGGCGGTGAAAAAGGTGAATGGTATGCTGGCATTCATAGCAAAAGGATTTGAGTACAGGAGCAGGGAGGTTCTACTGCAGTTGTACAAGGCCTTGGTGAGACTGCACCTAGAGTATTGTGTGAAGTTTTGGTCCCCTAATCTAAGGAAAGACATTCTTGCCATAGAGGGAGTACAAAGAAGGTTCACCAGATTGATTCCTGGGATGGCAGGATTTCATATGAAGAAAGACTGGATCGACTAGGCTTATACTCACTAGAATTTAGAAGATTGATGGGGGATCTTATTGAAACGTATAAAATTCTAAAGGGATTGGACAGGCTAGATGCAGGAAGATTGTTTCCGATGTTGGGGGAGTCCAGAACGAGGGGTCACAGTTTAAGGATAAAGGGGAAGACTTTTAGGACCGAGATGAGGAAAAACTTCTTCACACAGAGAGTGGAGAATCTGTGGAATTCTCTGCCACAGGAAACAGTTGAGGCCGGTTCATTGGCTATATTTAAGAGGGAGTTAGATATGGCCCTTGTGGCTAAAGGGATTGGGGGTATGGAGAGAAAGCAGGTACAAGGTTCTGAGTTGGATGATCAGCCATGATCATACTGAATGGCGTTGCAGGCTCGAAGGGCCGAATGGCCTACTCCTGCACCTATTTTCAATGTTTCTATGTGTGGAAAATTAGAATCTCCCACAATCACAACCTTGTGCTTACTACAAATATCTGCTATCTCCTTACAAATTTGCTCCTCCAATTCTCACTCCCAATTAGGTGGTTTATAATACACCCCTATAGGTGTTACTATACCTTTCCCATTCCTCAATTCCATCCAAATCGGCTCCCGAAATGAGCCCTGTAATCTATCCTGTCAAAGCACTGCTGTAATATTTTCTCGGACAAGCATTGCAATACCTCCCCCTCTTGCCCTTCTGACTCTATCACACCAGAAGCAACGAAATCCAGGAATATTTAGTTGCCATTCACACCCCTCCTGCAACCATGTTTCACTAATAGATACAACATCATTTTTCAGTTATCAATCCATACTCTAAGCTCATCCACCTTTCTTACAATGCTCCTAGCATTAAAATAGATGCATTCAAGAAACTTTCCACCTCTTCCTCTCTGTTTATCCCTAAACAACTTTATTATCTCTTTTTTTTCCTTCTCCCCTACATCTTCAGTCTGAGCGCTCCTACATCAGGGAGGAAGTTCAAATCAGCTCCGTGTTAAAAGTTTAGCCATCACGGTGACTGAAGGCAGCTGCAGGTTCATGAGGGACTGTTACTGTCAGATTCTGCAGTTCTTGCGGCTGCTCATCGCACCCAGGACTGAACCCTGGTCACTGAGCCTTGGAGGAGTCTGTTCTGCTGATGTTAGCCTTAAACTAGACTGGTGTTTAATATTGTGGATCTAGATAGATAGATAGATACTTTATTCATCCCCATGGGGAAATTCAACATTTTTTCCAATGTCCCATACACTTGTTGTAGCAAAAACTAATTACATACAATACTTAACTCAGTAAGAATATGATATGCATCTAAATCACTAACTCAAAAAGCATTAATAATAGCTTTAAAAAGTTCTTAAGTCCTGACAGTTGAATTGTAAAGCCTAATGGCTTTGGGGAGTATTGACCTCTTCATCCTGTCTGAGGAGCATTGCATCGATAGTAACCTGTCGCTGAAACTGCTTCTCTGTCTCTGGATGGTGCTATGTAGAGGATGTTCAGGGTTTTCCATAATTGACCGTAGCCTACTCAGCGCCCTGCGCTCAGCCACCGATGTTAAACTCTCCAGTACTTTGCCCACGACAGAGCCCGCCTTCCTTACCAGCTTATTAAGACGTGAGGCGTCCCTCTTCTTAATGCTTCCTCCCCAACACGCCACCACAAAGAAGAGGGCGCTTTCCACAACTGACCTATAGAACATCTTCAGCATCTCACTGCAGACATTGAATGACGCCAACCTTCTAAGGAAGTACAGTCGACTCTGTGCCTTCCTGCACAAGGCATCTGTGTTGGCAGTCCAGTCTAGCTTCTCGTCTAACTGTACTCCCAGATACTTGTAGGTCTTAACCTGCTCCACACATTCTCCATTAATGATCACTGGCTCCATATGAGGCCTAGGTCTCCTAAAGTCCACCACCATCTCCTTGGTCTTGGTGATATTGAGACGCAGGTAGTTTGAGTTGCACCATATCACAAAGTCCTGTATCAGTTTCCTATACTCCTCCTCCTGTCCATTCCTGACACACCCCACTATGGCCGTGTCATCAGCGAACTTCTGCACATGGCAGGACTCTGAGTTATATTGGAAGTCTGATGTGTACAGGGTGAACAGGACCTGAGAGAGTACGGTTCCCTGCGGCGCTCTTGTGCTGCTGACCACCGTGTCAGACCTACAGTCTCCCAACCGCACATATTGAGGTCTATCTGTCAACTAGTCACCACTCCGTGGGATAGGAGATTTCCCGTGAATTTCATGGAAACATATAAATGCACAGCACATTACAGATGCTTTGTCCCACATTGCTGTGCCGACCATGTATCTTACTCTAGAAGCTGCTTAGAATTACCCTGCCACATAGCCACCCATTTTCCTAAGCTCCATGTACCTATCTGAGAGTCTCTTAAAAGACCCTATTGTATCCGCCTCCACCACTGTTGCTGGTGGTGCATTCCACACACACACCACTCTTTGCTTAAAAAACTTAGCTCTGACATCTCCTCTGTCCCTACTTCCAAGAAGCTTAAACTGATCCCCCTCATGTTAGCCATTTCAGCCCTGGGGAATAAGCCTCTGGCTATCCACACGACCAATGCCTCTCATCATCTTATACACCTGCATGATTTTTTCCAGGGTGAATAAGACGATGAGCTTACTGTGGTTTTGACTTTCTCTCTCTCTCTCCTTGTGAGGCTGATGTCACAGTCCCGCCTCACTCAGGCACTTAAAGTGACACTCACAGTAAACGAACCTGCGGTCTCATAACACAATGCACCTCTAAAGTCTGACAGCAGACTAGCGAGTAAATCTTTGATGGTGCAGAGTCAGAAACCAAAGAGTTGCCAGATTGAGTCAGGGCTTTGGGGCTGCAAAGAGAGATGGCGTCTAGAGTTTACGAGGAGGAGGAGCAATCAGACCAGCAGAATGTGGCTACAAAAGAAAGGTCAGAAACATTTGGAAACTGGTTGACCGAAAAAAAGATGGTTAATTTCAGACAGCAATTGTGGAGAGGAATAAAAAGACAATGTTTAGGCAGAGCCCCTTCCGCATGCCTAGCCTGTGTACTCCGCTGCTTAGTTGCTCTCTGAATTCCAGAGTTCCTCCAGCATTTTGTGTGTGTGCGTCTCTGTATTTCCAGCAACTGCAGAATCTCCTGTGTTTTATATCTGCATTTTACTTTGGCATTAGATACACGTTGATATTGAGTAGATTGCTTATAGGAGCCACTTTCTGCGTTAAAACAGCTGCAGATTTTTCTATACACACTAAAAAAAATGAGGTATGGACATTGAACCGGTGCTTGCAGAAATGTTTAATGGCACCGTGATTACCCATAGGGCCATGCGTTAAGAATTTTGCTGGTCCTGAAGTGCCGATGAAATGCGCAGGCGTCAGGCTGAGGACGTCCCTGAGTTTCACGCATGCGCGCAGTACACAGAAGGCCTTGAAAATGTCGGCTGCAGGTAAGAGCGATTCTCCGTGTTTTTATCTTAAACACGGACTTTGGGACGATTCCTGTGAAATCTGGTCACTGTGACCAGCAATCCCGGGACAGTCCTGCCCTCTTCCCTCTCTCTCAGCCCCATGATCCGTACACAGGCCCCAGGGAGCTTCCGGTTGATGAGGGAATGGGAACCGATGCATCTCTCAGACAGAGCTGAGCTCCAGCTATCTAAATGCAAGGATTAGGAACTCGGAGAAAGGGAACAAAATCTTTTACATCAGCAGTTGAGAAAATCGGCATTAGTACTCTTTTCCGTAGATGCTGCCTGGCCTGCTGAGCTCCTCCAGTATTTTGTGTGTGTTGCTTCCTCTACCTCCTCTTGCTCTGGACTTTTCTACCGGTGAGAACATGTTTTGTCCCATTCTCTCTGGGTACGTAATGATATCAAACACCTTTGCCCTGGGCAACAAGTAGCTTTCACATCCCAAATGTGCCAGACTCCAGTGAAACAGACTACTGCCCTTCCCTTCATATTCATTGGCATTGCATTCACTGAGTTCACCACCGTCAGTCATTGGGGGAGGGTTCAGGGGGAATATTTATGTAGAATACAGAAACTAGAGAAACTAGTGATGCCTGTTTGCATTTTGGTGATGCAAAAGTTGCTGGAGAATTTGCAAGTGGGAAGAAGTGGAGTGATATTTGGAAATCTGACTTTTTAAAGCGTAATTTAGCAAGGAAACCACATATGGACAATGTGCAAAAGCTTTGGTGAGAAAATCCTCCATTTCCTGTTACAGGCCTGCTACATAGGTTGTGTGAGAGTGCATGTGAACTCGATCAAACCCAGAGGAGATCAAAGTTCCTATTGACAGTGATTTGCTAGCTGTGAAAATGAATACCTCTCTATATAAAATTCACTGTGCACATCTTGTCACTGAGTAAAAAATGCACAGTACAAGATTTATCTGCACACTAGTTATTACAAATTAGAGGGGAGATTATTACAAATTAGAGGGGTATTGGAGGGAAGGAGGGGAGACCTCCAGTGTCCCTGATGCCCTCACCTACAAGATGTGCAGCTTGTAACCCTGCACTTCAATGAGCTGCAACTTGAAATGGGTGAATTCCAGATCATCCAGCAGTTGGAGGGGGTGATAGATATGACATGAAGAGAGGTGAGTTACACCCAAGGTGCAGGACACAGGAAACTGGGTGAGAGTCAGGAAGGGGAATGAGGTTAAATAGGCATCACAGAGTACTCTCGTGGCCATCCCCAACAACAACAGGTGGACCACTTTAGAAGCTGTTGGGGGGAATTACCTGGCAGAGGAAAGTCAAAAGGCTGATAGGGGATTCGTTAGTTAGAGGAACAGAACAAGAAGGGACGAATATCCCAGTGGTAAGGCTTGCTAGTGGTAGTGAGCAGGGGAGGGGGTGATGTGGTTAAAATAAGTTGGAGGGGGCATGGGAGCCAGAATGACAGAACAGATAATGGAAAGGGTGAATTGAATTGACTTTATTAAATACATATTTCATAAACATGTGGAGTAGAAATATTTCCCTTACATCATATAAATGTGCAATGTGTAATTTATAGTAGTTTATAATAGATAGTTTGCTCATAGGACAGTCAATATAACATTGAAATGCAATTGTATCAGCATGAATTAATCAGTCTGATGGCCTGGTGGAAGATGATGTCCTGGAGCCTGTTGCTCCTTTTGCTGTGGTACCGTTTCCTGGATGGTAGCAGCAGGAACAGTTTGTGGTTCTGATGAATTGGGCCTGTTTGACCCTGATATTCGTTGGGCCCTTTTAACACACCTGTCTGTGTAAATGTACTGAGTCATGGAAAGTAGATTGTGCAATGTATAATTTCCTTGTTTATATTTAGAGACATTTTTTGGTGTATAAAATGATGAGGGGTATTGAGCGTGTGAGTGGCCAGAGGAGTGTTTTTTTTCCCCAGGGTTGAAATGGTTAATGCCACTTTTCCACACTCCCATAGACCCTTTGTCCATCTCCTGAGTAAATAGAGATGGAAAAACATTTAAGATCTCCACCATCTGCTTTGATTCCACACGTGGATTGCCATTCCGGTCTTCCAGAGGACCAACTTTGTGCCTTGCAATCCTTTTGCTCTTAATCTATCACTAGAATCCCTGAGGATTATCCTTCACCTTTTCTGTGACAGCAACCTCATGCCATCTTTTAGCCATCCTGATTTATTTCTTATGTGTTCTCTTGCATTTCTTCTACTCCATAAGAAACTGACTGCCTATCCCTGTTATGCAATTCCATTTTGTGCTTTACCAGGGTCTCAATATCTCTTGCAATCCAAGTTTCCCTACAGTTTCTATCTTTACCTTTTATTCTGACATACCCGCTTACTACTTTCAAAATTTCGCTTTGAAGGCCTCCCATTTACCAAGCACACCTTTGCCATAAAGCAGCATGTCCCAATCCACAGTTGCCAGATCCTAGTATCTTAATTCCAGGTGTTGATCCATACCCTGAACACATCCGCCTTTCCTACGCTGCTCCTTGTATTGAAATATACAGGGCTCAGCATATTCACTGTACCATGCTCAACTTTTTCATTCCTGACTTTGTCTGAGGCCTGAACAACACAACCTCTCCACTACCATTCAGGCTCCCATTCCCCCTGCAACTTTAGTTTAACCCTCCTTACCCCCACCTCCCAGCATGCAGATCTTAAACCCCTTTGGCTTTCCTCTCCCAGATCAATAAAAAGGTGCATACCAGGTACAGGCAGATAGGAACAAATGGGGTACTTATGAAATACAGGAAATTCAAGTGAACACTTATGAAAGAAATAAAGGCATGAGGTTGCCCCAGCAGACAAGGTGAAGGAGAATCCTCAGGGATTCTGCAGACATGTTAAGAGCAAAAAGATTGCAAGGGAAAAAAATAATTCTCTGGAAGATCAGAATGGTAATCCATATGAAGGGATAACATAGACTTGGGAATATTTTTTTGCATCCGTATTTACTCAGGAGATGAACACAGAGTCTACAGAAGTGAGGCAAAGCCGCATCAACTTCATGGACCCTGGACAGATTACAGAGGTGGAGGGGTTTGCTGTCTTGAGGCAAATCAGTGTGGATCAATCCCCAGGGCCTGACAAGTTGTTCACTAGGACCCTGCGGAAGACAGGTGCAGAAATTATTGGGGCCTAAGCACAGATATTTAAATCATCCTTAGTGACAGGTGAGGTACTGGAGGATTGGAGGACAGATTGTTCTGCTGTTCTAGAAAGGCTGTAAAAATAAACTAGGAAATTATATGTTGGTGAGCTTGACATCAGAACTGGGAAAGTTATTGGACTGTGTGTGCAGGAACCAAGTATATACTGTAAGTATTTGGATAGGTGTGGACTGATAAAGGATAGACAGCATGGCTCTCGCCAATCTTATAGAGTCTCTCGAGGAAGTTATCAGGGTAGTAGATGAAGGCAAGGCAGTGGATGTTGTCTACATGGACTTTAGCAAGGCACTTGACAAAGTCTCATATGGGAGCTTGGTCAAGAAGGTTCAGTCACTCAGCATTCAAGATGAGACAGTAAATTGGATGAGACACTGTCTTTGGGAGAAGCCAGAGTGTGGTAGCAGATGGTTGCCTCTCTGACTGGAACCTGTGACTAGTGGTGTGCCACAGGGATCAGTGCTGGATCTGTTGCTGTTTGTCATCTATATCAGTAATCTGGATGATAGTGTGGTTAACTGGATCAGCAAATTTGTGGATGACACCAAGATTGGTGGTCTAGTGGACAGTGAGGAAGACTATCATGGCTTGCAGTGTGATCTGGACCAGGTGGCAAAATGGTTTGAGAAATGGAAAATGGAATTTAATGCAGACCAGTGTGAGTTGTTGCACTTTGGTATGACCTACCAAGGGAGGTCTTTCACAGTGACTGGTCGGGCACGGAGGAGTGTTGTAGAAGAAAGGGACCTGGGAATACAAGTCCTTAATTCACTGAAAGTGGTATCACAGGTAGATAGGGATGGGAAGAATGATTTCAGCCCATTGCCCTTCATGAACCAAAGTACTGATAACAATAGATGGATGTTATGTTGACTTCTAGAAGACATTGGTGAGGCCTAATTTGAAGTATTGTGTGCAGTTTTGGTCACCTACCTACAGGAAAGATGTAAAAGAAGTTCAGAGATTTCAGAGAAAATTCACAAGGATGTTGCCATGTCTGGAGGACTTGGGTTATAAGGAAAGATTCAACAAATCAGGACTTTATTCCTTGGAATGCAGAAGATTGAGGGGAGATTTGATTGTGATATGGAGGCACAGATAGTGTTAATGCAAGCTGGCTTTTTCCACGAAGATTGGGTGGGATGACAACCAGAGGCCATGGGTTAAGGGTGAAAGGTGAAATGTTAAGGGGAACATGAGGGGACACTTCTTCACTCAGACGGTTATCCGGCTGTGGAATGAGCAGCCATCACAAGTGGTGCATGCGAGCTCGATTTCAACATTTAAGAGGTTTGTGTTGGTACCTGGAGGTGTGGGAGTGGGCAGTTTAAATAGTTCAGCACAAACTAGATGGCCCAAAGGACCTGTTTCTGTGTTGAAATGTTCTATAATTGTGACAAGAACCTGAAATAATACAAAAATTCACTCTAACCCCTTTTGACAGCTGTGCGAACCAACCAGTCATTTCAGAATTTTTTATATGGCGTTAAAACTGTGGCACTTTAAGTTAATAATACATAAAAGAAGATCCCAGCTGCACGTCAAAAAAGACTATTTGTGTGAGAGTGTTTCAGTTACTGTGGGGCGAGGAACCCATGCAGCTCAGTGGGATCAAGGAATAATACCAATGGAGAGAGTCAAACTGAGCCAAGGCACTGATTGGAGACGGCAGAAATGCCCCATTCTTATAGAGACAGGAAGAGCATCAGGGAATTGATGGTCATTCCAGATACCAGCACTCTGCCCAGTCAGGAGATGATTTCTCTGTCCAACTTCCGTTGAACCTCACTGTAACAGTGTGATACCAGATCAAACCTTGGTAACTCAAGTAATCTCATCTGAAATGTTGTCCTACACCCATTGATGGATTTTGTAAATCTTTTTACAGGTTAAAAATGAGAAGGAATTCGTCTCCAGGAAGCTCAAACACGGCACAGCAGTTTTGTTGTCTCTGTCTAGATATTTAAGAAGTGAAGCAAGGGAGCCAATTGACCACCCTTCCTGCTCACACTGTGGGGAGGGATTCACTTGGTCATTTGACCAACTGACACGCCTGTAATTTACACAGGAGAAAGGCCTTTCACCTGCTCAGACAGTGGGAATGGATTCTCTCAGTTATCACAATTGACGGTACATCAGCAAGTTCACACTGGGCAAGGCCATTCACCTGTTCTGTGTGTGAGAAGGGGTTCAGTTGGTCATCCCACCTGTTGACACACCAATCAGTTCACACCACACAGGGCAGAGGCTGGTCATCTGCTGTATTTCTGGGAAAGGATTCACTCTGTCATCTGACCTAATGGCTCACCAGCGAGTTCACACTGGGGAGAAACTGTTCACGTGCTCAGAATGTGGGAAAGGATTCACTCGGTTAGCTCACCAACAGAGACACCAGCAAGTTCACACTGGGGAGAAGCCGTTCACCTGCTCAGAATGTGGGAAAGGATTCACTCGGTTAGCTCACCAACAGAGACACCAGCAAGTTCACACTGGGGAGAAGCCGTTCACCTGCTCAGAATGTGGGAAGAGATTTGCTGACTCTTCCAGCCTACAGAGTCATCAGCGAGTTCACACTGGGGAGAAACCGTTCACCTGCTCAGAATGTGGGAAAGGATTCACTCAGTCATCCAACCTACAGAGACATCAGCGAGTTCACACTGGGGAGAAGCCGTTCACCTGCTCAGAATGTGGGAAGGGATTCACTCGGTCATCCGGTTTATGGAGTCATCAACGAGTTCACACTGGGGAGAGGCCATTCACCTGCTCAGAATGTGGGAAGGGATTCACTCAGTCATCTGATTTACAGAGTCACCAGCGAGTTCACACTGGGGAGAGGCCATTCACCTGCTCAGTCTGTGGGAAGGGATTCACTCAGTCATCTACCCTACTGGTACATGAGCGAGTTCACACTGGGGAGAAGCCATTCACCTGCTCAGTCTGTGGGAAGGGATTCACTCACATACCCCACCTACAGAATCACCAGCGAGTTCACACTGGGGAGAGGCCATTCACCTGCTCAGTCTGTGGGAAGGGATTCACTCAGTCATCTACCCTACTGGTACATGAGCGAGTTCACACTGGGGAGAAGCCATTCACCTGCTCAGTCTGTGGGAAGGGATTCACTCACATACCCCACCTACAGAATCACCTGCGAGTTCACACTGGGGAGAGGCCATTCACCTGCTCAGTCTGTGGGAAGAGCTTCACTCATTTATCCACCCTACGGAATCATCAGCGAGTTCACACTGGGGAGAGGCCATTCACGTGCTCAGTCTGTGGGAAGGGATTCACTCAGCCATCTACCCTACTGGTACATCAGCGAGTTCACACTGGGGAGAAGCCATTCACCTGCTCAGTCTGTGGGAAGGGATTCACTCGGTTAGCTAACCAACAGAGACACCAGCGAGTTCACACTGGGGAGAGGCCATTCACCTGCTCAGTCTGTGGGAAGAGCTTCACTCATTTATCCACCCTACGGAATCACCAGCGAGTTCACACTGGGGAGAGGCCATTCACCTGCTCAGTCTGTGGGAAGGGATTCACTCAGTCATCTACCCTACTGGTACATGAGCGAGTTCACACTGGGGAGAAGCCATTCACCTGCTCAGTCTGTGGGAAGGGATTCACTCACATACCCCACCTACAGAATCACCTGCGAGTTCACACTGGGGAGAGGCCATTCACCTGCTCAGTCTGTGGGAAGGGATTCACTCAGTCATCTACCCTACTGGTACATCAGCGAGTTCACACTGGGGAGAAGCCATTCACCTGCTCAGTCTGTGGGAAGGGATTCACTCGGTTAGCTAACCAACAGAGACACCAGCGAGTTCACACTGGGGAGAGGCCATTCACCTGCTCAGAATGTGGGAAGGGATTCACTCAGTCATCCCACCTACAGAAACATCAGCGAGTTCACACTGGGGAGAAGCCGTTCACCTGCTGACAATGTGGGAAAGGATTCACTCAGTCATTCCACCTAGTGGCACACCTGTCAGCTCACAATGGGGAGTGGCCATTGTTATGAATCCCTAGGTTTTGTTTGCTGTAGACTGTCATTTTAAGAGAGAGAGATTAAGAAGGCAAATCCACAGACTCAGAGTCAGACGGAGACGAAGGAGGAAAAATGGAAGAATCGAAACCAGGGAACTAGTGGCCAAGGGTCACTGTTTGGTACTTTCCTTTGCCCACAAGGGTGGGCTAATTATCGATTCACCGTACATCGAATGTGTGGCTGTCACCTCATTTGATCCATAGGAGTGGATCTGATTTGGGGTATCCTGCGGAGACCACATGTGTCAACCCTTGCCTGGCTGTGGTGTGGTAATTCATTTGAAGACGATACCCCTTATGACAAGTCACTTCGGGTGATAATTAGTATGTGGATTTGGAAGGATGACAGATAAAATCTACAGCGACTGTTGGTCTCGTTTTACCACCATGGAACCTGTGGAATACGACATAATTGCCTTCTCTCAACATTTACCCTGGATTACAAATATCTCTCTCTCATCACCTATTCTGTGGTTGAACTGAACTTTCATACTTTACCATCTCAAGACTCCAAGCCTTGTTACCCCTGAGCTCAATAGTTTGAGAGTTATATTTATACACATAACACTCACGAGGAAATCTGCAGATGCTGGAAATTCAAACAACACACACAAAATGCTGGTGAAACTCAGCAGGCCAGGCAGCATCTATAAGGAGAAGAACTGTCGACATTTCAGGCTGAGACCCTTCGTCAGGACTAACTGAACGGAAAGATACTAAGAGATTTGAAAGTAGTGGGGGGAGGGTGAAATGCGAAATGATAGGAGAAGACCGGAGGGGGTGGGATGAAGCTAAGAGCTGGGAATGTGATTGGCAAAAGTGATACAGAGCTGGAGATAGGAAAGGATCATTGGACAGGAGGCCTCTGGATAAAGAAAGGTGGGGGGGAAGCACCAGAGAGACATGGAAAACAGGCAAACAATTAAATATGTCAGTGATGGGGTAAGAAGTTGAAGAGGGGCATTAACGGAAGTTAGCGAAGTCAATATTCATCCCATCAGGTTGGAGGCTACCCAGCCGGTATATAAGGTGTTGTTCCTCCAACCTGAGTTTGGATTAATTTTGACAGTAGAGGAGGCCATGGATAGACATATCAGAATGGGAATGGGACGTGGAATTAAAATGTGTGGCCATTGGGAGTAGTCTGTTGCTGCTGGATCGTTTCTAAAGCGTTACGGTTTGTAACAAAATGGGGCCTGCTTCTGGGATATGAACAAATTTAAGGATTGATTTAATATCGATTTCATTGGGGAAATCCCTTTTGATTTATTTGTGTGTGGAAAATCAGCAGCAATGGATGTTGATAGATATCTGGAAGTGTGAACCTCTCAGGCATTAGAGGACACCAGAAGGATTGAGTTGTTGAGTATTGCTAAAACGTTAATACTTGCTAAGGTGAAATTGACAATGAGGAGGCCACAGATGCAGAGGATAATAGCTGAACATTATGTATCTGAGGGTGTATTTAAAGTGGAGGAGTTGGGGGTGTTTCTTGAAAGTAAACCTAGTGAGCTTGAGTTCCAGTACAAGTTAGAAAAATTAAAGATGGAGGCTCCGAAAAGGCAGAGGCAGTTTCAGGCTGGAGAGGCAGAAAAGCAGAAAGAAAATTCTCTTATAAACTGTAATTAAGAGGGAGGCTTAGCAAGCCTATTCTGCTTTGACAGTTGCTGAAGCAGCTTATTATTTATTTATTTATGCTGCCCCAATCATCGCCACTGGGCTATAAATGTGCAGGAGCAGTGTGTGGTTCAGTGCTTTGCTCAAGGACACACACGCTGCCTCGGCTCAGGCTCGAACTTATGACTTTCAGATCGCTAGTTCAACACCTTAACCACATGGCCACGCACCACACATTATGACATAGTGAAACAGGCTGTGCTCAAAGCTTACGAGTTGGTCCCAGAAGCAGACAGGCAAAAGTTTAGAAATTTGAAGAAATCTGTGAACCAGACATACGGAATTTGCTTATGAGAAATTTGTGTGTATTGACCGCTGGTGCACATCTGAACATGTAAATGATGATTTTAACAGCTTGAGAGAGTTGGTTTTAATTGAAGAATTCAGAAGGTGCGTCCCTGATGACATAAAGACGTATTTAGATGGAAATGATGCTGCCACTATGCAGGAATCTGCTAGATTAGCAGATCAGTTTGCTTTAACTCATAAAGTTATGTTTACCCTGAATAAGAGTTTCCAAAAGGCACTTGTCAAGTTGTGGGTAAACCGAATGAGCTCACCCCAGTGGCCTGTACCTGCATTCGGTGAACCCTTTTCCAACGTTATAGTGGATTGTGTTGGCCCATTGCTAAAGACTAAAGCTGGCCATCAGTACCTGCTAATTATTATGTGTACTGCATCCAGATTCCCAGAGGCAATACCTCTCAGAAAAATTAAAGCTAAAACTGTGGCGAAGGCTCTTACCGAGTTTTTCACGTTATTCGATTTGCCTAAAGAAATCCAGTCTGATCGAGGATGTAATTTTACATCTGGATTATTCCAGCAGGTAGTTTCTGAACTGGGAGCAAAACAAATTGCATCATCTGCGTACCATACAGAATCACAAGGGGCTTTAGAAAGATTTCATTCTACTCTCAAAACAATGATTAAGACATATTGTGTTGAAAATGGAAAAGACTGTGATGAAGGAATACATTTGCTTTTGTCCACAGAAAGAGAGTCAGTACAGGAATCACTGGGCTTTACTCCATTTGAACTTGTATTTGGTTGCAGAGTGACCTTTGACCTTGTTAAAAGGAACGGTGGATTGATGTTAACTCGTTAGACTATGATTTGAAGTTCAAAAATAAACTACACCAAGCCTGTAGTCTAGCGAGACAAAACTTAAAGATTTCTCCAGAAAAAATGAAGTGTTGGTTTGATAAGCGGGCTTGCGAATGAAAATACCAGGTGGGAGATAAGCTGCTTGCCTTATGTTGACAAATCCACTTCAGGCGAAATTCAATAGACCGTATGAAATAGTCTCCCAAACTAATGATGTGAATTATGTTAGTAAAACACCCAACTGACTTGAACTAACACAGGTGGTACACATAAATATGATAAAGCCTTTTTTGACAGGCAGGTACCATCTGTGTGTGTTGTTGTCAAAACAAATGAAACTGGCAACCCTGAGAATGAAACAATTGACTCGTCTGAGACTTTTCACAAGCCAAACATGGTCCCAGTTAGGCTAATGAACTCGGTTGTTCCAGAAAACATTGATAACAAGTTGTCTCATCTGCAGCCAAAGCAACAACAACAGCTGAAGGAATTAATTCTGAAGTTTAAAGACTTATTTCCCAATGTTCCCAAGCAAACCACGGTCATAGTACATGATGCAGATGTTGGTTAAGCCAAACAGATTAAACTACACCCATATTGCATGAACATAGAAAAGTGTAAATTGGCTGACCAGGGAATTGAGTATATGCTGGAGAATGGTATTATTAGGCCTTCAAAATGAGATTGGAGTCACCCTGCAGTATTGTGCCCAAACCTGATGGTCATGTTAGATTTTGCACTGATAATAGAAAGGTAAATGCAGTAACAAAAACAGATGCCTATCCTATCCCTAGAGTGGATCATTGCATCGATAAGGCTGGAAAAGCTAATTTCTTACAAAGATTAATCTGTTGAAAGGGTATTGATGTGTTCCATTGACGGACAGAGGTAGAGAAATTTCTGCATTTGTGACACCATCTGGGTTGTATGAATACAATGTTTTGCCTTTTGGAAGGAAAAATGCTCCAGGAACATCCCAGAGAATGATTGATTTTGTAATTCGAGGGTTAGAACACACAGATACCTATATCGATGACTTAGTTACAGGGTGTGACACTTGGGAAGAGCATATCTCTGCAGTAGAAAAGCTATTTGACAGGCTTTCCTAGGACAATCTTACAGTTAACTTGGCTAAGAGTGAATTTGGCCATGCCAGTGTGACCTGTCTTGGCTATGTTGTTGGTCAAAGCACTTTGGCTCCTGTTCGGGCAAAAGTCCAGGCAATTTCTCAAGTTCCTATTCTGACTGCTAAGAAGGCTCTTAGAAGGTTTCTGGGAATGGATCGATATTATCGTAAGTTCTGTAAGAACTTTGCCGCTATCGCTCTTCCTCTGACTAATCTCCTGAAGAAGGGTGAAAAGTTTGTTTGGACCGAGCCTTGTCAGAAGGCATTTGATTGATTGTTATCAGTATTTCGGTTTAGGCCAATCAATGTAGTGCTGTCAGCAAATTTCAATAGCAGATTGGAGCTGTGGGTGGCAACGCAACTCATGGGTGCACAAAGAGTAAAAGACAGGGCCAAAGAGACAACCCTATGGGGTATGTGTGCTGAGGGTCAGAGAGACAGAGGGGATGGGGCCCACTCTTACCACCTGCTGGCGATCGGACAGGAAGTCCAGGATCCAGCTACACAAGGCAGGGTGAAGGCCGAGGTCTCTGAGCTCCTTGTCGATACTTCACGTCTTCGTATGGCTACTGCTCTGCCCATGACTGCAAGGAACTGCAGCGAACTTTGGAGAACAGAGAACATCAGGGAAACAAGCCTCCCCTCCATGGACTCTTCCTACACTTCCCCTCCCTCGGAAAAGCAGGCCATGTACACAAAGAAGCCCATAACCTGGACATTCTTGCTGCAAATCCGCTCCCCCATCGGGGAAGAGATACAAAAGCCTTAAAGTGCGTAACACCAGGCTAAAGGATGGCTTCCTGTCTGTGGTTATAAGCCAAATGAATGATAAAATGGACTCGGCCTCACAATGTAACTCGACGTGACCCTGCACCATATGTCTATCTGCACTGCACTTTCTCTGCAGTGTTATGCCCGCAGCCCCCTCCTTTGTGAGAACCGCAAGGGCACTAGTGGGTTGGGTCAGTGGACCCAGGAAATGGGAGAGAGACGTGCCGAATGCCTCGTTCCCCGACGATGCAAAATGACGCGACATTGGCTATTGTCTCTTGGAGACATATTTGTGGATTGGGGACTATGCTACGTGCAAGCCCTCGGGCAAAGTGGGCTGGTTGAGAGCGAGATTGCATCACCCCCAACCTGATTGACATCTACTACCCTGCGAGTCAAGATAAAGAGGGGCTGTAGAGACGGCCCCTCAGACGCACCAGAAGAAACGCTAGCGATCCCGTAATAGCGGGAAGCCATTTGAAGGAAGCCACATGCCAGACAAGGGAACCGGTGGCTGATACCACAGAAAACGACTTTGAACTAACAACGGGGAACCAACTCCCCCGACGCAACGGATTGGCCTCATCAAAAGACCCGGGCAAGTTTAAGACTGTCTCTCTCCCCAACCTGAAAAAGAGCTGCATCTTTAATGACAATTGACTTTTATTTCTTCATCGGACAATACAGTAACCCCGAGACAAACGATAGAGTTATTTCTTATTGATGATTATGATTATACCCGCTCTTTAGATTGAGTATTGACGACATATATTATATGAATGCTTGTATTAATCCTATTTTTGTGCCCCTTTATAAATAAAGACTTCTAAAAATAGTACCATCAGACTTCAACGGACCTCTCTATCTTTGCTGGTAAGTGACCCAGTTACGGGGTACGTAACAGTAGCACAGTGCTTAGTTACAGTGAGTGTTTTGTCGTATATCAGCTCAATGTAGTGTTGTAATGTATTGATCTGTGTGGATGGTACATCAGGCAAGATTTTCACTGTAGCTCAGTACAAATTCCCCATTTTAATTGTGTGGAAATATTAGACAGACTGAGCTTCTGCTCTGGAACCGCAGAAGGAAACTGAACTGTTGTCATTTCTGTGGAAAGCAAATATATGGAAAATGCTTCAATCTCACATTACGATCTGTGGTAACTGGGATCAGGTGACCGGTGGTGTGTCTCCCATATCAATATCAGAATCAGGTTTAATAACACCGGCATATGACATGAAATTCGTTGTCCCTGTGGCAGCAGTAGAACCTAATTCATAACAATAGATTTTAACAATTGTGATTTAAAATAAGAATATACATATATATAGTACAAAAATGGGAAAAAAAGTAATAAGCTCTTTTAATTGTGTGGAGCAATTTGACTGACTGGGTGTTGCTTTGGAAATTCTGAAGTGAAGCTGAATTAAACTTTACACATTTATGAGAAGCTCAGATAAATACAAATGGCTAAATTCTCACATAAACGGGTCAGACACCCAGAAACATCGGCTGCAGTTCAGCACGTCGAAACAGTTAATGAAACATGCAGAAAATATTGCAGGAAAAAGACATTGTCCACCCACAATGAGAGGACGTGACAGATCCGGATCTCACTGCCTTGTCTGAACGGGTGAAAGATGAAGCTACACGGACACGTAGAGCAGTGACCCGCAGATACTGCAGATCTGCAGAAAAACATGAATGGGAAACGGGATCAGGTGACGGGTGGAGGGTCTCCCTCCTGAACTGGTGACTCTGCTCCTCGCCCCTCACACACTGCCCGACCCATCCACCACATTCCCCACATTATTCCATATTTACACCAGATACTTGATTATTTTTCCACACCATATCTTCCCCGATTCCTTTCCCTCCACCTGCAGGTCACAGAGTCACCGGCTTAATTCCCATCCCGGTCCAAAACATAATTCAAACCCAAACAGGAAATGTTCACTTTTCATTTAAATCAGTTCTGTGTTTATAAACACTAATTTATATTCACATTCCTCCGGAGCCTTGCTGGACAGGAACACTGAAACAGCAGGAAGAGGCCATTCAGCCCCTCTAACCATCAGCAAGATGGCGGCTGCTCTCCCATCTCAGCCACATGTTTCTGTCCGATCCTCATTTCCTCCACCCCTTCGGTCTGCACACATCTGCCGGCCTCTGTTTTACGTGAGGACGATCACCGAGTCTTCACCGCCCTCTGTGGTGGGGATTTACAGACATTCACCACACTCTGAGTGGAGACATTTCCCCTCATCTCAGTCCCGGACAGTCCATCCCTGTTTCAGAGACTGGAATCCCTGGTTCAACCGATAATGATGTTGGGCATTTCAATGTGTCTCAGTCCTCGATTCTCTAAATGAAAGGATTATCGCATTTCATCTTTCTTCATATGATGACCCCACCACCCCAGGGATCTGTCTGGTGAATCTTCATTGCACTCTCTATAACAAATACTCTCTAACCTCTTTGTTAATCCTCTGTGGAATTAATTTCCATCTTCTGCAGCCCCGTGTTGCCCCAACTACTCACCTCCCACCCGTGTCACTATTTCCACCTTCCCACCTCCCCCCTCGCCTGGATCCACCACTCTCTCCCCAGCTCTTGCCCCATCCCCGACCCCTCACCTCTGTTCTCTGACTATTTCCCGTCCACTCTCAGTCCAGAGGGAGGGTCTCGGCCCGAAATGTTGACGGTCCATTTCCCTCCACAGATGCTGCCCGACCCGCTGTGTTCCTCCGGCAGTTTGTTCTTTGGTCTGTATAACCCGTGTTAGTATGGGGATCGGGATTTTACACCATATTCCAGGTACAATCTCAACAAAGCACAAATAATTGTCACTTTGCCCGGACCACTGGCCCCGCTTGCAGGGCAACAGTCTGCCGGTGTTTGCCCCCAATGTGGTGAATCTCTCTGCTCGACACCACGGTGGGCTCGGACATTTCCACAGATGAGCCCTCCTGTCCCCACCGGGACAAACATCCTGTCCGCCCCCTCTTACACCATCTTCATCCTTGCAATAAAATCCCCCCTCTCCCTCCCTCCCCAGGGAACCGGCATCAAACCGATGGGCCGAGTGGTCCCCTCCTACCTCTCGGCGATACATCAGACTCCGGCCGCAGGAGACGCTTCACAAACGCCCCAACTTCCCTCGGAGGGAAATAGAAATAAATCAGAAAGCGGACATTTACTTTGAGGTTTTCTCCGCTCTGAGGAGGCGGTCGGCGCCTGAGCGGGAGACGGACTTCTCTAGTGCCTTTAACACCATCCAGCCCAAGATCTTAAGGCATAAACTAACGGAGATGGGAGTAGACTCTCACATGGTGGATTGGATAGTGGACTACTTGACAGATAGACCTCAGTATGTGCGGTTGGGAGACTGTAGGTCTGACACGGTGGTCAGCAGCACAGGAGCGCCGCAGGGAACCGTACTCTCTCCGGTCCTGTTCACCCTGTACACATCAGACTTCCAATATAACTCGGAGTCCTGCCATGTGCAGAAGTTCGCTGATGACACGGCCATAGTGGGGTGTGTCAGGAATGGACAGGAGGAGGAGTATAGGAAACTGATACAGGACTTTGTGATATGGTGCAACTCAAACTACCTGCGTCACAATATCACCAAGACCAAGGAGATGGTGGTGGACTTTAGGAGATCTAGGCCTCATATGGAGCCAGTGATCATTAATGGAGAATGTGTGGAGCAGGTTAAGACCTACAAGTATCTGGGAGTACAGTTAGCCGAGAAGCTAGACTGGACTGCCAACACAGATGCCTTGTGCAGGAAGGCACAGAGTCGACTGTACTTCCTTAGAAGGTTGGCGTCATTCAATGTCTGTAGTGAGATGCTGAAGATGTTCTATAGGTCAGTTGTGGAGAGCGCCCTCTTCTTTGTGGTGGCGTGTTGGGGAGGAAGCATTAAGAAGAGGGACGCCTCACGTCTTAATAAGCTGGTAAGGAAGGCGGGCTCTGTCGTGGGCAAAGTACTGGAAAGTTTAACATCAGTAGCCGAGCGAAGGGCGCTGAGTAGGCTACGGTCAATTATGGAAAACCCTGAACATCCTCTACATAGCACCATCCAGAGACAGAGAAGCAGTTTCAGCGACAGGTTACTATCGATGCAATGCTCCTCAGACAGGATGAAGCGGTCAATACTCCCCAATGCCATTAGGCTTTACAATTCAACCGCCAGGACTTAAGAACTTTTTAAAAGCTATTATTAATGCTTTTTTACTGAGTTAAGTGTTGTATGTAATTAGTTTTGCTACAACAAGTGTATGGGACATTGGAAAAAAATGTTGAATTTCCCCATGGGGATGAATAAAGTATCTATCTCTCTATTTAAAAGCACCTTAATGGACTTTTCAGTGGGACAACAACATTAGTCACGGGTTTCATCACTGAATCCAGTGTTGTGGGATGAAAAGTCCCCTGTTATGTGTCCGGCTGTGCCGTGTTGTTGGTGGAGTGGGCAGCGTGGTGTTTGTCTCGATTCGGGTCACAACACCAGAATTGCCAGCGGGGTCCACACACAGTGTATTAGTCAACAGAAAACCTCTCGTCCCTGCAGTCTTTGTCTCCCGGTAAACTCAACACCCTGACAGTGTGGACCATAGATACCCCTTCCTCTCAGAGTCAGGGAATCACTCAGACAGCTGATCGCTGAGAGGAATTATATTTATTGGTCATTAAAGTTCACCCAGATTCGTTTGGACAGATTTGATGTGGAGTTCGGGGTGTCACAGTGAAAGGGCCGGACGGCCGAACTCTCTCCGTTGTCCAAACATCCTTCCAGGTGAGGCGACACTTCACCTGTCAATCTTCCGGGGTCGCCTGTTGTGTCCGCTGCTCCCGATGCGGCCGCCTCTACACTGGCGACAGCGGCTGCTCCGCAGTTGTGCGGGGTAGGAGTGTTTTTTGGGGGTTGATGATTGGGATGCTGTTCTTCTTGATGCGGGGGGGTGAGGTGAGAGTTCGATGTTTTTCTCTGAATGACTTTCATGCTTTTTCTTTCTTTCGTGGCTCTCTGGAGAAGAAAGAAAACTTGCAGTTGTTTATAGATACCTGATTTGATAATAAATTAACCGTTGAACTCTCCGCTCCGAGCAGGACTTCCCGGTGTCTAAGCATTTTCATTCCGATGCCCATTCCAGTTCCGACATGTCAACCCATCGTGTCCTCTTGCGCCAAGATGAGGCCACCCTCAGAGTCCAGGATCAGCACCTCATATTCCGTCTGGGTACCCCCTTCCCCAACTTGATAGCATAAGTATCGATTACTCCTTCCTGTGAACAAATTTCCCTCACACCCCTCCCTCCCACTCCCTCTCTGACTTTTTACATCCTCTCACCTGCTTATCTCTGCTCTCTGGGTCCGATGCTCCATCCCTTTCTCCTATTCTCCACTCTCCTCTCCTATTAGACTCTATTTTCTTCTGCTCTTGAGCTTTCCCACCTACCTGGCATCACTTATCACCTTCCAGCGAGACATTTCCTCCCCCGCCCCGATTTTATTCAAATTTTTCCCCCATTCCATCTCAATCCTGAAGCAGGGTTCAACTGGAATTGATTCTTTCCGATAGATGCTGCCCGGCCGGCTGAGTCCCGCCAGCATTTTGTTTGTGTTGCTCTGAATTTCCAGCATCTGCAGACTTCGTCGTGTTTGTAATTTACCTCTCCGTTGTCCCTCCCGCCTCCGGCCACCGGTGGCGCTGTGCGTACCTCCGGCCACCGGCGACGATGTGAAGACCTCCGGACACTGGTGGTGCTGCGGAGAACCTCCTGCTAAACGCATGCGGTTTGCTCACTGCATCTGTTGTTGGCGGTTCTCCGATTCGAGCGGGGGTGAGTCAGAGTTGATCCCGAGATTGTGTGAATCTGGGCCGGTTGCATTGAGCTCTGCGGCTGGAGCAGGGGTGCATCGCCAATTTTTTGCTGCCGGAGCTGTACTAGGGGTGATTGATAAGCTCGTGGCCTAAGTTAGAAGGCCTGAAGTTATACAGCTCTCGGTACTTGTACGTGTCGTTCAACTCGAGGAGTGATTATGCAGAAAGTTTGAAATTAATAACTTTTGTGGTATTTCTGTTACAGATAATTGAAAATAGCTAGGTTTTGTAAACACGAGGAAATCTGCAGATGCTGGAAAGGTTTTGTAAAATTGACCTTCCACCTTCAGCCACGAAATTATCAATCACCCCTTGTATGTCACACCCAATTTTTGTACCTGCTCATTTCTCTTCCTTGCCCCATTCACGTAACATATATGTAATGAGCAGGTACACAAATATATATATGTGTGTGTATACAAATATATGAGAATATGCCTTTTTATAATGTCTAGCAAGATGAAAGAAATATATATGTATTCCAGAGCTCCACAGAAATATAGTGATAGTTAAGTCATAAGTTAAGATTATAGCCAATCACAACATTTCAGTATATAACTGGTACAATAAAACATATAATACTTAATTTAATAATATGACAAAGTAGCGCACGGTTGCATTCACTAATTATCACAAAATATAATTATCAAGCAAGTTAACGTTGTTTGCTTAGAAGCCATAGGGTTGTTTGTGAGATAAATTTAGTTTTGTATTAGCAAATAATCCACGGATCACCACAGTCACAGCTCCTGGATTTCACCAAAAACAATCAGATATCCTATCCTAATGTTATTAGTGGTATTTTCCCCACCAGCCACCAACCCCTCTCCCCAACCCCCACTTCTGTAAGTTTCCATCTATTTAATATGCGGCCGCTGTTAAATTCCCCTCTTGTTTATTTTGACTGTTTTTTATGGAGGTGCTGGAGTGGCGTTCCGGTGAGCTCCGGCAGCACTGCACCCCTGTTAGATCCAAGTAAAATGGACCCGGGGATCAAGCTGCCCAGGTTTATGAGGTGTTGAGTGAGTATTTCTGGTGTGGGATCAGATGTTTGTTTCTGGAGTTCCTTTGGAAGCAATGACTGCCAGTCTGAGGAGGGAATGAGTTCCCATTCCATCCCTCACAAGGAGAGGCTGTGAGTAAATGGGCTGTTCTGTGTTTGAACCAGTAGAAATAAACCTGGGGGGGGGGGGGGGGGCGGTGTTCGGACTGTGTTTGGAAATTCCTCCTCACTGTCACCTGTCTGTCAGACAGTGGAAATCAAACAGAAACTCAAGTGGCTGGAGATCTGCACTAAAAATGAGAAATTCTGAATCCATTCTGACAAAAGGTTGTGAACCTGAGTCCTTAAATTTGTTGCTCTCCCCTCAGCAGTTCCTGACCTGTTGAGCGATTCTGGTGATTCCAGTTTCTTTTTATTCCATTCACTCTGGAGTGGTTTAAATTTCCTGATTGTCTGTTATACTTGGGAATGTGTTCAGTGCAGTTGTTGCTAACAAGGTTCACATGAATAATCTCAGGAATGATCGGCTTTATGTATGAGGAGCATTTGATGGTTATGGGGCTGTGCTCAATGGAGTTCAGAGGGGGGTGAAAGGGGAGGGGGTGGTTAAGTAAACCTACCGAATGCTGAAAAGCCTGAATACAGTGGACGTGGAGAGGATGTTTCCATTAGACGGGGAGTCTGTGATCTGACAGCATAGTCTCAGAATAAAGATGCTTCCCTTCAAAACTGAGATGAGAAAAATTTCTTCAGCCAAAAGATGTCTGATCTGTGTAATTTGTTGCCACAGAGGTTGGTTGAGGCTGTCATTTGGGTATATTTATGGCAGAGATTACTATATTCATGATTGCTAAGTAGCTTCAGGGTTACAGGAGGAAGACAGGAATATGGTGTTGGAATAAATCTCAGCCATGGTTGAGTGGTGGAGCAGACTCGATGGATCGAATCACCTAATTCTGTTCCTGCATCTTATATCTGACCATGACTGAACGATGACTCCTTCCTATCCCATATCAGGTTTTGTGACGTGTCAGGGACAATTACAGATTTGTTCACTGAGATCATTATATTTGTCTTCAATGTTTAGATTTCAGTGAGTAGAAATTTTTTGTTCTCCTTTGTATTGTTAACGTGCTTCATTATCATTTATGTTAAAGTTAGACCTGTGGTGAGAGATTTATTGGAAGAAAAACCCACAACTGGAAGCAAACCACGACTGAAGATGAGGAAACAGCAGCAAGTGAACCAGCCCGAGGACTGAGAGCACCGACTGGAGAGAACCCTTCTGACTCAGGGTTTCCAGTGATTCAGTCAGGAGAAAGTTTGGTGAGTCTTACTTACTCAAACACTGGTCCTTTACACATTACATATCTATACAAAATAAGGTAGGGAATAGTTGAGGTGAGAATGAATGTGCCCAGAAGTATCAGTTATCTCTGTCAGACCCAGTTATAATCACTCCAGGTCTGGTAATGTACAGTCAGTGTCCCAGCTCTTTAAAGTCACACACATTCCCTCAGTGTTTGCTCATTTGAAGAACATACATCTTCTGAAGTAGCTTTTGGTCGGTTCTGAGGGTGGAGAGGGAAAGAGGGGTGTCTATATTTACTATCTTGCAAAAATGAGTAATTGTTTGAAATTACTTGCTGCAAGCTCACTACCCATATCCTGTACATTCTCAACCAGATTATTGACATCGATGACAAGTAGCAATGTGTGTTACCCTGGGGAGCTCCACGAGGCATGGGCCTTGACTCCAGTAAACTGCCTCTCGTCATCACCATCGAGCTGTTCCCACCATCGAGCTGTTCCCAGACTCTGGGCTCTGTGACAAACACAATGTTAGCAGCAAGATTAGACAGTGATTAATATAAAGAGAGATTTGTTGCTTCCTGAAAGCTGTCTGATGCAATGGACCAGATCCTCCTTTGCTTACAACTTAATCTGCCATAGGACCCATCCTCCCGGGTCACACTGTGTCCGATAACCCACATCCCCAATGTCCTTCCACTCCACCAGTAGCCCCACAACTTCCCCACCAATTACCCCACACGTACACGTAAACAGATCCACGTTACTGTTGTGCCGACTGTCTAACACTGCCTCCCATATTATCCCCCACCTTAAATACCTCCATATACCTGTCTAGTAGTCTCTTAAATTTCACTAGTGTATCTGCCTCCACCACTGACTCAGGCAGTGCATTCCACACACCAACAACTCTCTGAGTAAAAAACCTTCATCTAATATCCCCCTTGAACTTCCCTCCCCTTACCTAAAAGCCACAACCTCTTGTACTGAGCAGTGGTGCCCTGGGGAAGAGGTGCTGGCTGTCCACTCTATCTATTCCTCTTAATATCTTGTACACCTCTATCATGTCTCCTCCCAATCTCCTTCTCTCCAGGGAGTAAAGCCCTAGCTCCCTTAATTTCTGATCATAATCCATACTCTCTAAACCAGGCAGCATCCTGGTAAATCTCCTCTGTACCCTTTCCAATGCTTCCACATCCTTCCTATACTGAGGCGACCACAACTGGACACAGTACTCCATGTGTGGCCTAACCAGAGTTTTATAGAGCTGCATCATTACCCCATGACTCTTAAACTCTATCCCTCGACTTATGAAAGCTAACACCCCATAAGCTTTCTTAACTACCCTATCTCTGTGAGGCAACTTTCAGGGATCTGTGGGCATGTACCCCCAGATCCCTCTGATCCTCCACACTCCCAAGTACCCTGCCATTTACTTTGTACTCTGCCTTGGAGTTTGTCCTTACAAAGAAGTGTACCACCTCACACTTCTCTGGGTTGAACTCCATCTGCCACTTCTCAGCCCACTTCTGCATCCTATCAATGTCTCTCTGCAAACTTCGACAATCCTCTACACTATCCACAACACCACCAACCTTTGTGTCATCTGCAAACTTGCCAACCCACCCTTCTACCCCCACATCCAGGTTGTTAATAAAAATCACAAAAAGTAGAGGTTCCAGATTAGATCCTTGTGGGACACCACTAGTCACAACCCCCTAATCCAAATGTACTCCATCCATCTTGACCCTATGTTTTCTGCAGGCAAGCCAATTCTGAATCAGTTAATGTAATCAACTAATTTCCGAGTATGGGCTGCACATTTAATAACAGCCAAAACTCGAGGTAGCTGTAGAGCGGTGAGTAAGTTGTTTACAAAGGTGGCATTACTAATGGGGTGGCCAGAGGAAGTCAGGAATCCCCAAAGCCCCATAGTCATGTACAATCCCAAATGCATAAGCTTCAAAAGAGGCCTGCTCAATTACTTCACTGTCCATCACTATCGCATCATTTCCCTGCTGGATCCACAAAAGAGCTTCCATCCTCAGAAAACGTTGCCTCAGGTATGGGGACCACCAGTCCTGTCTGTCGCCAAAGGAAATCCGGAACTTCAGCCAGTAATGCACTGCCCTCTCTTCCTTGAACCTCTCCAATCACCGTGACTGGGAACTTCTGTCCCTCATGGGTCAAAGCACAGAGTCACGTAGGGGTCGGCCGCTGACAGAAGGGGTTCAAACATGGTGGAGTCCAGATTAAGTGCCCACCACTGGGGATTCGGAAACTGGGGAAGCTCTCGGTTGTTCACTAGTCCCAGGGTGATACCCTTGTCCGTGCATAGAATCTCGACTTCCAACGGACAGAGCAAGTCTCTCCCTGCTAGATTACACCCCCGTCTGGTGGTGACTGTAAATGAAACCTCACACTGGTTCCCCTGGAATTCCACCTGCAGTGGCTGGGTACGGGAATACATATGTTCCGTGCCTTCCAACCCTGACAGAGTGATTGTAGCGTCTGATAACTGGAATCCCTTTTCCAATACTGTTTCCTGATCGAGAGTGGTTGTGGATGCCCCATATCAATCATAAACGGAATTGAAATTCCAGCAACTGTCAATATTACATTGGGCTCTTCCTGAGGGGTGGAACTCACAGTAGGAAGCATCCTTGCTTGTTCATTTCTAAACGGGTTGTTGTCCCCACCTGTCCCTTGGTAGGTTCTTGTTCCCATTTCTGATCCCCAGATGTAGCCCGCTCGCGTCCTTCTTCCGGCTGAGCATATTCACCTTTAATATTAGTTCCCTTAAGGGTTGATCGGGATTCGAAAGCCGGGTCCCAATAATATGTCAAAGCTTGTCGCATTCGGTTTCGGTCATTGTCAGGCCAATCAATATTATTTGTTTTAATCATGTTGGCTAACTCAGTTGGTAAGCATTGGGGCAGTAGGGCATTGAACTGGGGGGACAGATTCCCATCATTAAAGTCTTGGTCTCCTGCAAAGGTGCCGTAGCAGGCCACAAATCACTCTCAATAGTCTGGTCCTGATTCCCCAGGCTTAGATTTGCATTCAGGTACTTTAGTGATGTTTACAGGTTGCTGGAGAGCCCTTTCCAAGGCCTGAATAATCTGGTCTGTCTGTTCATTCCCATTATGGTTTTCCACCTGTAACTCCTGATAGGTTTGGTATCTCAATTCTGCCTTCCATTTCCGCCCCTCATCAGCTGAGAGAATCATGCAGCAGAGACTGAATAAATCTTGCGGAGTTGCAGTAAACATTTGTGTAGTACTGTGGACACACTGAGCAAACTGTGCTGGTTTTTCTTTTCTATCTGGGGCCTGATTCATGATCATGATCATTTCCTGAGGCTTCCAGGGTGTATACACAGGAATCACCATAAGACAAAGGAGCAGCAGTCGGCCATTCAGCCCATCAAATCTGCTACGCCATTTCAACATTAGCTGATCCAATCTCCCCTTGAGTCCCATTCCCCCGCCGTCTCACCATAACCTTTGATGCCCTGACTACTCAGATACCTATCAATCTCTGCATTAAATACACCCAATGACCCAGCCTCCACTGCCGCCCGTGGCAACAAATTCCACAGATTCGCCACCCTCTGGCTAAAAAAATTTTTTTGCATCTCCATTCTGAATGGGCGCCCTGCAATCCTCAAGTCCCGTCCTCTCGTACTAGACTCCCCCACCATGGGAAACAACTTCGCCACATCCACTCTGTCCATGCCTTTCAGCATTCAAAATGTTTCTATGAGGTCCCCCCTCATTCTTCTAAACTCCAAGGAGTACAGTCCTAGAGCGGTCAAACGTTCCTCATATGTTAACTCTCTCATTCCCAGAATCATTCTAGTGAATCTTCTCTGAACCCTCTCCAATGTCAGCACATCCTTTCATAAATAAGGAGCCCTAAACTGCACACAATACTCCAAGTGACGTCTTACCATTGCCTTATAGAGCCTCAACATCACATCCCTGCTCCTATACTCTATTCCTCTAGAAATGAAAGCCAACATTGCATTCACCTTTTTCACCACCGACTCAGCCTGGAGGTTAACCTTAAGGGTATCCTGCACGAGAACTCCCAAGTCCCATTGCATTTCAGAACTTTGAATTCTCTCCCCATTCAAATAGTAGACTGCCCGTTTATTTCTTCTACCAAAGTGCATGACCATACACTTTCCGACATTGTAATTCATTTGCCACTTCTTTGCCCATTCCCCCAATCTATCCAAGTCTCTCTGCAGATTCTGTTTCCTCAGCACTACGGGCCCCTCCACCTATCTTTGTATCATCAGCAAACTTAGCCACAAAGCCATCTATTCCATAATCCAAATAGTTGATACACAATGTAAAAAGAAACGGCCCCAACACGGACCCCTGTGGAACACCACTGGTAACCGGCAGCCAACCAGTATGGGATGCCTTTATACAACAACACACACAAAATGCTGGTGGAACACAGCAGGCCGGGCAGCATCTATAAGGACAAGCACTGTCGACGTTTCGGGCCGAGACCCTTCGTCAGGACTCAATGGGGATGCCTTTATTCCCACTCTCTGTTTCCCGCCAATCAACCAACGCTCTATCCACATATGTAACTTTCCCATAATTCCATGGACTCTTATCTAGTTTAGCAGCCTCATGTGTGGCACCTTGTCAAAGGCCTTCTGAAAGTCCAAATATACAGCATCCATTGCATCTCCCTTGTCTAGCCTACTTGTCTTCCTACAAATTTCCTCAAAATTTGCACTAGGTTTGTCAGGCAGGATTTTCCTTTAAGGAAACCATGCTGAGTTCTGCCTATCTTGTCATATGTCTCCAGGTACTCCATAACCTCATCCTTGACGATTGACTCCAACAACTTCCCAACCACCGATGTCAAGATAACAGGTTTATAATTTCCTTTTTGCTTCCTTGCCCCCTTCTTAAGTAGCGGAGTGACATTTGCAATCTTCCAGCCCTCGGAACCAGGCCAGAATCTATCGACTTTTGAAAGATCATTGCTAATGCCTCCGCAATCTCCACTGCTACCTCCGTCAGAACACGAGGGTGCATTCCATCTGGTCCAGGAGATTTATCTACCCTTAGACTATTCAGCTTTCTGAGTACTTCCTCTGTCGTAATTGTGACTGCACATATTTCTCTTCCCTGACACCCTTGAATGTCCGTTATATTTCTGATGTCTTCCTCAGTGAAGACTGATGCATAATCCTTGTTCAGTTCCTCCGCCATCTCCTTATCTCCCATTACAATTTCTCCAGCATCATTTTTTATCAGTCCTATATCTACTCACACCTGTCTTTTACTCTTTATATACTTGAGAAAGCTTTTAGTATCCTCTTTGATATTATTTGCTAGCTTCCTTTCATAGTTCATCTTTTCCCTCTTAATGACCTTCTTAGTTTCCTTCTGTCAGCTTTTAAAAACTTCACAATCTTCTGTCTTCACACTAATTTTTGCTTCCTTGTATGCCCTCTGCTGTGCTTTTACTTTGGCTTTGACTTCTCTTGTCGGCCACGGTTGCATCCTTTTTCCATTCGAAAATTTCTTTTTCTTTGGAATATATCTGTACTGCACCTTTCTCACTTCTCGCATAAACTCCAGCCACTGCTGCTGTGCCATCCTTCCTGCTAGTTTCCCTTTCCAGTTAACCTTAGCCAGTTCCTCTCTCATGCCACTGTAATATCCTTTACTCCACTGAAATACCGACACATCGGATTTTGGCTTCTCTTTCTCAAATTTCACAGGAACTCAATCATGTTGTGATCACTGCCTCCTAAGGGTTCCTTCACTTCCATCTCTCTAATTACCTCTGTTTCATCACACAATACCCAATCCAGTACAACCGATCCCCTAGTGGGCTCAACAACAAGCTGTTCTAAAAAGCAGTCTCGGAGACATTCTACAAATTCTCTCTCTTGAGATCCAGTGCTGACCTGATTTTCCCAATCCACTCGCATGTTAATATCCCCCAAAATTGGAATTCCTTGGAATGTAGAAGATTGAGGGGAGATTTGATGGAGGCATACCAAAATTATGAGTGTTATAGATGGGGTAAATGCAAGCTGGCTTTCTCCACTGAGATGGAGTGGGACTACAACCAGAGGCCATGGGTTAAGGGTGAAAGGTGAAATGTTAAGGGAAACATGAGGGGAAACTTCTTCCACTGACGGTCATCCAGGTGTGGAATGAACAGAAAACCCAGCTGGTCCATGCGAGCTCAGTTTCAACTTCTAAGAGGGTTGTATAGGTACCTGGATGGTAGGGGTACAGGAGCAGACAGTTTAAGTAGTTCAACACAAACTAGATGGGCCAAAGGGCCTGATTCTGTGTTGTACTTTTCTGTGACTGTGACAAGAACCTGAAATAATATGATTATTCATTTAATTCATTTTAACAGCTGTGCGCATTCATCTGGGCAGGAAATGTTTACATGGCTTCAAAACTGTGGCACTTTACATTGACAGTAGATAAAAGAAAATCCCAGCTGCACGTCAACAAAGGGTATTTGTGTGAGAGTGTTTCAGTTACTGTGGGGCCAGGCACTCTTGCAGCTCAGTGGGAACAGAGAATTATACCAATGGAGAGAGTCAAACTGAGCCAGGTCACAGATTGGTGATGGCAGAAATGCCCCATTCTTATAGAGACAGGAAGATCATCAGAGAGTTTGATGGTCATTCCAGATACCAGCACTGTGCCCAGCTGGAAGATGATTTCTCTCTCCAACTTGCGTTGAACCTCACTGTAACAGTGTGATGCCAGATCACACCTTCACATCTCAAGTAATCTCGTCTGAAATATTGTCCTTCACCCATTGATGTACTATAAATCTTTTTCAGGTTAAAAACGACAAGGAAATTATCTACGGGAAGGTCGAACACAATACGCTGTTTTGTTGTCTATGTCCAGATATTTAAGAAGTGGAACAAGGGATTCACTCGATCATCATTCCTACTCAGACTGTGGGGAGGGATTCACTCGATCATCATTCCTACTCAGACTGTGGGGAGTGATTCACTCGATCATCATTCCTAGTCAGACTGTGGGGAGGGATTCAGTCGATCATCTGATCGACTGGCACGCCTGTCAATTTACACGGGGGGAATCCATTTATCTGCTCAGACTGTGGGAATGGATTCAGTCGGTCATTTCAACTGAAGGTACATCAGCAGGATCACCATGGGCAAGGCCATTCACCTGTTCTGTGGCTGAGAATGGATTGAGACGGTCTTCCTGCCTGTTGGATACACCAGTCAGTGCACATTGAATTTGTGGGGAAGGATTCACTCGGTCATCTGACCTAATGGCTCACCAGCGAGTTCACACTGGTGAGCGGCCGTTCACCTGCTCAGACTGTGGGAAGGGATTCACGTTGTCAGCTCACCTACTGAGACACCAGTCAATTCACACTGGTGAGAGGCCATTCACCTGCTCTGACTGTAGGAAAACATTTACTTCGTCATCTGAACTTAAGTTACATCAGCGAGTTCACACTGGGGAGAAGCCGTTCATCTGCTCAGACTGTGGGAAAGGATTCATTTCATCATCTAACCTTAAAGTGCATCAGCGAGTTCACACTGGGGAGAGGCCGTTCAGCTGCTCAGACTGTGGGAAAGAATGCACTTCATCATTCCAACTTAAGATACATCAGCGAGTTCACACTGGGGAGAGGCCATTCACCTGCTCAGACTGTGGGAAAGGATTCACTTCGTCATCTAATCTTAAGCTACATGAGCGAGTTCACACTGGGGAGAGGCCGTTCACCTGCTCAGTCTGTGGGAAGGGATTCGCGTTGTCATCTCACCTACTGAGACATCAGTTAGTACACACTGGTGAGAGGCCGTTCACCTGCTCAGACTGTGGGAAAAGATTCAATTCGTCATCTCAACTTAAGGTACATCAGCGAGTTCATACTGGGGAGAGGCCATTCACCTGCTCAGACTGTGGGAAAGGATTCACTCAGTCATCCCACCTACAAGCACATCAGCGAGTTCACACTGGGGAGAGGTCGTTCACCTGCTCAGACTGTGGGAAGGCATTCACACGGTTCGCTACCCTACAAGCACACCGGTCAGTTCACACTGGGGAGAGGCCATTCACCTGCTCAGACTGTGGGAAAGGATTCACTTCGTCATATAAACTTAAGGTACATCAGCGAGTTCACTCTGGGGAGAGGCCATTCACCTGCTCAGACTGTGGGAAGGGATTCACTCAGTCATCCCACCTGCGAGCACACCAGTCCGTTCACACCGGGGAGACTCTGGTCACCTGCTCGGACTTTGGGAAGAGATTCACTCAGCCAAATCAACCAAATGTGCATCATTGAGTTCACACTGGAGAGATCGTTCACTGGATGTGTGTCCATCACCGTTGCTGAATGCAATTTCGAGAGTGACTGTCGGTGCTGAACTCTGCAATTATTGCTGCTGCTCACCACACCCAGTTCTGCACCCTGGTCACTGGGCATGAGAGGGGTTTCTTCTGCTGCATATTCACCTTTAATGGGACTGGAGTTTAATATTCTGCATCTGTGACAAATAAGTCAGTTCTATTTTAAACTTTGTCTCTGGTACTTAGTGAATTTATAACACACCTAGTGTACAGTAGAGAGTCAAATCAGGCTGGCTGGACCTTGCCAGAGTTTCAACTACACGACAGTCCCTTTAAATCCTCCCCTGTTGTTCCCCTCTCGCTCTCCCTGTGAGATGGGTTCCAAACAGTCACCACTCTGTGGGTGAAGAGGTTTCCCTTGAATTCTCTGCAGACTGTAAAAGTCGAGCTGACTGCAGTTCTGTCTCAGATGTCCTTTGTCCCTCTAATCTCTGGGCTCAGGAAGAATGACATTGGGAGTTAACCTCCTTATTTAGGGCTCATTTCCACATTATGGGTCATTTTCCCTGCTTCTAAAGTGTTGTTAGAGAACACCACTGTCCTCTAAAGACTGAAAGCAGAATGGGAAACCATCTGTTGGATGTTCAACGGAGCAGGGTCAGAAAGCAGAGGCAGGTCTGCACAGGGCAGAGTGTGGGGCTCCGGGAAATGGTTGGTGTAAGAACGGACCATGAGAAGGGAATCAGCAGCAGGGAGTGGAAACGAATAACAGAGTAGCAACATTTCGAAGCTGATTGACAGAAAATAATTTGGTTGTCTGACTGATGACACAAACAATACCTATTGTGAGGTGCTCCATTGGTCGAGGGAGATGTGGGTGTTGGGAATGGTTATATCTATTGAGGGAGTTAGTCCTGCTTGTTTATCCTGTAATATTATTTCTGGATGGTAATTATATAACCATATAACAATTACAGCACGGAAACAGGCCATCTCAGCCCTTCTAGTCCATGCTGAAAGCTTACTCTCACCTAATCCCACCAACCTGCACTCAGCCCATAACCCTCCATTCCTTTCCTGTCCATATACCTATCCATTTTAAAAAAAATATTGAACCTGCTTTTACCAATTCTACTAGAAGCTCCTCCACACAGCTACCACTCTCTGAGTAAAGAAGTTCCCACTCGTGTTACCCCTAAACTTTTTCCCCCTAACTCTCAACTGAAGTCCTCGTGTTTGAATCTCCCCTACTCTCAATGGAAAAAGCCTATCCATGTCAAATCCATCTATCCCCATAATAATTTTAAATACCTCTATTATGTCCCCCCTCAACCTTCTACACTCCAAAGAATAAAGATCTAACTTGTTCAACCTTTCTCTGTAACTTAGGTGTTTAAACCCAGGTAACATTCTAGTAAATCTTTTCCATACTCTCTCAATTCTATTGAAATCTTTCCTATAATGCGGTGAACTGAACTGCACACAATACTCCATATTTGGCCTGAACAATGCCTAGTATAATTTTAACATTACATCCCAACTCCTATACTCAATGCTCTGATTTATAAAGGTCAGCATACCAAAAGCTTTCTTCACAAATCTATCCACATGAGATTCCACCTTCAGAGGACTATTCACCATCATTCTATTATCTATGCCCCATAGATCACTCTGTTCTACTGCATTATTCAATGCCCTACCATTTAGCATGTATGTCCTATTTTGATTAGACCTACCAAAATGTAGTGCCTCACACTTATCAACATTAACCTCCATCTGCCATCTTTTTGTCCACTCTTCTAACTGGCTTAAATCTCTCTGCAAGCTTTGAAAACCTACTTCATTATCCACAACGCCACCTATCTTAGTATTATCTGCATACCTACTAATCCAATTTAGCACCCCATCATCCAGATCATTAATGTATATGACAAACAACATTGGACCCAGTACTGATCCCTGAGGCACACCACTAGTCACCGGCCTCTAACCTGACAAACAGTTATCCACCACTACTCTCTGGCATCTCCCATCCAGCCACTGTTGAATCCATTTTACTACTTCAATATTAATACCTAATGATTGAACCTTCCTAACTAACCTTCCATGTGAAATCTTGTCAAAGGCCTTACTGAAGTCCCTATAGACAACATTCACTGCTTTACCCTCATCAACTTTCCTAGTAACCACTTCAAAAAGTTGAATACGGTTTGTCAAACATGATCTTCCACGCACAAATCCATGTTGACTGTTCCTAATCAGACCCTGTCTAATCAGATAATTATATACCATATCTAAGAATATTTTCCATTAATTTACCCACCACTGACGTCAAACGTACAGGCCCATCATTGCTAGGTTTACTCTGAGAACCCTTTTTAAACAATGGAACAACATGAGCAATTCGCCAATCTTCCGGCACCATCCCCGTTTCTAATGACATTTGAAATATTTCCGTCAGAGCTCCTGCTATCTCTACACTAACTTCCCTCAAGGTTCTAGGGAATATCCTATCAGGAACCGGAGACTTGTCCACTTTTATATTCCTTAAAAGCTCCTGTACTTCCTCTTCTTTAAGCATCAGAGTTTCCATAACTACCCTACTTGTTTCTCTTACCTTACACAATTCAATATTCTTCTCCTTAGTGAATACCAATGAAAATAATTTTTCAAAATCTCCCCCGTAGCTGTCCACTCTGATTCTCTAAGGGACCAATTTTATCCCTCACTATCGTTTTGCTATTAATATAACTGTAGAAACCCTTTGGATTCATTTTCACCTTACTTGCCAAAACAGCCTCATATCCTCTTTTAGCTTTTCTAATTTCTTTCTTAAGATTCTTTTTACATTCTTTATATTCCTCGAGCACCTCATTTGCTCCATGCTGCCTATATTTATTATAGATCTCTCTCTTTTTCCGAACAATGTTTACAATATCTCTTGAAAACTATGGCTCTCTCGAACTTTTAACCTTTCATTTCAACCTAAAAGGAACATAAAGATTCTGTACCCTCAAAATTTCACCTTTAAATGAACTCCATTTCTTTGTTATATCCTTCCCATAAACAAATTGTCCCAATCCACTCCTAAATCTTTTCGCATCTCATCAAAGTTAGCCTTTCTCCAATCAAAAATCTCAACCCTGGGTCCAGTCCTATCGTTCTCCATAATTATATTGAAACTAATGGTATTGTGATCACTGGACCCAAAGTGCTCCCCAACACATACCTCTGTCACCTGAGCTATCTCATTCCCAGCAGGAGATCCAACACTGCCCCTTCTCTAGTTGGTACCTCTATGTATTGCTGCAAAAAACTATCCTGCACACATTTTACAAACTCAAAACCATCCGGCCATTTTACAGAATGGGCTTCCCAATCTATGTGTGGAAAATTAAAATCTGCCACAATCACAACCCTGTGCTTACTACAAATATCTGCTATCTCCTTACAAATTTGCTCCTCCAATTCTCGCTCCCCATTATGTGGTCTATAATACACCCCTATAAGTGTTACTACACCTTTCCCATTCCTCAATTCCACCCAAATAGTCTCCCTAGAGGAGCCCTCTAATCTGTCCTGTCAAAACACCACCCCGATATTTTCTCTGACAAGCAATGCAACGCCTCCCCCTCTTGCCCCTCCAATTCTATCACACCTTAAACAACGAAATCCAGGAATATTTAGTTGCCAGTCACACCTGTCCTGCAACCATGTTTCACTAATAGCTACAACATCATATTTCCAGCTATCAATCCATACTCTAAGCTAATCCACCTATCTGACAATGCTCCTAGCATTAAAATAGATGCATTTAAGAAACTCTCCACCTCTTCCTCTCTGTTTATCCCTAACGGTGGAAGCAACTTTATCATCTTTTTGTTTTCCTTCTCCCCTACATCTTCGGTCTGAACCCACATCAGGGAGGAAGTTCAAATCAGCTCTGTGTTAAAAGTCTAACCATCACAGTAACTGAAGGCAGCTGCAGGTTCATGAGGGACTGTTACTGTCAGATTCTGCAGTTCTTGCGGCTGCTCATCGCACCCAGGACTGAACCCTGGTCACTGAGCATTGGAGGAGTCTGTTCTGCTGATGTTAGCCTTAAACTAGACTGGTGTTTAATATTGTGGGGCTGTGAAAGATAAATCACTTCTGTATCAAATCCCGTGTGTCAGGTACTTACTGTCTCTATCACACTCAAAATGTACACTAGAAAGGCCACTCGGCCCATCTGGTTCCTGCCCATGCTTCTGTTCCATATCCGTATATCAAAATCTACCACTGCCGTTCCCCTCTCACTCTCCCTGAGATGACAGGTTGCAACTAGTCACCACTCCGTGGGATAGGAGATTTCCCTTGAATTTCATAGAATCATAGAAATCTATTTTCCTAAGCTCCATGTACCTATCTGAGAGTCTCTTAAAAGACCCTATTGTATCCGCCTCTACCACCGTCGCTGGCAGTGCATTCCACACACACACCACTCTTTGCTTAAAAAATTTTGCTCTGATATCTCCTCTGTACCTACTTCCAAGCAGCTTAAACCTATTCCCCCTCGTGTTAGCCGTTTCTGCACTGGGAAAAAGCCTCTGGCTATCCACACGACCAATGCCTCTCATCATCTTATACACCTGCATGAATTCCCTGCATGATTTTCTCCGGGCTGAATAAGACGATGAGCTCACTGTGGTTTTGACGTTCTCGCCCCTCTCCCCTCTCCTCCCCTCTCCCGTCCCCCTCCCCTCCCCTCTCCCGTCCCCCTCCCCTCCCCTCTCCCCCTCCCCTCCCCTCTCCCCCTCCCCTCCCTCTCTCCACCCTCCCCCTCCCTCTCCCTCCCCCTCCCCCTCACCCTTTGTGTTTTACGTCAAAGACCCGCCTCAATCAGGCACTTAAAGGGACACTCACAGAAAACGAACCTGCAGTCTCGTAACACAATGCACCTCTAAAGTCTGACAGCAGACTAGCGAGTGAATCTTCGATGGTGCAGAGTCAAAAACCAAAGAGTTGCCAGATTGAGTCAGGCTTTGGGGCTGCAAAGAGAGATGGGGTCTAGAGATTACGAGGAGGAGGAATCAGACCAGCAGGATGTGGCTACAAAAGAAAGATTAGAAGCATTTGGAAACTGGTTGATCGAAAAAAAAGCTGGTTAATTTCTGCAAAATACTGGTGGAAATCAACAGTCAGGCAGCAATTGTGAAGAGGAATAAAAAGACAACGTTTAGACCGAGCATGCCTAGCCTGTGTACTCCGCTGCTTAGTTGCTGCCTGAACTGCAGAGTTCCTCCAGCATTTTGTGTGTGTGCGTCTCTGTATTTCCAGCAACTGCAGAATCTCCTGTGTTTTATAACTGCATTTTACTTTGGCATTAGATACACGTTGATATTGAGTATATTGCTTATGGGAGCTGCTGTCTGCGTTAAAACAGCTGCAGATTTTTCGATACACACGAAAACAATAAGGTATGGACCTTGAACCGGTGCCTGCACAAATCTTTAATGGCACCGTGATTACCCATAGGGCCATGAGTTAAAAATTTCGCCGTCGTTGAGGCACCGATGAAATGCGCAGGCGTCGGGCTGAGGACGTCCCCGAGTATCACGCATGCGCGCAGTACACTGAAGGCCTTGAAAATGTCGGTTGCAGGTAAGAGCGATTTTCCGTGTTTTTATCTTAAACACCGACTTCGGGATAATTCCTGTGAACTTCGAAAACCGTGACCCGCAATTCTGGGACAGTCCTGCTCTCTTCCCTCTCTCTCAGCCCCACGATCCGTACACGGGCCCCGGGGAGCTTCCGGCTGATGAGGGAATGGGAACCGATGGATCTCTCAGACAGAGCTGAGCTCCAGCTATCTAAATGCAAGGATTAGGAACTCGGAGAAAGGGAACAAAATCTTTTACATCACCAGTTGAGAAAATCACCTTTGTTCTACCTCCGATCACTGACAAGAGGAAATCTGCAGATGCTGGAAATCCAAGCAACACACACAAAATGCCGGTGGAACTCAGCATTAGTACTCTTTTCCATAGATGCTGCCTGGCCTGCTGATTTCCTCCAGCATTTTGTGTGTGTTGCTTGTTCCACCTCCTTTTGTTCTGGAATTTTCTACCCGTGACGACATGTTTTGTACCATTCTCTGTGGGAAGATAATGATATCAAAAACCTTTGCCCTGGGCAACAAGTAGCTTTCACATCACAAATGTGCCAGACTCCAGTGAGACAGACTACTGCCCTTCCCTTCATATTCATTGGAATTACCATCACTGAGTTCACCACCGTCAGTCACCTGGGGGAGGGTTCAGGGGAAATATTTATGTACAATACAGAAACTGGTGATACCTGTGTGTATTGTGGTGATGCAAAAGTTGTTGGAGAGTTTACAAGAGGGAAGAATTGGAGTGATATTTGGAAATCTGACTTTTTAAAGCATAATTTAGCAAGCAAACCACTTATGGACAATGTGCAAAAGCACTGGTGAGAAAATCCTTCATTACCCGTTACAGGCCTGCGACATGGTGTGAGAGTGCAGATGAACTGGATCGAGCCCAGAGGAGATCACAGTTCTTACAGACAGTGATTTGCTGGCTGTTAAAATGAATACCTCTCTATATAAAATTCACAGTGCACATGTCGTCACTGGGTAAGAGAATGCACAGTACAAGATTTATGTGCACACTGGTCATTACAAATTAGAGGGGACATTGGTCGGAAGGTGGGGAGAACTCCAGTGTCCCTGACACCCTAACCTACAAGATGTGCGTCCAGCTGCACTTTAAGGAGTTGGAGCTGAAAATGGATGAATTCTGGATCATCCAGCAGTTGGAGGGGTGATAGATATGACAGGAAGGGAGGTGAGTTGCACCTAAGGTGCAGGACACAGGAAACTGGTTGAGAGACATGAAAGGGAATGAAGTTAAATAGCCATCACAGAGTACTCTTGTTGCCATCCCACACAACAACCAGGTGGGCCGCTTTAGAAACTGTTGGGGAGGGAGGGATTACCTGGCAGAGGAAAGTCAAACGGGTGATAGGGGATTCGTTAGTTAGGGGAACAGAACAGAGGGGATGAAAGGTCAGTTTTGATGCTGTCAAAAGGACCTGAAAAGTGTTGTTTGGGATAGGCCGTTTTCTGGCAAAGGAGTACTTGGTAAGCGGGAGGCCTTCAGAAGTGACATTTTTGAGAGTGTAGAGTTTGTATGTTGAAAGGTAACTAGTGCAGGGAATCTTGGATTTCAAGAGATATTGAGGCCCCCGATATTTTGTTCCTCTAAATGCCTCAGACTGTTGGGTGCTACCAAGACTCATTAATGATAACAGTATTGTTACGTACCCGTGACACATGACAGTGGTACCCTTGTCACGTGACTGGGGTTGAAGTTATACTGGACATGAGGTAATGGTCTTGTGATGGTGGAGTTATGTCATTTTCCCGCCAGTAGAGGTCATGTGACAGGTTTTTTCTACAGGGTATAAAAGGAAGACCCACCCTGTCAGGTGGGGCAGTTCGTGGCGGAATTTGCCAAGATGACTTCATGTCACTGCGTGATTTAATGTGATGACGCAGTTTAGTTAAAAATGAAGTTCTATATAATGCCTAAAGCTTAAAAGGTCACTGCCAACGGTTTCTTTGCCATGGAGAGTGAAGAAAAGTTTGGAAGGTAAAAATCGAGGAGAACCGATTTTCGAAGGTGGAAAAGTTCGACCTTGTTTGATCCTCATTCGGAAGGATTTCGTTGACTATTCTCGCTGTTAATCCCTGGGTTGACCAGAAAGGATTGAGAATAGTGTGGGAAGAAAGGTCAGTACCTTTAAGCCGTTATATTTTATAAAATTCTTCGTGGGAAAGTTCGACGCCGGGGAATCGAAGGACATCGACGTGGAAGAGAATTTAAATCGCCTTAAAAAGTCTCTCCCTTTTAAAAGGACTGTGAGCTTTTGAACTTTTGGCATATCGCTCTAAAGAACTGTTTACTTTCGGCATACCGTTTTAAAGAACTGTTTTTTTTTTCAATACTGCTTTAAAGACTGTTTGAACATGCAGCGCTATTAAGAACTGTGAATCTGCCGCACAGCAGCTGAGTTCCGATTACGTTTGGGTTTGTTTACTTTTGAGGGGGTTTGTTTCAGTGTTTAATAAACGTGTTATTTGTGGTTAAACCCTTGCCTATCTCATCTATATTTATTGTTGCCTGGATACGTAACATTAATTATGGGGGCTCGTCCGGGATTTGGATCGTTTGAGTTTAAAATGTTTTTTGAATTTTGAATCGGTGTTTTGGTAACGGGGATTGCTCGGGTTTTTTTGTTTGATTGGCTTGTGAGTGGTATTTGGCAACGATGAATATTGATGAGTTTCTGGATTCGCCAGACGCGGATTTGTTAGCGAAGGCGAAAAAAACTGAAGTATCTGAGATTGCTAAGAGATTGCAACTTAAAGGTATTTTGGCGACTACATCAAAGGCTGTAATACAGAGAAAGATCGCATCACATTTTGTGGCTTCGGGTGATTTTGATGAATCGATTTTAGAATCGTTTCCAGTAAGTAATCTGGAGATGCAGTTGCAAATTGAACAAATGAGGTTGGAACAAAGTAAAGCAGAGTTGGAGCGTTATAAATTGGAATCTGAACAGAAAAAGAGAGAGTTTAAATATGCAATGGAGAATTTAAGGTCTGAGAATCAGTCTTCTGATTCTAGAAAACCGTTTGTTGCTAGCCAAGAAATTAAATTGGTCCCTCCATTTAGTGAAACAGAAGTGGAAAGATATTTTCAACATTTTGAAACTATTGCTCGGATGTCAGAGTGGCCGAAAGATAAATGGTCAGTGTTGTTACAGAGTGTGATTAAAGGCAAGGCACAACAAGTTTACACAGCTTTAACTGCTGCGCAAGCATTAGATTATGATATTGTGAAAACAAATATTCTCAAAGCATATGAATTGGTCCCAGAAGCATATAGAGAAAGATTCAGGAGTTTGAAAAAGTCTGTGGAAAAGACTTATGTGGAATTTGCCTATGATAAAGCTATGTGTTTTGAGAGATGGGTTTCTTCTAAAAATGTAAATGAGGACTATGATACATTGAGAGAGCTGATTTTAATGGAGGAATTTAAAAGAAGCATTCCTGTTGAAGTAAGGACCTACTTAAATGAGAGGGATACTGATAAATTGCAGGACTGTGCTAGATTAGCTGATGAGTATGTTTTAATCCATAAGAATAAATTTCTTCAGGGTAGAATTTTCAAGAGGAAAAATAATATGGAGACTCCAGGTAAATTAGAAATTAAATCAGAGGTTAATGAGAAAGGTAAGGAGGAAGGTAAACCTGTGAAGGAAAGACAGTTTGGTCTTATTTGTAACTATTGTAAGAAGCCTGGCCATGTAATAGCTAACTGTTTCAAATTGAAAAAGAAAGAGAAGGAAGCAGTTCCAGATGCTTGTGTGCAACATACTGAAGCACCTGTAAAGTTACAGGGTTTGGTAAACACAAATGAGGATTTGTTAGAGTCTGACAAAGTTAGAAAGGGATATGATCACTTTATAACTGAAGGGTTTGTATCCTTGAAAGACGGATCTACTCTGGTGCCAATAAAAATTCTTAGGGATACTGGAGCTTCTCAATCACTGATGTTAGATAGTGTGTTGAAGTTTAATGAAGAGAGTGATACTGGTGAGGTAAATTACATAAGAGGTGTTGGAAGTGATTTTATGCCTGTACATTTACATGAAGTAAATTTAAAGTCAGGGTTAGTTACAGGATTTGTTAAAGTAGGATTACAGCATAGCTTACCTGTGAAGGGTATTTCTTTCTTGTTAGGTAATGACTTGGCAGGTGGACAAGTTTTTCCTGAAGTGCATTTGACAATGGAATCAGAGGAACCAGAGGTGAATTCTAACACAGATTCTTCCTGTGTTGTGACTAGAGATATGGCTAAAAAGATTGATGTGCAGAATGAGGTTGTTACTCATGACTGTTCAACTCAGGATGTGAGTTTTGAGGATGTGTCAGAGACTTTCTTACCTTCGTTGTTTGAACAAGATTCTGGGAGTAAGTCTGACTATGAAGATTTATCTCTGTCTCGGAAGGAGTTGATAGCAGAGCAGAATAGAGATCCTGAGATTGTAAAATTAAGGGAACAAGCTTTACTAGGTAGTGAAATTGAGAAGGTGTCAGTAGGATATTACTTGGAAAAAGGAGTGTTGATGAGGAAGTGGAGGTCGCCTACAATTCCTGCAAGTGAGGAATGGAATGTTGTTTATCAGGTAGTTGTTCCTAAAGTTTATCGGAATGAGATTTTGACTTTAGCTCATAGTGTGCCTTTAGGTGGACATCAAGGGGTAAGGAAAACTGTGGACAAGATTTTAAAACATTTTTACTGGCCTGGTTTAAGAAAAGATGTGGCGATGTTTTGTAAGACGTGCCATACTTGTCAAATTGTGGGTAAACCAAATCAGGTTACACCAGTAGCTCCATTACAACCTATTCCAGCATTTGGTGAACCGTTTTCTAAAGTTATTGTAGATTGTGTTGGTCCATTACCAAAGACAAAAACTGGTTATCAGTATTTGTTGACTATCATGTGTACTTCGTCTAGGTTTCCAGAGGCAGTACCACTTAGGAATATAAAAGCTAAAACTGTGACGAAGGCTCTTATAAAATTCTTTACTTATTTTGGATTGCCTAAGGAAATACAAACTGATCAAGGTAGTAATTTTATGTCTGGATTGTTTCAACAGATAGTTTATAAATTGGGAGCTAAGCAAATCACTTCGTCTGCATACCATCCAGAATCGCAAGGTGCCTTGGAGAGGTTTCATTCTACTCTCAAGAATATGATTAGGACATATTGTGTGGAAAATGAAAGTGACTGGGATGAGAGTATAAACTTACTTTTATTTGCAGTAAGGGAATCGGTACAGGATTCTTTAGGTTTTAGTCCATTTGAACTTGTGTTTGGGCATAGAGTTAGAGGACCTTTAGCTTTATTGAAGGAACAGTGGATTAGTAAGGAAGTGCATACTAATTTGTTGGACTATGTTTTGAAATTTAAGGACAGGTTACATAAAGCTTGTAGCTTAGCCAAGGAAAATTTAAAGTTGGCTCAGGAGAAAATTAAAACTTGGTATGATAAGGAAGCTAGGATGAGGATGTTTAAGCCTGGAGATAAGGTGTTGGTTCTTTTCCCAGTGCAGACAAATCCTTTTCAAGCTAGATTTCATGGTCCTTATGAAATTGTGTCTAGAATCAATGATGTGGATTACGTAATAAAAACTCCAGATTGTAGAAGGTCAACACAACTTTGCCACATAAATATGATTAAACCATATTTTGAGAAACAACCTGATACTGTCACTGTTGTGGTTAGTGAGAATGAGTTTGATTTAACTGGGAACATGATAGATGATTCATCTGACTTTCATTCTAAATCTAACATTGTTTCTGTTAGGTTACCTAATTCGACCATTCTGGAAAATATGGATGAGAAATTAGCACATTTACAGCTAGAGCAGAAACAACAGATGAAGGAATTGATTTTTAAGTATAAGGATTTGTTTCCAGATGTTCCGAGAAGGACTACTATAGTTTCACATGATGTAGATGTTGGAGTTGCCAAACCTATTAAACAACATCCATATAGGATGAACATGGAAAAATGTGAACTTGCTGAGAAAGAAATTGAATACATGTTAGAGAATGATATTATTAGACATTCTAACTCGAATTGGAGTTCGCCATGTGTTATGGTGCCAAAACCTGATGGTAGTATTAGGTTTTGTACGGACTATAGGAAGGTGAATGCTGTAACGAAAACAGATGCATATCCAATTCCTAGAGTAGATGATTGTGTAGATAAAGTTGGGAAAGCAAAGTTCCTTACAAAGATTGATTTATTGAAAGGGTATTGGTGTGTTCCATTAACGGACAGAGGTAGAGAGATTTCTGCATTTGTAACTCCATCTGGGTTATATGAGTATAATGTTCTTCCATTTGGGATGAAGAATGCCCCAGGTACTTTCCAGAGGATGATTAATTCTGTGATTCAGGGATTGAAAGATACTGATGCTTATATTGATGATTTAGTGACAGGAAATGATACTTGGGAAGCACACATTATTGCGGTGGAGAAATTGTTTGAAAAGCTTTCAAAAGCTAACTTGACTATTAATTTAGCCAAGAGTGAATTTGGACATGCCACTGTGACTTACCTTGGTTATGTTGTAGGTCAAGGTAAGGTAGCTCCTGTTCCGGCAAAAGTTCAGGCAATTTTAGAGATTCCCACTCCGACGGGGAAAAAAACTCTCAGAAGATTTTTGGGAATGGTAGGATATTATAGAAAATTTTGTAAGAATTTTGCTAATGTTGCCCTTCCATTAACTAATCTTCTGCAGAAGAATGTGAAGTTTGTGTGGACAGTGTTTTGTCAGGAAGCATTTGAAAAATTGAAAACAATGATATGTCAACAACCTGTGCTTAAGGCACCTGACTTTGAAAAACCTTTTTCATTAGCTGTAGATGCTAGTGATGAAGCTGCGGGAGCAGTATTGATGCAAAGGAATGAGGGTGATGAGGTTGATCATCCAGTAGCTTACTTTTCTAAGAAATTTAATAAGCATCAAAGAAACTATTCAAAAATAGAGAAAGAATTGTTATCTCTTGTTTTAGCTTTAGAATATTTTGAGGTATATGTTGGTACAACTCAAAAACCACTTATTGTTTACACTGATCATAATCCGTTAGTTTTTCTGAGTAAGATGAAAAACAAAAACAGAAGATTGTTAAATTGGAGTTTGATGTTACAAGAGTACAATATTGTGATAACTCATATTAAAGGTAAAGATAATGTGGTTGCTGATTGTCTATCTCGATGTTGAATGTACAATGTAATATTTTTTTTTTGGAGTGTTTTTTTTATTGTAACACTCCTACTGTATTGTATATTGTGTATGTTATATAATTTATACATTTGTTTTTCTTGTAAGTGATTGTTAAAATTTTTGTTCTTGTCAGACCAAAAATGTCTTTTTTTGGAGGGAGGTGTTACGTACCCGTGACACGTGACAGTGGTACCCTTGTCACGTGACTGGGGTTGAAGTTATACTGGACATGAGGTAATGGTCTTGTGATGGTGGAGTGATGTCATTTTCCCGCCAGTAGAGGTCATGTGACAGGTTTTTTCTACAGGGTATAAAAGGAAGACCCACCTTGTCAGGTGGGGCAGTTCGTGGCGGAATTTGCCAAGATGACTTCATGTCACTGCGTGATTTAATGTGATGACGCAGTTTAGTTAAAAATGAAGTTCTATATAATGCCTAAAGTTTAAAAGGTCACTGCCAACGGTTTCTTTGCCGTGGAGAGTGAAGAAAAGTTTGGAAGGTAAAAATCGAGGAGAACCGATTTTCGAAGGTGGAAAAGTTCGACCTTGTTTGATCCTCATTCGGAAGGATTTCGTTGACTATTCTCGCTGTTAATCCCTGGGTTGACCAGAAAGGATTGAGAATAGTGTGGGAAGAAAGGTCAGTACCTTTAAGCCGTTATATTTTATAAAATTCTACGTGGGAAAGTTCGACGCCGGGGAATCGAAGGACATCGACGTGGAAGAGAATTTAAATCGCCTTAAAAAGTCTCTCCCTTTTAAAAGGACTGTGAGCTTTTGAACTTTCGGCATATCGCTCTAAAGAACTGTTTACTTTCGGCATACCGTTTTAAAGAACTGTTTTTTTTTTCAATACTGCTTTAAAGACTGTTTGAACATGCAGCGCTATTAAGAACTGTGAATCTGCTGCACAGCAGCTGAGTTCCGATTACGTTTGGGTTTGTTTACTTTTGAGGGGGTTTGTTTCAGTGTTTAATAAACGTGTTATTTGTTGTTAAACCCTTGCCTATCTCATCTATATTTATTGTTGCCTGGATACGTAACAGTATCATAATTCCACCCCCGAGCTCAACTGACTTATTTTTAATCATCTTCTGTTGGTTTCTAAAAGCTTCGAATAGTTTTTGCTCTTTTGTTTGCCCTCTCTTTGGCTTTTATGTTGGCTTTGGCTTCTCATTTCAGCCACAGTTGTGTCTTCCTGCCTTTACAATGCTTCCACTTCTTTGGGATGTACCGATCACTCAGCTCCTGAATTCTCCCAGAAACTCCAGCCATTGCTGCTCCGTTGTCACTCCTACATTTTCCCTTCCAAACAAGTTTGGCCAGCTTGTCTGTCACAGAAACATGGAGAAGTTCAGTACAGAAACAGGCTATTTGCCCAATCCAGTCAATGCCAAACAAACATTTAAACTGGCTATTGCAACTACCTGCACCGGGACCATCGCCCTCCATACCCCTACCATCCACGCTCCCATCCAAACTTCTCTTAAGTGGTGAAACCGAGCTCAAATTCACCACTTGTGTTGGCATCTCATTCCACACTCTCACGACCATTTCAGTGAAGAGCTTTTCCAAATGTTCCCATTAAATTTTCACCTTCCCCACTTACCCATGACCTCTGGTTGTCGTCCCACCCAACCTCAGTGGAAAAAGCTGCTTACCTGTACCCTATCTATACTGTCATAATGTTGTCTATTCCCAACAAATCCTCAAAGAAATGTATAATATCTTTGTTTATGTTTTGAGCCTTTTTCAGATGTATAGGATGATGAGGGACACTGATCGTGTGGATAGCCAGAGGCTTTTTCCCCAGGGCTGAAATGGCTAACGTGAGGGAGCATAGTTTTAAGGTGCTTGAAAGTTGATACGGAGGGGATGTCAGGGGTAACTTTATTTACACTGAGAGTTGTGGGTGCATGGAACGGATTGCAGGCTACTTGTGTGAGAGTGTTTCAGTTACTGTGGGGCCAGGAACCCATGCAGCTCAGTGGGAACAGGGAATAATACCAACGGAGAGAGTCAAACTGAGCCAGGTCACAGATCGGAGATGGTAGAAATGCCCCATTCTTATAGAGACAGGAAGAGCATCAGAGAATTTGATGGTCATTCCAGATACCAGCACCGTGCCCAGTTAGAACATGATTTCTCTCTCCAACTCTTCTCTGTAACAGTGTGATGCCAGCTGACACCTTGACAACTCAAGCGATCTCATTAGAAATGTCCTGCACCCATTGATGAATTTTGTAAATCTTTTTACAGGTTAAAAATGACAAGGAATTTGCCTACGGGAATCTCGAACACAACACGCCAGTTTTGTTGTCTCTGTCCAGATATTTAAGAAGTGCAGCAAGGGATTCAGTCGATCATCCTTCCTGCTCAGACTGTGGGGAGGGATTCACTCGATCATCTGACCCAATGGCACGCCCATTAGTTTACATGGGGGGAGCCCATTCATCTGCTCAGACAGTGGGAATGGATTCACTCGGTCATCTCAACTGAACGTACATCAGCAAGTTCACACTGGGACAAGGCCATTAACCTGTTCTGTGTGTGAGAAGGGATTCAGTCTGTCATCCCACCTCTGGACACACCAATCAGTTTACATTGGGCAGAGGCTGGTCATCTGTGGAATTTGTGGGGAAGAATTCACTCAGTCAACTAACCTAATGGCTCACCAGCGAGTTCACACTCGGGAGCGGCCGTTCACCTGCTCAGACTGTGGGAAAGGATTCACTCAGTCATCTCAGTTACTGAGACACCAGTCAGTTCACACTGGGGACAGGCCATTCAACTGCTCAGCCTGCGGGAAGGGATTCACTTCCACATATAAGTTACTGAGACACCAGTCAGTTCACAATGGGGAGAGGCCATTCACCTGCTCAGAATGTGGGAAGGGATTCACATCATCATATCAGTTACTGAGACACCAGTCAGTTCACACCGGAGAGTGGCCGTTCACCTGCTCAGACTGTGGGAAGCGATTCACTGAATTATCTCGACTGAAGATACATCAGCGAGTTCACACCGGAGAGAGGCCATTCAACTGCTCAGACTGTGGGAAGGGATTCGCTCAGTCATCTCAACTGAAGGTACATCAGCGAATTCACACGGGGGAGAGGCCATTCACCTGCTCGGACTGTGGGAAGGGATTCACTTCATCATCTCTACTGAAGGTACATCAACAAGTTCACACTGGGGAGAAGCCGTTCACGTGCTCGGACTGTGGCAATGCATTCACTTCTTCAGCTCACTTACTGAGACACCAGTCAGTTCACACTGGGGAGAGGCCATTCACCTGCTCAGACTGTGGGAAACGATTCACTTTGTCATATAAGTTACTGAAACACCGGTCAGTTCACACCGGAGAGTGGCCGTTTTCCTGCTCAGACTGCGGGAAGGGATTCACCGAATTACCTCAACTTAAGGTACATCAGCGAGTTCACACCAGAGAGAGGCCATTCACCTGCTCGGACTGCGGGAAGGGATTCACTTGCTCATCCCATCTGAAGGTACATCAGCGAGTTCACACTGGAGAGAAGCCGTTCACCTGCTCAGACTGTGGGAAAGGATTCACTCAGTTATCTCAACTGAAGGCACACCAGGGAGTTCACACTGGAGAGTGGCAAATCACCTGCTCAGACTGTGGGAAGGGATTCGCTTCGTCATCCCATCTGAAGGTACATCAGCGAGTTCACACTGGAGAGAAGCCGTTCACCTGCTCGGACTGTGGGAAAGGATTCACTCAGTTATCTCAACTGAAGGCACACCAGGGAGTTCACACCGGAGAGTGGCAAATCACCTGCTCAGACTGCGGGAAGGGATTCACTTCATCATCCCATCTGAAGGTACATCAGCGAGTTCACACTGGGGAGCGGCCGTTCACCTGCTCAAACTGTGGGAAAGGATTCACTCAGTCATCCATCCTAAAGGCACACCAGCGACTTCACACTGGGTAGAGACCGATCTGCTCAGACTATGGGAAAGGATTCACTCAGTCATCCATCCTAAAGGCACACCAGCGACTTCACACTGGGTAGAGACCGATCTGCTCAGACTTTGGGAAAAGATTCTCTCAGCCAAATCAACCAGTGTGCATCATTGAGTTCACACTGGGGAGAGGCCGTTCACCTGCTGTGAATGTAGGAAGCGATTCACTCAGTCATCTAATCTTATGTAGCTCTCAGTTCTGCTGGCAGCTTAACAGAGGGAGTTATAGCCCCCCCACCCCAGTCTGGCCAAACTGAAGGATCTTGTTTGGGTGGATACTGAGCGATGTGTCCCCTGTGTAATCTGCCCCTGGCGTTCATACTTTCTGTGGACTGTCTCTTTAAAATGCAAAGAGAACCGAGACTGACCTTGGACACGCTGTTGGATTTCTGCAGAAGTGCTGGGTTGCTATGGTGACCAGCTAATGTTTATGTTCTCTGTGGTTAAGCAAGGTCAGAATGATCCTTTACCGACACAGAACAAGCAATCGACTTCTTACTGAGAGAGGGGCGGAGCTACATGATGGACAGCTGGTGTTCAGCACAACGGTATTTAAACACACATAACTGCTTTTCTCGCAGGACACGCAGATGCACGAAGGGTAGTGATGAAAGTTTCTGCTAGTTGGACTTTCTAGCAGGGTGGGATTTGAGGATCGATAAAGAAGAATCGATCTATGGCTGTTAGTGTGTGTAAGAGCGACCCTGTGGAATCTACCGGTGAGTCTAACCCTTGCCTGGGTTGGTAGATTTTCTCTTGAAGAACGTGCTCTTCAGTTGGTCACGTCTGGCTAACTTGGAAGATTTGATGGGCATTGGAAAAGGTCGACAACACCTGTTTACTTGGATTACATCTCCCTCTCCCTCCTTCCCTCCCTCCCTCCTCCCCCCCCCCAATCTTGTGAACTAAATTGTATCTACCACATCATCGTAAGACTATGCCGTTTACCACCTAGGTTTTGGATTGATATACAGGTGGCCCCCGTTTTTCAGACGCTCGTTTTACGACAGCTCACTGTTACGAAAGAGTTACATTAGTACCTGTTTTTGCTGACCAAAGAGGATTTTCGGTTTTATGATAAAGATGATGCCTGCTTTATATGTGAGTTTACCCCGAGAAGGACTACCGTGACCGTGAAGCCTTGTGCAGCAGTTATGTACGCATGTGTGTACGTGCATAGCTGTGCACGTGCCGATTCTTTTTCTCTCCAAATCAATTTCAGTTCACTATCTTCCCGATTTTCAGTGAAACTACACTGTAAATTCAATATTTCTACTTTATATAGTGTGTATATTTATCATATCATTCCTACTTTTACTATAGGTTAGTGTTATTTTAGGTTTTATGTGCTATTTGGTATGATTTGGTGGGTTATTCTTTGGGTCTGGGAACGTCCAAAATCTTTTCCCATTTATATTAATGGTAATTGCTTCTTCACTTCATGACATTTCGGTTTACAAACGGTTTCATAGGAACACTCTAACTTCAGGTACCGGGGGAAACCTGTATTCACACCTATATATGCATAACATTGCTAACCCTTGGATTATCTGGTTTAAGTTCACTATTATTAGTAGTTACCAATAAAATAGTGTTTGTTAACTGCAAAACCAGACTCCGTGTGTTCAATTGTTGCTGGTAGTTTTATAAGTTTGCGTCTACGTGACACCTGAAGTAACAAATGGTACATAATATGTGATTAAACTATTAAGATTTATAATTCTTACTTTGACTATAGGGTTAGTAAAGAAAACAAAAAAAAGAAAAAGGGCCCGCTCTCTCCATTCACGTCTTCTCATCTCTCCCCAGCAAAAGACCATGAAAATCTCTCTTCCAGACTCACAAGAAAGAACATTTCTGTCATTGGATAGCCCCGCACTCCAAAACCCTGTTATCTCTAATTGTAACCTAGACATTGCTGCTGCAGAGAAACCACTACCTCAGCAGTGAAACATTGCATAGAGGCCATTACATCAGCAGTGAAACCTTACAGTATGTTACACTTGTGACACACTACCGGGTTCACACTGGGGAGAAAGTTTCAATAAGCTGCATGCTGGATATTTGTCCATCACCGTTGCTGAATGCAATTTCGAGAGTGACTGTCGGTGCTGAACTCTGCAATTATTGCTGCTGCTCACCACACCGAGTTCTGCACCCTGGTCACTGGGCATGGGAGGAGTTTATTCTGCTGCACATTCACCTTTAATGGAACTGGAGTTTAATATTCTGGATCTGAGACAAATAAACCAGTTCTATTTTAAACTCTGTCTTTGGTGCTTAGTGAATTTATAACACAACTGGTGTACTCAGGCCTGCTGAACCCGGCCAGTGAATCTGTTCCACATCAGTCCATTTAAATCCTCCCCTGTTGTTTCCCTTAAATTCTCTGCAGACTGAAGAAGTCGAGATGACTGCAGTTCTAATCTCTGGGCTGATGAAGAATGACATTGTCCGTTAACCTACTTAATCACAACTTATTTCCACATTATGACTCATTTTCCCTGCTTCTAAAGGGTTGTTGGATACACCACTGTCCTCTAAAGACTTAAATTGGAATGGGAAACCATAAATTGGATGTTCAAAGGAGCAGGGTCAGAAACCAGAGGCAGGTCTGCACAGCGCAGAGTTTGGGACTCTGGATGATGGATGGGGTAAGAACGTATGATGAGGAGAAAGGAATCAACAGTGGGGTTTGGCAATGGATGACAGAATAGCAACATTTGGATGCTAATTGGCAGACAAAATAACTTGGTTATCTGACTGACGAACAATGCCTGTGGTGAGGGGCCCCATTGGTCGAGGCACATGTGTGTGTTGAGAATGGTTATACCTGTTGAGGGAGTTATTCCTGCTTGTTTATCCTGTAATATTATATCTGAATGGTTATTTCAGATGATCCTATCTGTAATAATGTATTTATTATCATAGAAATTGTGAGATTATGTCCTTAACTGAATCAGGCTTGAAGTCATGGTGCCTTTATCAAGTTATCGTGGTCATTCATCAGTTTGTATTTTAAAGCAAGATTTTGGTGAATGATATTTGCCACTTGATTGTACCTGCGTAAGTAATTAGATTGAGTTCAACTGCTGCAGGATCCTGGAATGTGTTGGATTGTGTCTGGTTTCTCTTGGCATTTTCTGCATTTAGTGTCTGGTTTGCTTGTATTGCATGTATTTCAGATTTTTTTCTTTTTCTTAAACACCTTGTCCTGTATTTCTGCAAGGAACTCCTCTGTTTTTGAGAAGAGGTCTCCAACTCTCAGTCAGGTGCTCGGTGCTTCCTTGTCAACATCTAGTCTGCTCAGATCATTGGGATGTCTCCCATGGAAGGTCATTCTCATTCCACTGGTTAATGTTTTCTTCCAGAGTGGTGATTCATTTTACTGAGTTGGCCTCTCATTTAAGTTTTCTGCTCAGTATTTCTTATCACAATTGCATATACACACATGGAGTGCTGAATCCAGTTCATTTTTGATGAAAATATATAAACCTAGAAGTTTTATCTGACTGTTGTGTGATTTCTTTTTATTTCATGTGTGTTATTTCTCTTCCTCCTCCTGTCCAAGGTAGTGTTAATCTAAGTGGGTTTGAGTGTAAATAGTCTTTTCTAAAGCTTTCTTAAGTTCTTGTTTATCATTCTAAATTTTACTAATTGAAATGGGACCAAGATATTTTTATTTAAAAAAAATTCAATGTCGGTATTGATGAAAATGTTTATTGCCTGTGTTGTATTTGTTAATTATTGAGCTCTATTTGGTAGTTTTTTTTAAAGTCTTGGACTAAATTTTGTCAAAGGTTTTCCCTATTCCGCACTACTTACTATTTTCATTGCTTGTTGATATTCCAGATATGTGGGTATCAAGAGTCCCGGTGAAGGGTCTTGGCCTGAAATGTTGATTCCCATCCACAGATGCTGCCTGACATGCTGAGCTCCTCCAGCACTTTGTGTGTAGCTCTCTAGATTTCTAGCATCTGCAGGTCCTCTTGTTTCCCAGATACTTATATATTTATGGAAAGAACAAGACAAAAACAAGCTGGTAGTGGGGTTGAGTGGCTCTGTTGGTGAAATATTAAATAAAATCATTAGAAAGTGGTAGTATAGGATTGGAAGGTGTAGAATCTGTGGGTAGAATTAAGGAACAGCAAATGTTAAAAAAAAAAACCCTGATGGGAATTGTACAGAGACTTCCAAACAATAGTAAGAATGAGGTCCACAAATTACAATGGGAAATAGAAAATGTGTGCCATACGGGCGATATTACAATAGTCATGGGGGATTGTCATTCAGGTGATTAGGAAAATTAGGATGGTGTTGGTCTCAAGAGGAGGAATTTCCTAGAATGCCTAAAGATGTTTGTTTTTTTTTAGAGCAGCTCGTGGTTGAGCTGGCTTGGGGATCAGATATACTGGATTATTGTAATCAATTGGAATTAATTAGGTCACTAAAGTCCAAAGAACCCTTAGGGGCAAGTGCTCTTAATATGATCAAATTCACCCCGACATTAGAGAAGGAGAAGCTAAAGTCAGATGTGGAATAAAAAGAATTAGAGAGGCATGAGAGAAAAATTGGTCAAAATTGATTTAAAAAGAACACGGCAGGGACAAAAACAGCAGCAATGACTGGAATTTTTGGAAGCAATTTGGAAGGCACAGGATATATACAGTGGCATGCAAAAGTTTGGGCACCGCAATCAAAATTTCTGTTCCTGTGAATAGCTAAGCGAGTAAAAGATGACCTGATTACAAAAGGCATAAAGTTAAAGATGACACATTTCTTTAATATTTTAAGCAAGATTTCATTTTTAGTTCCATCTTTTACAATTTCAAAATAACAAAGAAGGAAAAGGGCCGGAAGCAAACGTTTGTGTGCCCTGCATTGTCAGTACTGAGTAACACCCCCTTTGGCAAGTATCACAGCTTGTAAACACTTTCTGTAGCCAGCTAAGAGTCTTTCAGTTCTTGTTTGGGTAAATGTCTGGGTTCCGTCATAAGTAGCAAAGTACTAACTGTGGAAATTACAAATCAGAATATTATTAGAGTCACAGAGAGCAGCAGCACTGAAACAGGCCGCTCTGCCCTTCTAGTCCATGCCGACCTGTTTTTGTTGTTACTGCCTAGTTCCTGCTACGTGCACCAGAGCCTCCATACACCTCCCATCCACGTCCTCACACAAATTCCTCTTTAGTGTCTAAATCAAACCCACATCCTCCACTTCCACTGGTAGCTCATTCCACACTCTCACCAACCTCTGAGTGAAGAATTCCCCGAAAATAATTCACTTTCACCCTGAACGTATGTCCAATGTCAGGGTGAGAGGGAGGACGGGGTAGAGAGGGAAGACAGTAAGGGGACGGGGTGTTCAAGTGCAGAGAGGGAAACAGAGCAGAGAGATTATACTGAATATCTTTCAGAAAAAGTAATTGAACTTGCTGCAAACCTACTCTCCATATCCTATACATTCTTAAAGAAATTATTGATCTAGATGACAATAATGGTATATGTTCAAAGTAAATGTTATTATCAGAGTACATATATGTCACCACATACAACCCTGAGATTGTTTTTCCTACAGGAACACTTAGCAAATCTTTAGAATAATAACAGGATCAATGAAAGATCAAGTGGAGCATAGAATTCAACAAACTGTGCAAATGCAAATATAATTAAATATCAATGAATAATGAGAGCAATGGGGTGTAACCGTGGGGAACCTCACTAGGCCCGGGCCTTGAGTCCATTAAACAGCCTCCCACCATCACTCTCTGCTTCCTACCATCAAGACAACTGTGCATCCAGTGAGCCAGCTCTCCCTGGATCCCGTGTGGTCTGACTTTCCACAGCAACTTACCATGTGAACCTTATCAAAGGCCTCACTGATGCCCATATCGGCCCCGATCCTGGGACAGAGGTGTCACCGATCAGAGGGCATGGATTTAAGCAGAGAATGAAGAGGTTTATAGGGATCTGAGGAGGAGATTTCTCACTCAGAGAGTAGCTGAAATCTGGAACACACTGCCCGAGGTGGTGGTGGAGGCAGGTCCCTTCACAACATTTACGAAGTGGATGAGCATTGAAACTGCCGAGATACAGTCGGCTGTGAACCAAGTGCTGATAAATGGGACCAGTGTAGACAGTGAGTGGATGGTCAGAACAGGTATGGCCGGCCAAAGGCCTGTTTCCGTGCTGTGTGATCCACCACTCCGGACATGCTAAATTAACGATGGTGGCACTGGAAGGCATTGATTTCAAAACTCCACACCCCTCTCCAACCTGAAATAAACTAGACTGCACCCCTTTGTCACCACTGTGAATATCAGTTTCTCTCAAGGTAACATACAAATTGTTCACTTTTGCTAAACAACTGGCAATTGATGAAGTTCCTGTGTCTTCTTCCATTAATGTTGCTGCCTTACAGCAAAACTAACCCTCTCACTGTGTCAGAATCAGTGATTAAATCAGACCCCAAACACTGTGCTTTCACCCCTGCACGTTATAACTGGAACCATCTCACTGAGGGTCTGATGGAGACATGGGATCACATCTCCCCTGCTTCTGACATTTCAAATACCCTCAGAATGGTTTTCTCATTCAGTCTGAAGGTTATGGTACATTCAGCTCGTCGTCAGACCTGACAAACCATGTCTTCCCACAGCTGGTTCCACCTGTTGGTGTGTCCTCTTTCCTCCACCTCCAGGGAAGCTGCATCTCCACACAAACTCCTCACTTGAGACGACTGTCTGTACCCGTGACACAGGAAATCACATCACTGTCACTCTCCTGATACCGTGTCTGACCTGCTCACCTCCGGGTATCCTCCATCAACAAACCTCTTCCTCAGTCACCACCTGTGAGATTATAAAAACACTATTAAAACGATCTATCAGACAGCTCCTGTACCCCTCCACCTCTGACCATGCTGCGCTGGTTATAACTCTTTCTCCCTTTGCAAACTCCAGATGTCCCACTAGATCCGAACCATCTGTACAAACCCGTGTCCTCCTCTGATGCAAAGGTCACTGACCTCCCCCCCCCCTTCCCAATCAGCAGTCGCAGCCCATGATGGTGACAGCGGCTCGCAGACTCTACGGCTTTGTAACAAACACAGTGTTAACAGCAAGATTGCACAGTAATTAATATGAACAGAGAATTGCTGTTTCCTGAAAGGACACGCCAACTGGCTCATTCAATTGCTCAGATTCTCCCTAATTAACAACTTATTTTGTCCCGGGACCTCTCTTCCCCGGGTTACGGAAAGTCCGATCACCACTCTGCTCCCACATCCCTCATCCGACCACTCACCCCACACCTATACATCCACCTATCAGCTCTATCCACACACACAGACAGATCCCCTTCGTTCCAAGCATCCTTCCGGCTCGGGGAACCACAACTTACCGATCCCACAGGGTTCGGGCGCAAAGCTAAAACCGGGGCTGCGGGACCGGAAAGCCCGGAGCTTCCAGCCGTCCGGCAGAGCTCGATCCCAGGCCTTTCCCTCTGCAGTCGGCCCCGATTTACACAACCCCGGGATCAGCCCCTTACTCACCGCTGCCCGAATAGGAAAACGCCGCGCCTGCGTTTAGCAGGAGGTACTCCGAAGCAACACCGGTGGACAGAGGTCTGCACAGCGCCACCAGTGGCCGGAGGCGGAAGGGGCACCGGAGAGGTAAATCACAAATAATACGTACACAACGCTGGAAGAACTCAGCATCCGTGAGAAAAGAGTAGCCAACGTTTCGGGACGAGACCCTTCATCAGGAATGGGGGGGAAGAGAGGGCCGAAGCCCAGTAATAGAGATAGGGGAGGGGGAAGGGCTAGAGACGCCAGGTGGAGAACCAATCAGAGGAAAGATAAAGGGGGGTGGGGATAAGCACCAGTGTAGAGGCGGCCGCATCGGGAGCAGCGGACACAACAGGCGACCCCGGAAGATTCACAGGTGAAGTGTCGCCTCACCTGGAAGGATGTTTGGACAATGGAGAGAGTTCGACCGCCCGGCCCTTTCACTGTGACACCCCGAACTCCACATCAAATCCGTCCAAACAAATCTGGGTGAACTTTAATGACCAATAAATATAATTCCTCTCAGCGATCAGCTGTATGAGTGATTCCCTGACTCTGAGAGGAAGGGGTATCTATGGTCCACACTGTCAGGGTGTTGAGTTTACCAGGAGACAAAGACTGCAGGGACGAGAGGTTTTCTGTTGACTAATACACTGTGTGTGGACCCCGCTGGCAATTCTGGTGTTGTGACCCGAATCGAGACAAACACCACGCTGCCCACTCCACCAACAACACGGCACAGCCGGACACATAACAGGGGACTTTACATCCCACAACACTGGATTCAGTGATGAAACCCGTGATTAATGTTGTTGTCCCACTGAAAAGTCCATTAAGGTGCTTTTAAATGCCAGCGCTCTCCCACAGGTGACGTCACACAGCTCCTCCCCCCACGCGCCTGACGTCACACATGGGCTCCCCACACCGGGATCTGCCCTCACGTGCGCGGTGTCTTACGTCACCCACGCGCTGCTGTGCTCGAGCTTTATCGGTTAAACGGCTGGGCTAATAATCACGTGACCAGCCCCTCCCCCACCGCTGTCAACAGAGGATTCAGGAGCTGCGCTATTCCCATTGGTGCGAAGCGATGTCAATCACAGGTTACAACCATTCGCGGAGGCGGACAAGCCGAGTGGGCGTTACCCCGCTGAGTTCGTCTCCCGCTCAAGCGCCGACCGCCTCCTCAGAGCGGAGAAAACCTCAAAGTAAATGTCCGCTTTCTGATTTATTTCCATTTCCCTCCGAGGGAAGTTGGGGGCTTTTGTGAAGCGTCTCCCGCGGCCGGAGTCTGATGTATCGCTGAGAGGTAGGACGAGACCGCTCGGCCCGTCGGTTTGATGCCGGTTCCCCGGGGAGGGATTTTATTGAAAGGGTAAAGATGGTGAGAGAGGGGGCGGACAGGATGTTTGTCCCGGTGGGGACAGGAGGGGCTCATCTGTGGAAATCCCGACAGAAGACAGGGGGGGATTTTATTGAAAGGGTGAAGATGGTGTGAGAGGGGGCGGACAGGATGTTCTGGGTAACCACGCCAGAGGAATCATCTTCATACTATCTCGTCCTGTCAACATTCGGTATCTTTCAATGAGATCCCCACACACTCCTCTGAATTCCGGCGAGTACAAGCCCAGACCCGGCAAACGCTCATCTTATGTTAACCCCTTCATTCCCGGAATCATCCTCGTGAAACTCCTCTGGACTCTCTCCAGTGACAACTCATCCTTTCTGCGATATGGAGTCCAAAACTGTAGACAATTCTCCAAATGCAGCCTGACTAGTGTCTTAGAAAGGCTCAGCATTATCTCCTTGCAGTTATATTCGATTCCCCTTGAAATAAACACTAACACTGCACTTGCCTTATTTACCATAGAAACGACCTGTAAATGAACCTTCCGGGTGTCATAAGGGGGGTGCAGGTAGTGGAGCCAAATGCAAGACACAGACACTGAGGTGCTAGGAACAGGGCTCGGTTCGTCAGGAAAGCAACGGCAGAAACAACGCTGGACATTGACACACAGACTAGGATTCAGGGCCGGGGCCAGGAGTCAGACAAGGAAAGCAGGACCAGGATAAGGAACTTCGTACTCGGTACCTGGTCTAGGACTCCGAGCCAGAGACTGGACAGGGCCCGATTGGTACCAACGTCACCCTGTGACCCACCGTCTCCCGAAGGAGAGAAGCTGCTTTCCACCCTGATGTCCCTCACCAGGTCATCCAGGAAGGATTTCAGCTGCCGTCTGTCATTCCCCGACACAACATTCCCCTTCCCCTTCCCCTTCCGTCTGAGGGTGACACGCAGGGACTTCACCAGCCTCGACATGCTAGGCCAGCGAAGCGAGGCTAGTTTAGGCCGATGCTTTGCACCCACAGAGGAGTGAATAAACTCTCTGATCTCCTCCACAGGTATCAATGGGGATTTCTCAGGAGGGGTGAGTATGTCCATTGTCTCGCTATCAAAAGAGTCTCCCTCCAATCCCTCACTGCAGACAGATTCCCCATCTTCCTCCTCATGTGGTGTATAAGGTGGCTGCCCCTGTAACCCACACTGCACAGCGGGTACCTCCCTCATACCTTCCAGCTCCACCGTCGCATCAGTCTTATCCACAGTTGCGACGATGGAGGGAAAATCCCCAGTGACTCCCTGCAGGCCATTAGTTGTTGGGGGTCGGCATGCAGGTTATATCACCCTTCCCAGGAGACAAGTATGAAGGGGACCCCAGCAGCTCTGGTCCAAGGAATTCACCGGCAGCCTGACGCTGACAGTGAGAGAGCTTGGTCTCCTCTCCGCTCACACTGTTTAATACACTTGCCTCCAGGGAGGCACATTCTGCTTAGTCCTGGGTGGAGGGCTCCAGGTCTGTTTTAGTTGTGCCAACAGGCCTAGCACTAGCTTCCTGCACAACCACACCACCTACCACAGGACTGGGGGTTCAGGGTTAGAAGCACCTTCCACCCGGATTCCCACCCCTTTCTGGGACTCCTCCGCATCTACATCCCTGCCCTCTTGGGGTAACATTCCCTTCAAGCGGGAGGAGCACACAGGTACGGGATTCACCGATGGATCGTTACTCCCAGGTTCCATGGGTATAAAACACAATGGCATACACAGCACACAGACACTTATGAAAGCAATGACAATATCCACAGATGGACTGGGCACAAATAAGCACAATTAAGTTTTTTCCTACTTGGTCTCTCTCTACCTCATCGAAGTGTCCCGTGTCCTTCTCTCCACTCTTTCCATTCCTTTCTCTTCCGTCACTGAACGCGTTAAACAATATATTTTACGGTTGAGTCTACATATTGATTAAGCGATGAAAAAACAGAAGTGCAAACCTTGTTGCGAAATCAAACGATATTCATAGCGGAATGAGAGAAAATAAAAAAGTAAGTTGGGAGAACAGAGAGTGATAGCCCACTCTGTTGGAGAGAAAATGATTCAGAATGCAATACGTTTCAAACAGAAAATGAAGAGACGATTGATATGGAATTCACATGAATTACGGATAGGTGATAGAGAACGACAGCAGAGCAGAGAAAATCAACAAACGGGAGACATTCAGTGCAATATCATAAGAACATCAGACAAAGGAGCAGAAGTCGTCCATTCGGCCCATCAAGTCTTTTCCACCATTTCATCATGAGCTGATCCAATCTCCCCTTTAGTCCCATTCCCCCGCCTTCTCACCATAATTTTTGATGCCCTGACTACTCAGATACTCAGCACTACCGGCCCATCCACCTATCTTTGTATCATGGGCAAACTTAGCCACAATGCCATCTATTCCATAATCCAAATCGTTGATACACAACGTAGAAAGAAGCGGCCTCAACATGGACCCCTGTGGAACACCACAGGTAACCGGCACCCAACCAGAATGGGATCCTTTTATTCCCACTCTCTGTTTCCTGCCAATCAGCCAACGCTCTATCCACGTATGTAACTTCCCCGCAATTCCATGAGCGGGGAAATCTTGTTTAGCAGCCTCATGTGCGGCACCTTGTCAATGGCCTTTTGAAAATCCAAATACACAACATCCACTGCATCTCCCTTATCTCGCCTATTTTTAATTTCCTCAAAAAAATTGCACTAGGTTTGTCAGGCAGGAATTTCCTTTAAGGAAACCATGCTGAGTTCTGCCTATCTTGTCAGATGCCTCCAGGTACTCCGGAACCTCATCCTCGACAACCGATTCCGACAACTTCCCAACCACTGATGTCAAGCTAACAGGTCTATAATTTCCTTTTTGCTTTCTTGCCCCCTTCTTAAATAGCGGACTGTCATTTCCAATCTTCCAGTCCTCCGGAACCAGGCCAGAATCTATCGACTTTTGAAGGATTCAATACACTTGACAATGAAAATTATTTTACAGATGCACAAAATTGATAGCTTTGTTGACAGTGAGGTAGAAATTGGACAATGTGAACTGCACTTTCATGGCAACCATTGTCTATTCCGTGTTTCTCCCCGACGTGCTGCCTTGATGCGCACATGCATTAAACTGTCTGAAATGAATGACCCACATGAACAGTCTTTCACGTGTCCAGCTACTCTGTGCGGTAATAAGCCAGTGGGTCGTCAATTATGGTATGGAATTGATCAGCTTCTCAGATAGTCCTCGACGGGCACACAGGGGTCAATATTGAGGTACCCACTGAGTCAGTTCCATGGATGAGCAGAGCTGGAATATTCACAAAGAGTGAGAGGATCTGGAGAGTGCTGATGCAGGGACGGACAAGGAAATGGACGGCCAGAATTCACTGAAGGCAGGGATGCGGGTTGATATTAGCGACATACAAATGTTCAGTAGTGGATAATACAATGGACGCAGTAGGAGTGGAAGTGGAAGCTTTAGCATAAGCTCGCGTGAGGTGTTGGCTTTCTTTGTTCATTTTCATGTAATTAATTGACGCAGAGATTTAGGTGCAGGCCTGCCTAGTTGCGTACCGAGGCGACAGCAATTTCAGTCTCCACAATGATGTCTCCATCACACCAGAGAGAGAAAGAATACAACAACAAGCGAGTTTGGGTGCTGGGAGTGCCGAATATTTGCTCACGGTCAACGTGTTTAATCCTGAGCTTCTGGCTTCACCACAGTTTAATTCTTATTCCGCTGACATTCGGAGCATTTCTCTGCCTGCGGCCTTCTCCACTGACATCGTGAGGCGGAGCGTAACCGAGAGGGACGGCATCTCATCTTCCAACCGGACTGCTTGCTACGATCGCGAATGAACTGTGATTTTCTCTGTCTCTCTCTCTCACACACTGGCTGAACTCCCCTCTCATTGTTTGTATGGAGATGCTGCTTTCTCGCTCGAGGACGGTGAGACCCTAAGGAACGGCCAGTATTTTACGCTGCACAAGACTGAATACAGCTCCATGTTCTAATTTATCATTCAGGTCACCGCAGTCTTCATGACGGGAAATTACACAATTGACCCAGTCCCGGGGGTGAGTGTTAACTAGTTTCTGTTTCTACGGGGTCTGGTTCACTGGACGAGTTCTCCGAGTCTATGTTTCAATTTTGGACCATGAACAGCAAAAGAAACAAAAAACAACTGATTGCGACCACTTTTATTTGTTCCAATTAAGTCAAGTGAAGACACTTTTATTGTCATTTCGACCATAACTGCTGGTACAGTGCATACTAAAAATGAGACAACGTTTTTCAGGACCATGGTTTACATGACACAGTCCAAAAACTAGACTGAACTACGTAAAAAAAGAACCAACTACAACAACATAGAGAAAGCTATACTAGACTACAGACCTACACAGGACTGCGTAAAGTGCACAAAAACTGCAGGCATTACAATAAATAATAAACAGGACAATAGGGCAAGGTGTCAGTCCAGGCTTCGGGTATTGAGGAGTCTGATAGCTTGGGGGAAGAAACTGTTACATAGTCTGTTCGTGAGAGCCCGAATGCTTCGGTGCCTTTTCCCAGACGGCAGGAGGGAGAAGAGATTGTATGAAGGAGTGCGTGGAGTCCTTCATAATGCTGTTTCCTTTGCGAATGCAGCGTGTAGTGTAAATGTCCGTGATGGCGGGAAGAGAGACCCCGATGATCTTCTCAGCTAACCTCACTATCCGCTGCAGGGTCTTGCGATCCGAGATGGTGCAATTTCTGAACCAGTCAGTGATGCAGCTGCTCAGGATGCTCTCAATACAACCCCTGTAGAATCTGATGAGGATGTGGGGTGGGAGACTTTCCTGAGCTTCGCAGAAAGTAGAGACGCTGCTGGGCTTTCTTTGCTATGAAGCTGGTGTTGAGGGACCAGGTGAGATTCTCCGCCAGGTGAACACCAAGAAATCTGGTGCTCTTAACGATCTCTACCGAGGAGCCGTCGAGGAGTGGTTGCTCCGTGCCCTCCTGCAGTCAACAACCATCTCTTTTGTTTTGTTCACATTCAGAGACAGGTTGTTGGCTCTGCACCCGTCCGTTAGCCGCTGCACCTCCTCTCTGTAAGCTGACTCGTAGTTCTTGCTGATGAGACCCACCACGGTCGTGTAATCGGCGAACTTGATGATATGATTCGAGCTGTGTGTTGCAGCACAGTCGTGGGTCAGCAGAATGATCAGCAGTGGACTGAGCACGCAACCCTGGGGAGCCCTCGTGCTCAGTGTGATGTTGTTGGAGATGCTGCTCCCGATCCGGACTGACTGAGGTCTCCCGGTCAGTAAGTCTAGGATCCAGCTGCAGAGGGAGGTGTTCAGACCCAGTAGGCTCAGCTTTCCAATCAGTTTCTGAGGGATCATTGTGTTGAATGCTGAACTGAAGTCTATGAACAGCATCCGAACGTATATCTTTTTTGTCCAGGTGGGTTATGGCCAGGTGGAGGGTGGTGGCAATGGCGTCGTCTGTTAAGCGGTTGGGACGGCACGCAAACTGCAGGGGGTTCAGTGTGGGTGGCAGCAGGGTCTTGGTATGCCTCATGACGAGACTCTTGAAACACTCCATGATGTTGGATGTAAGTGCAGGACACTGAAGACTTCTTCGGCACGGGGACGATGGTGGCGGCCTTGAAGCAAGTTGGAACGCTGGCGCTGCTCAGGGAGATGTTGAAGATGTCAGTGAGAACATCAGCTAGCTGGTCTGCACATCCTCTGAGCACTCTACCGGGAATGTAATCTGGTCCAGCAGCCTTCCGTGGGTTGACCCTCCACAGGGTTCTTCTCACAACGGCCACGGTGAGACACAGAACCTGGTCATTCGTAGGAGGGGTGGACTTCCTCACCACCACGTCATTTTCCGCCTCAAAACGAGCGTAGAAGTTATTCAGCGCATCAGGGAAGGAGGCATCACCCGCACAGTCAGGTGATGTTCTGTAATTGGTCATCTCCTGGATGCCCTTCCACATACGCCGCGTGTCGTCACTGTCCTGAAAATGGCTGTGGATTAGGTGGGCGTGTGCACGCTTTGCCCCTCTGATGACCCGGGACAGTTTGGCCCTCGCTGTTGTTCGGGCTGCCTTGTCGCCTGCTCTGAAGGCGGAGAGCTGCGCACGCACTTCTGCGGTCATCCATTGCTTCGGGTTAGCGCGCATAGCGATTTTCTTGGACAGGGTAACATCATCAATGCACTTGCTGATGTAGCTGGTCACTGATGCTGTGGACTCCTCTAAGTTGATAGAGTCGCCATCGGTTGCAGCCTCCCTGAACATGTGCCAGTTAGTGTGCTCAAAGCAGTCTTGAAGAGCAGAGATGGCTCCTGCTGTCCAGGTTTTCACCTACTTCTCAACAGATTTGGAGCCTCTGACGAGCGGTCTGTATGCTAGGATTAGCATAACAGAGATGTGGTTGAGTAACTGAGGTGGGGGCGGGGCTCCGCCCGGTACGCGTCGGGGATGTTTGTGTAAACCTGGTCCAACACGTTCTCCCCTCTCGTTGAAAAGTACACATACTGATGGAATTTGGGAATCACCAGCGACAATAAACTGTCCATCAGGGTATTAGCAGTTCTGCAATAGCCCCGTACAGTTCACAAAGCGTCGCCTGAGCATTAGCGCTGGGGAGAATGCAGACACTGACTATGAGGGCAGTGGTGAATTCCCGTGGTAAGTAAAGTTGTTAAACCGTACACTGCTGATGCTTCTGTATAACGTCATTCCGCTCATTTCGCTCAGGCTGGTTTTATAAGATTTCCTTCTTCCGCGTTTAAACAAATTTTGACCTGTTTGCTCCCCCTGCCTTGGCTGACCATATCGTGCACTTGCTGCTTTCGAAGATACCTCCCTCCCTGTGGGCGATACACAAAAATAATCATGTGGAACTTGTACATTCCGCGACACCACACATAGACCAATGCTATTCTACCCTCCATACGGCAATATAACTTGTCACCGGAGGCAGTGGAAGGTATCAAGTCTGTCATAAAATCACTTTCTGTTCAGGAAGTCCTGGTACCAACCTGCAGTCCCTGTAAATCTCCTATTCTACCAATTCCGACACCATGTCGCGATAATGAGTGACAATTTGTACAAGGGCTAAGGGCTATTAACAAAATAGTTGTACCTCTTCCTTCCGTCCTAGCCAATACTGTACTGTCGTCATCCTCTCCATATTACTGCCGCATGTGAATGTTATTCTATTATATACTCTGTTCTGCCTTTTTTCTCCATCTCATTACATAAGGACAGTCAGTAATTGTTTGCTTTCTCATACAGTGGTGGACAGAGAACTCGGACCAGGTTGCATCATGGGTAAACTGAGAGCCCCTCGGTTTATGCCGCGGCCGTCACACAAGATTTAAAGAGCCCTACGGTTGCCAGGGAAAAGTGGAATTTTACAAAGTGCCGATTATCTGTTTATTAGCTCTCCCGCCCGGGTTAATTGTGAAAAAGATATTGTGAAAAAGATATAGGCCCGGAACATCGACTGTTTGCTCTTTTACATAGATGCCGTCTGGACCGCTGAGTTCCATATAACCATATAATAATTACAGCACGGAAACAGGATATCTCGGCCCTTCTTGTCCGTGCCGACGCTTACACTCACCTAGTCCCAGTGGTCTGCACTCAGCCCATAACCCTCCATTCCTTTCCTGTCCATATACCTATCCAATTTGACTTTAAATGACAATACCAAACCTGTCTCTACCACTTCTACTGGAAGCTCGATCCACACACCTACCACTCTCTGAGTAAAGAAGTTCCCCCTCGTGTTACCCTTAAACTTTTGCCCCCTAACTGTCAAATCATGTCCTCTTGTTTGAATCTCCCTTACTCTCAATGGAAAAAGCCTATATATGTCAACTCGATCTATCCTCCTCATTATTTAAATAACTTTATCAAGTCCCCCTTCAACCTTCTACGCTCCAATGCATAAAGACCTAGCTTGTTCAGACTTTCCCTGTAACCTAGGTGCTGAAACCCAGGTAACATATCTAGTAAATCTTCTCTGTACTCTCTCTATTTTGTTGATATCTTTCCTATAATTCGGTGACCAGAACTGTACACAATACTCCAAATTCGGCCTTACCAATGCCTTGTACAATTTTAACATTACATCCTAACTCCTTTACTCAATGTTCTGATTTATAAAGGCCAGCATACCAAAAGCTTTCTTCACATCCCTATCCACATTAGATTCCACCTTCAGGGAAAAAATGCACCATTATTCCTAGATCACTCTGTTTTTCTGCATTCTTCAATGCCCTACCATTTATCATGTATGTCCTATTTGGATTATTCCTACCAAAAAGTAACACCTCACATTTAAACTCCATCTGCCATTGTTCAGACCGCTCTTCTAACTGGCCTAAATCTTTCTGCAAGCTTGGAAAACCTACTTCATTATCCACAACGCCACCTACCTTAGTATCATCTGCATACTTACTAATCCAATTTACCACCCATCATCCAGATTATTAATGTATATGAGAAACAACATTGGACCCAGTAGAGATCCCTGAGGCACACCACTAGTCACCGGCCTCCAACCTGACAAACAGTTATCCACCACTACTCACTGGCATCTCCCATCTAGCCACTGTTGAATCCATTTTACGACTTCAATATTAATACCTAACGATTGAACCTTCCTAACTAACCTTCCGTGCGGAACCTTTGGACTGAAGTCCATATAGACAACATCCACCGCTTTACCCTCGTCAAATTTCCACGTAACCACTTCATAAAATTCAATAAGATTTGTTAAACATGACCTTCCACGCACAAATCCATGCTGACTATTCCTAATCAGACCCTGTCTATCCAGATAATTATATATACCATCTCTAAGAATACTTTCCATTAATTTACCCACCAGTGACGTCAAACGGACAGGCCTATAATTGCTAGGTTTACTCTTAGAACCCTTTTTAAACAATGGAACCACGTAAGCAATACGCCAATCCTCCGGCACCATCCCCGTATCTAAAGACATTTGAAATATTTCTGTCAGAGCCCCTGCTATTTCTACACAACTTCCCTCAAGGTCCCAGGAATATCCTTTCAGGACCGGGAGATTTATCCACTTTTATATTCCTTAAAAGTGCCAGTACTTCCTCCACTTTAATCGTCATAATTTCCATAACTTCCCTACTTGTTTCCCTTACCTTACACAATTCAATATCCTTCTCTTTAGTGAATACCAAAGAAAAGAAATTGTTCAAAATCTCCCTCATTTCCTTCGGCTACACACATAGCTGTCCACTCTGATTCTACAAGGGACCACTTTTATCCCTCACTATCCTTTTGCTATTAATATAACTGTAGAAACCCTTCGGATTTATTTTCACCTTACTTGCCAAAGCAACCTCGTATCTTCTTTTAGCTTTCCTAATTTCTTACTTAAGATTCTTTTTACATTCTTTATATTCCTCGAGCACATCATTTACTCCATGCTGGTTATATTTACTATATATCTCCCTCTTTTTGCGAACCAAGTTTCCAATATCCCTTGAAAACCATGGCGCTCTCAAACTTTTAACCTTTCCTTTCAACCTAACAGGAACATAAAGATTTTGTACCCTCAAAATTTCACCTTTAAATTACCTCCATTTTTCCATTACATCCTTCCCATAAAACAAATTGTCCCAATCCACTCCTTTTAAGTCCTTTCGCATCTCCTCAAAGTTAGCCTCTCTCCAGTCAAAAATCTCAACCCTGGGTCCAGCCCTATCCTTCTTCATAATTATATTAGAACTAATGGTATTGTGATCAGTGGACCTGAAGTGCTCCCCAACACTTACGTCCGTCACCTGACCTATCTCATTCCCGAACAGGAGATCCAACACTGCCCCTTCTCTAGTCGGTACCTCTATGTATTGCTACAAAAAACTATCCTGCACACATTTTACAAGCTCCAAACCATCCAGCCCTTGTACAGAATGGGCTTCCCTGTCTATGTATGGAAAATTAAAATCTCCCACAACCACAACCTTGTGCTTGCTACAAATATCTACTGTCTCCTTACAAATTTGCTCCTCCAATTCTCGCTCCCCATTAGGTGGTCTATAATACACCTCTATAAGTGTTACTACACCTTTCCGATTTCTCAATTCCACCCAAATAGTCTCCCTAGATGAGCCCTCTAATCTATCCTGCCAAAGCACCGCTGTAATATTTTCTCGGACAAGCAATGCAACACCTCCTCCTCTTGCCCTTCTGATTCTATCACACTAGAAGCAACGAAATCCAGGAATAGTTACCAACCTCACCGCTCCTGCAACCATGTTTTACTAATAGCTACAACATCATAGTTGCAGGTATCATTCCATGCTCTTTCAACCACCTTTCTTACAATGCTCCTAGCATTAAAATAGATGCATTTAAGAAACTCTCCACCTTTTCCTCTCTGTTTCTCCCTAACAATGCGATCAACTTTATTACCTTTTTCTTCCTTCTCCCCTTCATCTTCGGTCTGAGCGCTCCCCTTTTCTATCACCTGCCTATCCTATCCTCTATTTGTGAACTAACCTCCTCTCCCCTAGTCTCTTCAAATTCATTCCCACCCCCCAACCATTATAGTTTAAAGTCTCCCCAGTAACCTTAGCAAATCTCTCCCGCAGGATATTGGTCCCCCTAGGATTCAATTGTAACTCGTCCTTTTTGTACAGGTCACACCTGCCCCAAAAGAGGTCCCAAACATCCAGAAACTTGAATCCCTGCCCCCTGCCCCAATCCCTCAACCACGCATTTATCCTCCACCTCATTCCATTCCTACTCTCACTGACGCGTGGCACAGGCAGTAATCCCGAGATTACCACCATTGTGGTCCTTCTCAACTGGCTACCTAACTCCCTTTCAGGACCTCTTCCCTTTTCCTACCTATGTCACTGGTACCTATATGTACCACGACCTCTGGCTCCTCACCCTCCCACTTCAGGATATCTTGGACATGATCAGTAACATCCAGAAACCCTGGCACAAGGGAGGCAAACTACCATCCGGGTCTCCTGATCGTGTCCACAGAATCGCCTATCTGACCCCCTAACTATTGAGTCCCCTATTGCTACTGCCTTCCTCTTCCTTTCCCTGCCCTTCTGAGCCACAGGGCCGGACTCTGTGCCGGAGGCACGGCCGCTGTTGCTTCCCCCAGGTAGGCTGTCCACCCCCCCCAACAGTACTCAAACAGGAGTACTTATTATTAAGTGGTACAGCCACTGGGGTACTCTTTCGTACCTGACTCTTCCCCTTCCCCTTCCTAACCGTACAGGCAGGTGCCTCCCATGGCCCCGGTGTGACCACCTGCCTGTAACTCCTCTCTATCACCTCCTCGCTCTCCCTGACCAGACGAAGGTCATCGAGCTGCAGCTCCAGTTCCCTGGCACAGTCCCTTAGGAACTGCAGCTCTGCGCACCTGGCACAGATGTGGACGTCCGGGAGGCTACGAGACTCCGGGACCTCCCACATCCGACACCGAGAACAGCAAGCTGCTCTCACACTCATACTTCCCTTTTCCTCAAATAACAGGAAAAACTGAAACCTTCCCTCGCCCGTTTCCACCTACGCCCGTTGAGCCCAAGCCCGTAAGCTTTCACTCTGCTCCCGGCTCACTTCGCTGCCCGCAAAACAACGCTGCCCGCTGTACAAGGCTGTAGCCTTTTTAAATCTTCCCCGCTTCACTGCCCGCCTTCACACGCCTACGCAGTCCCGCCTCTCAACTCCGATGAGAATAAGAAAAATTCAAGATGGCTCCCGCCGCACTCCCATTCTGATCTTCCGACTTCATTCTCCAAATTAAAAAAAACGGATTTTGAAGGATTTTGTGTGTATTACTTTGATTTCCAGCATCCGCAGATTTTCTCTTGTTTGTGATTGGACTTAGACAGCAGTCAACAACAGAAGGACATGCGCTACATACAGACAATAAGATAATCCCAGGCCGTTACCATCTCCGGAATGCGATGGTCTTGTCATTTAATATTGCCAGGCAGTTAAGTTGCAGTTGATAAACCAATTAACCTGATTGGGTGTTAAATTGGCCAAGACTGGAGTTAACTCTTGCCACTGTGGAAGATTAGAGGGATCTTGGGGTCCGAGTCCATAGGACACTTAAAGCTGCTACGCAAGTTGACTCTGTGGTTAAGAAGACATACGTGCATTGGCCTTCATCAATTGTGGGATTAAGTTTAATAGCCGAAAGGTAATGTTACAGCTATACAGGACTTTGGTCAGACCCCACCTGGAGTACTGTGTTCAGCTCCGGTCATCTCACGACAGGAAGGATGTGAAAACTATTTAAAAAGTGCAAAGGAGATTTACGACGATGTTGCCGCGGGTTGGGAGCATGCCCTATGAGAATCGGTTGAGTAAATTTGGCCTTTTCTCCTTGAGCGACTTAAGTTGACTGTAGACCAAATAGAGGGGTATAAGATGATGAGAGGCATTGATCGTGTAGATAGTCAGAGGATCTTTCCCAGCGCTGAAATGGCTAACACGAGAGGAAACAATTTTAAGGAGCTTGGACGTAGGTACAGATGAGATATCAAGGGGTAAGTTTTAAATGCAGAGAGTGGTGAGGTCGTGGCATGGGCTGCCGGCGTCTTTGGTGGAGGCGGACACGATAGAGTCTTTTAAGAGACTACTGGATAGGTCAACACGTACAACAAGCTGGATGAACTCAGCAGGTCGGGCAGCATCCATTGAAATGAGCAGTCAACGTTTCGGGCTGAGACCCTTCGTCAGGACCGATGCGTTGACTGCTCATTTCAACGGATGCTGCCCGACCTGCTGAGTTCATCCAGCTTGTTTGTACGTGTGGATTTGATCACAGCATCTGCAGTGTACTTCGTGTTTACTAGATAGGTACGTGGAGCTTAGAAAAATGGAGGGCTGTGGGTACCACGAAGTAATTTCAAAATTAAGTACATGTTCGGCACAGCATCTTGGGCCGAAAGACCTCTAGTGTGCTGTAGGTTTTCTATGTTTCTATGTTTCGTAGTCCTTTGGGATTCAGACTGTTATTGTGTTCACGTGGTGGCCGGAGATGGGACATAATCCTTTCGTATCATTGGAAATAATATTCATGAGAAATTGCTGAGTTACTAATAACTGGCACAAGGTGCGTGAATCTGTTCTACACTCGATAAATCTGTCGTGTCAACTCTTACTTCCGACAAAGCCCGGGCGAGGAGAATCACCGATGTTGTATAACGGTGATCGTTTGCAGGACAGCTATAAGCGAGGCGGAACTGGAAATGCAACACAAGGAGTAATGTGCCGTCGGAAAGCGGTACAAAATAATTTAAAGTAATTCTGCGATATTTCCATGTATGGCTTGCCGCATCAGATAAAAGATAGTGTCCGAATCCTCAGATACGAGGAGTTTGACTTTTTTATTTACCTTTGAGATGAACGGAAAGCAGACATGACTGAAATGTTAATGAATATTTTAACCGACCGTACCTTACAAGGTAAGCGTTTCCAACAATTTATGTTCGAAGTCAGTTTCCGAGCATCATTCTTTGTTTCTCTCAAAGGCCGAATACACTTTCAGATAGAGCTCAGTTAGCTCCAGAGAGGGAGAGAGAGAGAGAGAGAGAGAGAGAGAGAGAGAGAGAGAGAGAGAGAGAGAGAGAGAGAGAGAGAGAGAGAGAGAGAGAGAGAGAGAGAGAGAGAGAGAGAGACTGGTAGTAGACTGGTGTACAGTATCAGCGAGGGAGAAGAATTAAGCGGGGGTGGGGGAGCTGATGCTGGAATCGAGGGCATCCTGAGAGTGATTGGGGGTAAAACACCGTAAACATCTCTAAAAGGAATGACGTGAAACAGCAGAGAGAATGGAGAAAGGGGAGAGAAACCATCTTGACCAGCAAAACCCGGAGCCAAACGTTGTTAGCATCAGGACAACAAAGAATGAGATGCAGTGACAGAATGAAATAAAACGGGCGGGACCTGACTGGACCGTCCCGGACAGTTCCAGAGTTCTACAGAGAGCCCACCTGGGTGAAGTTCCACTGAGGCGAGCTTCGTATATTTGAGTGGAATCTGATGAAGGAAAAATTTCATCTGTACGGGATAGACAGCGAGTGAAATATATCACCACTAAATACATGAGTATTTCAGAGCGCTCAGTTGTTACCCGTGGTTCCACATATCGGCAAGTGGATAGATTATGGAGGAAACATGGCGATTGATTTAATTCCACTGTAGAAACCAGATGGGCGCTCTACAATTTAATGAATTTGGTTAATAGTTCCAGCGGGTAATTCACTGCGTTCTTCAGCTCCTCTCTGAATTTGCTCTGAGTCACGGCGTAAATACATGTGTTGGTGCAGGAGCTGAGGATCTGCAGCATCGTCGCCGTGGAGTCTGCGATATAAATCGGATCCGTGGCCGAGTAACGAGGGATGTTTGCAATCCGTATGTAAATATCAAAAACCAGCAGTGTTAACCACAGAAATATAAAACTACCGGTTATACTGAATAGTAAAACGACCGATTTCCTTCGGTTCTCCATCTCCGGGTCTTTCTCATTCTTTCCTTTGCTGCGGCCCCGGAGCCCCATCCGGACTTTATTGGCGGAAAAGATCCGCCTAACGGTCAGAGCATTGAACAATAACATCAGAACAAACGGGAGACAAGGCATGAAAACGCGATGAATCATCTCAAATGCGGCCCACGACGGGGACGTAAAGAAACTCTCTTTGCTCAAACAGCCATAGAAAACTCCATCAATTATCACCGAAGGCTCCAATGTAAAGTAGAAAGGGATACTTTCTAAACAGCTCAGAACACTCACTGTCCCGATAACCACAGCCGCCGTTGTTTCGGTACAATATTTTGTTTTCAGCTTTTCACAACAAATAGCCACAAATCTGTCACAGGTGAACGCGACTGTCAGCCAGACAGAGACCCCGGTGCTTGCTAAAAGCAGGCAACGAACAACCCTACAAACGGGAGTCCAATAGAGGAAGGAAGACCAGAAGTATATGAGAACAGTCCACTTCAGCAGAGGGTCAGAGATAACGACCAGGAGATCGGACGCTGCCATTCCCAGCAGGTAGCGAGTGATGCATTTGGAGAGACCGCACTTTCCTCGGGACAGGATAACAATCGCCACCAGGTTAACTGCAAGAGAGAGGGAAAGAAACAGAGAAATTACTGACCTGCCAGGGCAATAGAGCAAAATTATTATTATTAGACTTCATCTTGTGTTTTTTTTTCTGCTTCAAATGGTGGAAACTGGACCCAGAACATATGAACCCGCTGACAGTGTGCAATATCGGCGCGACAGAGAACTCTCCGCGAGTTTTGTAAATGGGTTCAATCTGGGTGAATTCCCAAACCGACCAGATGACAGCTGGTTAAACGCTTCCTGGCCGCAGTAAGGAATGGGTATGATATACCAACGTCACTGGTCTGAGCAGCACAGGAATGAAATGAAATCCACATCGGCGGTTCCCTCTGCTCATATTTCTAACATGAATGAGCCATTCGCGTTGTTCCATCACCCAGTCAGGCAATTCACAGTCGATTCATACGGACAGAACAGAAGGTCGGATGGCTCCCACGGATGCAGTGTAGCCCGGTGTCCTCCTGTGCAGACATTTCCATTCACCATTATTACATGACATCGAGACAGCGGAGAGGATTTCAGTCAAAGGCAGCATCTCGGCTCCAATATGGAGCTCTTCCTGCTGCGAAAGCAATGAGATTAATATCGTCAGTACCTTCCGCCCATGACTGAAATGCGTGGACTGGACAGGTGGCTGTGGAAACAAGTAGCGAGAGAAACACTTCAGAACATTGGAATTAACTCTCAGTTTCTGCCGTTTGCAGGAGTGACAGCGGCTTACCGGGAATACCAACGGCTGAAATAACAGGGTAGTAAATGTCTTCTATCCGCCAGGTTACTGGATATCCCATTTGAGTGACGCAGTGAACGCGATTGCTCTGAATTCCACAGCTCGGCAAGACACTCTGGGCTGACGTACTGAAACAGGCTCTGATTTATACAGGGGATCGATCTCCAGTGACAAGGTCCCACCTCTGATCATCGTTATTGAACAAACAACTTACATCACCGGCAGTGTCTCAGGTGTGAATGCTGTGGGGATGTAACGCGAACACGTCAGTATCATTGACATTACCTCAGTCAGATCCCTCTATCTAATTTGACCAAAACGTGTAATGAGACCAGTAAGTGAACAATGAGCCGCCCTATTTACAACTTTTCATAGTTGTATTGGCAGCGGTCACGACTGTTCCTATTTTCCAAACAGAAACGTTCACTGTGGTTCCAGCATTTTCTGCCGCTTTTCACTGTCACATCTACAAATAAATCCGGTTTCCACTCAGTGTGGTCTGGATCCAGGGACAGATGAACTCACCTCCCAGTCTCCTCCTGCAGACTTCAGTTTAATATATTCCACATTAAAAAAAAATCAGCTGCTACACCCCGTCACGCTATGTGCCTACAGATATAAAACATACTCGCTGTGTACACGGATACTCTGTCCAGTTCTCCATCAGCCCTGACGAGATCGATGTTGAAGTCATTTTTATCAGGTTCCCAGTACAATATATATTCTCGATATCTTGAAGCTCAGAGCTGTCCAGGGATCCCTCCATCCCTCCATCTCTTAAACTATCTTCTCTACATCTGGTGTGTGTGTGTGTGTGTGTGTGTGTGTGTGTGTGTGTGTGTGTGTGTGTGTGTGTGTGTGTGTGTGTGTGTGTGTGTGTGTGTGTGTGTGTGTGCGTGGGCGGCGTGTGTGGATAAGGAGTCGGTCTAGTGATCTGAAGATCGCTGTTTCGATCTTAGCTGCGTGTGTGTCCTTGAGGAAGGCACTTAACAACACATTGCTCTGTGACGACACCGGTGCCAAGCTGTATGGGTCCTAATGCCCTTCCCTTCGACAACATCGGTGGCGTGAAGAGGGGAGACTTGCAGCATGGGCAACTGCCGGTCTCCCATACAAGCTTGCGAAGGCCTCAGTCAACATCGAAAATCGATGGACATCTCCTTGAGCCAGTGTGCAAAGGTAGGTAGAGTAGTAGACTTCCAGGTCAGAAGAATAAGTTTCTTAGTCACCACCATTCCTAGATGCAGAGCAATCCGCATGTCGTGCGGCAACTCAAGAGTCAGTGCAGAGCATCCAAAGATGGCGAGGTCGTGATTCGGCTGAATGTCTCTACAAGAGGCTTTTGAGAGCCACTCAAACATTGCAGTGCAAAAGTTGTATAATGTAGGGCAAAACCAGAAAAGATGTGCTCGTGAGCCCTCGGCAGAGCGGCACTTGTCGCAATCAGGAGACACAGATGGGAAGATGCGATTCAGTTTTGTTTTTGAATAATGCAATCTATGCATCACCTTGTACTGGATTAAGCTGCAGCGTTAATAGAACAACCGTGAACCCGGGACATTGCCTCCTCCCAAAGTTCCGCTGATATCTCTGAGTTCAAGTCCCTAGCCCAGGCTTCCCTAATAAAATCTGTAGAAACCAAAGGAGTAAAACAATTCACAAATGTTGATATTAACTCTTTGGAGTCTGGAGGGAGCAAAAGGTTTTCAAGGAAGGGATGTGTGGTGGAAATAGGCTCGAAGATTGTGCACTTTTCCTTAACGTAGTGTCTAACTTGGAGACAGCGAAAAATTGTGAATTTGGAAGATTGAACTTGTGCATCTGCACAACCCCAATACACGGAATATATTTGTGAGAATAAGGGGACCTTTCATATTACCTCACATACATAGGGACCTTGACCTGTCTAGTCCCATGAGTGGGTGTGGTGCCTAACCGGATTCCTTTACTCATTTTATTTCACATTGCTTCCGTGATACCACTATTCTTTCAACTTACTTTTTGAAAGTATATTTATGTAATCTTGTAAATTGTCTGGCAGCCTTTTTGTTCTTGTTTTTGATTTGTTTTGTCTGTGCTCCACCTGGAGCTGCATTTCCTTTGTATTGTTTTGTACGTCTTCAATATGTTTTGTTTTTGTAAAACTGAAAATTGTAAATAAAGTATTAAAAAAAGAAAATTGATGGGCAGCCGAAGAAGAAGTGTGTGTGTGTGTGTGTGTGTGTGTGTATGTGTGTGTGTGTGTGTGTGTGTCTGTCTGTCTGTCTGTCTGTCTGTCTGTCTGTGTGAGTGTACTTCTTGTAATTTATATGTATAAAATTTCTTACCCGTGCTGTGGATTTGGAAGGGTAAAGTGACGGAAAAGCCTCTGTTAATCCGCCTGAGGAACAGTTAGATGCTGAAATACTGTGGTGTAGGAATATAATGGGATGATAAGGCTGTCATTCACTGTCCCGTGGGTTACGAACACAACCATCAACACGTTTGCCTCTGGTGTGAATACCGACATGATTTAACAAAATACCTTCTACCGTGTATAGATTCGATTCCAATTTCATGTCATGGTTTAACATAAGAATACCCGTGACCTTGGCATTACCTCCGCAATGCCTTTGAATAAATAAATACAGCACCACCAAATAAGGTCACACCATCGCATAAAACCATGTTAGAAACCATTATTAGCTCTCTATCTCTCGCTCTCTCTCTCACGCGCGCACATTCACACACGCACAGATACTATCCCTCTCACATACACATATACACAAGCACAGAAACATAAATCCAGAACGTTCCCTCTCTCACACACACACAAACCTAAATACAGACACCCTCCCTCTCTCTCTCCCCACCCCTAACACACAGGCAAATAAACGCCCTTGCATCTATGAAATCCTTTGCCGATCTCCCTGCCCATGACTTTCCCTTCCCACTGCGACCGCGTAGATTCAGCATGTCGATCAGGAGATAAAAGAAACAGAAGCGACATTGAAACAGCCGCAGGACCATGTTGTAGAAACTAAGAATACTCATAGCAGAATGACACACAAACAGTAAACTTGGAGAGCAGAGAGCAAAGCCCAGGCTGCCAGAGAGCAAAGGATTCATGATTCAGTAGGTCTCAAGCTGAAAATGAAGAGATGGTTGATATGTACTTCACATAAGATGCAGAATTAGTGAGATAGAACGACAGCAGTGCAGAGACAATCAACAAAGGGGAGACATTCTGATGGATAATGTGAGGATGTGTGTTTCATTTTCCCCTGCTTGTCGCCGGTATAAAGTGTAAAGGGTGCTACATTCTGTACCCTCCGGTCTCGGTCGCAATGTGAGAGTGGGGGGCGGATTCATTTTGTGGATAGCAGTCCCTCCCACAGACTGGGAGTGTGGGATTCTGTCACTCTCTGGTTCTCTGTGAGTGTGTGAATTTTATTCTGTACAGGTCAGTCTCTGTTACAGTCTAAGAGTGCAGGTTTCATTCAGTATCTGTCAGTCTCTGTTACAGTGTGAGGGTGTGGGTTTCATTTTGTATCTGTCAGTCTCTGCTACAGTGTGAGAGTGTGGGTTTCATTCTGTATCTGTCAGTCTCTGCTACAGTGTGAGAGTGTGGGTTTCATTCTGTATCTGTCAGTCTCTGCTACAGTGTGAGAGTGTGGGTTTCATTCTGTATCTGTCAGTCTCTGTTACAGTGTGGGAGTGTGGGTTTCATTCTATATCTGTCAGTCTCTACTATCGTGTAAGTGTGGGGTTCGTTCTGTATCTGTCTGCTCGAGCGTTACGGGTGTTGTCTCAGTCCCGTACCTGTGAATATCTGACTCAGTGTGAGCCGGTGGGTTTTTTTCTCCTTCTTTCCCACTGTTCCACCAATCTAGTGAATACTCTTAAAATAGTATCTGTATTCACTGAGCTATTCTTAGAACAAGAGTCTTCTACAGTTGGATTATGTTAAAATTGTGAGAGGGACTGTGAACTGATGAATAATGACGGTTGTGTTGAGCAGCACTTTCAGCGTCATAGGGTCATTTGGCAAACAGACCGTTCGGCCCGGCATAATTCTGCATGCTATTCGCTGCTAAACCACGCAGCGCCAAGTGAGCAGAATCTGATCCGTAAACCTCTGTGGTTCGGCAACACAACTTCTGAAACGTTGAATGACAATAAACAAAATAAATATATGAATTATTTTAAATAAGTACGTAATTAATTTCATAAATTGATCGAAATAAAACCCACTGAAGCAGCTTGTTTCATGTACCAGCATTATTACAAGCAAGGTGGAGATTCACTTAAAGGCATCCCCAGAAAGGAGCAGGAAGGTTGGTGAGTTATTCATAACTGGAATCAACTTGGGTGATGAAAGTGAGTGCAGATGTAGAGGTAGGGATGACAGAGAAACCATCAAACTGTACACATATAGACTTAGCCATGACACCGCAAAAGGATCAGGGGTGCGCAAAGGTACAAACTGGAGAGGATTCTGAAGAGTGTGGGAAAAATCGATGGGATACAGGCACAAATCTGGATTATACTTGATAGTGGTAAATTTGAGGAGCGGGATTGTGAAAGAAACCAGATGATGTACTTGCACCGTGACATTTGTGGGCATCAAGGATCAGATAGAACTATGGAACAGTTGAAGAATCTGTGTTGGTGGCCAAAACTGCGAGGAGATGTACATTATTGCAAGAATTGTTTGATTTGTGTCCAGTGATAACCCAGATAAATCGGCTAGAAAGGCAGTTTCAGGATACGCCCCGTAGAAGGACCATGTGTTAACTTGCAGGGTTATTTTGTTGGATCTTCAGCTCCATCCGCCGGAGGACTGAAATATATCTTCGAGATAGTGGATGCGTTCACCAAGTGGATAGAGGATTCCCCAACCAGATAATGAAGATCGCTGACGTTACAGCCAGGATTTTGTTGGACAGAGTTTCTACCCGTTGGGGATTGCAAAGCACTCTAGCGACACAAGTTGGTATCCCTTATCGCCCACAATAGAGTGTAATTGCTGAAAGGATGAACAGAACTTTAAAGACAATGTTATCCGAAATGAAATGGTTGGAATCCCTCTTTGGGCTAGATTTATCACAGACCGGGTATGATGGCATTGGAAAGGACAAATGCAAGCAGCAATTAATTGACTCTATTAAGGTACCTCTTATGATGCCGCCCATAATAAGGGACGGAGGAAACAGCAAAACAAAGCTTATTTCGAGGTGCGAACAAAACAGCGGGAGTCGGAAATAGGACAGAAAGTTAGGAATTCACTACATCAGCCAAGCCCCTTGAGAGCTTCGCGATCTGCAGGGACATATGATGTCGCTGACAAAGCAATTCCGTCAGTATATTGAATCCAGACCGCTCCAAACAAGTTGGGGAGATATCATATTAAACAACGCAAACCTCTTGGAGATACTCAATATCCTCTAGTAGCTGAGTTCCAGAAAACATATTGTCAATGGGATGTCCTGGACCGAGATGTGATTATCCTGTTAGAGTTATATCTCAGGAAATTGACGGTGACGTGGATGGAGGAGTTGGGCAACCATTTCCAGATTGCCCCCGGAGGATGAGGATAATTCACATCTTTACACTCGCCCGAGCTAAGTTGGAGACAATGGAAGAGAGAAACAGATGGGCGAACGTGTTTGTTGCGTGCTCTTCTGGAAATAAAGTGGGGGATAATTTATCTGATATGACTGGATTTTAACAAGGCGTTAAGGTTAGCCATGGTAGGACCATTCATAATGTCAGAAGGTTTGGTATCCAGGTATACAAAAGGCAAAGGATAGTTGTGGATGGAAAATGTTCTCCCTGGATGTCCATGAGCAGTGGAGTCCTGCAGAGATCTGTTCTGAGACCTCCGGATTGTTGTGTTTTTATTAATGATTTGGATGAGGAGGTGGAAGGGTGGTTTATTGTATTTTCAGAGATTTGAATGTTGGTGCAATTACGGATAGTATAGAAGGTTGTCACAGATTACAACAGGACGGTGACAGGACACAGAACACCGCTGAGCAGTTACAGATGGAGTTCAACCCGGAACGTTACGGTGTGATTCACTTTTTGAAGGATGGATTTGAAGGCAGAGGCGATACTTTCTGGAGTCAAACAAGTGTCGCACATCAGTACGAGTTCCACAATGGAAACAGAGTGATGAGACTCTCTGCAATAAGGCGAGGGCCGCTCATCGGTACGAGAACCACAACAGGCATTGAGCGGTGCACTGCAGGAGCAGAAGGAAGTGTGATTGACAGGTGAGCTTGACCGCATCCGCTGTTCTGCACAGACTCATAGTGACGCGCAAAAGGCAATAGACCTGAAAGTAAATTAGGAGTAAAAAAATACAACTTCGTGGCAAATAATAGAACAGCCTGGGAACCTGCTGATAGATCACAGATTTGAATTACTACTTTTATTCAAACTGAGAATGATAGAGTTTTGGCAGGTTTGAAAATATATTTAAAGTTAAATAAACGGCATCGCACGCCACGGGAATGGGAGGTCAAGTCATTCACTCGTAGAGATCAGGTTCCTGGTAAACGGTCAATTTGTGCGTAGGAAAATATTGTTCTTCAAACTTTCCACGGCCTTTGCTACTTTCCTGATGAGAAGAAGAGCAAGTCCTGAATGAAGACTTCAGTTCAGTATTCAGAAGGACATTTGTGAGGAGAGCGTTAAACAGGCCGATGTGCGACAACATGCCAAGGTTAAGAGAGAGGATGTACTGGAACTTTTGAAAAAAAAAAATACAGTAGGTTAAATACGGTTTCTTGTGTGGTCGGGAGAAAGCCTGAGTGACTGCGGGAAGCGGTGAGTCCCACTTCAGTGACGGGCAAATTATCAGAGAACTTTCTTAGAAACAGGATTTACGAGAATTTGGAGAAACATTACCCAATTTTGGAGAGTCAGCATGGCTTTGTGAGGGGCAGATCATGTCTCACAACCCTGGTTCAATTCTGTGAGGATGTGACGGTTATACTTACGGTTAACCATGGCAGGACCTTTTAGAAGACTTGGTATCCTGGGAATGTTGGCTTGTGGATTCAGGACTGACGCCCCAGGAGGCAGAGGATAGTTGTGGATGGAGCGTTTTCTCCCCGGATGCTGGTGCCAGTGGTGTCCTGCAGAGATCTGTTCTGAGTCCCCAGGTTATTTGTGCTTTAAAATGATGTGAATAAATAAGCGGTTCATTGTATTTGCAATGATGTGGAGGTTGGTGGAATTAGGGATAGTATAGAAGGTAGTCAGAGTTTACAACAGGACAGTGACAGGACGCAGAGCAGCGCTAAGAAGTTACAGATGGTGCTCAACCCTGAAAGGTACGAAGTGATTCACTTTGGACGGATACATTTGAAGGCTGGGTGATACTCTCTCGAGTCAACCGAGGGCCGCAAATTAGTACGAGTTCCAAAATGGAAACAGAGTGATGAGACTTTCTCCAATAAACCGAGGGCCGCTCATCGGTACGAGAACCACAATCGGCACGGAGCGATGCACTGCAGGAGCAGAAGGAAGTGTGATTGGCAGGTGAGCTTGAAGTGCTCATAGTGACGCTCGAAAGGCAATATACCTGACAGTAAATCAGGAGGAAAAAAATACAGCTTCGTGGCAAATAATAGAACAGCCTGGGAACCTGCAGATAGATCACAGTTTATTCAAACTGAGAATGATAGTTTCGGCAGGTTTGAGAATATCATTAAAGTTCAATAAACGGCATCGCACGCCACGGGAATGGGAGGTCAAGTCATTCACTGGTAGAGGTCAGGTTCCTGGCAAACGGCCCATGTGTGCGTTGGAAAATATTGTTCTTCAAACTGTCCACAGCCTTTGCTACTTTCCTGAACACACGTTCGATTTTTGATCACACGTCTCTGGAATATCGCTGTGGATCTTTAAAAGTGTTTGGAGGAACATAAGTACAGTGTTATTGTAATATAAGTCAGCTGTCATTATCAATTCCACCACTCAAAGAGCATGGAATGACTGCAATGAACGAAAGAAAAGAAAGAGCGAATGTTCCCCTTTAATAAAGAAGTGTTCTCCATTTCACCCGCCAGAACAAACTCCTTCCCTCAATTTCAGAAGCGAATGGGCACGGTCAAAAATTACAAAGTAAATCGACTTCAAGATGAATGCCTGTTTTAAAGCAAGAATGATATAAAAATATGCTGTTTAAACAGCTGATGACAGGTCTCATGGAAAATAACCTGGAGAAAAGCACATCGTATTTTGGTTTAAAGTAAATAGATTGCAATATCCCTTGAAGACTCAAATTCATGACGAGAGAACAGTGAGTAAAAATAGTTTAACGTAAGTGTTTGTGCGGTTGGTTGTCACTAATGTCCCTGAGGTGGTATCCACTCTAATTGCCTCAGTGGAATTGCTCTCTCCTCAATAAAAGTCTGCTAAACCGATCGCCAGTCCATCTGAGCAGCTGAAACGCTCCGTACAACTGAACGCTGCTTCTGACGGAATATGGGATATTCGACAATTTACCACATCGCGTCCATTTTCTATCCCACACTTGTAGCGGTTGGAGTCCCCGGTAAGATGCCGGAGCTGGTCACTTTATGTATGGTGCCGTTGTTACTCTGCTGCGGTATCCGCACTGTTACTAAGCATAGATGCTACCATCGGCTGTACCGTGTTTCCGGAATGGAGGATTCAGGCATCTAATGGTTTTATTTCCATTTTCCATATTTCGATCGCAGTGCTTTCTTCTTTTCTCAATTAAGCTGCTGTCGATATTGTTGTTGTTTCATAATTTGATCGAAGTGATTTTTCTTTTATCAATTATGTTCGTGCCGATATTGACATTGTTTCATAATTTCACCTCGCTGGGCTTTCTGAAGTGATGCTGGTCTCTGCTTTTCTAGTTCCGAGTCTCTATCAGTGCAGACACTCCGACCTTATAACAACGTGGCAGCTTATTTAAATGACGGTCCCGTCTATTTACGACACGTAGATCTGTTCTTCTGTAAGTCAGTAAATGAGAACTCGTGCTTTATATCTCCACGATGCCACTTTGACAACGCTACAAATAATCCCGTCTGTTCTTTCACCTCTAATAATGGAAACGGTGTTGTTTACAGGAGCGATCGACTGCTCACCAGTTCGTGAGTCGTGGAACTCGGATGCCTCGCTCTAAACTGTGGGAATGTCGCCAATCCACTGACACTCACATCCGTCATTGTCCTCCAGCCGGAGTGCAGCGACGGAGACCGCACACACTGGATTCCCGATTTCCACTTCCAAACAGACCATACCCTGCATAGCATCGGTAGAATGGGGGCATTCAGGGAGCTGACCATATTTCTATTTCCTTTCCAAATTTCTTGCAGTCAACTTAATGGCGATTGTGATCCTTTCTCGGGGTAAATGCGGACTCTCCAAATGCGTCACCCGTTACCTATTTGGAATGGCAACAGCGGATCTGATGGTGGTTATCATTGTTGCTTTAGTGGAACTGACCAACAATATCTACATTTATTCCAGAACCCTGCTCATTACTCCTGTATGCGCTCTGACACTTGTATTTCGGGTTGTAACGACGGACTGTTCTGTTTGGTTCACGGTCAGTTTTACCTTCGATCGCTTCATCGCGATATGTTGCCGAAAGCTGCGGGAGCGATACTGCACCGAGAGAACAGCAACGGTGGTTATCGTGACCGTGGTTATAGTGAGCTGCGGGAGATGTGCCCCGTTATACTTTGCCGTTGAACCTTACGTCATCATTGACACCACGCCGTGGCGGTGCACCGGCAAATATGAATACGTTACTTCACCCGTGTGGAGAGGATACCAATTACTGGACCGTATTTTAACACCATTGATACCAATAGGCTTAATCCTGGTGTTTAACGGGTTAACCATAAAACATATCATTGTGGCAAATAGAGTCCGCAGAAGGCTTCGGCACAGCGGCGACAATCAGAAAGATGCCGAGGTGGAAAAACGCAGAAAATCGATGATTTTGTTGTTTTCTATATCAGCTAATTTCATATTATTTTGGAAGCCCTCTGTAGCCCGTTCTCTGAAATGGCAAGTGCAAAACTATTTTTACGAGGACAGATATTTGAGTTCCCCGGTATACATCCTACAGCAATTTGGGTTCATGTTACAGTTTCTCAGCATGTGCACCAATACTTGTATCTATACACTGACACAGAGGAAATTCAGAGAAGAGCTGACGAATGGAATGAAGTATGTGTTCACACTAAATGGCCATCTGTGTAGATAACGCCCGCGTCTAATGACAATTCAGAGGAGTTTTCAAATAAAGCCGTTTTACAATGAACAGGCTTGGCCAATATGTCATTAATTCAAACAATATTATGCCTGGTCATCCGGAAATTGCAGAATTGCCGGAAGATTACTGACATCATACAGTTCAGTTTGACAGCAATACAAACGTCCATTGCTGCTGGCTTGATTGTTCGATCGCGGAAGATTGCTACATTGTTTGAAGTATGTTCCGATCTATCACAGACACTTGACTGTCACTAGGGCAGGAAGGGCTTGAGGACTTTCCGTGTTTTAGATATTTCAAAATGAACAGGGTCGGGCAACAGAGTGTAAATGGAGTGCGATGGGAAACCAGGGAAATTAACGTAGCTGCAGAAAGGGAGGACAACGTGGAGCTTTCGTTTGTTACTAGACTGGGAGACGAACAGAGATACATGATCTACTCATTTGGAGTATTTCATACAGCCGCCCCTGTATTAAAAAAAAACATCTGCAACTGGAGCAGTGCGGAGCCAATCGGGATGCGGGACTTGGGCATTTGCCATATTATTGGCACGAGTAACTGAAACTTCCATAATATTCTTTAGCACCACCCCAGGGTAAAAGTTTTATGTATGGCATAATTACTCAGTTGTGTCAAGGAAGGATTCATGTCACTATATGAAGATGGGCGCACTAGCGGACAGTCCGAACCGGAAAAGGAAACGGGGCAGGTGACAGATCTCTCAGTGAGTCAGCATTTCAGACCGATAGGACAGAACTCCCCTCCTTTTACCTTGCCCAGGGATAGGACCAGAGAGTATGGAGTGTGCTTAACTGGGGGTCTGCGAATTATGGTGCTACCCGGCAGGAGCTCAGGAACGTACATTGGGAAATGTTGCACTCGGGGTGTTGCGCAACAGATATGTGGGGATTGTTTAGGGAGCATTTACACGGTGTTCAGTATAGGCTTGTCTCCCTCTGAAATCAATTATAAATAAAACATACAAAACTACACAAACTAAAAACGCAGCGAAGGCAAAGTAAATATCTGGGCTCAGACTTGCCTTCCTTGAAAACCATCGCAGGCAATTGGAGAATACAGAATACACAATTTCCAAACCTTCCATCTTGTCATGCTATTAACTCTCATCCATTAACTCAGTCTCCATGCTTCAGTGTGTACAACGACGGAGGGATAAAACAGTAACAACTTTCTAGATTGGTCGGTGCTGTGAGACACTAAAGCTCGAACCCAGATATACAGTCAGACAGCCACAGGAAACCACTGCACAGAAACAGGGTCCTCAGCACGACCAGTCAGTGAGGAATTATTTAAACTGCCTACTGCCATCGACCTCACCCCATCCATATCCCTCTCATCCGTGTACTTCCCCAATCATCTCTTAAACGTCAGCATTGGAATCTCAATTACCATTTGTGTTGTCAGCTCTGTCTACACTCTCACCACCCTCTGGGTGAAGAAGTTTCCCCTCATGTTTCCCTTAAATATTCCACATTTCACCCTTCACCCATGATCTGCAGTTGGATTCGGACCCAACATCAGTGGAGAAAGTCCGCTTGCATTTACACTCTCCACCCGCCTCACATTGTTGTATACCTCTGTCAAATCTCCCCTCAGTCTTCTATCCGCTCGGGAATAAAGTGCTGACATATGTAACCTTTCCTTTTAATTCCAAACATTCAGTCCCGGCAATAGCTGTGTAATTTTTTTTCTGCATTCTTTCAATCTTATTTGCATCTTTTCAGTAGGAAGTTGAGCCCACCCGCACACAATATTCCAAATTGGGCTCCAATAAAGTCTTAAACCATAGCATCGTGACGTCCCAACTCCTGTACTCCATACTTTGGTCTAGGAAGGCCTATTTGCGAAAAGCTTTACGACTCTGTCTAACTGCGCCACAACTTTCATTGAATTATGTACCTGCATTCCCAGATTCATTTGTTCTATCGTACTCCTCAGTGCCCTATTTCTCATTGTGTCAGACCAACCCTGGATGGTCCTCACAAAGGGCAACATCTAACAATTGTTTGCGTTAAATGCGATCTGACATTTTTCAGCCTATTTTTCCAGCTGGTCCAGATCCCGCTTCATGCTCCGGTACTCTTCCTCGCTGTCGACTACAACTGTAATGTTGTTGTCATTGGCAAATTTGCAGATCCAGTTAACGACGTTATTATCCAGATCATTGATATCGATGACAAACAAGAACGGACACAACAACGATCCCTTGGGCACTCCGCTCATCACAGGTCCCCAGTCAGAGAGGCAACCATCCATTACCACACTCTAGCTTCCCCAACATACCCAATGGCGAATCCAATTTACTTTCTCATTGTGAAAGCAAAGCGACTGATCCTTCCCGAGCATCCTCCCACACGGAAACTTGACAAACTTCTTCAACAGCATTGTGAGTAATTACCTGGTAAAGATCTGTAAGATTGGTTAGACATGACCTACTACAAACTGGCCCCTACTGACTATCGCTAATTTCCTGTTTGTCCAGATACATTCCTTCATACCCCATGACCAGTGAGGTCCGAACACCTAGAACAATAGCTCTTGACGAGTTCCTTCCGAGCAAAACTCTCCTTCCGCCTCATAATGTTGTATACCTCTATCAAATCTCCCCTCAGTCTTCTACCCGCTCGGGAATAAGGTGCTGTCAAATGTAATTTTTCTTTTTAATTTAAAAACCATTCAGTCCGTCCCGGCAATAGCCGTATAAATTTTTCTGCATTATTTTAATCCTATTTTCATCTTTCCTGTACAGAATATTCCAAATTGGGCCCCAATAGAGCCTCAAACAACAGCAAGATAACGTCCCAACTCCTGTACTCAGTACTTTGGTCTATGAAGTATTGGAGTATAAAAGTATAAACTTACCAAAACTATGAAGTCAGTTCTGAGCTTGCTCCTATTTGCTATGCATGTACTCAATTTAGTAGAATGAAATCTTAGGAATGTAGAGGTAGCTAAAGAGCTAAAGAAATGTAGATTAGAACATTGCTCAGTTCTGAGTTTATTATTTTCTATGCACAGTGTACGTGCAGCACGTGTAAAATGCAACTAGAGTTTGCTTTAAAAGCTGCAGTGTCCCGAGAATCGGTGGGCAATCAGCGATTAGCTCAATGACTGTCTCAGCTTTGATTTGCAAATTAAAGTTTAACCCTTCTTGAAGAATCTTCTGCGTCTCCTGGTCATTTGTAAGGCACGAAAACCCACGACATAATTGGCGTCACGAACAGGATCGGATAGAGACCCGCGGAAAGGAAACGGCAGATTGGGAACGCTTCCCGGTCCTCTAGGGACCCCCACAAGGCTAACAGAATTAAGGGTGCACCCAAACAAAAGGAAAGCGCTTTTTGCGACAATTTGGACGAAGAATTCTGTTGGCTTTGAGGAGGTCTTGGAGTCTCGGAAGTGTGGAACCGCTGCCGAAGGGTCTCTCCGGTCCAAAGAATCTGGCAGAATTGGGGGTTAACGGAGGAGGCTCAGAGGATTGCTCAAGAACACTGCAGTGAGTGTAAGTACAAATAAGTTAATACGTTAAGAAAAAGTCCTCGTGGTTACCGCCTTAAGAGAGAAGGGTCTGCTCGGGCGAGGTGTTAGCATAGAATTAGGGTAGAAAGTCCTCGTGGTTACCGCCTTAAGAGAGAAGGGTCTGCTCGGGCGAGGTGTTAGAATAGGTGTAGAATTAGAGTAAATAATATTATCCAGTAAACAAACTGTGAATCTCTGAAATACCTTAACAAGACAGAATAACCTGACAGGTAAAGGAACAGCAGTAGAGATTCTGAGCAAAAAAATTCCCATTTGTTCAAAATGAGATCACAAAAACTTCAGAAAAATGGGAAAAAAGAACCAAAAACCTGGTCACAAAGTGGCCAAGAGAAGGAACATTTGATGTAAGTTTGTGCGAAGAAATGGAGGGACTAATTAAAAAGTACAAATCAAAAGATAAATCTAAGAAAAGAGAGCAAAAAAGAGAACGAGAAATGGAAGTGCTAAAACTCTTCAGAACGGAGGGAGAAAGGCTGGTAAGACACTAAGGTGCTGGAGAAACAGCCTGTTAGAGAGAGATTGAGGTACAGTGAGAAGCTGACTTCAGCTCCGTACACGGATGCGAAAGAAACAGAAAAACCCCCTCCCTATAATGAGGAAGGAACCCCTAAGCAGTGCCCCCTGCTGACGGGAACAGTAAACATGCAGGGAGAAGTACAGGTTTGGGATAATGAGGAGGAGAAAAAGCAATACGAGAAGGAAAGAGCGGCGATATGGAAGGAGATACAGGCAGAAAAGATAAAGATAGAACAGGTACAGAGAGAAATTCAAGAACAGATTGAACAGATGAAATACTTGAGAGAGGAAAAGGAATATGAGGAGTATCGATTATACCATAGAAATAAACAGACTAGAAAAGGTGACTCATTGGAGGAGCAAGAGTTAAGTGGAGAGAGAGAGAGAGAGAGAGAGAGTATGTGAGAATTTGTGGGGAAGAGGTAGGAGGCATAACCCTAGAAGGACAGAAGGAGGCAGTAGGGGAGCGACTTGCGGAAGTAGAGAGAGAACCAGATAAGTTACTAAAAGGGGATTGCCAGGAGAGATGCAAGGGGCCAACCAGGTATTGAATCAAGACAGAAAGGAAGGACTCCACAGGGAGACCGAGGGAAGAGCAGAACCCCGGAGACATTTGTGTGGGAGGCAGTAAAGACATACCCTGAGACAGATGGGGAGTCAGGTGAGGAGGAAAGCCAGGGCAGGTGGGAAGGAGAAGGAAGAATGATGCCATTGTTAGTTAAAGGATCAGGACAAGTGCAGTATATCCCTTGGGGATCCCAGGACCTAGAAGGGCTGAAAAACACTCTGCCCAATTTACATGAAGGAGCAGGGAAATGGATTAGAGCCTTTGAAGAAGAAACAGCGGGACGATTATTGACTATGGGAGATTTGAAGGCATTGTTGATAAGGTTGATGGGAACCTCCAAATTTAACGAACTAATGGAAATGGCTGGCAAAGTAAACTCGAACGACCCAAGAACTGATGGAGTTGGGTTTGACAGAGTGCGGCAGAGGGTATGGCAGGCCCTCGGAAAGCTTTATCCACCCAAAGTGGACCCCAAAGCCTTAAAAGGGGATCCACTGGGAGACACTGAAAACCCAGCAGCCTACGTAGAAAACCAGTTGAAAAGGTGGAGACTGGAGACTGAGCAAGAGGTGGAGAATAGCTTATTTATGACCTCACTGTTCCGACATAGCATTTTGGATGCAATGCCGCCACAAGTAAAATCCAAACTGGAGGAAGAGGTTGGGCTGACGTCAAAGACCCCACAAGAATTTAGAGACCACGTAGTCCATGCGGTTGAGAAATACCGGAAAGACAAACAAAGGTTGGCTGAGCAGCAGGAAGAGGTGCAAACAAAGTTAATACAAATGCAGCTCGAAGAACTCAAAAAGAAGGAAAAAGAGAAAAACAAAAAGATGCTGCCTGTACAGCCATCGAACTGGACAAAGCACTGCTAGATGGAGGGACCAATCATACTGTAAGACAAGGGCTGGAAAACCCCATCCAATAATTGTCTTTGAGGGAGCATTCCCACAAATGCCTTAACAGGAACAGACTAAATTCAAACAGCCCAGACAGGACTAGAAGTTCCAAGGAGGGGGATAGAGAAGCTATGGGCAAAGGGGAGGCAGATGAGGAACCCATTGTTCAGGTTATTTTAGAAGGGCAACTGACACCAATGATGATAGATTTTGCGTACAGCCACAGTATGCCCTTCACCTTCCCATGTCAGGAAAGTTTATTAAGACGGTAGGGTTCTCGGGGAAAACACAGTTGACACAGTGCACGGCTCCAGTGCGGTTGAGAGTGGGAAATAAAGAAATTGTTTTGCCGGTGCTAGTATTTAAAGGAACTCCGATTAATTTGTTAGGCAGAGATGCCTTGTTGAAACTGGAATTAAAATTAGAATGCACCAGAAATGGGCTGAGTGTGAAAAGAGCAGGGGCTCAATTGATAGTGCGAGAAGACAAGAAGGCTAATGTCTTTTGGATAGGAGACATCGCAGACCACATTCAGGAAACCTGGGAAAATGGAAAAAGGGCGTGCAGGCTATATTACCCAGGGCTGTAATGCCCAAATCTGAGCTACATTGTACAGTGATTTTTGACGAGACTCAGAACAGGGAGTTAGAGGAGACATGGCACCTGGAGGCATGTACTCAGCAGCACCTGGAAGGGGAGGCTGTGATAATTGGAAAGCAAGGGGCAGCTTTACAAGTTAAGTGGAACACCTTTTTAGAAAAATGGTACAGGATACCGGAGGCTGCGCCCCACGTAACGTTGTTGATAAATAAGGGATATCAGTCTAAAGACTTAGGACCTTTAGTTAAGAGTGCTGAAACCGTAACAGTGTGGAGGAAAATCACGCCAGAGGTGTGGATATCAGAAGACAACGATTGTATTAAAATAATGGTAATTGTAGGTATGGTAGAGACAGTGAGAGAGGTCGAAATAACTCCCCAACCACACCTGCCCTTGCTGGGAAAGGAAAGAGGCCAGCAGAAAGATAGAAGGTTAGATGAGTTGCCGTCTATTCTGTGGTCACAGCATGACACGGACGTAGGGAAAATAAAAACAGCTAGTCCGGTGGAAATAAGGCTGAAAAAAGGAGCAATTCCACCCAGGAGACCACAATACCCTCTAAGACCAGAAGCAGAAGAAGGAATAGCGTCGACAGTGCAGGGGTTGCTTGAAATAGGAGTGCTTAAAAGAACAAACAGTCCATGCAATACCTCGTTGTTGCCGGTCTTAAAAGCAGATAAATCTAAGTGGAGATTGGTGCATGATTTGCGAGCGGTAAACGATGTGGTAGAGGACTGGCCAGCGGTAGTCCCCAACCCACACACGCTTTTGACTAATGTTCCACCAAAAGCAAGTTACTTTTCAGTGATCGATTTGTGTTCGGCTTTCTTCAGCATTCCTCTGGCCGACCAGTGTCAGTGTTTGCATTTACTTACAGAGGTGCTCAGTATACCTATATCAGAATGCCGCAAGGATTTAAACATTCACCACACATTTTTAATCAGGTATTGAAGGCAGACCTAGAGGGCATGCCATTGGAAAGTACATTGTTACAGTATGTGGATGACCTGTTGACTTGCTCCCACAGCGAGGAACAGTGTAAGCAGGACACTATAACTCTGTTAGAGAAGCTAGCGCACGGAGGACATAAAGTATCCAAAAAGAAACTGCAATTCTGCACGCAGCAAGTGGAGTACTTAGGCAGGGTACAGCTCAGATTGGACAGGAGAATATGCTGAGATTGTAGCATCTTTAAGAAAGATAATGAAAGAAGCAGGACATACAAATTTGAAGAACGGCTTACAGTGGAATGGAGAGGCGGAGATAGCTTTATACAGAGATGCACTACCAGTAATATAGCCGATTTTGTCCCTTTAGACTATGAAGGAGAACCCCATGATTGTGCAGGGAAGACGATGACATTTGCCAAATTGAGAGCAGATTTACGGTCAGAGCCACCAGAGGAGATAGATAAAACGGTTCTGTTCGTAGATGGCTCTTGTTATAGGGATTATGATGGAAATCACGCAGGATTCTCAGTGGTGCAGCAGGATCAGTCGAGCTATAAGATTATTAGGATGGAGTCCTGTCCCCAACAGTGTTCCGCCCAACTAGCAGAACTCAAAGCCCTGACAGCTGCGTGTGAAATGATGAAAGGTGAGAAAGTAGACATCTATACTGATTCAGCATATGCTCACGGAGTATGCCATTTGTTCGGGGCAGTGTGGAAGCAGAGAGGTTTTAAAAAAAAAGTAGCGGAGATCCCATACAACATTGTCAGCAAATTCTAGACTTAATAAAAGCCATAATGAAACCTCAAGCATTGGCTATAGTAAAATGCCAGGCACATAAAAAGGGAAACGATGTAATAACAAAGGGAAATCAAGCTGCAGACGAGGCAGCTAGAAAAGCGTCTGGATGTACGTCAGCCGTCATTGCCCCCCAGGTAAGCCTAACTCCAGAACCTGACGTAGAGGACCTAATTGAAATACAAGGTAAGGCAACTTTGGCAGAACAGACAATGTGGAGAAAAAGGGGGGCCAAGCAGAACCCAGAAGGCTTGTGGAGCACGGAAGACGGTTTGTTGGTAACACCCACCCCTCTACTGACGATTCTGATTTCAGAAGCGCATGGGATGGACCATTGTGCAAGGGGGGAAGTGATAAGGAAAATAAAGAAGGATGGTTTTTGGTCACCTTATTTACAGGCTTCAGTGGACTTTGTTTTGTCACAGTGCGAGGTATGAGCACGAAATAATGTTCAGAAGGGAATTACAACCCCAATAGGTCATATTCCTGTACCTGAAGGACCATTTAAACATTTAGTGATCGATTACGTAGACATGATAAAGACAGTGGTAAAATTTCTGACAAATGAAGTGATCCTAAGGTTTGGAATACCTACAGAAGTTAGCTCAGACAATGGTTCAGCGTTTATCCAGAAAGTGGTCAAACTGGTACTACAGGCGCTGAGGATAAAGCAAAGATTTTGATGTGTATACCACCCTCAGTCGCAGGACATGGTAGAGAGAATTAATGGAACCCTGAAAGCCAAACTAAGCAAAATTTGTGCAGATACTAAACTTAATTGGGTCGATGCTTTACCGTTAGCATTGATGAGTTACCGCATGCAAACTAATCGAATGACATGCCTGACACCGCATGAGATGCTCACTGGGAGGCCCATGCCAGTGCCCCAGTGGAGAGGGCCGTATAAGGGACCTAGTTTGGAACAATTGGAAATAGAATTGAAACAATACATGCAGCAGCTAACTATGATACACAGGTCTATTTATGCCCAGGAAAAACAGAAAGAGCCGGAGACCGTACAAGGGGAAGGACGGATTAAACCAGGAGACCAGGTTTACCATCGAGTTTTTCGGAGAAAGTGGAACGAGCCAAGAAGGGAGGGACCCTTTACGGTGACTAAGGCATCACCCACCGCAGTTCAAGTAGAAGGCCGCTCCACCTGGTACCATCTGAACCATTGCACGAGGGCAGTCCTGCAAGGGCAATCAGTTGAAGTGTCCGAGGTAAGTGATGCGGAAGAGCAATTAGCAGGAGACAGACAGGGGGAACAAGAAGCTGACACTGCACCACAGGAGTTTGATCAATTGGTAAGGGAAATTTTTAATTCTGAGGACGGGCCTGAAGACCCTCAGGATCTGGTGGTGGATAATAGGGCTTCTTCAGATAATGGGGATGAGCTGGGAACGACCTGTTGTGCTCCTGGGGACAAAGCACCCACATACTCCAGTGCAGACTTGGGAACCATTAGTGGGGCAGATGTGGAATGGGACTGGTAACCTGCAGAAAAGAAGTAAGAGGAGCACAACACTTACCTCCTCGCCATGGTTAAAGACACATACTAATCAGTGGTATCAATGGGCTGCTTACACGGCAGGAATGATGAAGAGACAAAATTGTTATCTGTGCTCAAGGGAAAGCCCCACTCAGCATATAGTTCCCATGCCTTATAACTCCTCCACTTGCACGCGGTGGCGAAGAGAGCACAGGGAACAATGCGAACGACAGTGTCCAGGCCTGGTTAGGGCTTGTTTCATGAGGATTTGCGTTAAAGCAGATTCCTGCTATCAAAACTGTATGAACAATGCACCAATGTGCCCATATTGGTGTATGCTATATCAGGCGTCCTCGCAATTTGACCAAAACAAGCTTGCCTATCTCTGTAATTATAGCAGACCCTGGGCTATAAACAAAAGAAGCCAGACACCTACACTGCAACAGCTTTTAATGCAGGACCATCTGCATTATGAATGTTTCATGCGGGTGGGCACTCACCCAGTTGGCCATTTCCGAGGTAACTGCACTCAGACATGGGATGTAACCCCAGGTAAAAGACACTTGACGGGATCCCCTCATCCTGATGGTGCAATGGAATCTCAGACTATCCCATTAGCAGACACTTGGTGGCTGTGTGGGCAGGAAGGAGGTCTCAGATCTACGCTCCCCCTCAGGTGAACAGGAACATGTACGCGTGTCATGCTGCTTCAGGAAGTTATAATGTCCCCTGAAGTACAGTCCAATGCTAACTTCCCTGAGCAGCGGACTCTGCTACGGCAGAAGAGAAAATATGACCCGGATCCGACGATCCGGATTGACAGTATAGGGCAGCCAAGAGGTATACCTAACGAATTCAAGGCACGAAATGAGATTGCTGCAGGCTGGGAAGCTATCATACCTGATTCATCAACTACACCGATGATGCACTGGTGGCATTAGGGCAACAGCTGGATGCAACTAGCAGGGTGGCGTGGCAAAACAGACAGGTACTGGATTGGCTTTTGGCAGAGAAAGGGGGTGTGTGTGTAATGTTTGGAGAACAATGCTGCACTTTCATACCGAACAATACTAGCCCATAAGGGTCTTTCACCAGAGCAATGAATAAGTTAAAGAATCTGCGGACGGAGGTCAAACAGAATGCAGGGTTCGGACATCAGTTCTTTGATTGGTTAGAAAGTAGACTCGGAGGATGGGGAGCATGGCTGACTAAAATAGCAATAACTGTTAGTATTATATTGTTGAGCTGTGCGCTTCTGCTGTGCTGTTTTCTTCCATGTCTCAAATCTCTTGTAGTGGGTGCTGCAACCAAACAATTTCCGATGCTCACGGCAATAACTGAAGCAAGCTTAGTGGAGAAAGAAACACCGAACATGTATCGTTACAGCCTACAACACCTGCAGGATGAACAGGAGACAACCGTGTGGGAGTAGATTGTAAGGGCTTCTGAGTCTTTTTCCCTGTCTCAGATACATAGGGACAGGTTTTTGGCTCAGCGGCCCAGGGTAACAAGGAGAGAATACTTTGAGGTCTTGGCGCAGAAAATTATAGTTTAACCCGAGATTTGGGAATAAGTGCTTGAGTTTATTGGGACTTTTGTGCGCTGACTCTTCGTCTTCTTTCTCTGTGTGAGACCCTCTGGGTCTCAAAGGGGGAATATATTGGAGTATAAAAGTATAAACTCAGTTATTTGCTATGAATGTACTCAATTTAGTCGAATGAAATCTTAGGAATGTAGAAGTAACTAAAGAGCTAAAGAAATGTAGATTAGAACATTGCTCAGTTCTGAGTTTTCCTATTTGCTATGCATGTACCCAATTTGGTAGGAGACTGCAGTCTGAAGATGACAATGGTGTGTTAAAGAAAGGTAGCTAAGAAATGTAGATGAGAACATTGCTCAGTTCTTGGTTTATTATTTTCTATGCATGTATTCAATTTGGTAGGAGACAGAAATGTGGAAGACAATGGTGTGTTAATGAAAGGTAGCTAAAGAAATGTAGATGAGAACATTGCTTAGTTCTGAGTTTATTATTTGCTATGCACAGTGTACGTGCAGCACGTGTAAAATGCAACTAGAGTTTGCTTTAAAAGCTGCTGTGTCCCGACGATCGGGGGGCAATCAGCGACTAGCTCAATGACTGTCTCAGCTTTGATTTGCAAATTAAAGTTTAACCCTTCTTGAAGAATCTTCTGCGTCTCTTGGTCATTTGTAAAGCACGAAAGACCACGACACTCACAGGGTATGTGTGAAGCGTCTAGTGTATTAGTGTAGTAGTGCTTGTAGTTAGTGCATGTTGCATGCTGTATGCCGCACAGTGCTCTCCGCTTGCTACTCTCCGTTTACAGCTATTGCCGCTGGGTAGCCTTCCTAATAGAGGGTGAAAAGAGGAGCCGAGTGTGTAAGCCTCCTCCTGCCAGTGCAGCCTCTCACCACCAAGACTCCTGTAGTGCCTTCTCGGGGCCACACACGGTAACTGGGTATCTTATGGTCCCAGGCTAAACTACAGGGGATCTCGGAGCATCAGTGGGCCCCAGTGACGTGGCGTGCAGGCCCACCACTGTGTGGACACGTCCTGGCACCCGTCAACCACTGTCCCAGCTATGGGCAAATAGCCCCACTGTCTTGTGGTAAGTCTGTTGAGACAAGGCTAAGGGAGCACACCCTGACGGAAAAGCAATGCGCTGGCGGCGCGCAATAGGCGGGCCTTAACAGACAAATGACCTGGCAGCCTCCTGCAGCCAAGATGAGGGACCGATTGTCCTGGGATCTCCATTGCCACCGGGATTTACCGCATCATGCTGAAGATAGTGATACTGGGGATGGGGCATCCCCTGTGGCACTTTAATATCTTCCTTGCGCAGGTCTCCGCCTCTGACCACGGTGAACAATACGTGGAGCTTACATATGGTTGAAGTCTGACGGCGATAGGGCGTGTGCCGAGGGGAGCAGGTACGAATGGACTGGGAGCTCCTAGTCAGAACCCTGCACGGCAGCGGCACAGGGTATTTTGTCGCTCGCAGCTGGGACTGAGTGGCAGCTGTTTTCGGCAGACCCCTATGCGACTGAGCAGCCCTATGTATGGACCGCACTGCTCACCCCAATTGGGGATGGGCGTAGAGAAAGTGGATTATAAATTGCCCATTCAATCACTCACCTGGATAAGTTACCGCGCCTATCGGGTTATTCCACCACGGCGGTCGAAATAAGAAACAATGCAAGCTGAAACTGGCAACGTGGAATGTAAGGACTCCCCTGGACTCGGATGGCATCTCTGACAGGCCTCACCGGAGAACAGCTTTGATCGCTGCTGAACTGAGGCCTTACAACATCGACATTGCTGCCCTGAGTGAGACCAGGCGCCTGGATGAAAGCTCTTTAACAGAGGAAGGGATGGGTTACACCTTCTTCTGGAAAGGTTTCACACCAGGTGGACAACATCTCTACGGAGTAGAATTGGCCATCAAGAACACCTTTCTCCCAAGTCTCAGAAACACCTGTTGGCATTAGTGAAAGACTAATGACCCTCCGTATCCTCCCGGCAAAGGAACGTTCTGCCACTCTTCTCAGTGCCTATGCACCAACTTTGCCATCTGGGAATGAGGCCAAGGAATGCTTTTATCAGACACGGGATGAAGCACTTTGTCAGATCCCTAAGAATGATACGATCCTTTTGGTTGGGGAATTCAACGCTAGGGCGGGACAGAACAACAGGATATTGAGTGGAGCGCTAGATCGGCATGGTATTGGCAAGGTCAATGCAAATGGCATGAGGCTACTTACTCTTTGCTCTGAGCATGACCTCACCATAACCAACACCATCTTCCAGCAGAAGGCACAATATAAGACTTCGTGGTTGCACCCTCGCTCTAAACATTGTCACATGATCGACTTCATCATTGTGAGACGTAGCGACATCAAGGATGTTCTCATCACCCGTGCCGTGAGAGGTGCAGAGTGATGGACTGACCATCGTATGATTGTGGCCAAGCTCCATATGAAAGTGCGCCCCCACCCGCCTTGCGGCTGCAAAAGCCCAATAAAAAGCGGCTAAATTGTAACCGCCTGAGAAACACTGAATCAAGAAGTGAGTTTTGACGCAACCCAGCTGAGAAACTGAGGGAGCTGGTACCTTGTCTGAGCTCAGAAAATGCCATGGAACGATAGTGGACCTGTATCAGCTCTGCGCTCTGTGAGGCAGCAGCCCAATCCATCGGCCAGAAGAGCAGGAACCACCAAGACCGGTTTGACGATAACTCAGACACTACCCACAACTTGCTTAAGGACATGAACAAAGCACACCGGGCAACTTTAGACAACCCCTCATCCTCCAGCATCAGACAGCAATGACCAGCAGCTCGGTGGAAAGTGCAAAAGGTAATAGGGGCCTTACAAAATGAGTGGTGGACTGAAAAGGCACATGAAATCGAGTCCTTCGCCGATAATAATAACATTAATAATTTTTACAATGCTTTCAAAACCATCTGCGGCCCAAAAAATTGATGCGTTACTCTCCTGAAAGCAGCAAATGGTCTAACACTTCTGAAGAATCAGAAAAACATTCTGCTGAGGTGGGCTGAGTATTTTAACACCCTGATTAATCAGGACTCTGACGTAGAACCCACCATCCTGGACGAACTGCCTGAACTTCCACCTATCCACGACCTCAGTCTACCACCAACCTTCCAGGAGATTCTATCAGCTGTCCATTCCCTTAGGAACAACAAGTCCCCTGGCACCGACAATATCCCTTCTGAGTTACTGAAGAATGGAGGGCACATGTGTATGCGAACCCTCTACCAGTACATCACCAAGGCCTGGACTGATGAGAACATCCCACAGCAATGGAGAAATATAAACACCGTTGTCATTTATAAGAACAAGGGTGACATCTGCGGCGATAGTAGGGGGATATCACTCCTTTCTGTTGCTGAGAAGGTCCTGGCGAAGGTGATGCTTCAGAGGGTCATCAGCAGCATCACCGAGTCAATGCTGCCTGAATCGCAGTGTGGGTTTAGGAAGAGCAGGAGCACGATCGACATGATCTTCACAGCCCGGCAGCTTCAGGAAAAATGCCTCGAGCAACATCAGGACCTGTTTATGGCCTTTGTCGACCTCTCCAAAGCATTCGACACTGTGCAAAGAGAGCTTTTATGGGATGTCCTCCTCAGGTGTGGCGGTCTCAATACATTTGTTAACATCCGCCGCCAGTTCCACGATGGGATGACTGACCGGGGGACCATAGGAGGACAAGAGTCCGAGCCCTTCCTTGTACGCACAGGGGTGAGGCAGGGGTGTGTGCTTGCGCCAGTGCTCTTTAACATCTTCCTCTTGTGTGTTACCAAGTTTCTCCACAACGAGACTGAAGACAGCAGCGGTGTGGCAGTGGACGTCAGATTAGATGGCAACCTCTTTGACATCAGGAGGCTCCAAGCAACCACCAAACTCCATAGAGAGCGGGTCCTGGAGCTGCAGTATGCGGACGACTGTGCTCCTGTGGCCCATACTCCGGAGGATCTTCAGACTGTCCTTGCTGTGGCGGTGAGAACGTACAGCAGGATGGGGCTGACTGTCAATACCACCAGGACAGAAGTGGTTTGCCAGTGGAGTACCAGTGTCCCACCCACTCTACCTGCCTTCAATGTTGATGATGAAAAGCTGTCAGTAGTGCCATCTTTCAAATATCTGGGGAGCATTCTCTCAGAGGATAGCGGCATTGACAACGACATCCGGAGCCGCATTAAACAGGCATCAGCTGCCTTTAGGAGACTTCGGCGTAAAGTCTGTCAGAACAGGAGCCTTCGCCCCTCCACAAAGTCATAGTATACCAAGCGGTGCGTGTCACCACCCTCCTTTATGGCTGTGAAGCTTGGGTAACCTACAGCCGTCACATCAAGTCCTTGGAGTGCTTCCACATAAGCTGCCTCCAGCGCATCCTAGGGATTACTTGGCGTGAGCGGGTGCCTCACACTGAAATACTTGTAAAGACCAACTGCAGAAGTATTGAGGCCATGATCACCCAGCGTCAGCTGCACTGGCTGGGGCACGTGATAAGGATGCCCTCACGTCGGCTACCCCGCGGAGTGTTATACGACCAGCTGCATCATGGTCGGCGCTCAGCTGGAGGGCCGAAGCAGCGCTATAAGGATCAGATGAAGACAGATTTAAGGAAGTGCACAATGAGACCCGAGGACCTGGAGGATGTTGCTACTGACTGTATCACTTGGCGACAGCTGTGAAGGGACGGGTTTCGTGTTCTGGAGATGGAAAGAACAACCAGAAGACAGCAGAAGAGAGCCAGGAGATATGTAGCCATGGTTGCCACCACTACTACATAGACATGTCCCACCAGCATTAGAGCTTGTGGGTCTAGGATAGGACTGTACAGTCATCAAAGATCTCACCGTTAAAGGAGTGGATGTTGTCATCGGATCTGGATGGACAACAGAAAAAGAACGATGGTGTACAGTGCCGGGTATGTACAGGACCGTGTGCTCAATGAACAGCGTTGGGAGTTTTATTGTTCTGTGTCCTGGCAGTGTAGGTCTAGATATTGTAAGGTTCACTGTCCCTGCTTTCAAACGTGGACTGTTCTTGAGCAGTGACATATGCAGGGCATGTTTATACCAGAGATAGACCTTTCCCTTCTATTGCAGAATGGGTCAGATGTTGTTAAAATCTCTGTTGTTACAGTACGGTACCGGCAATTTAACCATTATTATTTAACTGCATATGTTCTGTGTCTCCCAAAGTACTAAATTTCCCCAAAGGACTTACCCATAGAAATGGTCAGAGAGAATCAACAGCACTTCCTCTTCAGTATCAACACCCAGAGAACATCAGCAGACCAACTTTCTCATCACGCTTTCCTCTTTGTCCTTTTCCTTAGTGAACACCGGCATTCATTCTCTACCTGGCGTGCTAACTCTGGCTCCGGGAGTAAGCTCCCACCTTTGTCCTAGGATGGTCCTGTCCTCTCCCCACTATACTGTTGATTTCTGTGTCCGCATAAGGTGCCTTAGGATTCTCATTGATCTTCCTGAATGACGACATTTCCTGGTCATTCTTTACTCTCCTGATTCACCGTGTGACTTGTTTTCTTGCTTCCTGTATGTTCCTGCAAGACCCTGTCCAATTTCATCTTCCTCGTCCTTACATAGGACTCCTCTTACATTTTTAAACAAATAAGTATCTCTCGTCACCTTCAGTCCCTGACCATCCCTGTCCTTCTCTACCCTCCTCACAGGGACAGGGAACTACTAAATTCTGACCGGCTGGGTTGTACGTGACTCTCACATGTCAGACATCAGCCAACATCAGCTCCATCCAGTAACAACAGGTAACATCAGCTCCCAGAGAACTCTCTGTCACACCTGCCCAATTCTTCCACAACTTTACAATCATCGACCTGCAGGTCCGAACATATTCTTATCAATAACCATCCGAAACCCTCCAGAATTAAGATCCATAAAACTTTCCCAATTAAACTCCAATCATCTTGCTAGTACATTTCCCAATACCATGCCAATTATGTCTCCCTCCATGGTGGACCATCTGCATACTTTTTCTTGAAACCTTCCTGAACACATCAAACAAATAATGCCCCATCCGCTCAATACTACTCACTGACCTGTAGCTCTGTATCCCAAAGCCCCCTCCACATGCCACACGATAGAAATCGTCAGGGTGGTCCCAGCAAGCTTCCCTGTGAGAATATTACATCCGCTTCACTGTAACCAATCCCTGTTACACCAGTCCCACTTGTCCTGGAAAAGAGCCCAATGATCTATGCTCCTGATGACCTCCCCCCTGCACCGAATTGTTAGCCACACACCTAAGTGTACCAGCTTACCATATCTTACGTCGCAAGCATGTGGCGCCTGAAATAATTCTGAAATCATCACCCGAGAGTTACTTTCTAACTTTCAGCACTACTCCTTAAATTCTCTTCGCAGGACATTGTCTCTCTGTTGTTACTTCTAATAAGGAACATGGCATCTGAGTGTTCACCCTACCCTTTCAGAATGGCCCGTACCTTCCAGAGACATCCTTGCCCATGGCATGATTGGGGTAACGCATCATCCTGCAATCTCACTCATTTACACACACGCTCCTGTCTGCACCCGCAAAAAGTGTTTGATACTTGCGACTCATATCTTTCCATCCCCGTATTTATGTGTTTTCTAATAGCATGTTGGTAATTGTAGGGTTCTCAGTAATATTAACTGTAATGTTAACTGCTAATTATAACATAGCTTTTTAGAAATGTTATAATGAAATGGCTTCTCTGTAATGTTAACTATGAGGCAATGTTCTGTCTCACTCTCTTTTTTCTCTCTCTGTGTCTCTCTCCCTCTCTCTCTCCTCTCTACCTCACTCCCTCTCTATCTCTCTCCCCCTCTCTCTCTCTCCCTCTGTCTTACTCACGAGGCCTTAGTCGCTTCACTATCTCTTTCCCTCTCTCCCTGTCTCTGTCTCTCTGTCTGTCTCTGTCTCTTCCTCTCCCTCTCTCCCTCCATTTCTCTCTCTCTCCCTGTATCTCTCTCTCTCTCTCTCTCTCTCTCTCTCTCTCTCTCTCTCTCTCTCTCTCTCTCTCTCTCTCTCTCTCTCTCTCTCTCTCTCTCTCTCTCTCTCCCTGTCTCCCTCACGATTTCTCAGTCGCTTCACTGTCACTCATTCTCTCTCATTCTAGTTTATCTGCCTATCCTATACGGCCATTGCCTCGCGCTCACTCTCGCGACATATTCCTCGTGTCCTATCCGTCGCGGGCTCTCCCTCACGTGGTCTCACTCAAGCCATCTCCCTCGTGCTCCGTCCCCCTCACGGTCTCTCATTCTGTCGCTCTCCCTCGCGCTCACCATCGCCCGCAACTTCTCCCTCACGCCCTGTACATCACTCTCACTCTAGCGTCATCTCCGTGGTACCCTCTCCCTCGCGCTCTCTCCCTCACGTCCTCACCCGCGCGCCCTTTCCTCACGATGCCTCATTCGCGCCCTCAGCACTCGCGCTGTCTCCTGCTCGCGCTCACGTTCTCTATCTCTTTATCTCGCACTGAGAGACAAGTGAACGTAACGGTACTTTGTCTTCAATTGTAAAACAGGAAAAGTCTCTCACAGGATGTAAGTTCAAGTTGGCAGTGAGAAGGGAAACCTACAAGTAGAGAAGGAGGAGAAAAAGAAGGTGAAGGAAAGGACCTGTTTTGACGGGAGCAGGAGTGGTTGCTGCAGACAAAACTAAACTCCAAGATCGGGCTGTTTTGTCAGAACCGGGAAGCGGGGAAACAGGTTCGCCTCAAGCTTCAATTTAACAGGGCAGGACGTGAGATATAAAGAGGATTTCTCTGGGATGGTGAGGCCGGTGATGCCGTCGGGATCAGCTGTGAACAGCTGTTTTGTAACTCTGAGGCACCACACACAAAACGGGAATAGTGTGTACAGCTGACAGGACTCTGATGAAAGGTCTCGGCCCGAAACGTGGACAGTTCATTCTTCTCCATAAATGCTGCCTGGCCTCCTGAGTTCCTCCAACATTTTGTGTGAAGAAAGGAGTAAAGAGTCGACATTTCGTGGCGAGACCCTTCATCGGGATCTGATTGTGTGCGTGCCGTTTAGTATTTCGAGCGAATGCATCTTTGTTTTGTTACTCTGTTCATCACATTGTTTTTCATGTTGGGCGATAGAATAGGGAGCCGGAAGGCAGCTGAATTGTAATATTTTACAGCATTTATTTCGAACACTTTATGAGTTTCAAAATCCGATTCAACGGGTAATTCACAGCATTCTTTAGTTCCTCTCGGAATTTGCCCTGAGTCAGGGCGTAAATACACGTGTTGGTGCAGGAGCTGAGAATCTGCAGCATGTCCGCTGTGTGGCCTGTGATGTAACCTGGATCTGTGGCAGAATTAGTATAACTCCTTGAAACCCGTCTGTAGATATAAAATACCACGTATGTTGCCCACAATAATAAGAAACTACCGGTTATGCTGAAGAGCAAAACGATGGATTTGCGTCGGTTCTCCATCTCCCGGTCCTTGTCATTCTCTCCACTCTTTTGTCCCCGGAGCCCCCTGCGGGCTCGACTGGCCGCTAGAATCCGCCTGACCGTCAGAATATTGAACAGCAAAATCAGAAAGAATGGGGTACAAGGACACAAAATGAGGTGAAATATCTCAAATGCCGCCCATGATGGAGAGCTCCTGTATCTCGATGTATGAACACAACCCCAGGGAACACCATCGATTATTTCAACAGGCCCGTATATAAATCCCCAGGGGACAGTCTCCAAACAGGCCAGCAGACTCATTGTCCCGATAACCACAGCCGCCTCTCTCTCGGTGCAATATTTTGTTTTCAGCTTCTCACAGCAAATAGCCACACATCGATCGACGGTAAAAGCGACAGTCAGCCAGACTGAAGTCACAGTGCTCGCAAAAATCAACCAGAGACCGAATCTGCACACAGGAGTGATCCGCAGGAATGATCGGGGAAAATAAATCATTGCAGTCCTCCTCAGCAGCGGATGGGAGATAACGACCAGGAGATCGGCCGCGGCCATTCCCACCAGGTAGCGAGTGATACATCTGGAGAGACCGCACCTTCCCCGGGACAGGATCACAATCGCCACCAAGTTCGCTGGAAAAGAGACGGGGAACAGCAAGCTGAGAAAATACAGAGCAGAAGCCAATGCAGCAGTTTGAGGGGTGTTACGACCGCAGCAGCAATGATTATGAAACTGAGACAGGGTTTAAAACAAGTCCTAACATTTATCAACCTCCGCTCATAACTTAGAAACGTAAGCAAACGACTGACTTAACCGAAAGTTAACAGTTCGGCGGCACAAACATTCAAACTTAGAAACCTTTCCTAACGAGTTCTCATCCAAGCCCAGATTTAACGTGAGAAATTCAAAAGTCCATGTGATTTATTCAGTCAGTAAGGCGAGGCTTCCACAAAACAAACGATTCCTTCGAAGTAATAACGATCTGCCGATGCCACAGCCGGTAGATGCCTTGTTCGCAGAAATCACGTGGGAATAAAAGGAACTGACATTTTGACTGGAGGATGGTCACTGCACAAACCTTCCTGACTTTGCAGGGGTTCAACTCAAATGTGCATGTCACATTTCCGAACGAAGTCCAAAAAAAGGTCGATCATTCCCAAGACGCTGAGCGACATTAATTTTATCCAATCGTTTGAACTCGGATAACTCCGGTAATGCCTTCACTCTCCGATACTGGACTGCAAGGGAGAAATAAACGTGCAACAAACAAAACCGGTGGAGTCTCCACATATCAGACGGTAACAACAACGTTGCACAAAAAAAATAAAAATGAGAACTGCATCACAAACCGCGGCTTGGTTTAAATACGGTTTGGAACACGCCATCACTCCACGGTCAAGCACGGTCACTCCAAGTCTGTGCTTGGATGATCATCCCACTCACAAGACCATTACATCATCCCACGTTTCCGTCTTCAGACTGTGAGCATGCAACAGGGAACCCTGTAATATTTCCATTTTATTGTTGCATTTAGCGGTGGGAGGTTGAGAGAGGGCGCGGAGCTCGGGGAGTCTGAGAAGGAGTTTACACAGTAAAATAAAGTCCATATGATCTGAATACCGATTCCTTACTGATGAGCGAGATGTGAAGTGGCAGCGGAAAGATAAAACCGGGTAACTACCTCCTCAGAGTTAAATCTAGATGGAACATTTTCTACCAGCGTCCGCGTCTGGATGAAATGAACAAATCTGGACGCTGATGGCGGGATTCTTCCATCAGACAATCATCAACTTCCATGCCGATCCCTGTCAGCGACAGAACAGCCGAAGGACGGAACAAAAACAGGAATACTCATCCAGGCAAAACAGAGTATGTGGAAAACCAGTTAAAGTATCTCCCCTCAGAACTGCTTTCAGAGAGACCCCTGACACGAGTGTTAACTGGTTTCTCTTTGCATACAAGCTGCTTGGGGTTCAGTGTTTCCAGCTTTCCCCGAGTTTGTTTCCTGTTCCTGCATTTGCCACCTCAGCAAATGTCATTACAACATTACAACAGAACATTGACGGATTCCAACAGATACAGTGCAGTCTGACACAACCTCACAGACGGACAGGTCGCCTCCCACTGAGTCTATCACTGGGAAGCGGGGCAGAGGAATTCAAACTTGGCGCCGTAGTCAGATGTTTGTAACAGAATCATATGTGAATATAATATGAAACATCTCACTGTATTGACAATTATGAAGCACTACCAGTAATTGGCTTAGCAACAACTTATTTCGCTTTGCAGCCAGTCATATCGTAAACATTCATTAAACATCCAGAACAGTTTCTCCGTACAACACGGAACTCCTCACATTTGCTACCAGTCAATACTTTGTTGTTGCACCTGACTCTGAAAACCGCTCACATAGAAATGCAGACAACCAATGGATGTAATCACCCTTATTAACACAATATTTGCAAATGCTGCGCATCTCCTACAGGCACAAAAGCACAGAGACATGAACATCCCTTTATTGATCACAATCCTCAGCCTGACCCGCTCAGTCCCATAGAAATAGTCCGATTCGGTGATTTCCTGCAGCGGTTTGTTTTTAGATCCAAATGCCAGCATCTATAGTCCCGGTGTTTCCACTCTATTCTTGAAATGCCGAATGCCGGCACTGGAAAGTGACAGTTTAAACCAGCGACAGAATCAATCACAACACTGGAATTAAACTTCAACATCCACCCACGGCAGCTGACACTGCGGCTTACCGGGAATTCCAAAGGCTGAAATAAAAGGATAGTGAACTTCTTCTATCCGCCAGATGACTGGATACACCATTTCAGTGTGAATCTGTGAATTCTGTTGCTCCTGAATTCACAGCTCCGGCAGACAGCCGATGCATTCCAAGCGGCCCTGATTTATACAGAGGATCTGTCTCCAGAGATACGGTTATACACCTCACTAACTATTTTAGTTACAGTTGGTTAAACAAACACTTTAATTCACTACCATTGTCTCTAATGTAAATATTGGAGCGATTGGAGACAAATGCATCAAAACTCTTTGCCATTACCTCAGGAGTGTCTCTGGGGGAAATGGGCCGGTAGATTTAATTTCAAAGACTGAGCTTTGTCACGGAGCAGCCACATTTCTCATCTTTTTGCTGGCTGATTATCCGTCTCTGAAGGGAGACCAGCGACACTGACCGATCCCTACCTCCGTCTCTGAAGGGAGACCAGCGACACTGACCGATCCCTACCTCCGTCTCTGAAGGGAGACCAGCGACACTGACCGATCCCTACCTCCGTCTCTGAAGGGAGACCAGCGACAATGACCGATCCCTACCTCCGTCTCTGAAGGGAGACCAGCGACACTGACCGATCCCTACCTCCGTCTCTGAAGGGAGACCAGCGACACTGACCGATCCCTACCTCCGTCTCTGAAGGGAGACCAGCGACACTGACCGATCCCTACCTCCGTCTCTGAAGGGAGACCAGCGACACTGACCGATCCCTACCTCCGTCCCTGAAGGGAGACCAGCGACACTGACCGATCCCTACCTCCGTCTCTGAAGGGAGACCAGCGACACTGACCGATCCCTACCTCCGTCTCTGAAGGGAGACCAGCGACACTGACCGATCCCTACCTCCGTCTCTGAAGGGAGACCAGCGACACTGACCGATCCCTAACTCCGTCTCTGAAGGGAGACCAGCGACACTGACCGATCCCTACCTCCGTCCCTGAAGGGAGACCAGCGACACTGACCGATCCCTACCTCCGTCTCTGAAGGGAGACCAGCGACACTGACCGATCCCTACCTCCGTCCCTGAAGGGAGACCAGCGACACTGACCGATCCCTACCTCCGTCTCTGAAGGGAGACCAGCGACACTGACCGATCCCTACCTCCGTCCCTGAAGGGAGACCAGCGACACTGACCGATCCCTACCTCCGTCCCTGAAGGGAGACCAGCGACACTGACCGATCCCTACCTCCGTCTCTGAAGGGAGACCAGCGACACTGACCGATCCCTACCTCCGTCTCTGAAGGGAGACCAGCGACACTGACCGATCCCTACCTCCGTCTCTGAAGGGAGACCAGCGACACTGACCGATCCCTACCTCCGTCCCTGAAGGGAGACCAGCGACACTGACCGATCACTACCTCCGTCCCTGAAGGGAGACCAGCGACACTGACCGATCCCTACCTCCGTCTCTGAAGGGAGACCAGCGACACTGACCGATCCCTACCTCCGTCCCTGAAGGGAGACCAGCGACACTGACCGATCCCTACCTCCGTCTCTGAAGGGAGACCAGCGACACTGACCGATCCCTACCTCCGTCCCTGAAGGGAGACCAGCGACACTGACCGATCCCTACCTCCGTCCCTGAAGGGAGACCAGCGACACTGACCGATCCCTACCTCCGTCTCTGAAGGGAGACCAGCGACACTGACCGATCCCTACCTCCGTCTCTGAAGGGAGACCAGCGACACTGACCGATCCCTACCTCCGTCTCTGAAGGGAGACCAGCGACACTGACCGATCCCTACCTCCGTCCCTGAAGGGAGACCAGCGACACTGACCGATCCCTACCTCCGTCTCTGAAGGGAGACCAGCGACACTGACCGATCTCTACCTCCGTCTCTGAAGGGAGACCAGCGACACTGACCGATCCCTACCTCCGTCCCTGAAGGGAGACCAGCGACACTGACCGATCCCTACCTCCGTCTCTGAAGGGAGACCAGCGACACTGACCGATCCCTACCTCCGTCCCTGAAGGGAGACCAGCGACACTGACCAATCCCTACCTCCGTCTCTGAAGGGAGACCAGCGACACTGACCGATCCCTACCTCCGTCTCTGAAGTGAGACCAGCGACACTGACCGATCCCTACCTCCGTCTCTGAAGGGAGACCAGCGACACTGACCGATCCCTACCTCCGTCCCTGAAGGGAGACCAGCGACACTGACCGATCCCTACCTCCGTCTCTGAAGGGAGACCAGCGACACTGACCGATCCCTACCTCCGTCCCTGAAGGGAGACCAGCGACACTGACCGATCCCTACCTCCGTCTCTGAAGGGAGACCAGCGACACTGACCGATCCCTACCTCCGTCTCTGAAGGGAGACCAGCGACACTGACCGATCCCTACCTCCGTCCCTGAAGGGAGACCAGCGACACTGACCGATCCCTACCTCCGTCTCTGAAGGGAGACCAGCGACACTGACCGATCCCTACCTCCGTCCCTGAAGGGAGACCAGCGACACTGACCAATCCCTACCTCCGTCTCTGAAGGGAGACCAGCGACACTGACCGATCCCTACCTCCGTCTCTGAAGGGAGACCAGCGACACTGACCGATCCCTACCTCCGTCTCTGAAGGGAGACCAGCGACACTGACCGATCCCTACCTCCGTCCCTGAAGTTTCCCATTTTGAACTGACCTTCAGTCCTTCAGCTTCTTCCTGATGATACTCTCTCTCTCTCTCTCTCTCTCTCTCTCTCTCTCTCTCTCTCTCTCTCTCTCTCTCTCTCTCTCTCTCTCTCTCTCTCCTCTCTCTCTCTCTCTCTCTCTCTCTCGCTCTCTATCTCTCTCTCTCTCTCCCTCTCTCTATCTCTCTCTCTCTCTCCCTCTCTCTCTCTCTCTCTCTCTCTCTCTCTCTCTCTCTCTCTCTCTCTCTCTCTCTCTCTCTCTCTCTCTCTCTCTCTCGCTCTCTATCTCTCTCACACACACACAAGAAATAATCGTACAATTGTATTTCGATGTTGTAGCGACTGTCCTATATTGTACATTCTATTTATTATAAACTGCTATGTTGCACATTTAGACAGAGACGTAACATAAAGATTTCCACTCCTCATTTACAGTATATGAAGGATTTAAATAATAAAGTCAATACAATACAAAACACACAAGCACAGATCCAGACAAAGATACAATAGAGAAACCGAGATTAGGATGGAAACGGTCAAATGCGCACGCTGCTAATGTACAAAAACGAGAGAATTTGCAGATGATGGAAAGCCAAGGCAACACAATGAACTCTGCTGATTCCTCCAGCATTTTATGTGACTGTCTTTAATGGGCATCTCAAACCTCATCAGATGTCAAAAGGAATTGAGAAGAAATATTTCAATCTGCAAAGGAAAGGCTTACAGGAATAAAAACTGTATTTGAAATAGGCAGATGAGTGGATGCAGGAGATAAAACTGCGTAGATTGTATAAACAGGAGAAAATCTGCAGATGCTGGAAGTCCAAGGCAATACAGGGAACTCTTCCTCCAGCATTTTGTGAGTGATGTCGCTGATCTAATAGTCTTCAATGAGCATCTCAAATCTGTCAAATGCCAAAAGAAATTGACAAGAAATATTTCAGACGGCAGATTAATGAGCAGTGCGGTTAAATAATAAAAGCAGTACTCTAACTGGGTGATAAATAGATCCAGTGTGGCTGGAAGTAAACGACAGGGAAACAAGAGTGAGATAAAGCATCAGGTGGAAGAGAGAAAAGAGAAAGAATGTCAGCGAGAAACCAGTGGTTAGATTGCAGGATTATGATGCTCCTGCTGTATCTGCTAGTCACTGATACAGTGTGAGAGTGCGGGCTTCATTCTGTACCTGGCAGTCTCTCGTACTGTGCAATTGTGTGGTTCATTCTGTATCTGTCAGTCTCTCGTACTGTGCAATTGTGGGGTTCATTTTGTACCTGTCAGTCTCCTTAATCAAGACCCCACATTGTATATTTATATCAAATATTTCTACTTTCTGTATGTAATATTTTACATTTACTTACATTGAATTTCATCTGCCCACATCAGAATTTTGTTTAGATCCACATGTTTTGATTCTGTTGTGAGAATTTTATTACCCTATCTCTCCAATATTATGTCATCTGCAAACGTAGCTAGTTCAATTGGTTATTTGCTTATCCAAATCATTAATGTAAATTTAAAAAAAACAGAAGCGGCCGCAAAACATATTCTTGTGGAACCCCACGTTTAACGTTTTCCACCTGTGAAAATGATCCTCTCACCATAACTCATCGTTTTCTGTTTTTTAGCCAAATCTCCACACATTCGAATGTTATGTGTGCTGAACAAACCAGATGGAAATGGGGTCGAGAGCTCCCTCCCCCCCCTCCCCCCCGCCCCGCCGGGTACTATGCTGCAAATGAGAGAGAGAGATGAAGAACAGAGGTAGAAGCATCTGCTACAGATCAGAGAGAGAGACGAATGATTTATGTATTATGGCTTCACTGATTATTTACCTTTTGTTACTAGGACACTTCTTTGCTCTTTAACATTCTTGCTGAGACAGCAGGGAGTGGACTAGTTTGATGGACATGGACATATTGAGTTGATGGATGGCTGATACCCCGTCAGTGGGGATAAAAGACGGGTCTGGGGAGACACCCTCAGGTACACCAGTGGACACTGAAAGAGTGTTGTGCACCCACAGGAAGGTGGGGGCCTGGAGGATCGGTTCAGGAGAATCGGTCCGGAGCACCGTGGATGAAGGCAGACCGGTGGGGAATTGCGTGTGTGTGTGTCCGCCCTTGCCTGGGTGACGAGTTCATCCCTGAAGAACGGTCTAGCCAGGAACGGAAGGGTCACAATCTGTGACTCCAACGGTACAACGAACAAGAGGACGACGGAAGGTTTGCCTGCTGCAGCTGCTCATCTTTTGCTCGCTCTCTCTCCAAACTTGCAACACAACAACTACCTTAGCATAAACTGAACTGAACTTTCTGTTCTCTTATGACAATTCACTTACCCCAAGACTTTGATAGAGCTTGTTCTTTTACTGTTGATTATTATTCCTACACTTCTGTTTTTATTATTGCTAATCTATTTTATATGTATATTGGCATTCATGATACTGTATAGTTTAGTTTACTATTAAACACCTTTAGTTGCAGTACCACCAGACACCAACGTATCATTCCACTCCAGCTGGTCTGTTAACGCAGTTACGGGGTACGATACAAATTGGGGGCTCGTCCGGGATTTATTACCTTTTTGGGAGAGCCAGTGAATTGGGGTAGAATTCCCTTAATCTGTTCTGGTTGTGTGAAAAACCTGAAAGGCAGACCGCAGAAATGGATGTTGTCGAGTTTCTGTTAATCCGGACCCTGTGGGTTTAAAGAAGGCAAAAATGTCTGTGTTGTGGGAAATGGTAGAGACCTTGGAACTCAAGGAGGTTAAGAAAGGGATGCCGAAGGCAGAGATACAACGTAAGACAGCTGAACATTATGTCACGACAGATATTTAAGCCGGATGTGTTAGAACACTTTCCTCTAGGGAAGGGGGAGGTCCAGTTACGTCTAGAAGAGATAAAGCTGGAGAGAATTAAGTTGGAGGCGGAGGAGGCAGAAAAACAGCGACAGTTCGAGAGGGAGAAATGGCAACGTGTGGATAGCGTGGCAGACAATGGGGAAAGTTTAATGTTAGTCAGGAGATTAGGGTTGTACCTCCGTTCGAGGAGACGGACATTGATCGGTACTTCTTGCATTTTGAAAAAGTGGCCGGGAACCAGAAGAGGCCTAGAGATAAATGGGTGGTGTTGTTACAAAGTGTAATTAAAGAGAAGGCTCAAGGAGCATATGCTGCGTTGTCTGAGGAGGTTGCAGAGGATTATGAAGAAGCAAAACAGGCTATCCTTCGGGCGTATGAGCTGGTAC